>NC_047664.1:46262850-46924406 GCF_011762505.2 Arvicanthis niloticus | reverse complement strand
TACTCATTGTGAAGGAAGAGACAGAAGCAAGCCTCCAGACTGTTTAAGAGATCTTTGTGGATGAGTTCTATCTAATTGATCAGGGGTGACTAGCGCCTGTCTTATAAACAGAAACTCCTAGACACAAGCAACACGTGGAACAAGAGACAGAGGATGGGGGAAGAGGGCCTTTTTGTTTAAGAACAAGGAAAGAAACCTGTGTTTTAATTATATGAAAAGAAGAAGCCTAAGGTGTCCTAAGAAAATATAAATACTAAATTTGTAAATTCTCCATGAAGGATTTTTATGGCTTCTTTCATGCTCTTTCTGCAGCAATCCCATAGAACCTTTTGTGTACTCCCTGGGATGTCTCACCTGCTCAAGGTAAGTGTTAGTGGCTACTGGTTGGGACCATTCCATATCTAACTACAGGCCATAGAGAAAAGTTTAGGGTGCGCCTGGTAAAACAATTCTCAGCACCTGTCTGTCTATGCTTGGTCTCTCAAAGTAAGCATTGTAAATTCACAGTTTTGGTGTTGTAATTGGTTTTACTCTATTATTTATTTTAAAGTGCTATTTTTGTTAATTTGTTGAAAAATTCATACATTCCTAACAATGTATTTTGGTCATGCCCACTTCCCACACCTTCCTCCCCTAACTCCTTCCAGATCCATCTCCTCCCTCCCACTTCATCCCAACTTCCTGTCTTCATTATTTTTATGGCCCATTGATCCCAGTTGTTGCTATTCATAAACTCATGGGTTTGGAACCATCCACTGGAGTGTGATCAACAAACCAGTAGCCACATTCTTAAATAAAATGGACTCTTTAGCCATATTAGAACCAACCAATTTTCTACAGCCCCTTAGAGAGAGGTAGGGTTCACAAGCCCTTCCCTACTTCATTCTGAAACGTTGAGTTCTTTTGTAGTAACCAAATCTGCTGTGAGTTTATGAATAGGGTTTTTTTTTTTTTTTTTTTTTTTTTTTTTTTTTTTTTTTTTCCTATACAGAAAACAGCATTTTGATGTAGCTCTTATAATATTTTCCATCTGTTTTTCTGGGATAGTCATTGACTTTGGGGGAAGCAGGTGTGATATAGATGTCCCATTTGTGGCTCAGCATTACACACACAACACACACACACACACTTTTTTTTTTTACCAGTTCTACATTAACAATCACCCTCACCTGCACCAAAAATAAATAAATAAATAAATAAATAAATAAATAAAAATAAAAATCTAATGAGTCTGAGAGCTGCATTAATGTGTGGATAGAGAGGAGATATGAATAGGAAACAGTGAGGAGTTTGATTAGGAGTTCATTTAGCAAAATAATAGTAGTAGGCTTACACATTGAGGCTATGAGCTCTGTAGATATAGGTTCTTGGGCAGATTTACAGAACCAGGCCCAAGTTTCCATCAGTGGAGCATTCTTACAATACAATCAGAAAGTGATCGGTTACCTGCATAAGAGAGTTTTGTCCATGACTATATCCATAGGCATAGCTTGTCATACCTGTCATTATTGTTCACAGAGTTCACAGCTGGGTGAAACTCTTGATGACTTTCCCTATCAACAGTCTGCGTAGTGCACTTTGGGAGTTCGAAAAGTAACCACAGGGGAAAAGCTTCCACACTGGTAGCAACCCAATTTGGTGTTTTCAGAAATAGGGTTTTACAATTAAGTTCTGGTGGGCAACTAAGAGCAATGGCAAAGCCTGCATAGTTTTGACAGTCTCTGGGAAACTCTTGACAAACAAATAGTCTGAGAGAAGGAGTCCCATACCCAGCAAACTCTAGCTTCGGAGAGGAATATTATCCCTTTGTGTAGGATAACTCAATTGAAAACTCTTTTACATGAGTATGTCTGCACACACACACACACACACACACACACAGACACACAGACACACACACAGACGCACACATACACAAAGCTCATAAAATAGAAGGTTTTGATGTGTCTTTTTCAGACATCTTGGTGTTAATTCTTCCTCTACCATTTCCTCTACCCTCTCCCCATTCTCTCCCAACCTAAACCTCAGTGCCAATTATCTCTTCTTCCTGCTTTAATCACCCATGTTCTACTATTCCTCCTTATGTTTTCTCCCCACCAATGCATAAGATTGTGTCTCTTAAAATTTTCAGTGTTCAATATTTAACATTATAATATTATAGTCTATAGATGTATTAGGCAGCAGATTTTAGAACTTACTTATCTTACTATTCTAAGACTTGGTGCTTGATTACTAGGTCTCTGTCCCTCCCTCTCAAGTCACTGCCCAGTACCAACCTACTTCTTGATGCAATGAAGTTAACTACTTTAGAATATAAATGGAATAATTGTGTATTTCTGTGATAGACTTTGTCTTAGTACAATGTCTTCAATGTTCATCTACATTGTCACACATGGTAGAATTTTCTTTTTAAAAGGGGTAGAATAGCATTCCCTTGTATGTATGTACTGTATGTATGTACTTGCCATGATTTTTTTATCTATTCACTTTACCTTGGGCATTGAGGTTGTTTCTAAACTACTGTGAACACAAGAGTGCTAAGAACTTTTAGAGAAATTGGCTTCAAAGATTTTAGGAAAATACTCAAAAATTACGTCTCTAGATTCGTGGCAGTTCTATTTTTAATGTTTTGATTAATCTTTTCCTGTTTTCTGTACCAGATGCACCATTTTTACCTCCCCTTCAACAGTGTGAAGGATTTTTCTCTCTTCAATCCTGAGCCAACAGTTTTAATAGCCTGTTAGGTACATTCAACTCTTTGATCCTCAGGATCTTTGAAGGATATTCAACAGCCCTACAACTAGGTTTTATGTACTTGCAAACGCATGCTGCTTGGTCTCAGGCTGTAGTGGCAAGCCAAATCATCCTCTCTCTCACCTAAGAAAGCATGTGGTTTTATCAAGCTGCCACAGTGACACATTGTCATGTGCTGGGGCAGCTAGGACAAACCTATAAAGGCCGGAAGGAAGTGCCTAGAAGACTGTACACTAAAGGATATGTGGTAGTTAATTTTAATTGTCAATTGGACATAATCTAGAATAATTTGGGCAGGAAATTGCAGGGAAGGGTTGGATTAGGTTGGCCTCTGCTCATGCCTATGGGAGAGTATGCTGATTATATTAATAGAGGTGTTTATTTTCATTAGCACTTTGTTGAGGGGTAAGGGATTTTCTATGGATGGAGAACGTGAGTTGAACACTAACATTCGAGCATTAATACATTGTTTTCTGCTCTTAACTCTAGATGTAATATGACCAGTTCTCCCCAGCTTCTGCCACAGTGTATTCTCTACTATAGGAGTCTGTTAATTTGAGTCAAATAAAATTTTTCTCCCCTAAGTTGCTCTCATGTGAATATTTTATCATAGCCACAAGGAAATATAACTATAACAATAGGGGGTGGGGAGAAGACTCACAACCGAGGGATGGTGTGGGCCCACATCTTGTAGATAAAACGGGAGGAACTGCTTGACGTCACCATGCTAAAGTGCAAAAGAAAGAATGTGGTTATTGTCTAATTTTATAGTTAGAATAACAATCTCAGAGGAAGGCATGATTTGCTAGTCCCACCACCACAGACAGAAAGAATATCACCTAGAAGCACATATGAATGCCAAAAGTGTCACAGTGATCTCCTTTCTATGAGATAAACCTGTCAGGAGAGGAAGGTAAAGGGAAATGGGATGTTAACTTTGGCTTGCACAGAGAAGGCAGATGGCAGGTGGGTTGACTGTTCTATTATCAACAAGGTTACTAATCATATATAGTGAAGCCAGTACATGCCCCTCAACCATAACAAGCTGTCTACCTCACTCATAGATACTGTAAGACAGTAGCATCTGAATCCCTAGGGCATTCACATTTCTACTTGTAATTTTTTTGTCTAACTTCTCCATTTTTTTTCCCTCTGATAACTTACCAATACTTTTCAAAAATTACAAGAAAAATTCAACCTTCTAGAAGAAAGCACACAGACTGATGGCTACATGTACTTAAGAGTCAGGAACACAACATACATGTGCACACAGTTAACATACACACACACAGTACACAACACACAATACCCAAAAACATACACAATGCATACTACATAATATACACATACAGGACACACACATATTCACTTCACACACATACATATACAATGCTCAATGCTTACCACACACACACACACACACACACACACACACACACACACACTGGGCATGCACTTTCATTTACATCTTTGTGTTATGACTTGGGAAGATCTCCTGCTTGTTGCTCTCCTAATCTCTTAATCTTAGGAAGCCAGTGGTATTCAACAGAGTTTATGTGTCTGCAAGAATCCTATCAAGCTGTGCCCTTCCCTCTCCAGTCACACAAGCTGACTCAGTTCATGTGCATCCTTCAGGAGCAACAGGTCCTGCAAGCTGATTTTCTCTACTTTTACAAATCCTTTGGACTCTTGACTCTTCTCTCCTCATCCCTTGATTTCTGTTGCTGAATCTCTGTCTCTCTTTGGATACACACAAAGAGTAACTGGGAAGAGCAGGGTCTGGGAGATCATGCAGAACATGCCTGCATACAGGGCTTGATTAATTCATGGTTTTGCTCTGGGAACTAGGCATGTCTTCCTTCCTTTCTTTCTTATTTCCTTCCCTCCCTCTCTGTTTTCTTTCTTCCTCTAATCTATCTTTCCTCCTCTCCCTTTCCTAGTACACTCCCTTTTTTCTCTTCTTCCTTTTCAGATAGACTTACTCTTTCTGAATATTTGCTTTTTTTTCCTCTGGGTTAACTGAGGATTTTTTGTAGGACAAAGTGTGCTTCATCATCCCCGTGCCTACCGTGGAGGATGCTGTTTGCGATCATTAGTGGACATTTGAGCATCACATTCACACCCACTGTCTATTACTGAAGGTGTTCTAGAAGCTGGTCTTGGAGGCTCTCCAGCTCACAGGCTGATTATTGACTACTTTTCAATTATTGAATCTCTAGGGTCTTATCCTCCTCTATTTTTGCCCTTCCTGAGTACATGGGCTAAGCATAGGGGCACTCCAAGGCTACACAGAGGGGCACTCACTATGTTTTTCCAGCAGAAGAACTTGAGAGAGTCCTGGTTAAGAAAGACGGGGATTCTGCAGTGTGCGTGTATTCTCATCCCTGGAGTGAGAGCACACCCTTGTTCACACAAAGCTGGGGAAAGAGGTGACCTTTCCAGGTTAGAGTTGAGAAGAATGGCCCTTAGGGACACCAGCCAATACTGGATACCCTTTCTGCTTGCAATTTTCCTTTCTGGCCTGCAGAACTATTTTCAGCCCAGGAGTCAGGTTTCATTAGTATCACTGAGGATTCCTTTGGGTTTTATTTTTATGCTGTTCAAAGAAATGAGCACAGCACTGGAAGGCAGGGCCCTGGGGTGGGTTATGAATCAGTCTCCGAGCTAGCAAACCAGGGCTCCTCCCAACCCAGCTCTTGCACTTACCTGTTCTGTTTGTCTAGTAGGTGACTCAGCCTTTGCAATTCTCTTGCAAAATATTCATAGTCAGTAATAATAGTATATATGGCTTAAAACTACATTCCAGATGATGTGACGGATTGGCACCATCATGTATTCAAAGTAGCTAGGCAAGTTAGTAAGATAAGTTGTTATAACTTGGAATGATTTGAGCTGCATCCAAAATTAAATGCTTAGCTACAGTAGAAAGCAGTAGGGTGTGATGGTCATGTGGTTTACCTCTGACTATTTTTTTTTTTTTTAATTTATTGACTGTCAGCTTGGTTGAGATTCTGTGTCTCATTATTTTGACATGTGAAATGTTATACATGTATCTATAATGTGAAACTTTAATGGATACATTTATTTAGAGTAGTACACAGGGGGTTGAAGGCATTGTATGTAATGCCCAATTTTCTGTGTGTCTTGTAACAAGGCAACATTCCAACCTGCTTGAAATTTCATGGCTCTCCTCCTGTCATAATTAAAGTAGCTGATACTGCAGCGCCAAGAATAAGATCTCACACAACAAAAACCAAAGCAGAAAGAACAGCCAAAGCTTAGAGGCCTAGTCAGCTGCTTCATTAACCTCTAGAATGTCTGTACATAACCCCTTTTCTCATTGGGCAGAAACTTGTCACAGGTTAATGTGAATGTGGTTCTAAGATTTGACTCAGCTGTCATACTCTCTGAGACTTGGCATCTGCCTCAGAAAGCAAATAAAAGTACTATTAGGAAAGAAAAGGAGGAAAGCTTGTTAGGTAGGCAAGTCACAGTATTGGAAACACCTTAGTTTTAGAAATGATGATACAGGACTCAAGGAGGTCTTGTGACTTAGCTATGACCACACAACCTATGGAGTCACGTCTGAGAAATGCTCTGAGTCTCAGTTGTTTTCTTAATTGCCACATACTGTTTAGTCTAAAGAATGTGTGTGTGTGTGTGTGTGTGTGAGAGAGAGAGAGAGAGAGAGAGAGAGAGAGAGAGAGAGAGAGAGAGAGAGAGAGAGAGAGAGAGAGAAAGAGAAAGAGGAGAGAGAGCAGTTTTGAGATTAAAGCATTACAGGCCTTTATCTTAAACATATTAATTCAAAAAGAGAAATAGAAGCTTAGGATTAGGTTGAGGTGATCAGATAGTTCTTTCTAATAGCAATGTTTAGTTAGGTGCTATTTGACTTATCCATCCACCCTATCACCTAGACATCTACCCGTGCACTCAGACATCCATCTGTCCATCTACCTCTCTTTATTATCCATTCATTATTCATTTATATATCCTTTATAATCAGCCCACTAATATATAAGATGATCTACCCATTTGTACATTGATACTCTAATTTATAATCTAATTTATTTTACCCTCCTACTCAAATATATGTCAACATTTTCATTTAAACATCCCTTTACTTTTTTCCCACCATATACTGCTCTGTTCATTTTCTTTCTAGTTATCTTACTTTTTCCATCTTTTCTTCATTTATTCTATCTTAGTAATTTAACTACAGTATTCACTGCCTCATTGCATTTAAAAACCTCAGGTTTTGTTTGAAGAGCAGGAAGTTTCATTGTTACCCAGGGTTCTACGTCCATATGTCCAACATCCTGGTGACTTCTGTGACTGGGAAGACAAGGGACAGTAAACATGGCTCTGTTTCAAGATTTGCAGCACTGTATATGTTCCTTAATGTATAGGCTTTAGGCTCAGAGGAACAGCCTGTGATGACACAGACATTCCACCATCTAACACAAAGTCTTTGGAATGAGTAAAAAACTTGCAGTTTTTCAAATGTTTTAGAACACTGAGTACATCTGGCAAATGTTCTCCCTTGAATATTTAAAATCATGTTTTATTTAAGGGAAATGACTTTCATAAATTTCTGACCCATTTGAGCTTTATATCATTGTAATATTCTTTAAGAGCCAATTCGTGTCCAATAAGGCTTTTCACCTTGTTTAATGACTTTTTAAAATTCTCTTTTCTTGCAATCAAAACCGCATAAGCTGATCGAAATGCCAGAGGGTTCAAGTTCAGTTCAGAGTGCTCAAGTCATGAATTCTGAGAGAATTTGAAGTTGCTGAAATGAGTTCGGCTTATCTATATTCAATGGTGTCTCTAAGGATTAGCCCTACGCAGACTCACCGTGGGCATCATCTGAGGCTGTAAGGACCAAGCTTTTCAGTGAACATTTAATGACAATTTAGAGAGATCTCTCCTTATGCATATGTAACTTGTCCCAAGAAGAGAAATTTGACTAACATTTCTAATTCTCAGGAACTTAAAAGGAAGGGTGGAAAATCAACCATGTTAGTTCTGGGAAGTAGAAATAATCTGTCTCTGCGTGATGGAAGAAGACACAATCTCAGAGAGGTAAAGTTAGGTAAAGCACACCACTAGGATGTGCAGATGTGTGTTGGGACATCTGAACTCATCTCTGTCTTTATATACTTTGCTCTACTGTTGGCCATGGGAAAAAATGGTTCCCCTCATGATCCTTTGTTGAGAATCAAAAGAGAGAGAGGAAGAGCTTGATGTCCTACAGTTCCCTCCAAGGAATGGCTCAGTTACCCAAGATGTCCCATTCTTTACAGTTCTAGAACACAGCAAATCATTCTTAAGCATTTATTAGTTTGGTTTCTGTTTTCAGCCTGCTTTCTTCTCCCTGATGTTTCTCCTTTTGCTATGTTTTACTGGGTACTTTCTTCATCCCTGCCTACTGTAGATGGCAACTTAGATGCATTTCTAGTATCATGTTGCTAAGAGACACAAAATCTCTGATGACATCTTTAAGGATTTGTGAATTAATGTAGGAGCAGAAGAATAGAAAAATAAAAATCTCTGAGTATGGGCCCATGTCAACGTTTCTGTTGGAGTGTCATTGCCTTTGCCTTTGGAAACTGAGAAGACTCTTCATTCCTATTGTTTCCCCTGGTATCTTTCACTGAATCATATGTCAGATTGCTTCCTGAAGCTCAGCTATTAATTCCCCTCAAGCAATATCTTAATCCCACCATTTATCTCATTTCTTCTTCAGCTAGACTGATGGAGCCAGATAATGGTGACCAGAAGTGGCTAGAGCCATAACTTGTACCCTAAACAAAAGATGACATTGAAGAACGAAGGATTTGCAGAGTAGCCATACAAGCACAATAATAACTACCCTTCATCAAAGATTCATGGACTTTGGTCTTTTAATTCTTCAACGTTCCTCAGATATCATGCCCTGTCCTTACACAAGGGATGATCCCTGTCTAGAGTACCTTCCTCTAATCTCTGTTTGTCAAATAAATACAAGTGTCATGGTTTTCATAAAACCTTAAAAAAGTGGCCTGAGCAGAAGTAAATGCCCTCTATGTGGATACTTTTATATAAAATAATACAGACAATGTCTTACATGGAAACCCTATCAGCTGCCTCTGTTTATTGCATTCCTCTGTCTGGTTATTGCTACTTTATATATTAATGATCCTGATCTTAATCTTAGTAGCTATTATTATATTCATTTATAAAGATGAGAAAGTAAGGAAATAATGTTTGTGTTATTTTGGTTGTTGTTCCTGAAGCATCAAGTTTATGAAAATAGAGTGATATCTCTTAATCTTAAACTTATAGTTTACCTAGACAGTATTTCCACTTACGTTAATGGGTTTGCTCCCATTGGGTAGATTGAGTGGATATTGAATCATAAGAATTCTAACCTAATCAGTATATTAATCCATTAAGAATGCACAATTGAATTGATTACTGGGACGTTAGCAATGGAAGCTATGGCAGACGGGATCTGGCTACAGGACCTATGTCTGAAAGGTCTACCTTATCTCTGCACTCTTCGTCTTTTTGTGTCTCTCCTGGAAAATATGAGATAGAAGTAGCTGACCTGTGCAAATGCTGAATCCATCGTCCCAAACAAACCATGTGTCTTGATGGGAACTGTTCTGGGGTATATGATCACAGGATTGAAAAGTGACTTGTATAATTCTGCTACAGAGCAGTGGAAAGCACAATTGCAGAGTCTTGGACCAGACATTTCTAGAACTGGACTGCAAGATACCACATATTGATAGCATAGTGATGCTTTTCATATAGAGAACAGAGTAAGGAGAAGCAAAACTCACAATCCTGGGTACAGATCTGGGAGAGCTAAAAGGCATTTCAATTCTTCCAGAGCTATTTCTTGCTCTGTGCAATGGTTTAGCAACGATGGCACAGACAATTAGCTTTCCTTACTATCTATTCTCTTCTTCCTCCTCAGAAATTGGGACTTATTACCCAGAGCCCAAGAAGACATTTTCCAACTAATTTTGTAGCTATTAACAGATATCAAATGATAATGTACATGCAAAACTCTCATTGGCTCCTGTGAATATTTTCCAAATATTTTCGAAAAAGCCCACGGATTTTACCCTGTGTCCTTTTTCTCTTCTTATTGGCTAGAGTTCACCCATAATGGTTAGGGCTATAGTTGTCACTTTGAACCATGAAGAAGTCTTATGAGTGAAGTCACACAGAGTGGTTACATAATTACAGACACAAGTGTCTTTCTGCAGAGTTTTATGAGAGCTCAGTCTATAGGAGCTAGGGTCTTTGAAAGATTTTTGGAACAAAGTCAAGCCATAAGGCCATATCCTGCTTTGAAACTTAGAGTAGAATAATAATCAACTTTTGTTATAAGTAAGTCTCTGCTTTATCTATGTATCTCATTTTAATTGTACAATATCTTTATTTTAGTGTCATAATGACTGTTAAACCCATTTTGTCCCACATTCCTGAAACAGGGCAAACACTACCCATGTGGTCTTTTCATATACAGGGCATTCTCTTGCCTTATATATGATACATGTTCAGTTAGTTTCTAAGAATTATAATAAATAAAATTTATAATCCAAAAGGGAACCTTTACCAAAACAATGATTTCTCATCATGGAGATATAGACAAGTAGTCCAGAAACTTTACTAAGTGAAGGTCTTGTCTGGAATTAGGCTGTGCTTCTGAAAGAGGGAATATAAAATTCAATATTAAAACACATCCCTGTGAAATTTCAGTAGTTATGCTTACAGACTGATGATGTGTATCAAACATTTATTAATCATCCTCCTGTGGCTAGGGTGTCTTCCTTACTCCATAATTGAAGGGCTGGGAAAATGAAAGCCAAGATTGATAAAGCAAGGTCATAGAGAGCAACTATCACAACCAGAACTCACACAAGCTCTTATTCTACAACCTATACTATTAAACCTCTCCTCTGTGCATATGTATATTTGTATGTACAATGGTGCTTATATAGATAAAGGCTAGAGATCACTTTTGGGCATCATGTTACCATTTTTTAAGAATAATACACCTTTTTGTTTTGGAGACAGGGCCTTATGGTGACCTGAAGCTCACTAGTTAGGCTAGGTTGACTGGACAGCAAGCTGAAGGGAGTATCTTGGACAGTGTTTAAGTTTTAAGCACACAGTGACATGCTCAGATTTTTATGTAACTACTAGGCATTGACCTCAGGCTCTCAGGCTTGGATAGTAAGCATTTTACACAGCAAAACATATTCTAATCTCCTTTAAAGTCCCCTTTAAAGCCTTAGAAAGGAGGCCACAGCTCTAGGAAAAGAAAAACAAATCTTTTCTTCCCCAGGCCAACTTAGGTTTACTTCATCTAGGACTAAGATGAAAAGGACTGGTGTTCTGATAGTCTGTCATCCATGAAGGCACTGGTTCTCCTCATTGTGAGAGCCACAGCATGTTCAGGACACTTAGTAACACTTAGCCTGAGCTCATTGGTTTGATAGGTTGTAATAAGGCAGTGTTAGGAACTGCAATCTGTCCACTATCCATCCAGTACCCTGCAGCGGCATAGCACTGTCACCCAACATCTGCCTTGACAAATCGATTAGTGTATGTTGACTGAGTAAAGCAATGCTCGATGACTTCTTCCAATAACACATGGGAGAAGTTACCTGCTCTGAAAACTTCTCAAACTCAACAGCTCAAAGCTGGTGAGTTCGTAAAGCTAAAAGATTGTTGCTGAGCCTAGACATGAAGATGACACATCTCAATTGTCAGGAGAAGTTATTTAAAAGATAGTTGTAGATAAAACTGGATATGAAAGGAGAAGGGAATATGGAAGGTGAAAAGATAAGTGAGGATGGGGATAGGGGTGGGGGGACAGGGAATTGAGAGGGTAGGAATGAAGGCTTAACCAAAACTAAAGAGGTACAAAAGGCATAGAAAAACTTAAAAAGCTAAATTGTAAAAAAAAAAAAAAATCAATTAAAAAGACTCTGAGGGAGATGGAGACAACTCAGTCTTCAGAAGCCAGAGGCAGTGTTAGTGTCAGTGTTAGGTGGTGTTGGCTATTTCCTTAGGTTGTTGGTTAGAGTGTGCCCGAGGCTCCTGAAATGCACAAGCTACCTACCATCATGTCATTGCTTTTGGTTGTCCTCCAGAAAGAGATGGTCAGACCATTGCTGAAGACCCACATGCCTTGGTTGCAGGACCTAGAGATGCTACATTCAAACTGAGGTGGAACCCTATTGCCTGCTGGATGGCTTTCACAGTTCCAGAAGATGCTACCCAGGCTGTGGGAAGAGAGGACATCAGTAGTCTAACAACGCTGCAAACCCTTCGAGCTGTAATACCAGCCTGCCAGGCAAGATGCCACCATTGCCGAAATGCTAGCATCACAGTTATATGGGTAACCAATACTCTCTGGTGAGATTTCAGGTCCATTCCGTGGGGAAAATTCATTCCTGTCATGTAAACCTGTCAAAAGCTTATTGCTTGAGAAATCATAGATCCTGAGGGGGAACAGAGTGCTATTGTTTTGGTGTATGGATATGATGTCAAATTGCCTTCTAAATATTTGTATTTATTGCTATAAGTAGAACTGCTCTCAGCTTGGGTCAGAAAACTTTCATAGAGTGGCAGTTAATGCAGAGACATACAACCGAGTGATGAGAATAAGCAACTGTGAGTGCTCAACCCTAGAAGGGACGTTTATGTTGTCAGGGCCTGACATGAGGTCTAATCTCCATTCCACCTTCACCCTTCAGTCATGTACACAGGTGGGCATGATAAACAGACCCCAGGCCCTAGACAGATTTACATACTAATAAGGTACCTGAAGGCCAATTAAGCATTCCTCCCCAGCCCCTCCCCACTCTTCCCCTCCCTATTTAACTCAGGTCTGCCCTGGGTTTTGGGGGGTGTGCATCCAGATCCATCCACCATCCGTCATGCCAATAAACCGGTTTTGGAAACCCAAGGACTTCCTCTTGTGTTGGGGCCATGCTGAGAGGAGCCATGGAGAGGCCTTTAGTGAGCAGAAGGGCCTAACTTCCAACTGGAGGAACCTAGGGGGTTCCCAGCCAACTACACACAGCATGGTGTGAGGAACCCTGCAGTTCCCCAACCATTTTTTACCTACATCATATCACACCCGCCACCATCCCAATGCTCAGAGAAAGCCATAGAAGGGTATATCTCACATCCTCCACCATCATTCTAAGGATCAGTGAATGTCATGGAAGAGTGGGCAGAAAGAACGTAAGAGCTGGAGAATTGGATGGCGTGTTTTGGAATGCTGTTCTCTGAACCCGGCGTGGCTGTTGCTACCCCCATGCTCATAGCAGCAGCACAAGAGGATACCTAGCAACATCCCATTGTAGATGGGGGAGGGGATCCTAGACCCTGCTGTTCTCCGAGGAGAGATGGGTAGTTAATGATTGCTTGGAGGAGGACAGTCACATTCCTCAGTGATATAGCCATTGGTAAGTTGTCTTTGTTCACGTAAATAACCCTTCACCCAGGCTTGGCCTGACAACCCTAATTAAGTGTAGTCATCTATAAAAATAAGCAAAAAAAAAAAAAAAGTTAAAATGAGAAGGGGTATTTGTTAAAAGAAGAAGGGGTTTCTTGGCATGGGAGAGAGGATTAGAGAGGATAATGGGGTGAAAATGGTTAAAATACATTGAATATATGTATCTGCACATATATATGTATATATAATATAAATATGTACATATATATAATTTTCAAAGAATGTATAAATTTAAAAGAGACCAACTACAGTTCATTTAAGAAGCAATGCTGTACTGTAATAATGAACGTGTTTCTTTCTTGCCCACACTGTGACTATGCCATTTGGCATGTAGTCGGCTTTACCTTTTACTGATGGGTTCAGGCTTTCTCTCTACTCTATAGACCTGAGCTGGCATGGTGATATTATGTGGCCAATGAATGTGGCAGAGGTTGTGAAGTGCCAGCTCCAGGCATTATTTTTTTTATTCTCTTTTGAGAATTTGCCCATCTCAGCTCAAACAAGCTGGAGCCTGCTTCTAAGGATGGGAAACTTTAGGGTACAGCTTTACAGAAGCTACCCTTGGTCATAACTCCCAGGCCACAGCTGAACTGCGGGTTTATGGGCCAGGCTTTTCTGTTACTGTTTTAAGTATAGGGTTAAACATTTGTAAAATGTTTACAGTGATAAAAATCACTGCAATACAATAAACCACAGTCATTGAACTGCAGGGTGACCAGCTATGGACCAGCAGCTGACACTAACATGCTCAGGAACACCACTCAACCATAGTTGATGCTTGCTTCACTCACTGTTAAAAGCAACTGTTGAATCATGATTTGATTTTCATTTTCATTTCCCTAAGCTACCACTCTTTCATTCACTGGGTACCAAATGCTGGACTTCAGATATCTTATAAGATGTAATCCATATTTCTCCCATCCAGTGAGATATGTTTCATCATTTCCACTTCCAGGAAAATAAACTGACTCTTTGGAGATTTGGTGAATGGAATGAGTCTGCAGTCATTAATTGAAAATTCAAAGAAGCCAGCCTTGACCTCGGGTGTGACCAAAAGTCAAACTTGAGGGTTCTTCCCAGGAATTTCCTTACAGCTTTCAAAGAGAGTACTTCAATCTTTTAGAGGAAGACAAAGAATTTTTCTAAGATCACTCAGTACATAGAAGACTTAAACTTAGAGTCTGAGATTCATTGACTCCACAGGTCCAATTTGTCAATGTTCAATAGTAATAAATATGTCTGAAACAGAGAACATGTTTATATCTAAGAGCTTTCTTTGTTTAAGAAACATGTTCTCTTCTGTTTGAGTATTTTAAAGGCCCATGTTTTGCAAACTCCAAGCTGTAAGAGAAAGCAGGTTGTGAAGGCACTGGTAAGGCTGTTTGCCCAGAAAAACCAGCTGGGAAGCATTTCAGTGTCAATCTTACTCTAGCTTTTAAATTAGCAGTGACTTCTAAACCTTTTGAAGTAGCTGGCATGGGATGCTTAGATTGGGAAGGCAATCATTACAGGGTAGTAACAGCAGGCATGAGCTTCCAAATGTTCCCCCTTTGGCCTTGGCACTGGGCAGGATGGAATGGAGGTAGAAGGATCCTAGCAGGAAGTTTCTAGCTGAGGTAGATTGCCAGAAAGACCCAATTAACCTTCCCTTCTTGCTAGCAAAAGCCCAAGCAGAAGAAATAAATTATTTGCAACAATTCCCCAAACCACGGACAACTTCAGAGACCACCCTTGTGGCCTTTGCACACTGAACTGACAAGAACACCTTGAAAGGCTTTGATACAAAAGGTCTCACAGGTTCCAACCTCAGAGTAGAACTTAGTTAACTTGTACTGTGCTTCTCCACCTGAGATAGTCAAGATAAACATCTCCTCTGTAACTTTAATGGCCACCCCTGGCCAACATCTGTGAGTAGGTTTGGTGTATAACTTTCTTTTTGAAGCTGTTGTCATGTCTTGGAAGTTTTCTCTATTCAAATGGAACTTATCTATCCATCGTCCATCCATCTGTCATCCGCCCAGGAAAACAACATCATATGATTTCCGACTTTGTGGCTGATTTAGTCAGAAATTGTTTGTACCATAGGTCCTCAGGTAAACAAGGTCTCCCTTTTCCCCCATGAAGCTCAAGTCTTGTGAATAGTACACAGACACCCAGTGGCAATTCCAGAAATGTGCCCTTGGCACCACCAAAGCCTAGTTGTCAAGAAACTCTCTTAAATTAATCTGACACACACACACACACACACACACACACACACACACACACACACACACACAATTAATGACAAAATTACAACCTGTTTGCATTTCTTTATGGTTTTTTGTTTTTGTTTTCTTGCTGTCAGACAATCTTTTTGCTAAAGTATATACCTGAAAAAGAAATCTTAGTCTTCAAAAGGTTTGTGGTTCCAGAAGACTCTACTTTGTCCCTTTAAAGAGGAGCCAGACTATATGAAGTTAACTGAATTCTCTGATAAAGAATGCTTGTGTGGTGACTGGAGAGACAGCTCAGTGGCTAAGAGCACTAGCAGGGAATCTAGGTTTGATTCTAACACCAACATGGGGGTCACAACTGTAACTCCAGTTTCAAAGAATCTGACTTCCTCTTCTGGCCCCTGAGGGCACTGTATTCAGACAGTATACAGACACAAACATACACATAGGCAAAGGACCCATACACAAAAAATATATCTTATAGAATGACTGTGAACTATAAAATGAGAAGTTGTGTATGTAGGTATGTATGTATCTGTGTTTCTGCGTGTGTGTGTGTGTGTGTGTGTGTGTGTGTGTATACATGTGTGTGTGTGTGTAGTCATGGAGTAGAGAGAAAAAATACACTTTCTTTCCTGTCTGTTCTCTTAACATCTAGGGCATACTTTGACGCTCTAGCTTAGGTCTGCGTTGGTTTATCATTTGTACGTCTACTGCAGATGCGGTGGGCTGTCTGTCATTGCGTATCCTGTTGCATCTCACCAGGATCTGCCCATGTTATTTTACTGCAAGCACAATTTTCTGTCTGAGATTTCTTTTTCTTTTTTTTTTTTAAATCAGGAATAGCAGAAGTGCCAAGACATTAGTGTATCCAGGAACTTTTTTTTTGTTTTTGTTTTTCTATAACTAATATGGTGGGAAGAAGACTATCTCAGCCCACAAACCTGTGGGCAAAGTCCTTTAGAAGCATGGTTTTCAGGACATTCCAGAGTTGCCCATAGACTACCGAGCCTTGCAGTAGCCAGCACAAAGCATACTCTTTAAGACCTCTATCCTTGCCCACGTCATCTGCTAGTATTTCTTCCATGTGTTCTCAAACACTTCTAAAAAACAAAACAAAACAAAACAAAACAAAACAAAACAAAACAAAACAAAACAAAACACATGGAGGGGACCCATGGCTCCAGCTGGATATGTAGCAGAGGATTGCCTTATCTGGCATCAATGGGAGGGGAGGTCCTTCGTCCTAGGGAAATGCTAGGGTGCTGAGGTGGGAGTGGCTGGGTAGGGGAGCACTCTCATAGAAGCAGTGGGGAGTGGGAAAGGGATAGGGGGATTGTGGAGGGGAAACTTGGAAGGGGGATAACATCTGAAATGTAAATAAATAAAATAATAAAAACAAGACAAAACAAAACAAACAAACAAACAAAACCCCCAAAACAAACCTAAACAACAAATCTCAAATAATGGTCCTGTAAAACTACCCATTTGGGTCCAAGCTTTTTTCTAAGGAAAGTCAAACCAAAGCCAGTGACTTTTCTACATGAAGGATCTGAGACAGCATTAGACTTAATAGATGTTGAACAGACAAATAAGTAAGTAAATAACAGAATGAAGAGATGAGAATGATTGATAGTCTCCCCTGTTTTTTAATTTTTGAAATTAAACCATAGAGTATCACCAAATAACATCATTTTCAAAGAGAAAAGGTCACTCTATTTGGGACATAATCATCACAGACTCTAGCCAATACACAGTGGGAAGAACCAAGACAGGTCTTGGAGGAAAAGGAGAAGCTGTGGTCATGTTCTCTTTCCTTCATCATTTCTTCCTGGACCCACCTCACCTGCCGTGCCTACACAGATAGAGATGACAGCCTGCCTTCCTATCATAGTAATTCTGATCAGATTTAAGGGCTTCTTGGAGGATATGGTCTTGAATAATACTAAAGATACAAAAAACAAAAAACAAAAAACAAAACAACAACAACAAAACCCAAAATGAACAAAGACAAACAAACCAAACCATATATAATTCTCAGAAAGGTGGTGATATCTGTTTATTAACTTATATGCTTATTAATGTATATTTACTCAGTCTAATTATTCATGGCTTGCACATTCCTTAGCTGTTCTTCCTCCCACTTCTACTCACTCAAACTCTTTTATCAAAAAGAGCTGGTTCTTAAAGACATAGTCCTGATGGACAGAGTACCTGAGTTGCAACCTGGCTGTTCTTTGGATTAATTTGGGTTCTTTGTTTTTGCTTCATTCTCCTGCTATATAAAGTAGAGATAAGTAATGGCTCCATGGTGGGATGGCCACATGTTAAGTAGTATGTACATGGAGCTTACTTAGAACAATGGCTACTCATAATCACCATCAACAGTGGTCATCTGTATCTTGTTTTACTTTATACTTTACTTATCTGTGGGAACATTTTCTACACCACTGTCTTCCCTGTTCTTATGTTTTGAAATGAAAATGTCACTGACATTTTCTGTCTACAAGAGAAAGAACACACTGTTCTGAAGGATTACTTCATGTCCAGATACTAAGTAATTCTGAAATCTTTATTTTACATATCTTTATCTTGACTATTACCCAAAACAAGGGTGTTCTCTAAGCAGGCAGTGTGTGCCCTTTATATTCTTTTACTTCCTTTGGAAAAATGCTCGTCTAGGACTTTGAAGCCACTTGTTAGCTGCCTACTCTCCCACAGACACTCTAATTTTTCCAGTAGTCTCACATCTGTCTTTCTGTGTGACTCATCTCTTTCTAAAGAGACTATCCACAATCACTCTGAAGCTAGTAGCTTAGTGGAGCAGATATTTATTAACCCATGGAAGTTTTAAACATCAGGCTTCTTGGTTTTAGTTGCAGGTACCTGTGAGCTGTCTATTCCTATCCTCCAGTTTTATTGCTTTCTGAAACTAGAGGCTTTGCCCAAGATGCAGAACCATTATTCTCACTTTAGCAGGTACTTTATTTGATGCTAACACTGTAGCTCATGGTGACAGATTTAGCTTAACTTATAATTTGTCAAGACTCTCAATTATGGACATGTAGGCAGCCTAGATGATGGGATTACAACAAAATTGTACTTTCTGTGAGTTTTTAAATATGTGGCTAGATATTATTTGGCCTTATTGTTTCTTGTAGAACTTTGCTAAAAAAAGGTAGATGATATCAACTTTATTCTCATTCCAGCTTCAAAAGTTTGATCACATTCATCTTAGTGATGATTTTATATAAGAGCCACATAGTGAGCTTATTCTATATATTCATATACCATATATACTACCTCTGTGTAATTGTATTTTAACTCATTATTTTAAAAACTTAACTATACCTAAAGTAAAATGTTATTACCTTCTACTAGAAATTCATGTTCGGTATGAAAGTTATAAAAATAGAAAATGAAGTAAAAATTAAAAAAAGATAAAATAAGTATTTTATAGTCCACACTTGCATAAGATCATACAATCTATACTTTTCTGTGCCTGGCACATTTTAGTTAACATGTTGGTCTCCAGATGGATCAAGGTTATTACAGTTTTATTCTCTTGTATAGACAAAGGGTCTAGCATTGTGAACAGACACAACATTCACTGCATTATCCTATTAACACTTAGCTTGTTTATTTCCTGGACACTCTGAACAGTGCTGCAATAAATCAATAAATAAAGGGCTGCATGTCATTTTTGAAACAAAGTTACTTGTGATTTTTTTTTATAATAAACTACTGTATAATAATAGGTGAACAACAATGACTCTAAGTGGGAACTAACAAAAAGTAATTTCATGCCATTGTCATGGATGGTGACAGTAATAATTACAGCTGCCAAGTACTGAGTATTTTCTGTGCAGTAGATACACTCCCAACACTGACATTTTCTCATGTGCGACACAAAGTCACTAGTCCAACTTTTCATAGGAAACAGGTGCCCAGAGAAATGAGAGCCAGTCAGTGATGGTGACTGTGTAATTCTTGTGGTCATGTTAGTCACACCTAGCCCGTGTTTCAGGTGTTCCTATAGCAACCAGCTCAGCATAAGTCCTACTAACTCAAGGCAGGTGTCATCTGATAGCACCTGTTTCTGAGTGCTCCCATAGCATGCCCTGCAGTATTTCCTTCACAAGGGTTCCTTGTGATTTCAACTCCACACTACCCCTAGTTACCTAGGTACAGCTAGTCCAGAGGACTAGTGCCCTATGAGGAAAAACTGGCGAGAGGGAGTTGGAACTAGGTAAAGCAATTCTTCTCTATTTGTTCCCTGGACAAGCTGTGAAGAGAGACATTTTATACAGTTTCTTAAAGAACAAAACAAACTTATGTTTTCAGTACTCAACTGACTCAACTCAGGGCACTGTGCATGCTAGGCAACTACCCTGAGCCACAACTTCAGCTTTATTTATTCTTTAAATTGATATAAAAAATAGTTGTATACAGTTATGGAGTAGAGTGACACACTCATACACAATGTGTAATAATAAAATGTGGCAGTTAATATCTACCAGCCAAACACAGTTATCGTGTCTTACGTGTTGAGGACATTCAAGGTTTATGTAGCTCTTTGGAAATATATAATACATTATTATTTCAATAGTCACACTACTATGTTACAGAATGAGAGAATATTTTCCTCTCCAGTTGTAGATTTCTATCTCTCTGCCAAGCTCTATCCATGCCTAAACTCCTTCCAACATTTGGTGCCATTGTATATTCTCTACCTCAATGAGATCAATGTTTTTAGTTTCCATATATGAGTAGGAATATGAGTTATTTATCTTTGTATGTCTAGAATAGTTCTCTTAACATAATGTCAACTATTCCCACCCATTTTTGCTATGACAGGATTTCATCATTTTGTATAGTATCACATTTTCTTTATTCATTCATTGATGATTATGTAGAACGATTTCATGTCTTGACTGTTTTGATAGTGCCAAAACTAAATGTTGTGTGATGATATCTCTTTGATATGCTAATTTCCTTTAGATGTATACCTACTAGTTGGATTATTGGATCAAAGAGTAGTTTTATATTTTGCTGTTAAGGACATATCAGGAGATCAAACAGCAGTATAAAATATAATAACTGTATCGTTAAATGGGAAAATACCCTGGATGACATTTCTCAGAAGAAGTTATACTAAATGCCAATAAATGTATGAAAATACGAAGCTTTACTCGTCATCATGGAATGCAAATATGTTGGCTAGTTTTACATAAACTTGACACAGCTAGTGTCATTTGGGAAGAGGGAACCTTAACTGAGAAGATGTCCTCACAAGATTGTTTCATGGGCAAGATTAGGCGTATGTTTTCTTGATTAATGATGAATGTGGGAGGGCCCAGTTCACTGTGTGTAACACCACCTTTAGTGGTATAAATGTGTAAGAAAGGAAGCTGAGCAACCCACGAGCAGCAAGCTGATGAGTACTCTTCCATTCATTCTGCTTCAGTTCCTGCCTACAGGTTCCTGTTTCGAGTTCCTGACTTCTCTCACTGATGGGCTGTGATATGGAACTGTAAGCTGAAACAAACCTCTTTTCCTCCTAGCTGTTTTTCATGGTGTTTCATCACAGTTATATAAACCTTAACTAAGACACAAAATGCAGATGGCAAATGCTAACAAACATGCAGAGATCAAGTAATGCTTTTACATATGGTTGGCGTATTTATGAATTGATCATCCTCCTTTATTACTTAGCTTCATCTTTTCTCTCCCTCCTACTCTCCAGGATTCATAATGAAACACGTTCACACAGGCTTTTACCTTTGGATCTTTCCCAAGGAACCCAGGCTGTGATAACATAAGCTTATTTGGTTCCAAAGCTCATGTCCAGGTCATTGTGCTATATTGATTCAAGGCATTTTAGGTTAAAGTTAAATGAGCCAAACACAGGTAGTCCAATATCCCTTGTTCTCATTCATGCATGGAAGCAAAACAATGCTGATTTCATAGAAGTAGAGGATAGGATAGTTGCTTGCTGGAGGCTAGCAAGGCTGAGAAGAAAGTGGTAGAGGGGCTTTAAGTAATAGGTACATAATCCATGGTGGAATGACTGCCTTTTACAAATTCCATGTGTTCTGAAGATTGGAAGGAGAACTTTGTATATTCTCAATAAAAAAGAAATGATTGAAAGAGGTAGAAATATTAGTTACTTTAACTGGATCATTGAACACTTGGTACATTTATTAAATTATCACAACACACTCTGTAAATATATCGAATTGTTAATTTAACATACATGTATCACACATACAAATATGTATTTTGCTTATATATACATATGTATTGAATATGTGTGTGTGTGTTCAGAATGGTTTACCTCCCTAGTGGGATAACCATAACCCATAGCCTTTTGGCATTTTGGTGATTAACCTCTTTCTTTTTTGTTAAATTAATTTTTGTATTGGATATTTTATTTATATTTCAGATGTTATCCCCTTTCCCCATTTCTCCCCACCCAGAAACCCCATATCCCATCCCCTCCTCCTGCTTCTATGAGGATGAGCCCCTACCACCCATACACTCCCACCTCCCCTATTCCCACTTCTCTAGTAGCTTCTCTTGCAGCTCTGTTCTGTTAATGAGATAACTAGACTCTTCTTTGTAGTTTGTCCTTTAAGGACACCTGGCTTCCCTGCCTTCTATTCTCCCCTTCCTGCTTTTTTTTCTGGCCAACTATCATTGTTCTATTCTGGTATTATGAATTTCCTCCTTTCCTGCTCCTCTCCAATGGGACTAGGTCTTTTTTTTCTACAGAGCACCCTGCTGTGCTTCTCTTGCATGGCAACACTCCCCTCTGTGGCCTCTCAGTCCTGGGAGGGGCTGTCATTCCATGAGCACTGGAGCAGCCTCGATGCCTCCTCTAGAAGTACATAGTCAATGTGCAGACAGAGGGACTCCCAGGAAGGGAGATGCTATGTGTGGAAGTATAAAAAGAGTACTGTAAGACACTATAGTGCCTTGGAGTCCACTGGCAGTGTGACTGACACCACATAGTATTGGAAGGGAAACGGACATGACTGAGTGGACAAGCTGGGCAGGATGTCAAGGGTTGTCCTGCTGATGAGGATTCACATTTCACATTACAGAAATCCAACCGGAGATGTTTTGGCTGAAAAGTGGGCCACTGTGTGTGTGGTAAAGAATGGAGATGGCATCAGAGCATCTGGGCCCACAGTTCAAGGTGCTACTTATACTTCTGGGTCTGGCTTTTTGTCTTACTCTCATTTCCCTTCAGACAGTTGCCATTTTTCTTTCTAGGTACAAAGATGGAAAGAAGAATTCCAGAAGAACAAGTGAGTCCTACATAATGGGGAACACAGTCATAAAAAAGTCTGGAATTATCTCCTTTCAACCTTGATGACTTGAGATAATAATGGGATTTCCTATTATTACATCAATACATTTACAGTTCTGACTGGCTTCTTTTATGTTGGAGTCATTGTCATTGACCATGATGATTAGGAAGTGAGAAAATCTTAATGACTCAACTTGAGCCACTCACCCACCTGCATCTGAGGTGACAGGATCTGTTACAGAACTGTTCCTACTCAGGCCCACGCCACATAACATTCCTAGAGCCTTGATTGCTGTACAAGGGAATCAGAATTCATTCTCAGGTTCTAAGTAGGGAGATGGAAGGCCAGATGTATGATTTTAGAAGGCAAGCCAGGTGCTGAGTGGAAATGTGGTTGAGCAGGGGGAGTATAGGGAGGAGATGTGAAGTACAAGACCCATCAAAATAACAATGCCAGGGTCCAAGTCAGGTTTAGCATTGAAATTGCACACAGAGGAAAGAACACACTCATGTCTTTGTGTCTGTCATGTCTTTCCCATGAGGCTGCATGGGAAATTTGCATATTTTCTAGGAGACATGAGCTTACTGTGTCTGTAAGATCAGGGGGAGTCCTTTCCAGTTGTGGTCATTTCATGCTCTGGAAACCCACAAGTCTTCTATCTGTTTTCTCCCACATGGGTAGTCCCTGGCAAATGTTGCAGACCAGGCTCATCGAGATTTCTGTAGTATAGATACTTACATCATCACCGACTTCAGTCTGTTAGCCTGACAGGGTTGGAGAGATATGTGCACACTTTAGGATTCTGAACTGAGTGCAATGACCTCATCAGGCAGACCATAGCTTGGAACTCGGAGACAAAGAAAATCTGTCTTATTAGAGGTTGGTATAGATGTACCCCTTCACAAAAGCCATATTGAAGTCCTAACATCCATTGTTTTAGAATGCTGATTTACTTGAAGATAGAGTCATAGAGGCAGCTGTGTAACCTGAAGTCATAAAGTGGCAATATGAGACCCTTTTCCAACATGGCAGGTAATGTAGAGATGAGGAAAGACATAGGGCAGGTCATATGAAGATAGAAGAGTGGTCCATTTGCAGATTGAGGGGCTGTTGGTAGCTAACTGAGTCCTGAAGATGCCAGAAGTCTCATTCCTACTAAGGCTTTAGAAGGAACATGACCCTACCAGCATTTTGACCTAATTTCTAATCTTCAAAAGTTATGGTCAATAGGTTTCTACTAGTTAATATATATATATATATATATATATATATATATATATATATATATATATGGGCATCTCACAGGCCCAGTGACCTAGTTATTGACAATCTGTCAGGATCAATTTATACTTGATTCTGCCTAGTTTGAAATATGACTGCCCTTAGGTAAATCCCATATATATATATAAAAATTATATATATATATATAATTTTTATGTGTATGTATGTGTATGTGCTTATATGAGTTTATATATAACACGTGTGTGCACATATATTCTACAGGCCAGAAGAGGGTGTCAAAGCTCTGGAACCAGAATCCAAGGTGATTATGAACCATGATATGGATTTTGGCAAATGGACCAAGGTCCTGTGTAACAGCAGGAAGTTTCTTCAATGATTGAGTCACTTCTGCCCCAGACCAAGTATTTTAAAATAAGCAATTTTTGCTACAACTTTATTTTATTTATATGTGTGTATGCATGTGTGATTGTCTATGCCATAGTACTTGTGTGGAGGTCAGAGGACAACTTGTAGGAGTTGACTCTTCTATCATGTAGGGTTTGGGTGTTAGACTCAAGTTATCAGGCTTGGGTAGGCATCTTTAACCACTGAGGCATCTCACAGGCCCAGTGACCTAGTTATTGACAATCTGTCAGGATCAATTTATACTTGATTCTGCCTAGTTTGAAATATGACTGCCCTTAGGTAAATCCCAATGTGCTTGTGTTTTCTGGTTCCAGTGTTTACTTATGTCCTCCACTGGAATCAGATTACAGGAACCTACTGCAATCAGCTAAACTGAGTGTGGTGCTATAGTCTTGTAATTGCAGTACTTTGGAGGCAAAGGCAGGAGATTTTTGCTCATTCAAGACCAGTTTGTCTACAAATTGAGAATTAATCTTAAAAAAAAAAAAAAAAAAAAAAAAAAAAAAACCATACAAAAAGTCAAAAAGTAACTCTGGGAGAAAAAAAGCTCACTTCCTTAGAAACTTCTGGGTGTCTTCATAGCAGCTGCCGAATGTGAATGGAGGATCAGGTGCTGTGCTGGTGTTCTTCACATGTTGCCACATATATTTTAATCTTCATTCTGATCTATTAACGATGCTTAATTATCTTCATTTTACAAATGGTGAAACAGAAGCTTAGTGATGTTGGGT
Source organism: Arvicanthis niloticus (assembly GCF_011762505.2). Lineage (NCBI taxonomy): Eukaryota > Metazoa > Chordata > Mammalia > Rodentia > Muridae > Arvicanthis > Arvicanthis niloticus. Next base: position 46,899,211 of record NC_047664.1, on the reverse strand, counting down.
AACTTGCCTGAGGTCATGGAGCTAGTTCAGGACAGCAGTATGACAGGTTAGGTGTGGTGAGACTCAGACACCACTCCACGCTTAGCACGCCACCCTGTGGCCAGTTGGTGGGAATCCCCGTGCTCATGCCTGCATAAACCCTCGGTGGATTTCCTAACTAAGGTCTAAAATAAAATGGGAACTGAAGATGGAGAGAGATTGAGGGTAATCACAATAATCTTACAGTTCAGTAACTATGTATTCCTTCAGTGAGCTCCTCTCATCTGGTAGGTGCTGTTTCCACCAACTATGAGATAATGGATCGCCATTGTTATCATCACATTGTGACTTTGTTTCCTAATGCTTGTGTAACACTGAGCTCTGAGATGAACTTCTCCTTTAGGGCTCCTGCCTTTTTCTAGGTTTAGGCTCTAGAAAGATCCGGGTTCAAATTCTATCCCTAAGCCTTACCACTAAGAATTGGCTTAATCATTGGTGAGCATTACTTTACTTCCTCCATCTATCACATAGAGGCATTGAGAAGATTCAACCAACTGAAGTAAAACAATTCCACCGGCAGATGTTCAGGACAGATGCATGTACAGATCATCTATCTGTCCTCTTCCCGGCAAGACAGTTAATGCAGATTTCAGAACCTTATACAAGTGTTACAACATATGTTATAAACTGGGAAATTAAATCTTGGTAACTGAGTCCTCTTTGACCACACCACTGAAGAAGAGCAAGGATAAGTTGAATGGGATTGTATTGGGATATTTCCATATGCTTTAAACATTTTTAGATTCCTGTGACTATTTTTCAAGGACCAAAATGGGCTCGCCATCACCTAACCAGCCCACTCCCAAAATGCCTGACAGTAACGTCAAATGAGTAGAGACTTACTTCATCATGTGAAGGATTGTGTGGCAGAGGAGATTAGTTTAGCCCATGAAGACCCAGAGAGGAGGAAGAAAGGGGGTGTTATTGCTCTGCCGGCTTTCTCTTTTATCCTTTTTTTATTCCAACTGGGCCTGCCCAGAGCCTGGTGCCACTCACATTCAGGATGGGTCATTTCCATTTTCTTAATCACATCTGGAAATGCCCTCACAGACATATACCCAGAAGTATATCTTGTCCGTGTCCTAGATAATTCTAAATCCATTCAAGTTGGCCATAAAGGTTAACTGTCATGTTAATCATATTTCCTTAATATCATGAAATATACTTATTAGAAAGAATAGCCCTAGTAGATAGAAAAAGTCAGATGTTGGGGATTTTGGTCATCAAGTTATGATTATAGGAAGCAAGGATTAGAACTCTCTTTTCTCAAAGGAATAGTTTTCTTTCTGTTCCCGATAGAAAGGCTTGTCATTCCCTTTATTAGGACTGCCAGGTCTTGGGTTCACTAATTATAAGCACAGAGATCTTTTATTTAAACGCTCAAACAAAAAAAAAAAAATCATGAACTTCCTGATTTGGGAAGGGCAAAGAAGTTTCTCCCTTGACTATTCAGTACATGTATTTTTGCTGCTTCTTATGGTTTTTCTTCTTGTTCTTCTTGTTCTTATTCTTCCTCTTCCTCTTCTTCCTCCTGTTCCTTCTCTTCTTTCTCCTTCTTCCCTTCTTTTTCTTCTTCTTCCTTTCCTCCTTCTCTTCCACCTCTTCCTCCTCCTCCATCTTCTTGAGATAGAGTTCCACAAAGCCCAGGCTGGTTTTGAACTTTCTATAGCTGAGGGTAACCTTTAAGTCCTCATCCTCTGGTCTTCACCTCCCAATTTCTGAGATTACAGGAATGCACCCCCATGCCAAGCTATAGATATACACTATGTTTGAGAGTCTATTGAAATATAATTAAAAAAGGAATAAGAAGTGTATTATTTAATATTACACAGAAAAATAACTAATAAGCTATATATATTTATTATTAATAATATGCTTATGGTACTGGAGAGATGCCTCAGGAGTTAAGCTAAGTAAATGTTGATTACTTTTGCAGAGGAATGAAAATATGTTCTCAGTACCCACACCAGATTTCTCAAAGTTTTCTGTAATCTCATCTCCAGGGTATCTGATGCCTTCTCTTGGCCATGTGAATACCTATAGACACATGCATGAATACACACACACACACACACACACACACACACACACACACACACTATATATATATATATATATATATATACATATATATATATATATATATTATTTAAAGTAATATTAACAATCAGCTTATGAGACTATGTAGGTTGAAAGTCTCAAGTTCTGTCATCTGTAAACTACAAATCTAAGTGTCTATGGTTCCAAAATTTAATCTCACCCTCAGTCCTGGGAAGCAGGGTACTCAAGGTGTAAATCTCAGTGTCAGAAAAGGAAAGCATGAGCGATAATGGTCATTTCCTCCCTATCTTATGTCTTGTGCTCTTTAGACCCTCAACAGAATGCATGACTCTCATTCACATGGGAAGAGCTAGCTACTTAAGGATAGTCCATCAACTGAATGGTAGAAATATGTTCAAATTGTATTTAATTTGGCTATCTATGGATTAATCAGGTTGACACTCAAAAGTTAAATATCACAAAATATTAGTAGTTCTTAAGAAAGCAAAAATAATTTACATGGCTACAATACTCCACAATCAAATGAATTTTAAGTATCTATGGATTGTAGACTGGTGAGATGGCTCAGTGGGTACAGCCCTTGTTATGTAATCGTGATATCCTCTGTTCCAGTGAGCAGAACTCACATAGAGCTCTATCTGATAGAATATGTATTTTTGTAATACCACTTAGTCTATGGTAAGTTTGGAGGTGAGACTAGAATTCCATTGAAGCTCCTGGGATAGATGGCCAGGCATACATGTAGTAAAACAACAATGAGAGCTTGACTCAGAATAAGCTGAAGGATGAACTGTTGTCTGATCTCTGTGCACATACTGACATTCATAGAAATGTGCATAGGAACACACATGCATATACATAAGCACATCCCACACGACACATGAATGAAAACAATAAAGCCCATAAAGTTATAATAAATATAAAGAAATAGATAAAATGAACTCCACAATGTTACAAATATTATCAATACAAACAAATGTATCTAATTTAGTGAAAGCATTCAAAAAACAATGTTATGTGTCTTTTTTTTTGGTTTTGTTTCTTTTAATTTAATATACCTTATGTATACTTTTATATCACTACGCATGATCCCATTACACTATTCTAGGATATTCTTTATAATGTTGCATTTTATTTAATTATACAGATGTATTATAATAATTGTATCACCTATTATTAAACATAGATTAATTTCAATTTGGAAGATTTTATAAAAACTTTTATTTATTTTTGTTTTATGTATACAAGTATTTACTGCATGCTCACTTGTGCCCAATATGCATTTCTGGTGCCTGGGAGTCCAGAAGAAGTCTTTAGGTCCCCTGGAACTGAAGTTATAAATGGTTGTGAGCCACAATGCATGTGCTGAGTACCAAGCATGCCTGTCTGCAAGAGCAGTATGCACTCTTAACTGTTAAGCCATCTCTCTAGCCCTCTTATTTGCAATATTTCATTTTTCCTTTCTCAATCCACAATTAGTATCTTTGATTTTTTTATTGTTGAGTGCACGTGTGGGCAAATCAACTGAAGAAAAATCTTTGGAGTGGAAATTCTAAGTTAAAAGTATTTTCGTGGATACTGACCTTTTGCCAAAATGACCTTCAAAGAAGTTATGCCAGTTTATAGCCTTATCACTAGTGTGTGACTATCTGTTTCCCACAAATCTTGCCAAAGCCATATTTTGTAATTCTTTTTAATCATTGCCAATCTGGTAGGCAAAAATAAAAATATCCTACTGTTTTCATTTGCACTTATTAAAGCAATAAGCAAAGTTAGACATCTTTTCATGTAGTCCTTAGCAAGTTATATTATTTTTCTTTTTCTGAACAAATACTTAATACATACACAATAAATATTTTGGACAATTATACACACAGCCTGTGTTATTGTTCCTTTTATTAATCTGAATGAATTCATTATAAAATAACAAATTAACATTTGTGATATCGTTGTTGTATTTATTTTATGTTTGTTATATGTCTCTCAATTTTGTTTGTGAATTTTGGGGAAGTAGTCATATAGAAATTTGATCTTCATCATTTAAAATACTAATATTTATGATTAATTTGAAAATAATTTGTACCTTTTATGTATTGGAACGCTTTCTTTCATTTCTCTGTGTAAACACAACGTTCCTAATAAGCTTCCTTTGCCTCTGGAACATTCTTTGTGTGATACTTAAGTTGTCAGGGAGCTGTCATAGATTTCCCTGTGGCTACCAGACTCATATCCCATCCTCTTAGTTTATATTTTGAGCAGCACTTGTGAAATAATGTGATTACTTACCTGTTTCAGGAATCCTGCTCTTTGTTGACTGCTGCTGGCCATAGAAACCCATTCAAGTCTTACATGGCAAGGTTCTTGCTCTTGATCCCTAGGGTTCCCCCCCCCCCCCCCCAGGAATTCATGAAGAGAGAATTTTTCTCATTACACTGCTTCTCCATCTGGCTTCCATTGTCCATTGGTTGACACAGAAGTCATATCTAGAGCATTTCAGAGCATGTAGGTCAGCTATGCAGACGGCTGCTCCAGGTTGTTTAGCATACTACCTCATTTGTGTACTTTTGGAAACAGTCTTCTTAAATCTAAAAAGTTGTCTCTTGTTCAAAATTTGCTTTATCTTAGATGGAGGATGACTTCTCTGAGCATAAGGATTGGAACTTTAACTGTAGACTCATGGATCCTGCTAAGTCCTCCATGAGACTGCAATCATAAAATTGTCCTTCCCAGAGCACTTTAGGTCTTCATTCCTCCCTTCCATGGGCCTCATCTTATTCTGTCCTCCTAATTTTCCAATATACATGTCTGTTTATCTGAGGCAAGGTTAGATTCTGCTATGAACCCTAGAATCATAACAGATGTGAGAACTCTCCAGATATGCCCTGGGACAAAGGGAAGAGATGGCCCAGACAAAGGTCTGCCTTGGTTCAGAGCATTGTTTTCTCTTTACAAGACTTTCTATTGGCCACCTGAGACCATTGTTAGTCTTTCATGGTTTCAAGACCACAAGTTTGGGAAGATTGGGTCCCCTTACCATACCAACAAATCTAGGCCCATGGATAGTCAAGGACTTGGTAGAACTGGAAGAGTCTGGTACAAGTTTCATCAGATGTTGATTGGCCCAAGTTAATTGTCAACTGGTGTTTAGGACCTTGCTGGCTATTGGAGTCAGAACCAGGATTCCCTGCAATCTGTTTGTGATTACAAGGCTCAGCTTGCTCCACCAGAGGCCCTCTGGCACCTTTCCTCCTTATAAACACATTCAGCACATTTTTAAAAACCACAATGAGGAGCCCTCCCTGAGAAAGTGACTAAACACTGCTTAATATTCTGAAAGCATCAACAGCCACTGAAAAGCCAGCCATAAAATGTTGGAGAAAGCTGACTTGGCACTGGGAGGAAGCCAGCTGTTGTTGGCCTTTGATTGGTGAAGGTTGTAAAACTCTTTGTTGTGTTTCACTGTCAACGAATCCATATTAAATTTACTTCCCAGCTTGAATGCTGGACCATTCTGGATGCATCTGTCCTTCTGGATACTTTAGATATACCAAGATATTCCTTTCTTTTCCTATTTCCCCAATACCATGGACAATGGTTTGTATTATAACACTCCCAAAAGGATGTCTCAACTGTCAGTAACTCAGAATTTAACTTTAATTAAACATGTTGGTACTATAAATGTAATTATAATGAGGTCAAATTGGGCTATGATGCTTTCTTAATTTACTAGCACTTACATCATCAAAAGAGGAGAAAGGAACAGTGTGAATGCTATGTGATGACCTCGAAGATTCGTGTGATGCATACACAAGCCATGGATTAGGGACCATCACCAGAGTCACCAAAACCCCATAATGCAATTTGACAACTATTATCTATGATGTCACTGCTAGTTACTTTCTCATTGCTGTGATAACATACTTAACTAAAGCAACATAAGGAAGGGAGAGTTTATTGTGGCTCACAGTTTAAATGTACAATCTATTATGCAGAAGGGTTAATGATGACAACGGTTCTATCTGTGGATACACAAGTGTGAAGTGGTTAATAACATTACAGTAATAGTCAGGAAGCACAGGAAGACTGGATAATGGTGCAAGATGCAATGCCTTCTGAGAGCACTGGGAAGCTATTGAAGAAATTCATTCTCTCATTTTCTTCCTGTTACTATGTGTTTAAATGTAGATATAGGTTACAGGAGGACTCTGGTATCAAATGTAGACATTATGTAAATACCTAGCTTATGAACGTGTTCTATTTACAGACATTTTAGGTGGTCTTATTTCAAACTATATCACAAATTTATTATTAAGTCATGCATAAGACAGGAATAGGTGTGAGAGCTAAAATTTGGTGTTGGAACCTATGACAATGATGTGTTCTCTCTCCAAAGTCACATACTAAAATTCTGACAGCAGTAACTTAGGATTTAGGGAGAAACTCTCTTCCACTAACAGGTGTACAAGTTGAAGTGAAGTTTTTTCAAAAGGCCTGGAGAGATTCCATTTGAATATGTTTACCAGTGCTACTGCTTGTGCACAAGTATGATCATGTAAAGACATGGAAAGAAAGATGGCACCTACATGAAGGCTTTCAGAGATGCCCCCAAAGGAACTAACTGGCCAGCATCTTGATCTTAGATGTCTAGGCTCAAGAATCATGAGAAAATATATGTTACTTAATCTTTCTATTTGGTAGTATTTTGTTTTACTTTCACCAGCAAACTAATAGAGTGATTATGTAAGTTTGAGTGCACTGAGGGGTGGGAATAGTAGTGGGTTATTGTCAGGAATTTTGTTAGTACCATGTGCAGAATGAGATGCTTATTAGATATTGTAAGGTCTCCTGGTGCTCTATGAATCTGTGCATGGATGCAATTTGTTATTATGGGGGCACAGTTTAGTTATCCAGGAGAATGAAGAAGGGATGCCAGGCAATCCTGCCCTTGGCTGGTTCTGAGTAGATGCTGAAGAAGAGACTAAGAGAGCAGCCTTGAGGTACTGGAGGAGTTCGGAAAAGGTGGTGCCCAAGAAACTTCAAGAAAGAAGTGATTAGTTGGGTGTGGTGGCACATGCCTTTAATTATCATGCTTGGGGAGCAGAGGCAACCAGGGCAGCATAATAAGTCTAGGTTAGCTAAAATTGTGTAGTAAGAACTGTTTAAAGTGACAACACAAAAATTTAAATGAAAGGAAAAATTCTTACAAATGCCATGGGGAGTTGATATAATTAATAAGGTAAGAAAGATAATTTTCCATTAAAATTGACAAGATAGAGTTTTAAAATATCTTTGAAGTGGTATTTTCAGTTGCAAGATGAAGAAACGTTTTTTGTTGTTTTGTTTGTATTTTGTTTTTCTAAAATGGGTAAAGGGAAAAGAAAAATTTGAATCCAGAATTGTGTTTTTGTGGAAACATGTTTTAAGGGAAATTGGAATTTAGGAAGGAGATAGCTGGTGACGTGGGATGAGTGGGAACATTTTATGACACATTTGAATGCTGTTGGCTGCAGAAGAAATATTCTCCAGCAAGTGAGAACAGATAGAATTCAGGTCAAAGAAATGTCCCCAGTATTCTGGTTCCAGATTGCTCTGCAAGACTCACTGTAAATTTGAATTTCCATTTTGATAATATTGAGAGGTCAGACCTTCAAAAGACAGTCAGGTCACAAGGCTCTGCTCTTATGAATGGAATATTCCACTGTCACAGGAGTGTGTGAGCTACAGTGAGACAGTCTCTGATGGAAGTGTTAAGTTCACCCACATCCTTCCTCTTTGTCTACTGTGGTCACATGCCCTCCTACCACACAGGACATTGCCAGATGTCAGGGCCATGCTTGTTGCTCTTGGGCTTATGCAAAATGTCTATGGTGTGATTTTATGTATTTTACTACAGCAGAGAAAAAAATAGACTAAGGCAAATGGCAACAGGGATGTTCATCCATTTAAGAAAAGGCAAGCCGGAAGACATGGTGGTGAACAACTTTAATATCAGCAATTAGGAGGGAGAGGCAGACAAATCTCTGTGAGCTCAACTCTAGCCAGGTCTACATAGCAAGTTCCAAGACAGGGCGACACAGAGAGATCCTGTCTTCCAAAACCAATTAGTTAATTAAAGAAGAGAAAGATAAAATATTAGACAGGTGAATATGGTATAGCAGACTAGCTTTTAGAAACATTGGGGACATAAAAAGACACTTGCACAAAAGAAAAAGATCATTCACTGAGATAAGAGCTGAAGAAAAATCTTCAGTTTCTGGCCTCTTAGGCCAGTTTAGTATTTGTGAAAAGATCTAGGAAGACATAAAACTGGTATCCTCCACAGTGAGAAAGATTACCAACTGAGTAGGTACGCCAAGGTTGGTAGGCAGGGTTGAGTGGCAGGTGAAAGTTTGTGATCATAAGTTTAAAATGAGACCAGTACCTTTTTTACATTAGCTGTATCTTGTTACTTATGGGTAACAACAAAGAATTTACTAGGACTGAGTTATTCTGTGCTATGGAACAGGGCATGAGGAGCAGAAATCAAGCTGAGGGGTTGAACAAAAGTGTCCTATAACTGTGAGTATGGCTTCAGAAAGTGACATGGTTTGGAGATGGAATGTTGTAAAGGCTTGTTTGCTCAGATGTTGGTTCCTCAATGTAGCCATGTTCAGAAATGGGCCAGGAAGTGGTTGTTTCATTAGAGTTCTGACCATAACAATGAAATAATTTGTTTGTAGATTCATTATCTAATGGGCAATCTGGAGGTGATGGATGCTTCTTCTTCCCCCCTTTTTTCATTTATGTATATATGTACAGTAAGAGCTCTCATAAATGTATTTATAGGAAGACCTGTGTCTTGCCACACTCTCCCCTCCATGATGCTCTGGTTTGCTATAGACACGTAGGGCTGGACCTAAGTGTCCAGAGATGAAAACTTGCAGAATTGTGAGCCATAACATAACCTTTTCCTTTCTTTCAGGTATTTTGTCACAGTGACAATAAGTGACCAACAGTTTGGGAAAGGGAAGGAACAAAGACTTAAGAGGAACACAATTTTCATGTGGGGGCCAATATATTGATCTCCCAGTGGAGCCAAAGAAGGGATTCTGTGCACTGAAGAGTGAGCTACTGTTAATAGGTGAGGGGATGACATCTTTGAGTTGGAGGTAGAACAACTCTTGGTGATTACAAAATCTAGGGACAGGCCTTCTGGACCATAAGATTAGGCATCCTAAGCAGCCTAAGAGTGCTATAGATCCAGGAAGCTAGAGAATAACGTGTATATGTTAAAGTCAGCAAGAAAAGCACCTAGAACTGCCTTTTGGATTTTATTTTTTAAATTTATTCCTCTTGGCATCATCTCTATCTTAATTAATACTGACTTATGTCCCAAACTTGGAAACAGAAATGAATCATATGATTCACATTTAATTCACCAGTAATTCCTGGTGGGTATACCTCTAGGATACATCCAGAACCCAAGCACTATCACCTGAAATATCTGTCTCCCAAATTGTCATAATAACATTTCTATTATACAAATTCTCTGCCCTAAACCCAAACATAATTTCACACTCATGTGAACTAATTTCCACATTCTAGCACTTGTACTCTTCCCTCATCTCTGACTCCATCATCTCTCTGTTCTCATTTTCTTCTGGCCATAGGAGCCTTTTTGCCTTCCTGGAGATAGTTGCTAATATTCAACTGTGTAATGACTCTGCCTGGAATTCTCTTTCTGAACATACATGGATAGCTTTGACCTCTGTTACTTTGGACAATTGTCACCATTTTGGCACATTTCTTTTCCTTTTGTCTTTTGCTATAAACCAGAACCTACAAGTGTCAGTGACAAAAAGAGCTTCTATACAATTGTAGAAAAGAAGTATATTCCAAGAGGAATAGTGACACAGAGAGGCAAGGGTGAAGACACTAGGTATCCACTAAAGAAAGGGTCAGGTTAGGTGTGTGCTGGGAAAGAGCAGCACACACACTAGCCAAAGGGTTATTGGATGATCTGACTCTTAAAAGGAGCAGCAGCATTAGGGTGAGACAAGAGGAGACTCAGACTGAAAAACATACAGTAAGCAATTTATATTCCTTAGCTTTGATCCTGCAGTGCTTGTTAAAGAAAAGAAGTTACTGGAACATAGAAAGGGTGAGGATCAGAGGAAAGATTTAGCTTATGGACCCTGGAGAAGAAGGGATGTTAGACTGTTGTGGGAAACTCTAAACTGAATAGTCACTTTGGAAAATAATGCAGAATTTTCAGTAAAATATATACTTTTCAAGCCACAGCCAGGTCACTTGCAGGGATTTACCCGAGATAAATAAAAACATATGCCCATACTATAATTCGTCTGTTTCTAGCAGCTTTGTGCAACATAACTGGAAGCTTAACAGCACCCAACTGTGTATCAGCTGAGGATGGAGACACAAATTGTGGCATATTCTTAATAGTTAGTACTCATAAATGAAGATGTTATGGTCTATGCAGCACCATGGAAAGCTTTAGGAACCACTGTGCTAACGCAACCTACAGCACATCATACAACTCCTCTCTCTCTCTCTCTCTCTCTCTCTCTCTCTCTCTCTCTCTCTCTCTCTCTCTGCTCTTCAGTCAGCAGGGTTATAAGATGCAGATCCCTGTTTGGTAGAAATGGGTGTAGAGCAGAGGGTGACTGAATCTGAATTCAGGGCACTGTGAAGTTACTTTGAGGGGTAATGAATTTGGTCTACTAAGGGTAGTGGTATGGACATAACTATATTTGTTAGCCAACACATCTAATTTCACATGTGATTTATAAAAACTATACCTAAGATTGATCAAAATAATCTAACATTTATATTTTATTTTTTATGTCCTTCACTGGGATAGAAAATATGAGCTTCTGAAAGGCAACATGTATAATAAATATCCTTATCTGGTGTAAACAGATTGTGGATATTTATAAAATTAGTTTAAGTTCCATTGTTCAGACAATAGCTTTGAATTAAAATATTCCCATGATTAAATTTAGCCTTTACCTCTTAACATTTCATGACTTAGACAATATTCTTTGTGTCTCTCAACCTTGGTATTCTAACATACTGGATTAAGAATAAAAGTGGAAATAATTTTATCTAGTTATTATGACAATAGACTAATGCACTGGTATATAAACACTACATGCCACATGGTCTTTTATAAAAACATAATAAATTATATCAGATAATTATTATTACTATCATAATCATTATTATTTTATATGAATATTTTCTATATCCACGTCCATGACTGTTAACTATATGTATTGTTAATACTCTACATATTTTCTTTTATTAACAAATTTCATGTGCTGACATTTCATATTTGTATATAATGTATTTTGGTTGGTTCGCTCACTTCTTCACACTTTTTTCCCCCTCCAACTCCTGCCAGTCCACTCTCTTTCAAATCTCTCTCATATTCATCACTTTTTATCTTATTTTATGTTCAGAGTTTAACCAGGGCTATCTGAATGAACCTGGGTTTGAAAATATCTACCAGAACTCATTGAGCTTACCCAACTGTATTCCAAGCCTCTTCCAGAATCTGTTGGTTACAGGAAGTGGTAAATCCCATGATTCTTTTCTGCACTGATATCTGGGCAATAGGAGGACTTTATTTGCCTGGGTCTGGTGCTACTATGCAAAGCTGCCATGAGCTCATGATTGCCAAGGCAGTGTTTAGAAGATTACATTCCTAAATCCCTTTCCCAACTTCTGACCCTGCCCCACCCCTTGTTTTTAACAATGAAGTAAGAGGGATCACATGCTGGCCTTGTTCAGGGCTAAGCCCTCAACTATCCTATCCTTTATTCTCTGCATCTTGTGAAGCTATAGATTTTTTTTATTTACCTTTATTTGCAGCAAGGAGAAGCTTCTCTGATTCAGGATGAGAGTAGCCACTGCCTATTAGCTATAACACAGATATGTAAAAGGTGGCTTGACGCTGTCATGATTTAGCTAAACAGCACTATTAAGACCCCCAATAGGGCCAAAGACCTCTTTAGTCACAGGTTTTGGATTACTTTTACAGTACTAAAAACACTTGTTTTAAAAGGAGTTTACTTCTTTAGAAACTGGACATTTGGAAAATTTGAATATAGACAGTAGAGAGAAGTTGAAGTTTTTACTGAGCCAAAGAAAGAATACTAGATAATAAAGTACGAAAACATTCATGGCTACATGACAAAGGCTTTGAGCATCACTCTAGCAAGCTGGATTACAATACATGCTAAGGAGAAGGAAGTGTTTAGTTTTTGTGCAGAAGAATATTGTGGTTGTCAAAGATACTAGATTCTTGCCAGGTAACGATTTCAAGCAAAATTAGTGCCCAATATCAATCAGTTCTTTGATGTAAAAGTGGGTGATTATATAGGAATGGCTCTTCTGGATTTACTGAGTAGGGTAACCAAAATCTTCTTTCTATCTGCTAGTTACACCAGAAACTCACACCATTTTAGTTTGGGAAACCAAGATAAAATAGACATTGTAAGCAAAGTATCTAACAAAACAAACTATTGCCCCCTAAAAGGGTGCATTCCCAGCCTGAAAGGAACATTTTAGTGGTATCTCTTTTCTCCACCCTCTTCTTTCAGAGAAAAATGGATTACTCTTCAAGGAAAATTTCCCTCCTAAAAAGCCTTGCAAATTCATCAGCTCAAGTTTTAGTTCTAGTGCACATAAGGAAAATAGCGAGTTCTAAGAAAACACAAATCAGATTACTTTACTTTGTGACGTTTCTTGAAGATGACTCCTTTGTTCCTGTGGAAAACATCAGTAAAGCTTTTTACCTAAGGTGTAGGGAAATGTACTCTGGAAAAAGAGAAGTACATGGTAAGTATTGTTCTTTGAGTCAGAGAATGCAATTATGGCCATTATGCTTGTGGGAAATAGAGGTCAAAGGAAATGAATGGTGTTGCTTGGGATGGCTTCCACTGAAGCGTTCTTTCTAACTGGGATGGCCTACATAGGTCCCCCAACATTCATGTGTTGGGAACTTACTTTCTGTCATGTGCTAGGCTTGACCCCATGGGCAGCATTTACGTTCTGAGAACTTGAGCCTCATGAATGGATTTTTGACATCTTAAATTGTGTGTCCAAATGGACTTGCTAAGTTTTTGCTCTTGCTAGAGGAGAAATATCATTCCATTACTTATATGTGCCAGTCAAGGTATTATCTTGGAAGCAGAGACCTGTCTTTTAATTGACACAATAACTGCCAGTTATTTTGATCTTTGACTTCCCAACTTCATGTACAGTAAATTTCTACATGTTTTAGATTATTCAGACTCTGGTTATAAAAACACAAAGTTGATCAAGAAACCAACTAAAGACAAAGTGGAACAAACCCAACTCCCCAGTTATCATAACATAAATTTTATGAATATAGGACTTTGTCAATTATCCTTATTTTGAACTCCCCAGTTATCATAACATAAATTTTATGAATATAGGACTTTGTCAATTATCCTTATTTTGAACACAATAGAGGCAGAGTATAGAAATAAGATACTGTATTAATCCCAAACTAGGTTGTCTGGTTCTTCATTGACCCTAGTCCTTTAGTCTACCTGAGTTCAGAGATATAAAGATTTTTTTTTTATTGTTACACTACCAGTCAGAGGCAGAAGGGGTTATGGAGCCATGTGATTCATGGTTTAGGCTTCTTCTATGTAAAGTTTCTCACAAGTTTAGCAATTAATACTATATTTTTAAGCTTTTCTTTTAAAATTCTTGTGGATGTGTCTGAGCTTATGTGAGTGTACATGAACCATGTGATTGTGGCATCCATGGAGACCAGAAGAGGATGTCAGATATCTAGGAACTGGAGATACAGGAGGTTGTAAGTCTTCATACTGGGAGGTACTGGGAACAAAACCTGGTGGTCTATGAAAGAAGTTAGCTGCTTTAAAGTGCCCGTCTATCTATTCAGGCCCTAATAAAGCACACACAAACACACATACAAACACACACACACACACACACACACACACACACACACACACACACTTGCACACATGCACAAATGCACTTGCATTTTTTATTTTTCTTTCACAGAAAATTAATTTCTTTCCTCATGTAATATATCCTGATTGTGATTTCTCCTCCCTCCACATCTCCCACCTTGCCTTCCACTTGAATCTACCCCTTTTCTTTTTTTCATTAGAAAGCAACCAGGCTTTTGTGAGATAATAATAAAATATAATAAGATCAATCAAAAACTAACACATCATAATTGGGCAAAACAAAGAGATGAAAAGGATCCCAAGAGGAGGCACAAGAATCAGAGACCTACTCATTCATTAACACACTTGGGAATCCATAAAAACAAAGCAAAACAGACAAACAAACAAACATACAAACCAACCCAAAACTGGAAATTATAATATATTTGCAAAAGACTTGTAGAAATAAACATATATTTATAAATTAAAAATATATTTATAACTTAAAAAAATAACTTCTTTTTAAAGGAAGATCTATGACAGAATGTTATAAGACAAGAAGCTTTTAAATATGCCATTGAATTCATTTTCTGTTGGCCATCTACTGCTGGGTCTAATGGAGCCTGTCCTTAAGAGTAGTTTATTTTCCTAGTGAGACTCTCTTGGAGGAAACTGAATTTCATTTGTCAATGGTTATGAGTAGGAGATAGCTTCAGGGTTAGGAATGAGGGCATGTGTCCACTTCTTTCAGCTCCAGGGCCTCATCTGGTACAGACCCTGAGTATGCTGCCTCGGTCTCTGTGAACTCATGTGTGCATCAGTCTTGTTAATTTCTTGGTGTTTTCCAGTTCTCTCTGGCTCTTGTACTCTTTCTGCCTCCTCTTCTGCAGGATTGCTTGAGAAAAGGGATTTGATGAAGATATCCTTCTTAGGGCTGAGTGTTCCAAGGTCTCTCACTCTATGTGCAATGTCTGGCTGTGGGTCTTTGTGTTTGTTCTCATTTGCTGCAGGAGGAAGTTTCTCTGAAGATATCTGGCATTGTCTTTCCACAGTTTTGTTTTTGAAAAGCTATCTTATACATCTGTGCAAGTACAGAGAGATAAATAAAGAGTTCTACTCATTTGCTAAGAGTATCATTGGGAAAAAGCGTTAGTTCAATAAACAGTTTTAGAAGTCTTGAAAAAAAGACGAAGGTGACCTATAATATAAGGACTACTTTTGCAAAGATGAACTGGCATACAGTAAATGATTAATAGCCTAAAAAATGAAAATGTCAGGCTTATCATCTAAATATTAGCCAGTGGACTTCAATCTATTTTGGCTAAGGATCGACAGTCATGCATGAGGCAGAAGAAGAACACCTTTGACACTACAGATCCTCTCTAAATATCAAGATCTCCTTAAACAATCACAAGCAGGCTAATTAATAACCTATTAGACAGGGAGTATTTGCTGGTTTTGATTACTGGAAACCTCAATTAAGTCTCTTGCACTGTGAAACAAAATCACTGCAAGACACTGAAGCCTGTTTCTCAGGTAATGGTGTGTGGTTTCTGTTCTTAGAAATCCTGGGACCTGGTGATGACTCAGTACTCAAGGAGAGACCAGGGAATAGCCAAACCTAGCCAGCCACTCCCCTGACAGGAGATAGGCAAGCATTGTCTAGGGAAGCTTGCCTCGTAAAATCCAGGCTGCATTTCTTTCTCTATAAAACTATCTTCTTGTTGACTTTTGCTTTTTGAGTAGGGTAAAGACTGATTGTTATTGCTCATCAAGTTTCTATCCACAAGGACTCCTTTTAACTCTTCAGATGCCTTTCCTACCCTTCTGCATTCACTGCAGCTATATGAAGCCTCCTGGTTTCTCAGACAATAAATGCTGTTTGCTTTCAGGCTTTATGGCTTCGTTGCTTCTGTCTGAAATTTCCTCAACTTTATTTTTCCTGGAAAACCAAATCAGTATTGAGGGGTGGGTTCAGTATTGTATGCTTGAACAGTCTCCTCAAACCTCCAGCTCCTATTTTTTTGCCACGCCCACTCTGGGATTGTTAGTGACTTCTGTTCTAGAAAGCCCAGATACTTGCTTGACCAGTTACCTACATCTGGAAGAACAACTCCTTTCTGGAAAAACAAGCTCTCATCCTAACTTCAACAGTCAGCCTCTATGTCCAGAGATCTCAGGAGGATAAAGAAGGAAGTAGCAGAAACCAAAAAGTAAAATAAATGAAGGGAAGGAAAATACATTTCAAGTGTACCTTGCTAGTATTTAAGGGCTAGTTGCTGAACAGATGGTTTTATAGTGACCTTTCTTGTTCATAAATCATTGAAGACACAGGGAAGTCAGTCTGGAGGGAAGTGGACATTGCCCTTCTAATTTTAGATCAGCCTGTGGCTAGTGTGAGCAATAACAACTTTTAACATACCTTTGTTGTCATAAGAACATTTTTTCTTGCTTAGAATAGCTTTAATATGACCTTGTTTTTGAGAAAGGATATATATATATATATATATATATATATATATATATATATATATATATGTGTGTGTGTGTGTGTGTGTGTGTGTGTGTGTGTGTGTGTGAAAGTTTCTTTTCTTCCTCTAGTATTTGCTCACATGAATAATATGATGATTGAAGGGAATATCTTCATCTGTTTGGGTTGTTCAATGATATCCTTATTAGTTGTATTTCTGTGATAAAACACCATGACTAAGGCAACTTATAGAAGGAAGAGTTTATTTTTGGCTTAGTGTTCCAGATGGTTAGAGTCCATAATGGCAGAACAGAGGCATGGTGACTGGAGCAGGAAGTTGAGATCTCACATCCTTTACCTCAAGCATGAAGCAGAGAAAGTGGACTGTAAGGAGGTGATGCCTTAAGCTCTCAAAGCCCATCCTGGTAACATAATCCTCCTCCAGAAAGGTCACACATCCTGAGCCTTCATAGACAGTTACAAACTGCAAACCAAATGTTCAAATGCTAAGAGAATGTGAGAATATCTCATTTAAACCATCATAATACCTACCACATGCAATATGGGTTATAAATAAGAGACCGTTGTCAATATGTTGGGAAATCCAGGATAGTGTATCAGCAGCTGTAGCTTTTCCTGGATTGCTTATCCTATATAAATCTCTCTCTCTCTCTCTCTCTCTCTCTCTCTCTCTCTCTCTCTCTCTCTCTCTCTCTCTCTCTCTCTCAGGTCTCCTTATATTTTAGTTGTCTGAAGTTTCCTGCTTCTTAGGACATTGCACAGTCTTGCTTGCCTTCAGGCTTTTGTCTATTCTAACTCTGTCTGGAAAAAAATCACTCATTTTTTGCTGAGTCCTCATATGGGCTCATATGGAAGTTGCCCAGGGTCTCTTGAGCATCTTTTATAAAGATACTAAATCCAATTTATGTGACTCCACCTTCTTGATCTCATCATTCCAGAGGCTATCCTTTTTAGATCTACACATTGGGACTATGCTTTCAACATATAAATATTAATAAGGCACACACAGTTATATCTCAGTAGGAGACATTTCTGCATTTTGCTTAGGAGAAAATAATTTGAAGGGATGGAGCTATTAGAATAAATGTCAAGAGCCACAGCCTACTTACTGAACTGTTGGACAGAAAGACAGAATTTAGAAGCATTCTGCTGTGCATTGCTGAGTGTTCTTGGTGCTTGGGGCAGAGTGAGTAATATGGATTCTAGGCTTATGTCTTCCCTGTGGGTAAAGGCTGTAGGTCAGTTCCGGATGTTTGAAGAACGTAGAATTTTTAATGGAATGGGAAGCTATGAATAATGGCTAGTTAGAAAAATATCAACAGTCAATTTATTTTTTTACATTTGTTTTAAGATAAAGACAGCTATTTATTTATAGAATCTCTGTCCTTGGGAAGGCAACAGGAGTTGAGATGGAGCCAATAAGGAAGGATGATGCTTTTCCTACCGGGGACTAAGAAACTTGATGGGGTATGAGACACAAATCAAAATGAAAAGAGATACATGAGAATTTGAGTCACAGTAACAACTAGTCAAGAAGTTAAGGTGTGTATTTTGGTGGTGTGGTGTGAGATAACTTGCATAGTTACCACAATGGGGGTATTTGAGCTGAAATATTACACAGAGTGCCAGTCATGTGAAGATCTTCACACTATATTAGATTGCAGACATTAAAGACAGCAGGTCCATATAGAAAGAGGGCCACACAGTTTCCATTAGGAAAGTAAGATGGGAGGGAAGAAGAGATACTAAACAGGGCCAACATCTTAATGCCTTCATGAAGAGTTTATTTAAATGTTAATAGAAGTATTAGATAGTTCATACAATACAGTATATGAGCTAAAATAATATTTTTCTTGGGGATAGGGAAGAATCCACTGTCTGTATTAGTCAAATTACAAACCATAGTAATTTTTTGGTGTTAGGGTTATCTCACTGGTAATGAAGTGATTGGATTGAGGCTGTTTAAGAGGTAGACTGGGAAGGATTTATTCCTTTCAGGACATAGATTTATATTTTTGTACCCCACCCATAAATTTATATTTTTGTATCCCATCTGATGATGATGAACACATGCCCATGTTTAATTTTGTGTGGTCAAGCTGTAGTTCTTTATAGTGCTGCATGAAGGCACGAGAACAAGCTGTGGCCCCCATTCACTCAGGCTCATCTAGTAAGACAGCAATGGAGCCTCTGAGAATTGTGGCCCTGGAATTTGAGTTGTACCCAGCGGCAGAGTAGGAATTTGGGAACAGAATCAAAGCGAGATTCATTTAAGGAAGAGTGGAGACAAGCTACATCTTCACCAGAGTCTGTAAAGGAATGGTCAGATAAACAGAGTAAGCTCTATGTTACATGCTTACCACTGAATTACCATAGCTCTTTCCAGTCATTCAGGAATGTAGGATTATTATGAAAACAGAGCCAAGTCATATTTATATGTGCATCCTCATACACTGTATGGCTCCTCACACTTTGTGCCCAGTAAATGCCCACTGAGTCAATGAATAGATGATGGAAACTGTTTACTGAAAAGTACTGTCATGAATACTTAGAGTTTTTTTTACTTATTAAGCCAAGTGTGGAAGAGACATGATTTGACTTAGGATTTTTTTTCTATTTTATGTCTTAGTAAATATGCCTCTTGTCTATATGTATCATTTCCCCCACAGTGGCCTCTTGAGCCCCTGGCCAATTGCAACAATGCAATTCACATTGGCTCGAGGGAAGGCGTATGCATTGGCACAAAATGTGAATATGCCTATTAACATTCTCAAAAAAGAATGTGGTACGCCTTAGAAATCAGCTTAGAGGTTCAGCAGGGGCCCTGGTCAGCACATTTTTTAAAACTCTCCGAAAGGGCAAGCACAGAATATCCACAGCCAGGAAGAAAATGGGTTCATATAAATGCATAAGAGCGTGTGCACAAGAGTGAAGGCTCAGAATGAAAAGAGCAGTGTTTACATACTGTTACATGGAAAATATTCCCACTTCATCAAATCATCAGTCTTGTTTGCTGGCAACAGTGGGAGTTTCCCCTGTAAGGCAGTAATAGCTCTCAGCAGAGCATGGTGCATAACATCTATTAATCCTTCCCAGAGCTGAACGAGGTGGGTGGTGAGGGTGCACATTCCTGTCATTTCAAAGGAGAGCTGAATGGCATTTGCTTTCTCCCATTCTCTGCTTCTTAGGATGACAGAGGATATTTGCTACATCCCATTTGAATCTTTTGGCTCTACCCTTCCTAATGTTATCTGACCCATTGCCCTTGAGATCCCAAGGAAATGGAGCCCCAAATGGGGAGAGCCAGTTTGCCAAGTCCTTTCAGTCACTTAGTGGAAAACCCAAGCCAACTCACTACTCTCTTACCTAGAGAAAGGGAAGGTGAGCAGCAATAGTGCTTGCCTTGTGTCTTTATATCTAGAGAGCAAGCACGGTACTGTTAGTGGTCATGCAATTGCTGCCCTTGAGGCTGGTATTATTATTATCATCCCTACGTTTGATGAGATGGAAATCACAAAGCTGAAATATAAGCTTTCCAGATCTTAAATGTGAGTTTAATTTTTGCCAAAGCAGACGAGGCAAGTACAGTACCCCGTGGTGCAATGTGCCCACTAGGGAGATACGTTGTAATGTGGATGCTTTCTTCTTTTCAAATTATATTTTTTGAAAACTTTACACATGTAAACACATGTCTCTGGATTGCATCCATTCCCCATATCCTCTTTCCAACTATCTCAGGGTCTCTCTCTTTCCTTTCTGATCTCCAGTACATCTTTATCCTAACTTCATGTGTGTTTTGTTGCAGCACACTGAGATCAGGTGGTGCTGCCCATGTTCACATAGATATAGAGTCATCCACTTAGGTATGGTCAACCTACAAGTGGCTACCTCCCAATGAAAAGTGACTCTTCTTCTCCCTATAGTTTCTCAGATTGAAGCAGGGCCTTGAGAGGCCTTATCCTTTAGGCTGGATATTTTACTGGCTTGTGCTGATAACCACAGCTGCTATGAGTTCATGAGTACAAGTCATATCTTGTCTAGAGAACAGCATTTCATGGAACATCTTCTTATCCCTTGGCCTCTAGTTCTTTCTACTTCTGTTTCCTCAAAAATCCCTGAGTATTAATAGGTGAAATAGGTGTGTGTGTGTGTGTGTGTGTGTGTGTGTGTGTGCTCACTCGTGTTGTCTTTATGGCAGAATATAATCTGTTGTTTCTTATCAACACATTTAACATTTATGATCTTTATTAGCCTTACCAATTGCAACAAGGAGCCTTTCTGACCAAGGTTGAGAACATAACAGATCTACAGACACAAACACGAATATTTAGAAGACAGTTTCACAACAATACCACTTATCAAAGCAACATCAGTAAGTTCTCCCCTTGGGCTCATGACTTTCCTAGCCATGAGTTTTGACAGTGTTTCATGGGACAGGTGTAACTTCCCCCCTGGCTGACAGTCCTCATGTCCAATTGAGACAGCAGAATAACGAGAATAAGATGGGAGTTAGTTAAGAATAAATGTGCTTTCTACCACTACACCATTGGCTACGTCTTGCATGGCAGATTCAGCACTGGCTAAGGTCCTTCCTTCTTGATAGAATCCATTGGATTAAAAATGGCTTTGAAACACAGACAAACCTGGATTCCAATGTAGATGAGTATCTTCAGTGTGTTAGAAAGCATGTCTGAACCTCAGGTCTCTCATTTATTACAGAAGTGAACAAAATATGCCAGAGCAGAATACGTGCATGTGAACCCACGATGGAAGAGAATAGAGAACGAGCCAGTGTCACTGAGGTGTGGTCCCAGCCTTTCTGCCTGCCTTTGCTTCTTCCCTCATAGCTGACTATAAAAACTCACATGATTTTTAATAATGCTGTGAGAAAACAGGCTGAAAATTTCACTGAACTCTTGGCTCCCTTGTCCCAGGTTGCTATATTTATAGCAGTCTCAATAATTAACATCTTATCTGTTGATTGTCATTAATTAGCAGAGCCAACTAACAGTGTTCTCATTCTCAAACATCATTGTTGAAGGTCATCAAATGGGTTGTTGTTGGAATTTCTTGGCCACAGGAATCATTTGATTATTCCATGGACTGCCAAGGGCATTAAAAAAAATATTCCTTTTATTTTCTGAGATTGTAGTATGATTATATTATTTTCTCTTCTACATTCCCTCCTCTAAACACATACATATATTCTCTCTCAAATTCATTATCTCTGTTTTCCATTATTTGTTGTTATGTGTATAAATGTATATGTACACACACACACACACACACACACACACACACACACACACACACACTTTCCAAAATACATAAATGCAATCTGCTTAGTCTATCTAATGTTACTTGTATATATGGTTTCAGGGCAGAACATTCGGTATTAGATAACCCGTTGGTGTGTCCTTCTCTGGGGAAGACTATTTGTTCCACTCTCAACATTCTTTACTTGCTTGAATTTCTTTGTGTACATTTTGAACATCTAGCTATTGCAAGCTGGGAAGAGCAGAAGAAACCACATTAATACCTGTGAAACCTAATATAGTATTCTCTGTGCCATGTCTTCACCTCAACTGAGTAGAAATAAGACAGAGAAAGGTTTGAAAAAACTAATACCAATTCCTCTGTGATTAGTAAGGGGAAATCAATGAATTATTGATTTCAATATAGAGAGATATGTAATAAATTTATTCACAGTCTACACTTACTTATATCGAATATTAATTGTCCCTGTGTACTATATACCTATAGTATCAGATACAGAATATGAACTCATCGTATAAAACAAGAGTAATATGAACACCCACATGTAAAAAATAGCTTGATGTCCCCACGTTCTCACTCCCATCATGCTCTTTCCTTGTCTTTTCAGAAGAGCCTACAGCCTGAGTTTTGTGATGAACCTTCCCTTACTTTTCTCTTAGACATGTCATTTCCAGTTCTTTCTGCAGTGAATAAGGACAGTGGATGCTTGATATTCTTGCCAACCCCTGATATTATTAGTCTTTAATTTTGGCCAGTCTATTAATGGAAAAGGAGTACACCAGCATAGCACTAGTTGGTGATTTTATTTTTTCCCTACTATCAGGAATAATGTTCAATGCTTACTCTTTCTACATTCTAGTTCTTGTTTTGAACTCCTTGCCTACTCAAATGTTGAAAAGAGATTCTGAGATTCCCTTGATTATATTCTGAACACTTTATAGTTTAATCTTTCCCTTTATCCACCTGGAATTGTTCTGTACATGATATTAATTAGAGTCAAATATCATTTTTGCATGAGTAATCAATCACTCTAAGATTACTTAGGAAGTACTTTATCTCTATTCACTGATCTTCAATTTCATAAATCAAATTTCTATACATGTATGAGTCCATTTTTCTCACCTCTCTTTTCTTTTTATGACATCAGTATCAAGTCTTATCACTAATCATGACATAGCACTTATTAAATTTTGGGTTTTTTAATTCTTTTAATAAAAATTTAAAAGGCTGCTCTAAAGCCTTTCCGATACAGGTTATATTTTTGTCTAAGTACTTGATATTTCATGCCATTATAAATACCTTTTATGTTTAATTCAACTTCATTTTTTGTTCATTTTAATATTAATTTATGTGAAGACTCTCTGACAAAATGTTAAGTCTAATGAACAGGTTGCAGATTTTGTTTTACTGTATTCAAAATCATATAATCTATGACTAAAGAGAATTTGCTGTTTCATTGTTTTAGAAACTCGTGACTTAAGTTTCTTCTTGTGACAGTATTCTACTGGCATCTTCATCAACATAGGATGAAAGGAGTAATGTGCTCCAGTCTCTTATTTCTGACAGGAATAGTCATTAGAAGCCTGATCTAAAACTGTGTTCCTTTAATCAAGGTTCTTTTTCTGCCAATCTGTGAGACTTTAATTCCAAAAGTTCATCTATGAGTTTTCAGACCACCTAGCTACTGAGATTTGGACTAAAACTCACTAAAACCTAATTATGGTTAAAGAAGTTTTGGAAAATTTCCTCCTTTCCATACACTCTTAGGTTTATAGCCATGAGCACACCTGTAGTCATTTGAGGGGTGGTTTCTTTTATGTTTACCATGAAGCTGAGAACATAATACTTTAAAGTTTCAAAATTAGATATGTGGGAATTTCCTAACAGATTAGACCTGTCTCTTTCCTCAATAAGGCTTGAGCCCACCAGAATTTGGTGAGCATTCTTGGGTAAGAGCAGCTCTACACTCTGCTTTGCTTTCTGGAGTTTCCTTTTGCACTTAGATTGTATATATTATTACTTCTTAGTTAACCTTTTGACACATTTAAGAAAACTTTAAAAGAATTTTTCAGTATTAGAATATTTCTTTATTATTTTATTTTCTGGAATCCTAAGTTCCCAAAGTTCATTTTCAAGTAACATTGTAGCTTACGAATCTGCCCTTGTCATTTTGGAGTTTATGGTAGAATTAGGAGAGGGACATGTGACTTCTTATGTAGTTAGTCTTGGGAAGGGACACTGGATGGTGCAGCACACTCATAATCAACATCTTGAGGTGAAAGAGGAGAGCCTGGGGGTCTTAGGTAACATCTGTTTCTTATGGACAAACAGCATTGGTTGATCTTTATCTTGATTTCAGTTCAGAAGATCTGACTTTACCATTGATATATAGCAAAGTGAGTCTCACTGACATCAAAAGACTTTTTCATAATGTCAGCTATGAGTAACAAACAAAAACCTCAGTCTTTTTTTCTGAGGGTTCATTGATTTTTTTTAAAAAGGTATATCTCATGTTGTTGGGTAGCAAAATATATGATATGGAATGTCCGGTGATATGTTCCCAGAGAGCCTAGTCCTATGAACTGATACAGAAGGTACCTGATTGATGCTTATTCACCATGACAAAGAGGTTATATTGTGAAAAAACACTTATAAATTCTCCAAAACTGTGTTCTTGTTTTTCCCTGCAGAAAAACTAGCCAGAGAAGGGGAGATGTTACCATTTTGAGACACTATCATACCTAAGATAAAGCCTCAGCAAGGCTACTAATAATATGTAAGGAGGAGGAAACTGCTAGAATTCTGTCACTGACTTCCTACCC
The DNA here is from genome assembly GCF_011762505.2 of Arvicanthis niloticus. Classification (NCBI taxonomy): domain Eukaryota; kingdom Metazoa; phylum Chordata; class Mammalia; order Rodentia; family Muridae; genus Arvicanthis; species Arvicanthis niloticus. The sequence continues at coordinate 46,874,567 of NC_047664.1, read as the reverse complement.
TTACACAGTGCTGTGCTCTCCTATTTTACTGGTCTGACAGGGTTCCATAAACATTGATTTTTGACTCTTTTTTTTCTTTGTTAGAATAACTTTGAGCAACTTTAATGTCTTATATTTATCCAAAGCTCAGTGTCTGCTTCAGTGTCTGATTTTTTTTCCGATTTATTGATAGTCAGTGTGAAGATTTGCCCATGCCTAATTCCTACTGTACATGATATATGTAAGTACAGTCTGGGATGTACATGTAAAGCAACCAAGAAGAGCTATCTCACAAGAAAGCAAAAGTGAAGCATATTTCTTCAACTCTATTTGCAGATGTGAAGTTAGGTCACTTGGCTCTGTATATAGCACATTTCTCACATAAATAACACTATAGTGATGATCAATTCACTGGGATCCTGTAATGAAACAAATTATGCACAGAATTTTTAATTGCATATGATATACAATAACTAATAAATACAAACTAACACTAGTGATTCTGATTATTAGATTTCTTGCTTGGAGTAATTAGCTGTCCTGCACGGCATTCCTGAAGAAGGGGTCTAGATGTTTTCCTGCCTTTTCTAGACCTGTCTGTATATACTTCTAGAATTGAGCTTCATATTTTATTGACACTAGAGTACAATTTAAAGTGGAAAGAAGATTCTCACTTGTTCTGTATTCATTTTAAGTGTGCATGGTTCCTAAATGTTTATTAGTAGTTTTAAATATTTCTGATACAGCCATAGTTTCTTACTATTTAAATACAGTTGCCCCATTGACATAGTTGATAAAGTCATAAAGTGGAACATGGAATCAAAAGACTTCAATAGGACCTGCGCTACTCAATCTTCTCTTGGTATGGTCTTCTCTCCTTATAGACAACCACAGTTGTGAGCAGACCGATGTGATTCTCCATTGTGTGAGAGCTTCAAGTACTCTTCCCTTGCTAAAATAAGTACTGAGGTCTCACAATAAGATGGCAGATTCTAAAGGTTAGATGTAATATGCACACTATGCTGGAAATAATGGACAAACCCTTTTGTGTCTTTCCACAAAGTCAGAATGTATGGGATAGAAAGGTCAGAAGGATTAGTCATTTTAATGATGATAGTTTGTCATCTAATCTGTCTACTTTGGTAGCCTTGCCATGGTAAATTCAGGCTCTTTTATTTCAGTCAAGAATCCTAGTACTAACTCATGTCACAGAGCACACTGTAAACATATCTACATGCATCTATGTGAGTTACAGAATAAATGTGTTATAATGAGGCCACAGCAGATTCAAGAGTTTTCATAAGTAGGCTGAGAAAGAGTCTTTATTGATAAGAAAACAAAGCAGACCAGTGCCAGGATGGAGCTGCTAGAGTCAGATTTGAGATCGAAGCTTCTGAGGTCAGCTTTTGGATGAAAAGGTAAACCAGAATCTGAGAGCAAGAGATGGGTTGGAAGCAGAAAATGGTTGGTCAAGGTTCACATGAGTTACCAGGTAGACAGGTGGTAGTCAAGTAGTCTGGGCCAATGCAGAACTGAAGCTCTAGGGATAGTCTGTGTGTCTTCTGCTTCTCAGTTCTTGTTGCGTATACCAGGTATCAGATGATAGGTCATTGTGAGGTCACAACATTGCAATATCAGGGTCTATTACTTCATGTCATCTAGGTGAGAGTATTAAACCTTTTCCTTGGTCTTTCTTGCATAACTGATAGGTTCTTGGGCCTTGTTTCCATGATGTGATCACAAAGTGTCTCTGTACTCCAAAGTCTTAACTCATCACCATAAACTTATAAGGTGGCTTCCTTTCTATTTTCAGGAACAAGAATTAAGGTGGTGCCTGACAGATGGTGCAGTCTCCAGGTCCATCTACGGGCTATAGTCATCTTTCTTCCTCAAAATGGAGTCAAAGTTGCTTTAAAATGAAATCTAGTAGAAAAGGAACAGCCTAGAAAAGAAGGGTTTTACAGAATATAAAGTAATATAAAGTAGAGTATGATGTAATTGCAACAGCATCTGATCAGTTTGGAGTGTCAAGTTATCACTTGGAGGAAGAATGTCTGGAGAGTTTTCTGAAACAAGATGGGAAAGGTTTCTCTCCATATGTCTCTCTCTGTCTTTCTGTCTATCTCTGTCTTTGTCTCTCTCTCTTCCTCCTTCCCTCCTCCCCCACATCTCTGTTTAAAAACAACTACAATAATCCAAACCCAAACTTTTCATGCCTTTAGCTACTACTGAGATTTAAGGGTTTGTTAGTTTATAATAACAGCAACAGTGATCCCTTGGAAGGAAGGAGTGATGTGTGTGTGTGTGTGTATGTGTGTATGTGTGTGTGTGTGTATGTGTGTGTGTGTGTGCATATATGTATATGTGTGTATATGTATATGTATATGATGTATATGTATATGTATATGTATATGTATATGTATATGTATATGTATATGTATATATAGTCTCTTTATTTTCTAAAACTTGGGCTGGCTCTCCTTTTAACATGTCTTTTAAGCCTCAAACCCATATCTTGTATGTGCAACCAAGCTTTATTACCACTGAGCCTCACCTCTCCCACCCAGCCTATCCCATGACTTTTGGTTGTTTTTCCTTAAGAATCATAGATGTGATCTCCTTAGGTGCTTCCTGTTGAACTTCACATAACTTCTTCAAATCCCTGCCCTGCAGATTTTTTTGAGGTTGCTATAAGGTTTAAATACATGGGGATTTGTTGAGGTTTTCTGAATCCTTCACATCCATTCAAGTTTTTGAAAAGAGCATTTCAGCCAACAATAAGATATTTTGAAAACTCTGGACTTCAAATGGACTTACATATTCCTGTTTCTCAAGCAGAGTCTGGACAACTTAGAATGCTTATATCTAGGGTTAGAAAATAGATTATTCTCCTTTAGCTAGATGAAAGAAGGAGCCAGTGCATATTAAACACAGACTAAGCTATTTGTGTCTGCCATATGTTAATATCTTGAGCTCTGACTATTTTGAAGTTAGTAATATATGGTTCAAAAACATCATTAATGTGAAAATAGTCCTACATTAAAGATTTCTAACATTTTTTTCTCTCCTAGTTTCTTTTGGTTTGCTTATTCAACAAATTTAACTTTTAAAAACCTTGACGAGGAAGATGAAAATAGTGAAAAGCTGTGGTAAGCACCAATCCTCATCAGGACCGATTTCTCTGTTTAATGAGATGGTAGGCATATGAGTTATGATAGTATCATGTGTGCCTGGCCTATCCTTATGCTCTCAGTGATATTCAGATTAGCCTAAATCTTTTCTAATGCAGTCTTCATGAACTCATGGGGCACATGGACTCTCAGAAGCCTAGTGTCTAGTCAGGGTTTCTATTCCTGCCCAAACATGACCAAGAAACAAGTTGGGGAGGAAAGGGTTTATTCAGCTTACACTTTCCACATTGCTGTTCATCACTAAAGGAAGTCAGGACTGGAACTCAAGCAGGTTAGGAAGCAGGAGCTGATGCAGAGGCCATGGAGGGATGTTACTTACTGGCTTGCTTCCCCTGGCTTGCTCAGTTTGCTTTTTTATAGAACCCAAGACTACCAGCCCAGAGATGGTACCACCCACAAGAGGCCCTCCCTGCATTTGATCACCAATTTAGAAAATGCCTTACAGCTGGATCTCACAGAGGCATTTCCTCAAGGGAGGCTCCTTTCTCTGTGATAACTCCAGCTTGTGTCAAGTTGACATACAAACCAGCCAGTACAGCTAACCACTCACAAATTCTAAACCAACCAACAAACACATTTCACCAACTGCTCAGAGACCTGTCAAGTTCTTTTGTACTGAGTTCTATTGTGGACAGGAGTAGCTTTTTATATGGAGCCTGCCTTCTGCTAGGTAGGAACACTAATATAATGAATTAATAAGTTATTTAGTCCTAAGGGAAAAATGCAGTGGCAGCGATGATGGATGATAGTGAGGGCTAAAGTTTGTGAAGTGTGTGTGTGTGTGTGTGTGTGTGTGTGTGTGTGTGTTTACTCTTTTAATCAGATGCAAGTAGAGAAGCCTATTTTCAGTTCTTTTAACCCAATTGCTTGAAGTCCTGTAAATATTTTATGAAAGTCAGTTCCAGGGCAAATCAGCAGAATGGATTTTGCTCACTGATACATTCTATAAGATTCTTTGGTTTCAAGACATAGACTCTTGCCTTGAATTCTTTTGAGCATGTGAATCCTAGATCTTTTGAAAACCAGAGGATCAGGGCAGGTGACTTTAATGTTACTGAGGTTATATGCAGGCTTTGGTTGCTTCTGTCTCATCAGCCCCATCATCTGGTGAGGATCTGATAGCCAATAATACCACACCACGCCCAATGCAGGGAAAAGCAGCAACTCTGGTTTTCCCTGACTCTCAGCACTGTGGAGGCATCAACATTCCTGCTTCTGTGGCTTGTGTTCTTTAAGTATTTGTTATGCTGTCTAGTTTGGACAGTCCTTGGGATGCTCCCTTATTTATGAGCCTTTTGAGGAACCGTAAGACCCACTGCCTGTGTAATCCTGGACTTTTCAGGAGGTTGTTATGGCAAATAACTAATCCTTATTGGTTGTAATAGCTACTTTTCTGTTTCTGTAATAGAGCACTCTGTCAATTAGCAGCTTAGAGGAGCAAGCTTACAGTTCCAGAGAGCTACTGTCCATCATTGCAAAGAAGTAATTGGAACAGCACATAAGGTCAACTTACCACATTTCAGCTATATAGGAAGCAGAGAGGAGCAAGTGGGATTGACCATCAAAACTTCGAATCCTCATTTCTCTAACATCCTGTCCAGCAAGTCTCTATCTCCTAAAGTTTCAACAATCTCCCAAAACAGCTGGAGACCATGAGTTGCTCAACACCTGACCTTATAGGGGACACTTCAAATTCAACCCAAAACGTTGGTGAAGTTCAGAATTAATTTTGTTGGATTATGTGGATTTTGGGACTAGAAAGGTGCTGAGTTGTTGCCACTTTGGAATGATTCTTCCTGAGTTTTCAAAGGACATGCTTAGGGTTTTGAGCAGCATTAAGTGTGAGTAGGTGTGTGGAACCCACACCAAGTGTGCCAACCTGTTGTGCCAAAAAATCAACTCAGATTTCCAGCATTTTTTAAGGAGAGCTCAAAGCAGTAGACTGGGACTCTCCTCAGTGATATCGAATCTATATTTCAATGCAACGTTTTATTTGGCATTTTAACTATCATTTCTTTATCTTTAAAACAGAGGAGAGGAAGTATTAAGTAAGATTATGTTTGGAAACTAAGTTAGGTTCAATTTCCATCACTATTACTGTAACTACTATGTTATTGTAGACAATAAGAGGTTAGTGAATTTGTCAGAAGCAAAACAAATAAAAACTATTAAAACTTTGTTGAATACTCTTTATATCAGACAAAAATTTACATAACCTTAACTGGCACTTTTATTTGCAAAATATTGATATTCAAGTAAATTTAGCTCAGAAGAAAAGGAAATTATATCAAATTTCAAAATGTTGGAGGAGGGAGCTAGCAGCCCTTATACTACATACAATAAGTAAATTAAACTTAAATATTTACTCCTGTAACATTTAAGCCACGATTTTAATTATCCTCAGATCCGAGGATTCTGAGTCAGAGTCTTCACAGTGGCTGTAATTTTAGTCCTTCTAGTTGTCTAACAGAATCAGCTTCACATGACAGGTGCTTTGATTTAGAACTGACTGCTGAGTTGGGGTTGCAGCAAGATCTAGAGTTGCTAAGGGAGGGACCATAGGTCCTGAAATGTTCAAGGTTGAGCTTTTAAAAGGGCTTTTGTTTTTCAACAGTCATGTTTCTTACTGGAATTTGTCTAGCATGACAATGAGCTGAGATGTATTTATTGGGTGCTTGTAATTTGTCAGTCTCATTGTTAAATGCTCTGATGAAAGAAATGAAGCCCAGGAGGAGAGACAATGGAAAAGTGTAAGAACTTACTGTTGGGGTAATCTTTTTCTTACATTGTGGGAAGATGTGTCTCTATGTTTGCAATTGTTAGTTCCATAAATTGTAGAGAGCTAAATGATGGCAGGATATTAGTATTCTAGGAACACAGATGTACAGATCAGAGTGTATTGTGCTGGGGACACTGGTGTAATACAAGTCCTTTTTTAAGTCATGGGGCTTCTGTTCTATGCAGTGCATGACACAGAATGCTTAAAACAATAGATGTAATCATAAGAATAAAATTTTGTAGAAAATCATCCTAAATCAAATTTTGTGTCCATCCATATACCTTTATTGTTTTATATGCATGCAGTATTTAAAAGAATCCAAACTTGTGACTGCACCATCACATGTATTATAAGTAATAACCCCTTAACTGAGGCACTAAGAAATATGTTTGAAAATCAAGACTCTGAAAAGCTAAATAGTATCCATCCTCTGTATGCCAGTACTGGCATGGGAGATCTTCCCATGGACCCCAGCTCTCTGGCATCAAATAAAATGAGTGGTATCTGAAATAGCAATGAACAGTACCATTTAACTGTCAGAGTCAGATGCATATAATTAGAATACTGCAATTCAGCCAGAGTAGCAATAAGAACACCTTGACCCACCAGGCAGTGGGGTGGTGGCTAATAGATGGCCTTCCTAGAGATGGACAGATAACCAGAATGCCACCCTTCCTCCCTCCCTCCCTTCCTTTTTCTATCCCTTATTCCTTCTCCCTTCCTCTTTCTCTCTCTTCTTTCCTTTTATTCTCTAGTTAATAGAAGCTGAGAATTAACCATACTGACAAAACCCACAATTTCTCCTTTGGAGTTTAAAACACAAGTTAATGAATAAATGAATTTCAGCTTCCCGGGGCAGTTAGAACGAGTTATGGATGAATCTTAATGCAGTATATTCCCTCTGGTATTATTCTTCAGTGTTTGAGAAGGTTCTGCAACAGATTCTACTCCGTGGAGAACTCAAGCATTTTTGCCTAGCACCAGAGAGTAACAGATCATGCTGTATACATTTTGTATTCCTCCTCTGTGGACTTTGACCACCCTTTTCTACGGCAACAGAGGCTACCTTTTATTCAGACAAGTTGAGTGGAGCCTGGTCTCCTTTGATAATGAACTGTAACATGGAACAGTAAGCAAAATAAACCTGTTCATCTCCAAGTTGTGTCTGGTTATGGTGTTTTATCACAGCAATAGAACACTTGGCTAATAAAGTGCTCACCAGGAACATTGCTCTATGCATTTCTTCTTTTGCTTCTATGCATTTATCTGGTTTTTGTATTAGAGTAATACCGGCTTCATAAAAGAAGTTTGTGGGCATTTCTTGTATCTATTATGGGATAATTTATGAAGCATTGGTTGTAAATTTCCTTTAGATGTTTGATAGAATTCTGCCAGGGATCCATCTGGACCTGGAACTGTTTTTAGTAAGGAGACACTCATTACAGCTTCAGTCTCCATATTTGTTACAGGTCTGTTTAAACTACTGATCTCATCTTAATGTGACTTTTGAGTTTAGATGCAGCTAGAAATCTGTACATTTCTTTTAGGACTTTCTCACCTTCATGGAGTGAAGGTTTTGAAAGTCTGCCCTTACGATTTTCTGAGTTCCTTTGAGATCTTCCTTGGATGTTATTGTTTTACTTTTCCTGTATCTTTTAGGTGAGGATTTGTCAACCTTATTAATCTTTTTCAAAGAACCAACTCTTCATTTCATTGATTCTTTGTATGTTTTATTTGTTTTAATTTTATGGGTTTCAGATCTTGTTTTAATTATTTCTTCTCATGCTTTTGGGCTTCATGTATTTCTGTTTTATATTTCTGTTCTCCAAAGACACAGTCTTAAGTTATTTATGTAAGTTTTCTCTGGGTTTCTAATTTATGCTGTTAGATCTCTAAGCTCTCTTAGGACTACTTTTATTTTTTTTTCCAGAGATTTTGGTAGATATTTTCACTTTCATTTGGTTCTATGAACTTTTAAAATTTCCGTCTTGGTTTGTTCAATGATTCATTAATCTTTCAAGAATGTATTGTTTACTCTGTATGAGTTTGTACTTTTCTGGAGGGTTTTGTTTTATTTTCTTCTTCCTATTGATTTCAAGCTTTATTTGACTGTGGTTAGGTAGAATACAAGGCATTACTTCAATTTTCTTTCATTATTGTGATTTTTTTTTTTTATTTTTCAGTATGTTATCTAGTTTTATAGAAACTTCCATGGGTTGCTAAGAATAATGTGTACTTTGTATTGTTTTAGCAGAAATTTCTGTGACTATCTGTTAGGTATGTTTGCTTGACAATGCCATGTAACCCTGCTATTTTTGTTTATATTTTGTTTTGGATGACCTGTCCATTGGATAAAGTTGTGTATGAAGTCACTCACAATTACAGCGTTGAGGTTAATCTTTGGACACTAAGTTTAGCATTGGGTGTTCTGAGAGAGTTAACAGCAGGTAGTGTGTGCCATGGAATGGTAGACTCTGGCCTCTGAGCTAGGAAGCATATGAGTGCTATATAGCAGGCTTGAAATGTGAGGGGTTTGAATGTCCACCCATATGTCAGTGGTCTCTGACCTGAGGAACTCTTGTTAGGTAGTGATAAGGTAAATAAGGATAGAGTAATTGTCTTTGCAAAAGTATGGAATCCAGTTGGGAATGTTTGTGCAGGCTGCATAAGTACTCTCACATTCAGGGTGATGGGTGTCCTCTGACCTAGAAGATTCAGTACATGGTATCATGATACAATGGGGGTTAGGGTGCTAGGATGGGGGTGGTTGAAGTAGCCTCATGCAGAGTGAGCAGATGCTCCACTCATGCCTTCAGATGTCAAAGGTAGAGTATTAGAGGTACACGGAAGTGAGGGTGAGGGTTCTCACTATCCGTTGAGTGATCAGGGGTAGGTGAGCATTCTATCTGGGAAACAAGAGGGTACTAGAATGATGGGTTTAAATGCCAGAGAAGGATAGGTGAGTACTCACTCTATCTACAGAGTGAACAGGCAGTTGATGTAGGCACTCAGGAAATGGGTTGGAACTGCCAAAGAAGAAAAAGGTGAGCACAAATTGCAGAGCCAAAGGTAGAGTCTGTCAAAGTCAGCAGACCAGAGTTCTACGATGGTAGAATTAGAATATCAGAGAGAGGGAATGGCAAGGAATCTATCTGTAAAGATAGCTTTGTGAGCCCTTTATGATGAGTGATAGGACTCTAGGAAGTCAGGTGTCTTTTCCTTTATTTGCTTTTCTTTTTTCTTTTTCCTTTCTTCTTCTTTCTTTCTTTCTTTCTTTCTTTCTGTCTGTCTGTCTGTCCTTCCTTCCTTCCTTCCTTCCTTCCTTCCTTCCTTCCTTTCTTCTCCTCCCTCTCTCTTGACAGTGCTTAACTCTATAGGCCCAGCTGTCCTGGAACATACTTATAGAACAGGTTAGCTTCAAATTCAGAAATCTGCCTGCTTCTGCTTTCCAAGTGCTGGTATTACAGACATGGAATACCATGCCCAGCTCACAAATAATATGTTTTTTAATTTTAATATTTTATTTTTAGGGGGTGGTCCAGACACAGAAGGACTGGGAATTGAGTGTGAAGGGGGTGCATGATGTGAAATTGCTAAAGAATCAGATAAAAGTACAGGAAAAAGAAGAAAGTAAAAGAAAGAGGGGTAGAGGTGCTCAAAGGAGAAAGGGCACTGTCCCCAGGCTAAAAGGTGCCCATGTTTCCTGGAAGCATTTGGGGTGCCTGAGAGGGAAAGGGTAATATGTGCAGGCAAGCTATAAGGAGAAGAGATTTACTAAGAAAGGACACTGGAAACAAGCAGATAGATAGATAAGAGAGGCAAGGAATTACAGGAACTAGCATTTATTGACAGTATGCTAAAGGCAATAGGTTGGAAATCATAAGACAACATACTTCTTTCTGTTAAAATTGCATTTACACATGGAAATGATGGGTTTCGATATTTCAAGAGAAGAGGCAAACTACTGCTTAAAATACAAAATTATTTCTAGGAGTGTCGAGGTAAACTTTATTGTTATTACACAGGGCACAGAAAGATAATATGTTAAAAGCCAAGCACTTGCATGATCTTAAGTCATTAAAATATAAACAAAGGAATGCAAGGTAAATGGATTTAACTGTCAGCCATAAATTGGGTTAAAGAAGATAGGCAGTAGGTGCTCTTAGTGGTGTACAAGGGGAGAGTAGGAAACTCAGTTTCCCTAGTGCAGTAAGAATAGATAAAGAAATGGAGAGCCATAACACATGACTCCTTTGAGTCTCACACTCAGCCCATGGCAGGACCTCTGGCAAGGTCAGACATTGGATCAAGAGATGAGGAAACCTTGTCTGAAGAAATGTATTTGTTTTCACTTCCTGTAGAAAAGTTTCAAAGCAACAATGATTTATCTTTCTTGGTTTCCTGGAACAAATCTTTACATTTCCAACTTGCAGTATGTGCAATCTATTTTCTGTTGCTTTAACAAAACTCTTGATACTGAACAACTTACAAAGAAGAGTGTATTTAACCCACAGTTTTGAGACCGTGGTACTGACACCCGCTGGTGGTAGGTGGGACCTTCGGCTAACATCACATTGTAGAAGATATCTTCATAGTAGCAGTGTGTGCAACAGGCAGATACCGTAGTGACACAGAAAGCCAGTTAATGTAGAAAAGATACTCTTGCTCTTTCATTATAATGCCATCTACTCTCTATATGAATTATTTCCAGATGGATCTCTCCTAATGACTAGGCTTCACATCTTAAATGTTTTATGACTTCTATAATCACCATACTGAAGAGAAAACTTCAAACATGCAAATTCTTTATGGACACACTTAAACTTTATCCAAATGATAGTGTTAATTTCCATAGCATGATCATTCTGGAGCCATCTGTTCCAAGCATGGAACTGTCTAGAACAGTACATAATACCTTACATGCATTTGGAAGCTTAAGATATTCCTAAGATTTTCGAATTTGAATAGAGCCCTAAATCTCAATGACTTTATACAAATAATTGAATGCAAAATATGATTATTCTATATCAATATGTTTTCAACAATATTTTGGATATCTTAGGCTCAATAAGATATTTCTTATTTGATCTGAATTTGCCTTCTTTAGTTTATATTTCAAAATATGGTGGTAGAAATTGGTGACTCCTTAAGGAGCTTGAAGCTTGAATTTGCAGTCTGAACCTTTTTTTGGATATGAATTATGACAAAGGACCAGGGGGCAGAATAGATACATCAGAGCTCTACCCATTTAGGGTACCATGTCATTTTCCCTTTAAAGTATGCACTTGAAAAGACACAGAGAAACTGATAGATAACAATGCTGGAATAAGGGATATCCATTGGGACTGGTCTTGGGCAGTGAAGATATGAAGTCACCCTTTCAGTAAATAAAATGGGTATGAATGCCACAATGGCCAGGTGAGGACCTTGAAATAAAAATTTATTTGGGGAGGAAATCTTTTTCTAGTTTGTCAAACACAAACGGATGTTTTTCCATCCGTTTCATTTTCTTTCTATTCTAGAACTTACAAATTCTTATTTCAATAGAAAGAGTACAAAAAGAAAACCCAGGTCCCAGAGAACTTCTTGAGTGGCAGAAATTATTACATAGCACTTTGAATATATTAAATGCAAGTGTATTGGAAACATATGGGTTGCATTTCCTTTTGAAAGACATACATGTTTAAAACTTAATGGCAATAGTACTTGGCAGAGGGCTGCCTCTGGCTTTCCAGATCTCTAGTGTTTTCACACATACACACCTACATGACATTTAGAGAAGTTTCTTCCTATAGAAAACCAGCTGCAGCTCCTTTGTACTGTTGTGGGCACCTCACACATGTTTTGTTCAATATCTTATATTCAAAATTCAGAAGAAGTAAGAATTTTCTTTAGATAGAAAGGTGGAGAGTTCAAAGGGTGATGGATGAATCTGAAATCTGAAGGGAGGGGCAGTCTTTTCAGAACTTTTAAAAAATGGAGACATGGACAGGATTGATAACGCAATATCTATCTTCAGGATCCACTTTTCTTCAGGATGATATGGAGCCACGAGGAAGGCTGCTCTAGTGCTGAAATGACCTTGAGTGTTGTGTGTTAAGGCCTCAGCAGCAGCACAATTAAGTCCTCCTTCTGCAGTATCCAGTGGCTGTCATCACACCTTTCCTTTGCAAACTTCATCTTGCCAGCTGCTCTCTCCTGCAAGCCTAGGAGATTTCCCCAGGATGCTTTTCCCAATGGCTTCATAAGGGATAGATACTTTCCCAGCAAACTTTATGAGCATCTTTGATCTTAATGACTATGGTTATTAGCTCTTTGGCCATGCCCTCACTGCACACTCCAGGGAGTGAAGGATTTGACCATTCCTCATCATCACATTCTAAGTCTTTCATATGATAGCAGTCATTGGCCATCCATATTTATATAGTCATTGGCCCTTCCAATGCTAGACAATCATTGTGATATAAAAACAAAGAATCAACAACAAAACCACATACCATGACAAAAATCTTACAGAAGATAGCAGGTGACTTGGAAATGTTAAAAAAAAATGTCTTACTATCACTCTGCTCAGATTCCAGGACCAGAGAGAAGGGTATAATATTTGTACTAGGGACTAGAATTTTCTCATCACCAGATATGCCTGCTTAGATGAGTTTAATAAACACAGATGCTCAGGCCACTGTCAAATAATTGTGAATAAAGCTGAAATTATCTTGAGAAATGTTTTAATTATAATGAAGGTTAATAATAAGTCATAAGAAGAGACTTTTAGCAAGAGTTTCTCAAAGAAGTAATTCCATATGCTATAAGGAAGAGGCTAAGGGTTGTAGACAAGATGCCCAAGCTCAACGAACATTGTTGAACCTGTAGAAAAATCATGTAACTGCTTTACTATTTGCCCTGAGAAAGTTGTAAGACTTTCTTTTTCTGTTTTCAAAGGGTGACCTCAGATGTTAACAATACCCAAGGCTTCCTTCCATCCCATGCTGAAGGGATGTCTGTAATGTAGTATCTACATTGGGCTATTGATATAGGAAAATCAATCCTGAATGTTGGTCTCATCCTGCTGTAACCTGAAATCCTGAACTGAGTCAGAAGAAAGCTAACAAAACACCAGCATTCATCTCTCTCTCTGCTTCCTGATAACAGAATAAAATCTTCCAGAAGTTGCTTCTTGTCAGGCTCATGGTCATAACAGTAAGAAAAGTAATAACAATTATGAGAACTTTCAATTGACTCTCCTCCAAGTCACATGAGATATGAGAGATTTTACTAGAGAGTTCTTTAAAATATACAGGAAAAGTTAATGCACATGTTATGCAAAGAGATATAGAATCTGGATGAAAATGTTTGGTGCTCTTTGTAATAGAGAGGGCTAACATTTATGAAATGCTCACCAAATGTCAGCTACCATTGTAAGCTCTTAGCCTATGTCATCCTCTCAATAGTCCGGTGACTTAACTGCTACTATTCTTTTAGTGTGATACGTGATAAGGAGTAACTTGCATGGGGTGAAGGGCAGAGACAGGGAGGCAGAACAAGGCTTCACATCCATGAAGAATGCCTCCAGAGCCCATTCTCAGTGCCATCATTAGCCAAGCCATTTTTGCCTTTACACAGTGTCAAGAGTCCCTAGTTTTGTGGTTATCCTCTATATCTGTTCATTTTGCTGATAACCATACATGCTTTGGAATTAACACAACAGTTTTATTTTATTTGTTAGTATGTTACTTTTCCTTGCAGACTACAAGAGAAGCTAAAAGAATTTTATCTGGTAGACAGAGTGAGAGAGGAAAGATGTGTACACCATAAAGGCAAGTACTTAGTAGACATTCTTGCCTCATAGTAATAGATTTCATCCTGACTGTGCCTTCACCTGTGAAGAATTCTGTTAACATTGTTTGATAAGTGAATGAAAGACAAATATATGCATATAGCTGGTTATGAGTACTGAAGACTGACATTTAGAAAGACCTTGAAATAAGTTGTGGAATTATCTATTGTTCCATCTCAGTAGCTTTCTGAGAAGGTAGGTTTTTGAGAGTATCCTCGGATGCAGTAGCCCTGTGTTGATAGTAACGTTAACAAATAGAAGTATCAGCATGAGTGGAAGGTCAGTCTGAATACTATTGAGAGGTCATTAGGTAGTTAGTCAGGTACTTCTCATAGCCTCCATGATGTTGACACCTACATTACTATGATGAAACAACGTCAAAGCTGTTAGCCATAGCACATAAACCATGAGTCTCAGATCTGCTCTCTGAGTGTCCATATGGTCTAAGTCATTAAACTATTATGTTTCGTTGCATTCATTCTTACTGATATTAAATAGGCACTGTATGACTTCCTTATGGAAAGAATAGGTATGGTAATTTAAGATGACATTTTCCCCCTTTTTTGGTTGATTCAAACAAACAAGCAAAGCAGACCACAAGGCTGAGTTTTGAAAGGCAGAATTGATCAAGTGGGACCTCTGCTTTATGCTCTAGCCAAGGAGAACTCTGAGGCAGGACACAGGCCTCCTTTCTATTTGCCATTCAGTCCTTCTGCTGGTGCGCTTGTGGTCTTGCTGTCCAATTCTCTATGTCTGGAATTGGAAGGGACCACACATGCACCTACATCAGTGGCATACATGTAGGAGCCATCTGAATTCTGAAGGCATTTTCTTTCCATTCCTGGAATGACTGATAGATTAAAGCCAGGCTTATTCCTAGCTTAATAATCCACTAAGCAGGCTATAAAATTCATGTTCATGAATTCATCTCAGGCTGAATTCCAACCAGCTGTTAGAAAGTTTTTTTTTTTTTAAAGAATATGTATATTTGTATCATGGCTGTTAAATGAAATGTTTGCTTCTATTATTCACTCAGCAAAAAATTGTCATTTAATTTAATAATATGAGCAAAGTCTAGAAAATGACAAGGCTTACTGTACATTTTTTCCCTATCCTATGTATTTCACAGAATCCATTCTTATTTGGCTTTAAATAGTCTAGATGACTAGTTGAATGTTAGGTACCCACAACTTCTGTGAGACCCATAGAATACAGTTATATGTGTCTGTAACTCCACCTCACCAGAAAATGTTAACCACTAATACTTTAAAAAGATCTTCTTAACTGTATAAAAGACGTATATGTATATTCAGTAACTGCATCAGTCATCTGCTTAAGACTGTTATGTAAATGCCTTCAAATGTTTGTTTATGTGTGTGTTTATAATATAATGAATATTTTTGAAGGCCTTTTTACAAGGAAAAACTGTGTGGAATGCCTTGCATGCATGTATTGGTCACGTTCTGCTACATATTTAATTACCACAACTTGTCAGCTTAAAACAGAGAACACTGTTACCTGTCAGTTCCTGGGGGTGAAGGTCTATTCTGGGTCTTTTGTTCAAGGACTCACAAGGCTGAAATCAGCTTGCCAGCTGGCCTGTATTTCCTCTTGGAGAATTAACCAGAGAAGCACTTTCTTCCAGCCCTTTTTGCATTACATCAAGCGGCTGTATAACTGAGGGTCCTTGCTTACTACTAGATACCAAATGGAGGCACCCCCTTCCCTAGTCCTAGGTCTGCCTATCATTCTTGTCCCCCCTCCCCCCGCCTTTTCATGTGCAGTTGATAGCATGGCTATTTACTTCTTTGGGGTCAGCAGGAGTCTCTCTCTTTCTCTCTCTCTCCCCCCCCCTCTCTTCTTTACTAAAACAAAATTTTCTTTAATGAAAGTCACTGGAGCATTAACATATAGATTAGAAGCAAAGCAGGTATCTATCACACTGAGGAGGAAGGAGTTACATTAGTTATGATACCAGAATGCAGAGGTCATGGAGGCCATAGTAATATTCTACATATCAAAATATTTAACTTCATTTACATCTTGCAATAGCCCCATAAGGTAGATTGTTTTATTCTTATTAGCTTTTAGGACTGTAAAATCAACCATCCAGAAGATGATGTTACAAGTATATTTGACTATAAAGCCTGGGATCTAAACTAAGGACTTACAATCCCACCCGTGCTTTTGCTTTAAGACACAATGGAGATCTACTACTTGCTGCATGTTGGACTCTCCTCCGATAGATGATTTTTTTCTCCCTCTCATTTCATCCTGACAGCAATCCTGGCTTTACGAATGAGACAAGTTATAATGAGAAAGGTTGTAGCGTTGCAGCCTTAAACATGGCATTTTACCTCTCTGAGCTTAATACTACTCACCTGCAAAGGGGTGTTGTGCCGAGTAGAGGAGGAAATAGAGGAAGGTGGTTTTGAAGAGGATCTAACCCAAATTAATAATTCAATACACGTGAGACAGTATTGATTCAAAGACCAGTAGAATATGCCTGGATATCTGTTTAAAGTTGTTTAATGTAGCAGAATATATGGTTCAGGTCACTGTAAGAGGACCTCTGCTACCTCTGCTACCTCTGCATCTGGCATATAATTGGACTATTTTAGACACACCATTCTGCAGCTTATGGCTTCTCGTTTCACATTGTGCTGTTCACTTATTATCATAAGGGTCTTTTGGAGGTCACCTAAAACCTGACAGGGTATCACAGCCATGGAATGTAAAGTACTCCTATTCTTTGTGCAACTCTTGGTTCTCTCGACCCATTCACCTCTTCCCTTGGGGACCAGAACCTCAGCTGTAGATAATACATTTGCATCGCACTGTTCCTTTCAGTAGGACTCAACAGTATAAGTTAACAAGAACAATGCCCCACCCCCCCCACACACACTTACAAGAGAGTGCACAGGCCCTCAGCCAACAGCCTTTCCATAGGCATTTGCTGTATTGCAGTGTGGCCCCAGGAGCTTCAGGTGCAAAGAAAACTCAGTTTCTGTGAAAAAGGAGTTTCTATGGTTCATGTCTGTGGAAGATAAACCCAAAACATCTTTGCTAAGCATGGCAGATTTTCCAGATTTCCTGAAGTTGACAAGGAGATGAAAATGAAGACCTGGTGATAATAGGGGTTTCTGAAAAAAGGTCTGTGCTTTGGCACTGGACCAGGCTGGGCTCCATTCCCAGCTCTCCCTCTTGCCAGCTGCATGACCTTGTTCAAGAAATTGCTCAGTACCTCTGTCAGTTTCCTCCTCGTCAAGGGGGGATAGTAATGCCTTCTTTAGACTTAGTATGATACCCAACTGAGGAAATCACTGCAAAGTGAGTCATGAGCTAAAGATGTCACTGCTGATGGGGATTACAATAATGGATTGAAGTGGATTGCAAAGAAAAAGAAAAGAAAAGAAAAAAGTGTCAAAGAATTAACAAAGTCCTAACCTTGAATGAACATGGAATTTACATTTTATCTCAAGGTTATTACTGTTTTATCATCTTTTCTTTCCCAGAGCAAATCCTTTAGAAATGACTATAATATCAACCAAGTATGATCTGTAAGAAGGAAAAATTTGCTTTGACACATGGACCCTCTATTGCTATTTTAATAGCTGTTCAGATCAGGATGTAGGAGCATCCTGTGATGTAAAACCCCACCTACCACTGAAGGTATATTGCTGTGGTCATAAAATCTGAGTGTGCCTTGAAAGCATCAATGGTACTCTGCAAGAACATAAAACATTTTAAACACCAGCCATTTATAACATCTGCAACAGCTATAGTTAAAAAAAATCACACCTCTGAAGTAGGAGTCTGTGGATAAAAAGAACAAAGTAAAATAGCAACATAACCTATGGGAAGAGTCCAGTGTACTGAATGAAGTCCAACTTGATTTTGAAGATATGTTTGAATCAGTGATGTTGATTTCTCATTGTGTCAACAAATGGTTTTACTCAGATCAGATTCCATATTAATTTCTTTGTCCTAGCAAAGGGCAGCCCAAATATACGTATTGTTTTCTATCAGTATTATTTTAAAATTTTAAGCTTTTTATAAAAACATATCATTTATAAGACTCACGAAATAGTCATTACCATGTGTTTAAATAATATTCTTAATATTAGTTGTCCTTTCCCCACTGTTTATTTTGCTCTACCATCCAGTTCTCTTCCCCATGTAAATCTCGCTATCAGAAGTCTAAATCTTTTGTTAGTTTGATTTCATACAATTTTTTATATTAGCTTACTGTTTAGCTTATCAAAAGAATATAATTTTCTTCCAGCTTTTGTATAAAGAAATAATGTATCTAAGTTGATTCTTTCTCTAATCTGGCCTTGGCTTGTGCCAGAACAGTTTTGGAGAAGTCATCAAGTAAGTTTGGCTTAGACCTTAAGTAGAAAAGATCATTTTTGTGTTAGCCAGAGGACACTGAGCTATTTTGTTCCCTGGAGAAAGGTTGAGTGACAGATAGGAGGGACAAATCTATATGGAGAAAACAGGAATGAACTTAACTTCTTTCATTTGGGCAATTCCAATGACACATGGCCTTCCATGAGTATGCCTTAGGCTATGGCTTAGTTTCTTGTTATGTGGTCAAATACTCACAGAAGCTTAAAGAAGAAAAGGTTTATCTGGTCTTACAGTTCCACAGGGACATAGTCCATGATGGCAGTGAAGACATGGCAGCAGGTGAGAAAGATATGGCTGAAGGACTAGAAGGCAGAGTGTCTACCTTGCATCCATACTCAGGAACAGATGATGGGCAGGAAATAGGTCTGGTATATAAAGACTTTAGGCCCAACCTCTGTGTCCCACTTTCTTCAGTGAGGTTCAGTTTCCTAAAGGTTCCATAACCTTCCCAAACAGTGCCACCAGCTGGAGACCAAATGTTAGAACACATGACTCTACAGAGGACATTCCACATTCATTCATAACATCCAGCCAATGTCTTCACCATTAGAGGAAATGTATGTAGCAAAAGCTGGTGGTTTGTAGAGCAGAGTAAGACTAATCTCTAGTAGAGGTAACCACAGATACTATGTGATTAGTAGCATCCCAGCAATTTATTGTACCTATCTCTTTCTTAAAATAATCCCATTTGACAAGCAGTGGGAGGGGGTAGTTTTGTTTCTTCATTGTCTTAATTAAGAAATATAGACCAAAGACGGCGAGTACTTTCAACTAGTATTCTGTCTACTGAGTATAAATTGGCTCAGTTTCACTAGGAAAAGAACAACCCCCTTACCACAGTCTCTTCTTGCAGATTGTTTTCTATATAGATACGTAGTCTTTGTCATCAGCACATTTTAATTTTCTGAAATCTGGTATCTTCCATTTGGGTCTCTCTCCACTAGTTCTGAAAGCCATTATAAAGAGAGGAAAATTAACTTTCCTTCCTGCTCTCCCATTTGCATTTTGCTTATTTGACTGTTCTTCTGCCAGATCTCTGTGTTATTAAAGAATATTTTGTTATTCTACTGCAAGCATCTGAAGTTTTAGGAAACATTATTCCTATATATTTCTCTCTAAGCCACTGACTCAGTCTCTCAGCACTGACTCCACCATCTGTATCTCCCTACCGGAGCTGGTACTGGATCTGCACATGTTTCTACTTGGCCAGCTGTTGGGGTCCATCAGTGAAAAGCTCTAAAGAAAAACTTGAAGGATCCAATCTTAAGACAGAAGGGGCGGCTCTCTTCTTGTTTGCTGTTGGGGGCCGACTTTTAGCAGAAAGCGGCTATCAGCTTTGCAGCCATCTTGAGCCATATACCCTGACATGAGACTTGGATTACAATAGCCTACAACAGCTGAGCACACTCCGATAATCTTGGTTCAGATACCTTGAGATTAAAGGTGTGTGAGATTAAAGGTGTGTGACTTAAGAGTATACTTAGAAGTATAGAGATCAGAGTTAGAGACAAAACCTAAGGGCATGATTAAAGGTGTAACTTAGAGGCGTGGCTTAGAAGTCAGACTATAAAAGACAGAACCAGAGATCAGAGAAGATAGACTGAGATCAGAGACTATAGAGGGATCATCAGAGACAAATCTCAGACATTAGGTAAAATCTGGCCTCACCCTCGCTCTTGCTGAACCCCCGACCTGAAGACCGGAGCAGCAGCTTGGGCCGGGATACAGTGGCCGCCCAAACGTGGGTCGGCCCAGGCCTCAACATTTTGCCTGCGCTGCAACATTTTTTTTGGCCACCCCAACTTGGGGCTAGTGCGGTCCCCAACAGTTTGCAATGTTCTGTAACCATAGCAATGCATTTCCATACCTAGAATCCAGAGCTGTCCTCTTAATTAGTTTTACATGTTGTTGTTGTTGTTGTTGTTGTTTGGAGGTGGGGTCTCAAATGCTGTAGCACATATTTTATTGATTTCTAATGCTAACTCCTACTGTTAAAATACTCAGTGGAAGCAGCATTTAAGAAACAACAACAACAACAACAAAACATAAAGAAGATTCATTCCCAACTGAAATGCCTTTAAGGCTCGTTTCTCCCATTTTCTTTTCCAAAGCAGTAATACAGAGTCTGCAAAGTTGAAATTATTTTAGAATTGGACAAGCCTGAATGTTGACACTTTAGAGATGTGATCTGTCTGCTGGTGAGATATTTGCCTGTGGACAATTTTAATCACAGGAAGCTTCCACACACTGAATTTTAGAGGAGTTTGCATTATAAAAGATTTTTATCAAAAAGAAGGTTGTGTTTACCCAATAGTATCTGTTGTTATCTTGTCACATAGGCGCTTTACCTCCAGTGTGAGGGACACCCTCCTGTAGGGACCTAGAAGAATGACTCACAGCCCATTGTGATTCTTACTTCTGGGTGACTTGTACTGGTAATAACATATTTGAGATTTAGTTGAGAAGAGGCTGGTTGTACATCCTTATCTCATAGGGGCAAATCCACTTACTTTTCTTCTTTATTCATGAATTATTTCACCTAGCCATGCATATTTCCATGCATGCATTTATTCTTTTATTTAACTTATTTTTCCCACTTTCCCTTAGATTTGTGTTTGTCCTGGATACAATACTAAAATGGGAGAAATAATGAAAAAATTAACAGGATACCAAGTTCAAGGGGCTTAGCAGAGAAGTGGGCAAATTTTATTTGAATTAAATCTGAACTCTAAGAGAAATAATCTGATTAAATATAGCCCAAGGTAGAGCCTGCAACGAGAAAAAAATCCTCATGGAAAGATGTAAAGGTGAATGTAGATAAGAGGTTATAAAATGATTAGGAAACTGCCTGGTTTAAAGGTAAAGCATGCTGGGAAATGAGGATGGTAAAATATAATAGAAAACTGCAATGAGTTCTTTCAAAAGGAAGAGAAATGTTCACATTTATGACACTAAGTGGGCATGTATTGCTTTAAAATCTGTTGCAGACACTATGATGAAAATCTAGACTAGTAAAATTCAATGATAGCTACTAATAAATTCTCTGATTTCCACTTACTCTCACCAATCACTGAAAATAATGCATTTTGTACACAACTGGTAAATATCCATCTATCCATTAATTCCATAAATTCTATTCCTAATCACAGTTAGTTTGAATCTCTAATCAACTCCATAATTCTAACAATAAAGAAGACTGCCTTCAGTCTCCTCCCACAGCATCACTGCAGAAACAAATGATTCAATATGGAATTTTCAGAGATATGGTATCAGTATTATTTCTAAGTTAGCATTGCCTGCTTTGGGAGGGTATGAGCAGAATTACTAAAAGTTGAGAACAGAGCTCTAGAAAAGGCAGTTGGCATAGACCAGAGATTTAGTAGGAGGCTACCAGACAAATATAACAGAGTGATACAAGAATATTCCCTGGGAAAATTCAACACTTGCTATTTTGGGAATCTGCTGACGATTTAGGAGTTTGACAAATGGAGAAGGTTTTCATGATTGGATTACGACTACAGGGATACGCCAGAGGCAAAACTCACAGGGTTGTTTATGTCATGTGAAATCCTTGGAAAGTAGAAGTGTATGATGCCATGTCAGAGTTGCCACCTGGTGTCACAGTATACATTTCATCTGGTGAGTACCATGGAAGCAGGTATACTTGTATGGAGCCTGATGGTTATTAGTCTAGAGCTGCTGCTTTGGATATAGAAAGATTTGGGATTATTCTAATAATGTTCTTGCACTGAAGATGAAGAAGCACATAGATCTATGGTTGCTGATGGTAAGCAAGATATGTTTGAAATTTCTATTGATCTCAAGGTATGCTTGCATGCATCAGCATCTGGTTTAGTAGAGAGAAAAAGTTATGGAAGAAGACAGTGAAGACAGCTAATTTCTTTTGGACTTTGGATACGAGGCAACAAGGTAGTGGGTAGGCAGGGCAGTAACTGAAAGCAGGTAAGGAGCAAGAGATGAGAAGCTTTTTGTTTGATTTGGATAAGAGTGAAGTTTCTTACCCTTGGATTCTGAGAAGTGAGAGAAAAGAAATGGAGAAGTATATTAAAGAATGTGAACTCTGGTGGACTATGTAGCTCTCTAAGTACAGAATAACACTTGAGTTGGAAAATAAAAGTAAGTTTCACTGTTATAGAAATGAAGACTGTGTGTGGATAGGGTTCATGTCCAGATTTTTCATCATTGGTTAATTTGTTTTGAATTTTTATTGTTTATTTCCTATTTTTTCTCAGTTTTTACTTTTTATACTTCTCTCATATATTATATACTGATTTCAGTTTTTTCTCCATCCCCTCTCCCCAGTCTATTCTCTCCACCTCCCCTCTCCCCCAGATTCACCACCACCATCATCACCTCCTCTCCTCCCTCAGAAAAGCGCAGGTCTCCAAGAGTCATCAACCAAATATATTGTGATTATTTGAGTAGGTTTGGCCCGTATAGATTTATGTATTTGAAGGCTTGGCCCATAGGGAGTGGCACTATTAGGAGGTGTGGCCTTGTTGGAGAAAGTGTGTCACTGTTGGGGACTGCTTGAGGTCTTCAAGGCTAAAGCTTCACCCATTGTAGAACAGAGTCTCCTTCTGCAACCTTCACATCAAAATGTGGAACTCTTAGCTCCTCCAGCTCCATGTCTGTCTATATACTGCCTTATTTTCCATCATGATAATAATGGACTAAACCTCTGAGACAGATAACTAAAAATGTAGAATTCACCAGATTCATTCAGAGAAAGACACATCTCTCTCTCCTTCTTCCTATCTATCTATCTATCTATCTATCTATCTATCTATCTATTTACTTATAAATCCAATCACATATTCTCCTTCCAGTCCTTGCCCCCTGGCTCCCCTCACCGTATCTCTTCCTCTGCTTCACTTCAGAAAAGGGGAAGTTTCCCATGTATATTATCCAGTCATGGCATATCAAGTTTCAGTGAGACTAAGTACCTCACTATTAAGTATTAAGTACTTTCCTATTAAGGCTGGTGGCAGAGGCAACCCAGTGGAGGAAAGAGTCCCCAAATCAGGCAACATTATAGTTTATTCCTCATGTTAGACCAGTGTGATCCTTCTAAATGCTAACTCAGATAATCCATTCTACTTAAACATCCTTCCCTCTCATTGAGATTGCAAAGTGTTCTTTGGTACAGAACCCAACAAGGCTTACTCTTGACCCTGTGTCCTTTATCTCCCTTTGTTGTCTTCTCCCGTCCCATTGGTTCCCATTCCTTCCTCACTCAAAGAATCGTTCTCTTGCCTCAAATCCTCCACATTTGACTGAATACATATGAAAAGGGCACTGACATGTTTAATAACATGACTTATAATAACATGACTTGTCCAACATAACTTAGGGTTCTGCTTTGATGTCAACTCTTGGATGAGAGATGTTTCTGAGTACTCTAGTTATCTTTACTGTCTGCCTCATGCTGTTAAATATTCATGTCTCTTCTTAACATGTACTAACTTCTCTTATGATTGATTTCTGATTTATAGGTGGATTGATAGATCAGTTCCCACACACAGAATGTCAGTTAGTGACAAGAACTGTGGTTATTTGCTACATGAGTAGATTCCTCCTACATAGGACATGGCAGTTCATTTTTTTCAAGAGTAGCTATCCCTTATTTCCATCCATAGCAGGGTCTTTCTGCTGTTACAATGTGCCTTACTATCTTTGCTGGGCCAACAGGATGGGGATGGAGGGACATGTACAAATTTCCAGGGCCCAGTGAATAAAGGATGGAAGCAAATACCCTATGAAGGTTTTTAATTCCTGAACCTTCCCTGGGGAATAAACATGTTTCATCTTAGCAGATGGGTTCCATATCTAGTAATCTTTTCATTATTTGTGACCCTCATCAAAGAGACAAATGAATTGCATGCTTTCAGTAGTATAAGATGCTGCCTTTAAAACTGTATACAAACTATATAACCCATAGAAATATAGTTTAAAAAGTGATACTGAAGTTCATTATGATCAAGAGATCATAATGTAGTTAGGTTTCAGTCCTGGTTAACTGTTCGAACGTAAGCATGTTCACTCAGTGCTCTAGGCTTATGAGTGTTTATTTTATCAGCCTTTACCTAACAAAGGGATGGGATGAAAAATTGAGAAAATCTGTGAATAATGCTTAACATTCTCAGTTTGAAGCTGAACTAGTGTAAAGTGTCTTCACTATTATTATAATTTGGCCAAGTGGAAAACTGTGAGCAACTCACCATATGTCTAACATGTGGTAGCAGAGTGAGACAGAATTCATATTATCAGCACAAGGCTTTCCAAAGCCTTTGTAGGGACAAGAACTATAGTTGTCACTGGGACTGGGCTGTGTTCATCACCTTGCTGCTTTCTGTCTCACCACACACAGCAAAAGGTCTTGTTTTAACAGATGCCACATAGAGCTTACCAGATGAATACCAGTTCTGTCATTGGTTGAAGCTGAGTGACTGTTCCCAAACTGTCTCAAAACTTGGGAATCTTGCGCAAAAAGTTGACTTTGAGCTCATTCAGGGAGGACCATCCAAATCATTGGGGCTCTCAGGATTTTCATTACTCTGTTTTTCTCTCCTTCTATCTTTCTCTTATTCCCTCCCTCCTTCCCTTCTCCTTCCCTCCCTCCTTCTCTTCCTCTCTCCTTCCATTCTTCCCACCCTTCCTCTCTCATTTTTCCATTTCTTCTTTATTCCTCCCTTTGTCTGCCATCTTGTCTCTTTCTCTGTCTCCATGTATACAAACTTTAGTTGCCTTGGCTTGAAATTACTTTCAAATAAAATTTTTCTCCCATAAAACCAAAAGTCAAGGCCAAAGTACTATAGTGATTTCATGTTTTAGAAGGGAGTTCTTTTCAGGGATTCTTGGAAAAGGTTTCAGAGAGGTCTGCTGTTGGCTGTCATTGGCTCACATGTTTATTCCTAAACAATTCCCATGATTCAGACATGGGAGTAGAGCAGTTGGACACTTCCAGCAAGTAAGGAGAGCAACTGAGACCCATTTTTAGACTTGTATTATTACTTTGCTGTATAATGGGTGAGATTATTTTCTTCCAAAAGCTGACCAAATAAAAATGAGTCATTCTGATAGTGTTAATAATGATGATAATTAGATTTCACTGTATATGATTTATTTTTGTTCTTCTAAATGTTTTCAAATGATATTTAGCAATTTTCCAGTGAGATTGGCTCCCCAAAGCTAAGTAACCTGGCCATCCCAACAAATTGTTTGTGGATGAGAATCTGGGACAAAAGACTCACCAGATGCACAAAGCTTTTGGTCTTCCTAGTCCTTACCTGGAGCCAAGGAAGCCAGGCATGTTCTCCGGCTCCTCATTTTATCCCCCATGCTCCAGATCTTAGGAAAAAAGTAGCATTTGATACTCAAATTTCTAGGGCCTGGTGGTCCTGGAAGTCATCCCAGACTAGCGTGTGGAAAACCTGGTGCATACCCCACTCTAGCAGTAACAGCTGTGCCAATTGGTTCAGACACTGCCTTGCTGCAGGTCCCTCATCTATAATCAGGAAGTTTATTTTCAGCTTTAACAATCTGTGATTATTATTTCCGTTTACTGATGGAGTAACTAATTACTTCATTATAGAATTTTTCAAGACCAGTTACCTCCTGTTTGGTTCAATTAGCAAAACGCCAACATGATCGTCATTGATTTTGATGGTTGGGCTGCCAGGGAAGAGCCCAATAGGGACTATTTCAGGATCTGAAGCAGAGCTTGTGTTTATTATTCTGAGGTGGTAGATAAAGAAGCAGAGCTTGTTCTGTTCTTTTTGTTTTTTAATCTTGTTTACAAAATACCCACTCCTACCACTGCCTTGCATCCTGTCAGGGTCTTGGGACTTCTTTACTTTACATAAGAGCCAGAGAAGAAGAGCCAACCACAGTCAGAACTGTTCCTTTACTCTTGTCCCTGAACAGAGACTCACAGAACATCAAAAAGAACATGAATTTTGAAGTTCCTTTAGGCCAAGCTTTTGGATTTATACACAGTGTGTGTAGTGAGCATCTTAGCTTGTTTTCTTAAAAAATCCACAGGATGCAGAGCCAGCCTTTGCTTTGTCTTTCATCATCTGTATCATATATGTTACCTTTGGGGAGTTTCTTAAATTTTTATTTATTTTTATTATTAATTTTTACTTATTATTATTTTGATCTTTAAAATAGAATGATGATAGTATCAACTTTTAGCCTGTGTGAGTGTGGTGAGATGAAAAAGACTCATTCCTACCAAAGTCCATGCTTTAATCCTTACTATCTGGACATCTGCTATCTTCTAGGACAAAAGACATTTTGAAGATGTGACTAAAGATTTTGATTGCTAGAGAGATGGTTCAGTGGTGAAAAGCACTTGTTGCTTTTCCATATAACTATTGGGTTTTAGTTCTTAGCATCCATGTCAGGTGGCTTCCAACTACCTGAAACTCCAAATCCAAGACATCTGACTCCTTCTTCTGGCCCCTATGGCCACCTACACATATACATACATATAAATAAATAATAAAAATAAACATTCAAAAAGAAAAAAATACTTATTGTGTAAGCACATTGTGTCTGCCTGCCTCTGTCCTAGGGCATTTTATTTCATGGCTTGACTTAATCTTCACAACTCTTTTAATAGGATTCTGGCACATTCATTATACTGACAAGTAAACAGAAGTCAATTGAAATCAGGTTACTGGCTTCCAGTCACACTGAATGTTAATGATTCTTGAGATGATCATATACCTTCTTCATCACTAGTGCTGACTTCCCTTCCACAAAATTAGATGTTGACCTGAGTTCATGTGTTGATGGCTACCCAGAGCTAGGTCTTGTAGAACTCCATTATCATGACAATGTTATTACCAGGTTGGATTCCAAGGCTATAATTCTGTAGGATCAATGTTGCTGTCCCTATTTCTATGAACTTGGAGACTTGCCTTGCCCACACACACATGAGATCACAGAACAAAGGGAAGCTGAGGATCAATGCCAGGCTTTTCCAGTCACTATATTATCCCCACACCAAGTTGCAAACATGGTTATAATAATGAGCTCTGTGATAATATAATCCTTCTCTTTCTTCCCTTGCCCCTTCCCTACCCTTTTTCATCCTCAACCTATATATTTCTTATATAGACACCAGTAGTGGTTTCTGAGGTGGTGAATTTTATACTCTTAATGGAAAGAACAATGCATAGAAATGAGTTGGTGTGAAGTTATAGCCCCTGGGGGGAAAATAGTCCTTATATCTACCACCAATGTGTCTTGAGACTAGAAACTCCCATGCTTACATTGTCAGCAAAGCATAGGTGAGAATCTCTTCTCTGAGAACGTGCATGAAAGATAGTGTATTCAGGTGAGAAATGACTTGGTTTGGAATGGAACTCAACTGGAACTTCAATTTCTTATGCTACTCAGGAGGTGTGGCACCTTGGAGAAGTTATATCCCATCTTTGCAGCTCAATTTTTACTTTTGTAAAAAGCATACACTGTTACAACATTGACTGAGTCCACACACAGGAGGCCAGGGAGGATTGAAACTGGCTCACAGGTTCCTTTCTTTTTTTCATATTCTCTGTAACCTCTATGAGTGGGTTCCAGCGTGGCCCAGGACCCAAGATAATGAGGTTTTCATTTTCAGCTCTTATTTCTCCTAGTTATTGGAAGGCAAGACTGGGTGTGAGAGATATCAAGTTAAATAAAAACTGCAAATGACTTCTGGTATTTAAGGAATCTATATTCAAGAACAGAGAGATGACAAATCTAAATGTATTTATGTTACATCACAAAACAGCAGGCATTGCAAAATACTAGGCTGAGCATGTGCGGATGATTATATTACAATGACATTGGGATTGCTGTGGTTCTGAAGACCTAGGAAAGCCCTAGTGGTTCAAGTAGTGTGCCATATTTTGCACAGCTTCACAGATTGGTCTGACAGGCATTATTAGGGAATGAAGAAAGAATAGACACATGAACAGAAAAGCTGGGGTTAGGTGAGTTATTCTAGCTCTGATGGAGGGTAGCCGCTGCAACCCTGTACCTCAGAAAGCTTGCTGTGTACAGCTGAAAGAGGAGGCAGGTTTTTCTAGTCACAGTAGTAAGTATCCAAATGGGAGGACTCTCAGGTTGCAGTCATCCTGGAGGAGCAAGCTGTGGCTGATAGTTTTCACACACACCAGACAATGGTTCCTGAACATTCATACTTGAATCAGAAGAAATCTTTGCCATTTCTCTGAGCCTCATCTGTCGTACACTTTGCCTCATTATGGGACTGAGACACATCAGTGTCCTTGACATGGCTGTGCCCAGGTCTACAATGCACACTCACTCAGGGATCCCTATGCT
Organism: Arvicanthis niloticus; assembly: GCF_011762505.2. Classification (NCBI taxonomy): domain Eukaryota; kingdom Metazoa; phylum Chordata; class Mammalia; order Rodentia; family Muridae; genus Arvicanthis; species Arvicanthis niloticus. The sequence continues at coordinate 46,846,009 of NC_047664.1, read as the reverse complement.
CAACATGGTAGTAGAGAGCTGTTTTTCAGGACACTGTCAGTGAGGGCCTCAGAGACAACATATTTAAGTAGAGAGCCAATACATGGAGCTAGCCTTGCAAAATTCTAAGAGACTCTATAAAGTGAAGGAAATGCACAATCCAAAGTCACAGGCTTTGTTGACTCCTCCTCGCCACCCCCCCCCATTCTGGATGCTCCAAATTGTAATTTACACTGCTTCGGTTGCACCTTGGCAGCCAGAGCCAAGATTGATCTTTGAGAAATTCTGCTCCTGGATCACTTCTGAATAAGTGACTTCGGTATGTACCCTCCAATTGGTGTCTCACTCTGGGATCCTCAGTCTAAGACAGTAAATGTATATATCTCTTTAAGGAATTTTCTTCTAAAGAATGGAAATTGAGGTCAAGATTATTAAAGTCCCATAGGCAAATCAAAGTCAACATTTCCCTAACTGAACTTGTTAACATTTTCTGCTCAAATTAGCATCTGTGCCAATGCTGCCCTTCAGAGAGAAATCCTACAGTATTAATCCAGGCAAAGGTGGAGTCCAGGGTTACTTTATCCTCCTTTCCAGTCAACATTCAAACCTTGTAGCCTCTGTGTCCTTCATAGTGAATGTGGGCAGGCTAGCAAGAGCTCCTCTAGGAAGTAATTTTGTAGCCCTGATGACAATGTGAAGTACTGAGGCATGTTCAATCTTGTTTACTCAAATAGAACTTCAAATGAACACACAGCCATTCCTTTGGGAATTCATGTCCCCTTCACCAGTCTTTTCTACATGCTGTCCCTGCACAATAATGTCAAATGCATGCAGATTTAAATAAAACTGCAAAGAAAGAAGGCCTCTGCATCAAGACCTTGAAGAATGTTCCTAAGGGAATTGTACACTTATTGCCCTTCCTCCAGGCTCTGAAGAAACAAATAGAATCTGTTGGGAAATGCATTAGTAAGCCTAGCAGAGAGCAAAGGCAATAGGTGAGATTTCAGAAAGGAAATTAATTAAGCCAAACTAAAATTGATGGTTCGGGCTTTGGGATCTTGGGGGAGACTTGGCTATGAAGAAATGGAACAGATAAAGGAGGCACGCTAGCAGGGAACTGATTTGGAGGGCCATGATTAACTATCAGTCACCATCTAATTATACAGCTTGAGCCAACACCCTGCCAGTGCCTTCAACACAGGGATGGGAAAAGAACTCTTTCTGGAAGTGGGGGTCTTGGTTTTAATTTTCACTTAAAACAAAAAATGAAAACTCCCTTAGTCTTTTTAGAATCATTATTTATCATTTTAATCTTTCTCTTGGGCTGTCACCTTTCAGATTACTTCCTAGTTCCTTGTCAAATAAGCTGTTTAATTCCATGTGCACCATATATATAAAACCTGGCTGTATTCTCACTAGTTTCATGGTTTAGATTAAGTGGAATACAGCATGACAATTCTTGATTCAGTTCACCTTATAGATGATGACCTATGTGGAGGACATATCTTAAGGTTCTTTACTTTTGTTGATGGCTTCAGTCAAGGACAATGTGATCTGGCTTCAAGGCATTTACTTCTCCAGGAGCCCTCATAGCAGGAAATTATCTTTAACTTACACTCAAGTCAGAAGTTTTAAGCAATCTTTTACAAATTTTTGTGAATAGTGAGTGAATGGAATTCACTAAGATTCAATGTAGATTCTTAAATAGCAAACTATTTCCCATGATGCTCAAGTATGAATGTGCTGATCCCACATCAAGAAATTCTCCTACACATCTAGGTTTGTCCAGGACAAATATGTCAATGCCATTTTCAGCAAGGATTACAACCTTTGGAAAAATTACAAGCTTTTCTTCATTCAACTCAGAAGTGTTTACACTTCCTTTGAATGTTTCTCAGAATATTTCCAACTCTGAAACTTGAAGTTCCTTAGGGTACATGGAGTACATGGATCTCTGACTTGATCATATCATGTAAAGTGAAATTATATATATATATATATATATATATATATATATATATTATATTATATTATATTCTGGATCATCTCTGGTATATAGTAATTAACAAATAGCTGATCAAGATCTCTATTTCTGAAATCTTCCTTTCCCATGGCCCCAGAGATTTCTCAAACAGGCTGACATCTTATCTCCTCCAGGATGTTGTTGGTGATCTTATCTGGTTCACTCTGTCCTCTGCCGAGTGCTCCTTTCATAGTCATTTCATGGTCCTTCCACAGTCTATTGGTTATTTTTGTGCTAGAATTGATATGTACACATGGGAACATGTGGGTGGAAAAGGCTCATTCATTCTCAGAAGTCACAAAATATTCAGAAAACCACACAATCTTTGTCCTCAGAGGAACAGTGACAACTGAGTACATCTTGAGCTTATAGAAAGTAGCTAGAGGTGGCTAGAATGTTGTTTAATATTACTCGAATCTATGCCAATGTAAGGTCTAAGAGACATGACACATGGACAAACAATGGGAAGCTGAGCTGAGCTCACTATATATATTGTTTTACTTTTAAATTTTTGGTGGTCAACCCCAGGGATAGATTCATTTAAAATATTATTGTATATTATTTATTTGGAGGGGTTCCATTGTGGCATTCTCATACCTTCTCTTTCTTTTCTATGTCCTTTTCTCTAGTCCCCCTCTTCTTCACCATCTCTAGGATTTTCCTTGTTAGTTTCAAGTCTGTGATTTTATTTTTGAGCTTCCTCATACTTTTCTCTGTAGCATGATGGTCTCCATTACTATCCCCCTAGTGGCATATTATCATTCTTCTTTATGACTCAGGAAATCTCTGATATACCTGTGTTTCGGCCCAAGCTGCCCCACGTTGGGTGTCAAAAATGTTGAGAGCTGCTCTAGCCCACGTTTGGGGGCCAAAATGTCTCAGACCATTCTGTCAATGTTGGGACCCACACTGCCAAAAGCCTTGGGGACTAAGTTGTTAGCCCACCTTGCCCAAGCAGCTCCAGTCTGCGGGTCGGGGTTCAGCAAGAGAGAGAGTGAGGATGGACTCGAAGAATGGAGACCAGAGTGTGATTCAATCCTGTTTATTCTTCAGTCTCTCTTCCTAGCCCAAGTCCCAAGTCTTGAGTTCCTAGTCCCTAGTTCCTAGTCCATAGTACCTCCAAGTTCCAAGTTCTTTATCCAAGTGCTAAGTGCCTAATGTCTAATAATTCTTCTTCCAAGTTTTCTAGTCCAAGTGTCTTCTTCCTCAATGCCTAGTTCCTACTCCAAGTTGTACTGCAAATTATACTGAACTCTTCTGTCTGCTTCTCGCCTTTTATATGTCTCACTTCTAAGCCAAGCCCTTAAGTCACGCCCTTAAGTCATGCCCTTAAGTCACACCCTTAGGTCTTATCTCTAAATCTGATCTCTAAGTCATGCCCTTAAGTCTCGGCTCTAAATCACAGTTTTAAGTCTCACATACCCAAGGGAAGATCCTGGGTATCTAAAACAAGATGTTTTCAGAGTGCGCTCAGCTGTTGTAGGCTATTGTAATCAAGTCTCTTATCAGGGTATATGGCTCAAGATGGCTGCAAGGATGATATCTGCCTTCTGTCAGCTCCCCACATACCTGCAGCCTCTTTATTTATTGATCTATTGATTGAAATATAGATTGATCCTATAATATGGCTCTAGTGAATAATGCTGTAATAAATATGAATATATAGGCATGTCTATAGTAAGGTGACTCTGAACCCCTCAGTAAAACTTTCAATTGTGTACCTAGAAATAGTATAGCTGGATTATATGCTAACTGTAGTTATAAGGGTTTTTTTTTTTTTTGAGGAACTTCTGTATTTATTTCAACAGTGGTTTTAATGATTCATACTCCAACTAGCAATTTAACGGTGCCATCTCCACACACCCACAGCAGCGTTCTGTGATTGCTTCATGATAGCTGTTATGACCAGATGCATTTTCCTGTTGCTGACAGATGTTGAACAGATTTTCATGTACTTATTGACCATTTGTACTTTATCATATATCAAGGGAATAACAAATTTCCATGCAAAAAAAATGTATCTATTCTGAATCCATTTGATGCAGGATCACAGAGATAATACATCATGTCATGGTACTCAGGTATCGAGTCTACTTAGCTTTAGCATTATTTGTGAACACGTGTGGGGTTTGAGATGATTGTATCTCTCAGCCTTCCATCTGATTAGGACTGAAACTCTACCTGTTCAGGGACTGGTTGAGGTCCTATTCATGTACAGGAGCAAAGTGAACGCTCTTTCTTTGTTTGCTTGCTTTTTACAAATTAACAGCAAACTAATACACAATGTTCTTAAGTTCTTTTCATAACATATAACTCCTTTAGCAACTCCAAGAGATATTATATATTATCCCTATTTTACAGGAACTTAAAACCTGTCTCAAGAAAAGTTCATGATATTGATGTTAAAATCCTAAGAAGTAATCATTTCATTAGAATGACAGCTACATACATGTTCTCAAGTTCAGTCGACCTAACTCGCTTCTAGGTTTTTCTTTGTTGTTGTGGTGGTTTGTTTGTTTGTTTTTGCTAAAATGTAATTTGTTTCTTTTTTTATCCTGTACTTTCTTATTGGATTTTTTATTTTCCTATTTGTATCCCTTTAACTTTTTTTTTTTGTTGTCTAATTGCTCTGGCTAGGACTTCCAGTACTATATTAAATAGGTAGGGAGAGAGTGGGTGGCCTTGTCTAGTCCCTGATTTTAGTGGCATTGTTTCAAGTTTCTCTCCATTTAGTTTGGTGTTGGCTAATGGTTTGCTGTATATTGCTTTTACTATGTTTAGGTATAGGCCTTGATTTCCTGATCTTTCTAAGACTTTTACCATGAACGAATTTTGAATTTTGTCAAATGCTTTCTCAGCATCTAGTGAGATGATCATAGTTTTTTTCTTTGAGGTTGTTTATATAGAGGGTTACATTGATGGGTTTCTGTATATTGGACCAACCCTGCTTAATCATGATGGATGAATGTTTTGATGTGTTCTTAAATTTGGTTTGCAAGAATTTTATTGAGTATTTTTGCATTGAGAACCAAATAGCCCTATTAAAAATGGAGTACAGAGCTAAACAAAGAATTCCCATCTGAGGAAACTCAAATGGCTGAGAAGCACCTAAAGAAATGTTCAACATCCTTAGTCATCAGGAAAATGCAAATCAAAACAACCCTGAGATTCCACCTCACACCAGTAAGAATGGCTAAACTCAGGTGATAGCAGATGCTGGCAAGGATTTGGAGAAAGAGGAACACTCCTCCATTGTTTTGGGCATTGCAAGCTGTTACAACCACTCTGGAAATCAGTATGGCACTTCTCAGAAAATAGGACATAGCATTACCTGAGGACCCAGCTATACCACTCCTGGGCATATACCCAGTAAATGTTCCAACATATAACAAGGACATATGCTCCACTATGTTCATAGCAGCCTTATTTATAATAGCCAGAAGCTGGAAAGAACCCAGATGTCCTTCAACAGAGGAATGGATACAGAAATTGTGGACATTTACACGATGGAGTATTACTCAGCTATTAAAAACAATGAACTCTAGAAATTCTTAGGTAAATGGATGGAACTAGAAAATATCCTGAGTGAGGTAACCCAATCACAAAAGAAAACATGGTATGGACTCACTGATAATTGAATATTAGCTCAAAAGCTCGCAGTACCCAAGATTCAACTCACAGACCACATGAAGCTTATGAAGGAGAAGACTAAAGTGTGTGTGCTTCAGTTCTTCTTAGAAGGAGTAACAAAACACTCTTGGGAGCAAATACGGAGACAAAGTGTGGGACAGAAACTGAAGACTGTTCCACCTGGGCATCCATCCCAGGTGCAGTCACAAAAGGTAGATGCTGATGTGAATGCCAGGAAGTGCATGCTGACAGGAGCCTGATATAGCTGTCTCTTTAGAGGTCTGCCAGAGCCTGACATATACAGAGGTAGATGCTCACAGCTAACCATTGAATTGATCATGGTGTTCCCAATGGAGGAGTTAGAGAGAAGACTGAAGGAGCTGAAAGGGTTTGTAGCCCCATGAGGAGAGCAACATTACCAACCAAGCAGATCTCCCTGGGTCTAAACCACCAGCCTGGGAGCACATAGGGAAGGACCCATGGCTCCAACTGTATACGTAGGGGGTAGTGGAGTATGGCCTTGTTGGGCATAGGTGGGAGAGGAGATCCTTGATCCCTTGAAGGCTGGATGCCCCAATATGGGGGAATTTGAAGGTGGGGAGGTAGGAGTGGGTGGGGGGCACATTCTCATAGAAGCAGGAGGAGGGAGAATGGGATAGGGGGTTTCTGGGTGGGGGGAAATGGGAAAAGGGGATAACATCTGAAATGTAAATAAAATATCCAATTTAAAAAAAATTTAAAAAAGGAAAGGGAATTTCAATTAAGAAAATGCTTCTATAACATCTTGCTGTAGACAAGCCTGTAAGACATTTTCTTAATTAATAATGCCCCAGCCTATTGTGGATAGTGCCATCCCTGGGTTAGATAAGAAAGCAGGCTGTGGAAGTCAAAGAGTGCAAGCCAGTAAGCAGCTTTCCTATATGGTCTCTATGTCAGTTCCTGCCTCCAGGTTCATGTTCTATTTGAATTCCTGTCCTGACTTCCTTCCATGATTGACTACAATGTGGAAAAATAAGCCAAATACACCCTTTCTTTCCTAAATTTCTTTTGGTTATGAGGTTTCATCACAGCAATAATAGCTCTGACTAAGCTGTATACCTAATGCTGTGTCACATGTCTTGTAGAAACATTTCATTTTTCTAAACGTCAGTACACCTCTGATCTTATCAGCCACATGCACTTCCAGGATAGCTTGGAGGGTGGCATCTCAACATTTTAAGAGTGGATGGATGGTATTTCCTCTTCTGAACCATTGAGGCATAGAGAACCAGATACAGACTGGAAGATATGATAGCCCCTCACTTGATACCTGTGTTTCTTCTTCCTTGTCAATGTATTTGGTATCAGTGATAAACAAATGCATGGTGTAGAGTAGAGGCCGACCGAACCATCTCTCTGTGCCTTGTTCTTTTTGTCTCACTCTTAAATATTTCTTTTATGTAAATATTGCAAAGAGAAATGAATCCGTTGCCCAATATAAGGTCTTATATTTGTTCTTTGGTTTTTTTCTGGAATGTAAAAGTGTTTAGACAATGAGGAAAGACAGAATTAGGAAACTTGTAGCATTAAGTTCACTTTTGAAAGTGAGTGCTAATTTGATTCAACCTAGATCACAGTTAATTGCACTGACATTTAATTTAGGGCTGTACTCAGACTACTCTAGGCTTACTGTAGACAGACCCCACCTAACCTCTGTGTGTGTGTGTGTGTGTGTGTGTGTGTGTGTGTGTGTGTGTGTTATTTCAGTAAATTTCATGCTGTTGTAATAGAGTGATATAAAAGCAGATAATTTATAATGGATGGAAATTTATTGGCTTAGAGTGTTATATGTGAGAAGGTAAAAGGTAGAAAACCATGATTAGGATCTCATTACTTTACTATTTCATGGCAAAAGTATAAAGTAAGAGGGAGAAACAGAGAGCTTATTTATATAAAAAGAACAGCAACATCTGTACATTCATGACAGAATGATATCTTAAAGATACCATCTCATGGGGATTTCTAGGGAAGATATTAGGCTAGAAGACTTTTTCTTGAGAAAACAACAACAACAACAACAACAACAACAACAACAACAACAGCAACTTACACTTTATTCCAAAGACAATAAGTTGAATAAGAGCTTCAAGTACTCACAAAGTAGTGACTGGAGATTTGTAAAGTACAGTTTAAATGATAGACAATGACTAGAAAAGAAGCTAGTCTGAGCACAATTCTAACTATATGGCTTCCCAGTTGGAAAATAGAAAAGATAAAATTCTTCAAAGTAAATACTATGGACCAACTCCTCAAGAGGAATCTACTGAATAAGAGGGTGCCAAAATAAAACTCGATGTGATACACAAAACCATAGATGCACAAGTTGCATGAAACACAAAAATTATGAAAATTAGGTCACCCTAACTCCTTTGAAGGAGAAGAACTCCTCAATACTGAATTTAAAGATATTAAAACTGATACAAACTGACAAAGATATCAAGTTTATTTGCAAAAATAATAGATAACCACAAAGAGCATACAAACAGGCAGATAAATCCAGTCTAGAATCAGGAGAGGAAGCTTGGTTATATGAAAAAAAAGAACAAATTAGATAAGAAAACTGGAAATATGAGTGAAAAATTATCAACATAGGAATAATTCAGTAAGGATTTGAAAGTTTAGAAAAATAAATAGATAAGTCAATAGATGGAATTTAAAAACATTGTAAAAACATCAATATACTCAGCTATGTAGAAGCTATCAAGAATCAAGGACAAAGTTTAATGTATACTATAATAAATACTAATGAGAAAAATGCAATATGTGAGCATGACCAAAATGTTCAAGAACTCTGAGCTACTATTAGGAAACAAAGGTTAAAAAAAAAATGGAATGAAAGAAAGAGCTGAAGCAAAAATTACAGGCACTGATAATGTATTCAATAAAATTATAGCATCAATTTCTCAGACTTAGAAAGAAAACAGACATCCAAAGGCTAGAGGCAAATAAACAGGACGAGATCTCTCATGACATCGACTCAAGATATCAAAATAAGTTTAAGAACTGATTTTAATTAGATTAAAAAAATTAAAATATGTGGTGGTTTGAATAAAAATGGCCTCCATAGACTCATGTGTTTGAATGCTCAGCCCATAGAGAGTGGCACTATTAGAAGGTGTGGCCTTGTTGGAGAAAGTTTGTCACTGTTGGGGTAGACTTTGAGGTCTCACATGCTTAAGCTATGCCCAGTGTGGCTCACAGTCTCTTCCTGATGCCTGGGGATCCAGATGTAGAATTCTCAACTTCTTTTCCCACATCATGTTGGGAGACATACTGTCATGTTTCTTGCCATAACAATAATAGACTAAACCTCTAAAGTGTAAGCCAGCTGAAATTAAATATTTTTATAAGAGTTGTCATGATCATCATGTCTCATCACAGCAATAAAACCCAAACTATGACATTTCCACATAGCAAAAGAAACTTTCAGTGGAGTGAAGAGATAACCTGCTCAATGGAAAAAAAACACACACTTTTCCATTATATCATAGAGTAATATCTAGAATATATAAAGAGCTGCTAAAATTAAATACTAAAAATATAATAATCAAATCAATAAATGGGGCAATGGTGGTCCTTAAATAAAATTTACAAATAGTCAATATGTTTTAGCTTTTAGGAAAATACAAATTAAAAGTGCCAAGAGTCTATCTCACCAAAGTCAGAATAGCTATCATCCTAGAAAAAAAAATTATGGTGAAAAAGTGGAAAAAGTAAACAATACCTCACTATTCTTGGGGATGCAAATTTGCTAAGGCACGATGGAAGCCATTGTAGAGCTTCCTCAGGAAAATGGAATCTAGAATATACAGAATCCATCTATATGACTCCTGGGTATCTACTATGCTATAGGTTCTAAGTCAACATACCCCAAAGATATTTGCATTTGTAATGCTTATTGCTAGATTGTATGTAAGAAATGGTTCTAGTCTAGGTATCCATGAGTAGATAAAGAAAATGTGGTGTATATGTACAAGAAAATTTTATTAGTGAACAAATATGAAATCATTGCTTTTGCAGAAAAACAGATGATACTGGACATCATTACCATAATGAGCTATACTCAGAGAGACATATTTGTCTAAATCCAGAATTTAATTGTCTATGTGTATGTGTAAGATGTGAATAATGAAAAATAAAGGGGGGACCAAAATAGGAAAAGAAAAGATCCTAAAGTAGGATAGAGGGAGAGAAAAAGAGAGAGATGGAATATATGTGAGGTAAAATCAGGACAGAGAATATTTGGGAGAAGTGGACCAATGAGTTGGATGTATTAGGAGAAAAAGTCAGCAGAGGAAGAGAATTTAAGAAAAAAAAAAACAATGTAAAAGGACATATATGGATGATAGCAATAACGTTTCAAAGTGAGTTTTGGAAGCCACGAGAGTAGTAAGTATGTTTGTTTCTCCCTCAAGATTCTTTGAAGAGTGGTTTTAATCAATAAGGCAGATATAGACATCCTCCAGCTACTTCATGATACTATATTCTGAGGCATTCCACAGCATCCCGTAGCCTCTACTAATTAGATCATTTTGTTATTAAACTCAGAGAAAAAAATCTAAATAGCAGGAGGATTTCAATTTTCTTGTTCTTTATCTTAATATGTTTATTAGATTCAACATATTGATGGAATATTTTAATTATGAATTATTTAAAAAGAAGTTCATATTATATATTTTTATGTTCACCCCAGCTCTACCCATATATCCTTCCAGATCCACACTTATCTCCATATCCTTTCTCAGTTTTACATACCATGTCTAAAACAAATTTTTGTTGCCTAATATTTATGGGTATGGGGCTACCAAGTAGAGTGCAGTCAACCTATGAGGGGGGATGCCCTTAAAGATAACTATACCCCCTACCCCCGCCCAAGAATCCAACAGCTTTCAATAGCTCCTCAGTTAGAATTCTAGGCTCATGTGTTCCTTTCTCATCTATGGTAGAATGTTGACTGGCTTGATATTGAACAGGTCTTGTACAGGTAACCATACCTGCTGTGAGTTCATAAAGGTACCAGTCTTATCCTGTCTATAAGACATTGTTTAGGTACAGTTCTCTCAAACCTCTGTCTCTTACAATCTTTTTGCTCTCTTCTCTGAGATGGTCTCAGAGTCCAAGGAGTGGTATTTAATATACAGATCCCATTTGTGGTGATGTTAATGTCTCGTCTGTGGCTTAGCATTTATTTTTGCCACATAATCAATTGTGAATTTTTATATACTAACCACTGTACATTTTTCTTTGGGGTCTCAGAACAGTACTAAACTATGGTACACTATTTCAATTTCAGGGGCAATTTGATATAATATTTAATTATCAAAATAATAGGCAGTTCACTCTGGTGGCATGGACAGATTTACAATAACAACCATGTTCTTCCTGGGGAGAAGACCTTAAGTTCAGTTAGAAAGTGGTCGGTTACCTCCATAACAGCAGTGTCATTACTGCAGCAATGTCCTTGTCATGCTGGTCATTATTATAGTTCTTAGAGTTCACAGCTGGGTGGGGCTGTTGAGCACTGTTCCCTATTGGTATACTAAGCATCTTCTATTACTATAAAAGCTACCCAATAGGGTGAAAGCTTCCTGGTTAAAACCAACTTGATTCTCTATGTCCTGTGTTGTGTGTTTTCAAAATCACAGTATTTGGAGGCAGGGATTTACTCAGGTAGAGCACATCCTTACAAGACACAGGGTTCTGGGTTCCATTCACAACCTAAAGATCACCTATGAAAGTATAGATAGATATCTCTGCCCCTCTTGATGCCCTCAGGACCCCTCTACACAGCCTAGAAAACTCCCTCCTCCTTTGTTCGTCTCTCCAGGCTTGATATAACGTTTACTCAAAGCCATCTGCAGATACAGATCCAGCCAGAGAGAGAAAAGTCTTCATGTTACTATTTTGTTTTAATTGATTAAAAACTTATATATATATAAATGATGTACAACTTTATATTTTGATGCATGTATAAACTGTGGAATGGTAAGGTCAAGGTAATTAGCATACTATTTCCATGAATACTTAGGCCCTGAATCTATGACATGAAAATGACCATTATGTTATATAATAAATCTAATTTTTTATTTTTCTCTAACTAATATGTAGTGCATTTTTACTTATGTATTTGATCTCTCTGCTCATTAATTTTCTCTTTCTTCTTTCTTTCTTTCTTTCTTTCTTTCTTTCTTCCTTTCTTTTTTCCTTTCTTTCTTTTTTTATCAGGAAACTGAGTAGCTGAGCTCTCCAGGTTCTTAGATTACTGGTGTTATAGTCCCTGGGAGGAAGGGCTCAGAGTCTTAGCTTTCCTGCCCAATTCAAGAATGATCTTGTGCCCACTATGAAAAAATTGGTGCCTTAGGAAAAACAAAACAAAACAAAACAAAACAAAACAAAACAAAACAAAACACATGCTCCTTTATTGGTACTGGTCTCCAGGAAGTTGAGACTTTAAATTCTAGAAAAAAGAAAATGGAGGCTCTTCACAACAGACGTGCAAACTACTGCAGGAGCTTGGCTGTGAGGTAAGGGACTTCATATGCCCTTAGATTAATCAAGAGCCACAGATGTGACCATAATTTTAAATATGCTCACTCCACCTTTCCAATACAACTTAAGAAAGCACAACTCATCTTCCAGATATGTTAACCATATCTTAAAAATTAAAATGAAAAAGAAACAACAGAAGCAGCAAACTTTTGTCTTCACTTCTCAATCCTGCCAACACTGTTCTCCAGGTCCCCTTCCAGAGAGCTCTATTCAGCATGAAAACAGCAGGTTCATTTACTCAGCAAGAGGGCGCTTTTCATGTTTAAGCTTTGAAATGAAAATTGTCTTTCCCTGAGCTTCTTTCAGCCCCATCTGAAATCAGCAGGGTCTGTCATCCAGCCATGAGCTAGAGGGAAGGAAGCCAGGCTTGGATGCGAAAAGCTGCTATGGGCAAAGCTTTTCCCAGAGCAGGACCTTGACAGGTAAAGCAAAGAAACCAGTGGAAACTGGACAATGTGCTCTGTTGTGTCTGGTGTGGCAGCATTTGTTTTGTAACCTATAGACATAAAATAAATCTGACCCCCTGGTTCCGAGAAATAGATGAAATAGAAATACGCTCACCTCTCCCAGTGTCTATGCTAGAACGATGTAAAACCACTTTTTGTACCGCAAACCTATGGACTTCCTTAAAGCTAGAGAGACAGGGACAGGTATTTCCCCAAGGACAAAACAAAGTCCCGAAAAAACAGTTTAACAAAGTCTTCCTTTGGTAGGATGAATGTACAATTAAAAGTGGTATGTTCCTTTCTCTCATGTATTCAAATTTTTGATGTCATCTAAATGAGTGGTTGTCAGGTGCATCGTTATAAATGATTTACTTATAAAGGGTATGCCCGGGGTGCCAATACAAACTGTACAGAGTAAGTGCTGGTCTGCTGGAGTATCTGCATATCTGGTTTGAATTCTGATCTGTGCATCCTGATAATTTCATGGCATTGGGCAAACTATCCATCCCTCACAAACTCAAGTCTCCCATCTGCAAAATGAGAACAGCATAGTGTAGCCTGGCAGACAGAGGTAAGCCAATATCCTACAAGCCAAGCGATTGCCATGCTTAGATATGCAATAAATGCTCAGAATCAAGTAATTTTATATAATAACCTTCGGTATCATAGCAGAAAGAAGTAGCAATTACAGGTATCTATAAAGCCCCTTTCTCCTTTCCATCTGATTCTTCCTATCCTTCCTTCTTTCCCTTCCTCCTTCACTACTTCCTCTTCTTCTTTTCTCCCGACCTGTCTGTCTGTCTGTCTGTCTGTCTGTCTGTCTGTCTGTCTGTCTTTACTTTGACAGAGCTCTGGACTGATACAGAATATGTGAAAAGGCATCTTAGAAGCTAGCTTGAGAAAGCAGGCATGATAGGTTTAAATTTTGCAGTGGGCTGATGGTGCAGTATCTCTTGTAAAAACAGAATACAGCCAATAAAGGATTTTGAGTACCTTGCCGAAGAATGTGTACTTGATTAAGTAAACAAAAGGAAGTCACTGTGGGCTGTGAGTAGGAAGATGACATGCCATGGCTTGCTTTGCCTCCTCAGGAAGCTGTGAGTAGAATGGACAGAGTGCAACAAGAGTCTGGGTAGGATTAATGGAGTCTCTGGATACTGATATAATGACCAAACAATGTGAATGGTTTAGCTCGCACCCATGTAACATGACTCTCATTTTGTTTTTAGGGAGAAAAAGTTAATTCTTGCCAGTGAAGCCCAAGCTAATAACCGGGATGGGGATGACAAGGAGACAGAATGTTCTTTCCTGTCTGCTTCACACCAGGGGGTTGCTCCAGTAAATCATCCTGCAGAGGCAATCAGCACACCTGTTAAGTGAGCCTTGGCATTTAATTGGCATTATCAGTTCCTGCACAGACACAGACAATGGATGGCACCGGTGTGTGAGCAGGGCACATTTGCATTTCATAGACAATTGAGAGGATGCAAATAGAATCCAGTCAATCTGCAGCATCCCCCCTGGATGACACACCTGGCTGGAACAGTGAGTTCTTTGCTTCCTGCAGTCTAGGGAGCACAGGGATTCTGTGGCAACCAGGACTTTGAGGAAGCTTCTGTATAACTTCAAGTGCTCTTAGCTTGGGTAGTTGTAAAGGAATCAGGTGTAAGCCCAAGATGAAGGGCTCCAGGGCCGATGAGTAGGAAGCCCACCAGGCTCAGCCTCGGAGGCTTAGGTTCCTGCTTTGCTGACTCTATTAGTTTGCCGCACCCTCAAACTTGGATACTTGCCTTTTGTGTTTTACAGATTTTTTTTTTTTTTCTGGTACAGTTTGAATACTAAGAAATAAACTGTAATCTATTGGTGGGTAATCTGGGTTCTGGTTTATCTAAACTTGGTATCAGTTAGTCATTACACACTTAATGAACATCTTGATGGTCCATGTTCTAGGATCATCTGGGCACAGTTCTTTCAGTAAGATAGTATTGTTCTTAAAAATTGAGTAACAAGGCCGGGCAGTGGTGGTGCACGCCTTTAATCCCAGCACTTGGGAGGCAGAGGCAGGTGGATTTCTGAGTTTGAGGCCAGCCTGATCTACAGAGTGAGTTCCAGGACAGCCAGGACTACACAGAGAAACCCTGTCTCAAAAAAACAAATAAACAAACAAATTGAGTAACAGTTGAGTGAGTTTCCTTAATGGGTAGAGGGCTGGCCTAGCATACCAAAATCCCGATGTTCAATACTCAACACTGCCTAACATGGGATCCTGAAGGCATGCTATGATGCTACCCTTGACACTTCAGAGGCTGAAGCTGGAGGATCAAGACTTCTAGCTCATCCTTCACGTTGGGCAGCTCCTGGCCCATCTAGACCACAGAATATCAGAGCTTGTTTCAAAACAGCAAAAGAAAGGTTGAATCTTTCTTAATTCCAGCACTCAGAAGGGGGCAGCAGATGGATCAAGTTCAAGGTTATTGTTCCTGGCATTGCAAGATCAAGAGCAGCCTGGACCACATGAGATGCTGTCCAAAAAAAAAAAAAAAAAAAAAAAAAAAAGAGAATTGCAGGACATAGTGGGCCAACAGTTATACAACTATAGCTCATTGATTTAGGCATACATGTTGCTGGGCTATACAAGCATGCTTTCCAGCTGGGTCCCACCTACAATCTCCCTAAACAGCATCACTACCTAGGGAAAAATTAGTCTCTGCAAGCATTTTACATTCTAGTTTTAACAATCATACCTTTTCCTTGACACTTTGATGTTTGTAAGTTCTATAACATGTTATTTTTCATATTGATAATATGAATACTTCTTGTGTTTCTTAGTTTCACTTTGTTCAATTGATGTTTATCAATTTTATATATCTTTCTATAGAACAATTTTCTTCTCACTTCCAAGTTCACTAATATTTATGATCTCTTTACTCAGCTTCCAGGCTTGGATTGATGTAATTTTTTTTTTGTCTCTCGTTTTCTATGCTAAAGGTCTGATTATTAATTGAAATTTTATTTGTTTTCATTGTTTTATATATGCTTTTGCTGTAGGGTTTCCTCTGAGCACTGTTTTAGATTTAGCCTATCCATTTTGAAAATTTTTATTGCATTTTTTTTTTATAAAAAAATATCTTGAGACTTCTTTGATCCAACTTTGATTGACAGTGTGCTTAATCTATAACCAATTGGAAGTTATTCATTGCCTCTGTTGTAATTGATGCTTATTTCAATTCCATTATGGTTAGGTGGAATATTTTGAAGAGTTTCTATTGTTTTAAATTTGTTTAAATGGGATCTGTGGGGAAGGTCAAAGCAAGGTAGCAAACCTCTTGTCTATGCTTTCAAGGCTAAGTAGGCAGAGACAGGTATATCAAGGCAGCTCCCTGAACTGCCATACCAACTGAACTGGACAGGAGAAAGGCCTTGCCACAAAAACTGAGGTGAAGAACAGCTAAAGAGGGTACTCTGCTTTGACCTCTGGCCTCTATATGTACATACACATAGCACACACACAATGTTAAAATTGTGTCTATATTTATGAATATTCTCTGTAATCTTTAAAAATATCTGTATGATGCTGCTATCAGATAAAGCATTCTGTAGCTGCCAATTACACCAAGATCAATAGCTCAGGTAATTTCTATTCTTACTGATGTGTTTGTCCTCATAGTCTATCAATAACAAAAAGAGTATTGGCGTGACCACTTACAATAGCTTTATCTACTTCACCCTGTAGCTCTATCAGTTTTTCATCTATTTGAAAATATAGTGTTATTGGCTGCATACGAACGAAAACTAGTATATTTCTTCAAATATATAGATGTTACAATAGATGTGGCTTCAAAATGCCATAGAAATCTGGGCTGCAGAATGAGGATTTTAAGCTGAAACCTTAAAGCCTGAAAGCTCCCACGATGAAATTTCGAGGTGCAATAGCAAGCCAAGTAGATGCTATATCACAGATGAAAGCACAGCTCTTGAAGTGTGTGTGGTGCCACAAAATAGCGGGCTAGACTGGCATGCTAACAGGTTTATTGAAAGAAGTGTGAAGGCTAAGATTTTCACAATGAATAATGAGCATGGGTTATTAGAATTGGAAGTCTGCAGGTTAATACCAATAAGAACATTGGGAATTTCTTCAATCAGGATTAATTTTTGAAGGGAATCACTCAATAATACATTATTGAACACTTGCTCTAGGCAAGGCCTGCTGAAGGACAGAGAGGAGTACAGTTTATCATTCCCCATTAGACTGTTTGCCAAGGAGCTGAGATGTGTCAGGCACAAGCGTGATAAAGCCACCATTCATCTGCGCATACTTTTATTCAATCACATGAATCTTTAGTCAACTCTATCACACAGCACATAAAAATGAATGAATTTTGCCGGGCGGTGGTGGCGCATGCCTTTAATCCCAGCAGTTGGGAGGCAGAGGCAGGTGGATTTCTGAGTTCGAGACCAGCCTGGTCTACAGAGTGAGTTCCAGGACAGCCAGGGCTACACAGAGAAACCCTCTCTTGAAAAACAAAACAAAACAAAACAAAAACAAAAACAAAAAAAGAATGAATTTTGAACCATGTTATAACATAGGAGGTCCTTGAAAGGTGTTCTATTTAGTTTTTTAAAAGTCGTGCCTTGTAAGGCAAACATTATAATGATACTACTTACATTTAATATTTAAACATCAAATTCACAGTGACAGAAAGTAGAAAAGAAGCTATCGAGGATGCATAAAAATGGAAACAGCACGCTAGTTTATGTTATTGGACACTGTGTATTTATTAAGGAAAACTTCATAAATTTGGGATATCGATAGCAGTAATAGTAATGGTTATATGATATAGTAGGTGATGTGTTTACAAAAAAGATAAAGTGAGGAGGAATATGTCTTGCTGGATGTGTGGTGAGGTATGGGGGAAGGGGGTGCCTCCACTGACCCATGCCACATGATAGTATAGTATAAAATAGAGTTTGTTTTATTCAGGTCATGGGGAGGGGAGTTGAAAGGGTAATAGAGGGAGAGAAAGGCAGAGAGAGAGAGAGAGAGAGAGAGAGAGAGAGAGAGAGAGAGAGAGAGAGAGAGAGAGAAGAGGCAGGCTATGGGCACTTGGGCACTTGGAGAGAGATGGGGAGAGGAAATGGGGAGAAAGTGGGAGGGGCGAGGGACAGAGCAGGAGCAAGAAGGCAAAAGCAAGAGAGAGAGGAGAGGGCAAACAGCCCCTTTTATAGTGAGTCAGGCACACCTAGCTGTTGCCAGGTAACTGTGGAGTGGAGCATACCTGGCTGTTGCCAGGTATCTGTGGAGCAGAATTTAGACAAAATGCTAACAGGCAATGGTTGCATGATATTGTAAATAATTTAGTGCCATTGTGTTCTATTTATAGATTAAATGATAATCTTGTTATGTACGTGATAAAAAACACAATAAATCATCTTGGTTTTGTTTCTCCTATACTGATTTTTTTTTCTAAACAACCTGATTTCTTAATGTCTTCATCAGGTGCAGCCTCAGGGGTGGTGTTTTCATGTGCTATTTTTCATGCATTCTTTCCTTGTAAATAAATTTTCTTAATCACTGAATCTATGGTCTAGCTTTAACCCTATTCATTTCCCGAATGCCAGCCATCACTTTAAAATCTCATCGTCATCACTCAGGCATTTATTTTACATCTCTACTGGGATGTGTAATAACAACACACACCAATCATGTTGATTGTTTACTTGCCCTACCCACACATGGTCAGCTCTGTTTTCTTACCTTTCAGTTTTTCTCATAGCAATGTCTTCCTCACACTTGCTAACTCTGGAGCTCTGTCCTAGTCAAGCTGCTGGGAACATCATCCAGTTTGGTTCTGTCAAAGATGTTTGCATTCTCTCAATTCCCACTGAAGATTGCTAATATGATTGTTTTTAGTTTGCTCTCTCTCTCTC
Organism: Arvicanthis niloticus; assembly: GCF_011762505.2. NCBI lineage: Eukaryota > Metazoa > Chordata > Mammalia > Rodentia > Muridae > Arvicanthis > Arvicanthis niloticus. The sequence continues at coordinate 46,827,415 of NC_047664.1, read as the reverse complement.
TCTCTCTCTCTCTCTCTCTCTCTCTCTGTGGTGTGTGTGTGTGTGTGTGTGTGTGTGTGTGTGTGTGTGGTGTGTGTGTGTGTGTTGTGTCCTTTACTTTTCAGCTTCATTGTGCTATCAAATCCTGGAATTGAAGAATCTTCCTTTGTGTATTTAAAGTATCTGGTGTAATGTTGTTTTTGTAGTAAATGTTTCTGGAATAAATGAGTAAGAACATATGGCCATAAAAACACAAGACAGGTGGAGAAATATCTCAAAGATATAGAGTCATGCATGGCCATGAAGACTCAGACTGCATTTTTCATTCTTTTTAACATTCTGCCTAACACTATCTACCATCAATTCTTAAAATTTCTGCTTTATTCCTTGCCAGCTACTCTTGGGGAAATCTTTGCATGTGTGATAGTTAGCTTCAGATCAGTCAATACTCTAACCTCAAGTACAAATTCTGCCCACAGTTCAGTGTGCCAGTGCTTTCTTGTGATTCCTGTTAGTTTGGTAGCAATCTACCTGAATAACTGGCAATAGTATAATAACAGGCTCTAGTAGCCCCCAAAGTGCTCATTTGTGTATGCTCTGAGGACAACATGCAGAAACTGTTAGACGTCCGCGTTAGATGTGCACGCATCTCAGAACAGATCACTCTAAACCACACAGTTCCAAGGGGGGTAAGTTTATTAAGGAGATAGCGCAAAGGTGGGGGGAAGAAGATGGAAGAAGACAGAAGAAGAGAGTGAGGTCAGGGGTCCTGCCTGTTTTATATGGCCGGTGACATATCCTCTCCCAGGTAAAGGTGAAGTAGCCAGGTGGATCCTGGGAATATATGGCGGTTGCCTTGGTAAGCCTAGATATAATGTCACTGGGTTCGTAGCCTGATACCAACAGGAACCCATTTCATTAGTATGCTAAGTATGTTACAAACATTTCAGTTTGGGATAAAAAACAGAAAGAAGAATCTTAGAGTACAAATCTTAATATTATAGAAGGCTAAGTGCTCAGTTCAAATGCAGAGTCCTCTCTTCTGTCCTGTGCTATGTTCATTGCATTTAGATTCTAGTAAAAACACTGATAAAACTTTTAGCCTGGCAGCAGTTGAGTTGGAACCCGTTGGTGGTCATGTGCTGACCTTCCCACTCCTCCTGCTCTAAGTTTCAACCACTGAATCTGTAAAGACACAGCAAGAGGGCCAAATTCCATACTTATCTCTGTGTTTAATGCCTCAATATTCTAAAGTTATTTATAGACAGTTATAGTCAACATTTTTGGAGTATCTATCCATTCCTGTCATTCTGAGCCATCAATAGCTTCTTCTTGCTCACTTCCAATGCTGTAATGTACAGAAATGCCATCTTCCTGAAGGCAGCGGCTATGTCTAATTGACTTCTGCAAAAACGTTGTGGCAGACTGAACTTAGATTTTAATTCAAGTTACATGATTTTTGGCATATTATTTATCTAACCTGAACATGGCTTTGTCCATATTTAATTGGAGACTTAAATGCTTAAACAACAGGTTTATTGAGGGGAATTAATGAGATCCTCATTCCCTCTCTCTCCTTTCTCTTTCTTCCTTTCTCCTTTCCTCCTCATTTTCCTTCCAGCACTCTACCTTGTACATCTGGCCTTTACCCATAGAATCTGATGCCCTCTAAGGAAGACACTCAAGGTCAAGGTTTGTTTCCTTTTCATTGCATGGAGAATTGGTGAAGGAGGCTGGATTTTGCTCAGTGTTCTTTCTTCCGTGCCTTACTCATAGCCCACCTATGGTGGATGCACAACATATGTTTGCTGAAAATCTTGTTAAGAGGAATAACTCCAGACTTAGCAGGCAATGGCACATGCTTCAGAAGCCTAATGACATGAGTTTGATCTCTAGAACCCAGATAAAGGGAGAAGGAAACAGCTGACTGCCTGAAATTGTCCTCTTACCTCCACAAATACCTCTTTCTCTGTCTGTTTCTCTATCTCTGTCTCTCTCTTTCCCCCTCTGTCTATTGTCCTCTTCATAATAACAAGATATAAAACAAAAATAACTCTTCTTCTGCTCCTTCTAATTCTCTCCCTCCTCTTCTTCCTCCTCCTCTCCTCTTCCTCATCTTCCTTCTTTTCCTCCCAAGTTTTTTTCAGTGATCTTGAACATCAGATTGCAGACCAAATCTATGCCTTCTGTAGTTCTAACATTTTTTATTTCAGTTTCTGCCTTCTCCATTCTCATCCTTTTTATATCCTGATTCAAGTTGTCTCTGATCCAGTGTTCTGGGTTTTGCTCTGTACTATACCCACTACTATTGCTGAAGAAAGTCACACAGATGCAATTTCTAATACTTAACCAATTGATTCTCTTTCATCTCAGCTACGCTGTGCCAACAGTTCAGCAATTCTTCATGTCTACAGGGATTCAGCCAACTCCAAAATCAATATTTTTTGTCATCTTTTGTCTTTACTTAATCACTCACCAGTACCCATCTCTGCTAAACCAAAAATTGGTGAGGTACAGGCAGAATTCTTTTTCAAATATCTACATAACCTTTTCTATCTCTCCCTTTTCACTGCTTTCTTAAACCAGTGCTTTCACATCTGCTGAAGTTCTACTTCCTCGGCCAGATGCATTTCATCCTTTTCTTTGCTTTTCTATGAGAATCTTGAAACATCTTATATGTACATTGCCCAGGTAGTACTTGTAGGATCTTTGAAATGTTCATTCTCTTCATAACCCCCAACCAAACATGGTGCCTAGAGAGTTATAAGTACCCTTGAAGGTGTGGAATCTGGCAGTTTTAATCCTTCATCTCTTTTATACACATTTCATTCTGCAGATGACCACCACTCTTTAGGATTCTGTAGTACTTTTATTCTATGTGTCAACCTACCTACTTCATGGGTTTTTGCCTTTACACAGAAGCTTTCTCTGAGCTTAAGTTATCTTTGTTATCTTTTAAAATTGTTTCCTTTCCAGAATTGCTATGAATTAGACGCTTTCTTTGATGCTAACACAAGGATTAGCTTCTCAAATAATTTGTTCCTAAATGTCTAAGTATGTGCTGGACATAGTTAGCCCTTAGTTAGCTCCTGATAACTGTCACATACTAAGCTTCTCCACTTACACCAAGAAGACTGACTTTGTTTGCTTTTGAACTTGTTTTATGGGAGAATGTTAGAGAAGAGAGAAAGAAAAATGTAAAAAATCAATTCAAAGACTTGTCTAGTCTCTTTAACTTGCTGCTGATAATTAACAGACCCAGGAAAAAAGTCTGAAGGCTTTGAATTGTATCTCTGCCTTTTCTCATTCCTAAGACAATCTGGTAACCATAAGAGAGTTATTTATTGAATTTCCACTATATGCCTGGCATTTAAATAAGCACTTCCAATAAATTACTGAATGTACTATTCAGAACTAATTTTGCTGTTTTGTTTTTTTAATCTGGTGAAGAAACCAGCAAAGCTTCAAAGTTCAAGATGTTATGTATACTTTCAAAGTTCAATATCTAGGCTCAGTATTTCCTCCTAAATCTATTTAAATTTAAAACTTTTGTCTTTCTCTCTCTCTCTATATATATATATCTTTTTTTCTTTCTTTCGTTTTTCTTTTTGTTTTTTTGAGACAGGGTTTCTCTGTGTAGCTCCTGGCTCTCCTGGAACTCACTCTGTAGACCAGGCTGGCCTCAAACTCAGAAATCCACCTGCCTCTGCCTTCCAAGTTCTGGGATTAAAGGTGTGCGCTATCACTGCCTGGTGGAACTTTTGTCTTTCTCATTGTGGTGCACATACAACATAATAAAACCAATAATTTATAAAGACTTAAAAAATTAAAGCAAATATTTTTACTGACTAAATCTTCATTGTGATGGAAACAAAGGTTATTGTAGATGCTTTACTTTAAAATCTGCAAGACTTGTATTCTTGTCAGTTATAAACCTGGTCCCATTAGTATGGAATGTTCTTCTCTCATATATTATTAAGACAGAATCTCCATTTTATGTCAGGTTTAAACCCTCAAGTAGAATTCAACTGTTGCTTATTTGTAGACCTCAACATCTCTGGAAACGCTGTCTTTTGTTCCTGTATTATTCATAACAGCTCTTAAACATTTCTGTCTCTTTATCTCTCTCCCTTTTATGTCTCACCCAATTGATCTCAATATCTGAGTTTCCACTTGCTATTAACAGTCTCCGTGAATGTAGATGTTCAATACATTTATGTACCAATAATACACACACCTTAATATACCAACTTAAGCCTTCTACAGTACTCTTAGATTGTCCTCTTGTGTCAAAATCACTTTAGTTAATCGATGGTCACTGTCAGTATCCACCCACATCTATACTTGTGCTCACACTTAAGTGTCCCAAATGCATCTGAACATTATGAATACCAAGATGAGTTAGTCTTGTTCTTTTTATTCAGTATCTGGTATGCCATTGACACAATTGCAATAAACAAGGAGAAGGGGAAAGGACTTCTGTGAATAAGTGGCCAAATCCTTCTGTAAGATCTTCTGCTTTAACCACTGTCTGAGGCAGTAAGAATTTTCTTTGTTGAATGCTGGACATGGCATTAATCTATGACTATAAATGTGAGTATTAAGAAGACTATATGAAAACATGAAGCAAAAAAGATGTCTTCTGGGCATGGCATAGCTATATTCCCATAAGTGCCTCTTTATTCATGTGGTCATTTCTTTTCAAATTCCTTCCAAATAAAAAGCCTAGTTTTCACGAAATGCATGGAGACAGCACTTATGTTGAGAGTTGCTGCCTCTCAGATTGCAGCACAAGCTGTAGAAAAATCAAAGTGGCAGCAAGCCCTGGTTGATAAAGTCTTTTCTAGCTGTGTGACGTATGAACAACTTGGGAACATTTTTCCATCACTGAGGAACTAAAGCAGGTGAAGAACTCGTTCCATTAGATGCAATGTAAGCTAGTAACTAAAATGTTCCTTGTAAAGAGAGAAACAGAAAAAAGAATAATAATAAGAATACTACCTCAAAGTCCATCCTTAAAGCCAATCTTGCTCTTCAGCCAACCTTCAAACATCACACTGACTGAAATAAGTTACCAGCCTGAAAAGTTTCTTCAGTAGGAATGGTGCTGCTTAGCAGTGGAATTTCAATTGTCTTTTGTTTTGTTTTACATCTGAAAGTTATATGATTATAAGAATAATGATGAAAAGGATAATTAGAAATCATCTAAATGCTATGAACAAGAAGCAGAGTAGACTCCTGGGACCATTGCTACCAAATAGCTTAGGGGTGCATGTGTCACAAAACATCTAAGGCAATGCAGAAGACAGATATGGGTCTGTGTTCTGCCCCTCTGCTGGCAACCACTTCCCTGCCAAAACTGCATCATAATAAGAAAACTTATGATCTTGGAATTAGAATGGACATTTTCCAAGGCTGATTATATGTCATTTTATAGCAAGTTAAGTATCATGGTTTAAAATGTTTCTCCTTTGCACTGCAAAGGGTTGTCATATGGTTTTAGTAGGCTAGTATACTGAATATACTAGAATACTGAATGGCACATGGTAAATATGGTAATCAATATTTGTTAATTTTCCTAGATCTCCTGAGAAATAGTTCTTTATCTTCAGCATGATTTTATGATCACTGAGGGACTGTACTAGTAAAAACCCTTTCTATGTTGATTTTCAATTTGGTTTATTTTGTGCCAATGCTTAATCCATCTGAGGACTTTATTTCTCAGGAGGGCAGATGGCCTTTTTTTTTTTTTTTTTTTTTTTTTTCTGTGATCTATTACAAAGCCACTAAACTAAGTATCCACTGAATAGATGTTATTAAGATTATTCTTTTTGTTTTAATCATTGTATCTAAATTGACAAGACTGATACATTGTAAGATGGTTCCTATGCTATGAGGTTATCCTAACAAGTTTATCAACAGCTTCCATAATTCTAGTTCCTTATGACTCCTATAAAATTGTTACAGATTTGGTAGCTTAAAGATAAATATTCATTGCCTCAAAGTCCTAGAAACTGTAAATCTGAAATCAAAATGTCAACAGAGTTGATTTCTTCTACACGTTCCCAGGGAGATAAAGATCCTGTCTCCTAGTGTTTGCTGGTCTATGGCAATATTTGGTGGTTTTGTTTTTTGTTTTTTTGGCTTGTAGTACTCCTATCATCATTCCAGAATCTGTCTTTGTCTCTCCAGGTCATTTTTGACTGTGAGGCTGTGTCTGTGTTTTTTTTTTTTGTTTTGTTTTGTTTTGTTTTTAAATTGGGTATTTTATTTATTTACAATACAGATGTCATCCCCTTTCCCCATTTCCCCTCCCTAGAACCCTCTATCCTATAAGCCCTCTTCCTTTATGCTTTTATACTATTTTGATTACATGCATGTATTAAGGTCAGTTCTAAATTGAGGGTCTAGCAATACAATAGATGCAAATAGTCGAGGAACAATCAATACAATAAACACAAGTAGTCAATGAAAAAGCAAGGCATTAAACCCAGTTCCGTGACCACTCCCAAGATCACAGTTTCTAAAAGCTTATCAGAATGACCAAAGTATCTCAGCCTACTTCCATATCCTAGCCCAAGGTCATTTTCCTGTCTGATGTCTACTTCCTTGTTCTACCCTAAAATTTAGATTCCTGTCTGAAATTATTTGTTCTAGCCTAATATTTAGATTCCTGTCTGAGACTACTTCTTTGTTGTAGCCTATGATTTAGATTCCTACCTGGAATTACTTCTTTGTTCTAGTCTAATGTCAGATTCCTGCTTGAAGCCTACTTTCTTGTTCTTGGCCAATGTTATATTCCTGCCAAGCAGCCCATTTTATTGTCATTGGCCCATGTCAGCTTCTTGCCAAGCAGCCCCAAAGGCTCCCCACCTTTCTCCCTTTTTTATTTTGTTAACATGACTGAGCCTGTCTTAGGTCATTCTGACAAGAATGCCTTCCTTACCCATCATGGCATATGCATTATCAAGGGCAATGCACTTATGTCTTAGGTTGGTAAGGCTCTGTGCAGAATCTTACCTGTCCTTGGCTTGCCAGCCTGTTGATTTAATAACTCTGTCTGAGGGGTCCATTTTCAGGTTTAAGCCATGTACTTTAGCTGCCAACATGTTGATGTCATTAAAGATAAGCTTTAACATGATGGGCAGGAATAAAAGTATTCCCAGGACAAGAATAAAAGAATTCCCAGGACAAGCTATATATGCCATTCCTGAGGTTTGACCAAAATGGAAATACTGAGCTCAGGTCATGGATAATTTTATTGGCATTATCTGCATCATCAAAAGTCAACAGAGCAGCATTCTTTAAATTCATAATCTCACTATGTAAGTTAACACACCCAGAGTGGTATTAGGATTATGCCAAATATCCTACAGGTTTCTTTAAACTTTTTTCTAATTATAATGACAATCATTGTGAATTTCAAAAGTAACACTACTCCAATGATATTTGTTATGACACATATCATAGGATGGTCTGCCTTTACATGTTACTTGGCCTTTTTCCCTTACTGCATTTAATATTTCTTTGTTTTATGCATTTGGTGTTTAGATTATTATGTGAAGGGGGTATTTTTTTCTGGTCTAGTCTATTTGGTGTTTTGTAGGCTCCTTGTATGTTTATAGCCATCTCGTTCTTTAGGTTAGGGAAGTTTTCTTCTATAATTTTGTTGATGATATTTATTGGCCCTTTAAGTTGTGAATCTTCACTCTCTTCTATACCTATTATCCTTAGGTTTGGTCTTCTCATTGTGTCCTGGATTTCCTGGATGTTTTGTGTTAAGAACATTTTGCATTTTGTGTTTTATTTGACAGTTGTGTTGATATTTTCTATGGTATCTTCTGCACCTGAGATTCTGTCTTCTATCTCTTGTATTCTGTTGGTGATGCTTGCATCTATGACTCCTGATTTCTTTCCTAGGTTTTCTATCTCCAGGGTAGTCTGCCTTTGTGATTTCTTCATTGTTTCTACTTCCATTTTTGTGTTCTGGTTGATTTTGTTCAATTCCTTTACCTGTTTGGTTGTATTCTCTTGTAATTCTTTAAGGGATTTTTGTGTTTCCTCTTTAAGGGCTTCTACCTGTTTTCCTGTGTTCTCCTCAATTTCTTTGAGAGTGTTATTTATGTCCTTCTTAAAGTCCTCTATCATCATCATTAGAAGTGATTTTAAATCTGACTCTAGCTTTCCTGGTGATATGGGGAATTCAGGACTTTCTAATCTGGGAGAACTAAGTTTTGATGATGCCAAGTACCCTAGGTTGCTGATGCTTATGTTCTTGCACTTGCCTTTTGTCATCTGGATCTCCTTAGTGCTACCTGTCCTGTCTCTGACTTGAGCCTGTCTTGCCTATTATCTTGGTTGTGTCAGAACTGTTTGGGGTGGGTGTTGCTGCTGTGGTTAGAGCTGAGGCCCAAGATCTGTTCTGCTCCAGCCCAGACTGGAAGGAACCAGTGCTCCAGGCCATGAGTAAATTCCTGGGTCCCAGTGGGTCCCAGTTACTCCCTGTTTGTGGCAGGTGTTGCTGTCTTCTTACCCAAGATACTGCCCAAGTTAGGGCTCCTGGGAGCCCCACTTCCTCTGGGTTTTGTGAGACTGGGTGAAGAGCTGCAGCCTGGGTTCTGCTCAGTGGGTCCCAGTGGGTCCCAGTTATTCCCTGTTTGTGGAGGGTGTTGCTGTCTCCTTACCTAAGATACTACCTAGGATAGAGCTCCTGTGAGCCCTGCTTTCTCTGGGTTTTGTGAGATTGGCTATGTCTGTGTTTTTTTCCTGATAAGTATAGGAGGCATTGAGTTTCACTGTAGTCTAGTGTGACCTATTCTTAATTTGATTGCATCTAAGAAAACATAAAATTTAAATATCATCATATTTTCAGATGTCAGGGATGAAAGCCTCACCCTTTCTCCATGACATACAGACATTCAATCCACAGCATTAACTAAGATGAGTGTTAACAGAATTGTAGTAATGTGATAATAAGAAATGCATATATGCTTTTTCTTTACCAAACATTGACTTAGGTATTTTATATAAATTGACTTAATAAATAATGCCTTGTGAGGAAAGTTGTTTGTATTATCATCTCCACCATCATCACCATCATTGTCATCCTACTGCATTCATTGGAGATGGCTATGGAGATACAAAAAGGTTTAGCATTTTCTCCCCAGGTAACGAACTAGGTTGACAGAGCTAGGCTCTCAAATCAACTCAAATCCACATCCAGCCATCTCATCCAACCCAGAACTTGCTCCTGAAGCCAGTGACAGCTTGGACTCCTTTTTCAAGTCGAGCCTGAAATGTGCTTGTTTTCCTTCATGTTCCAATGTGAAAGTTGCTGCGTCCCTGGGTGCACATGCTTGAAGCTCTTTTTAGAACCAGTGCTGATGTTCCTCAGTTCAGCTAACTGTAGCCAACTAACAGCAAGCTGAAATTTTTCTTAGAGCTGAGCTCTTGCTCAAGGCAGAGAGTTTCAATGCCAGCCTCTTCCTTCAGAACCTGTGGCTGATACCCTGTGTATTTGCAGAACAGCATGAGATCTTCTTGCCTTGCCAATTTGGCCTTAATGTTTTGCACAGTATTTGCAGAGAATTTGCATTATTCTTCTTCTCACCTAGGCATAAATCAGAAATGACTGTTGGGCAAGGCAAGCAAACCACATTTTTCGGTTGTTGTCATTTATTTGATGGCTTACGAATTATAACAATTACGTGCTACAACGAGCAAAAATAAACAGCAAATACAAAGACACCCAAAGGCATAGTTAATGATCTCCTCTACAGGACTGGGTCCATATGCATAATCCAGATGTTGCCATTGCTAGTAACTTCAGTGCACCCTTCTGCTTTTTCTTTCTTCTTACACACTTAAGTGAGCATCAAACAATAGAGATTTTTAGATTTCTTAGAAATCAAAGTGATTCATACTATGTAAAGTTGAAATTTTTTATTTTGCACTTGTTTATAAGTTATGTATATATAATAAATATAAATCATTGTCATGATAATCTTTGGGTTTTTCTCTAGCACATTTACTCCCTTGTTATAATTCAGTTAAAGGACTAAAAATTCTCTATGTAGTGGCCTGTCAAAAGCTAACTTTTGCTTCTCTTTACATTTGCATATGCAACCTGCTCCTTGTCACTCTCTTTCAAGGACTGTTGAAATTTAATCTAATATGTTTTCTATCCCCTCTCCACCACTGTCTCTACATGCATACACTTTAATCTCACTGTGTGAAAATACCATCATTCTCATATCTTAGCTTTCTAAAATCTCTTGGCTCCTTAAGAAGCTCCTTTCTCCACTGCATCCACTGACGTCCTTCCACAAATTCTTTCTATTCTCTTCAGCACACATACAAAACTGAGCTCCTCAGACCCCATTCATTATCTTCATTCTCCTTTAAGTGACACAAGTCTCTCACCTGTCACACAGCTGGCTCACTGCCTTCTGTGTTCCTATTTTCCATAAGTCCCAAGATGTTTTAGTTGAAGTTCACCTTTACAGCAAACGTCCTTCCAGGTCCCTTGTCTGAAATCACAATACTCTTTACCTATGGCATTTTGCACTCTTCATACTTGTCTTTCTCTATATTTTCTTGTAACATAATAATAATTATTAGTATGGTTACACAGAATAATTTAAAAATATATACTGGTGGTATATTTTATTGTTCTATCTCACTGTAGCATAATTTTTGTTTGTCACATGTATTTATTTATTAGTTTTACTGTTGTATGTTCAGAAAAAGTTTAGTAGGTAATTGCCCTAGTTTCATTACTTATTTCTATGATTAAAAAACAAAACAAAAAAACTGACAGAAGCAAGTCAAGGGAGAAAGGCACTTATAAGGATTGTAATTTCAAGTTATGGTCCATCATTGTGGGAAAGTGAAGACAGCAGGAACTTGAAGCAGCTGGCCAATTTACAGCCACTGTCAGAAGAGGACAATGAATTGATGGATGCATGTTTATATCCAGCGTGCATTTCCCACTTTATATGTCTAGGATTAGGAAATCTTACATAGGAAATAGTCTCTCCCACAATTAAGATGGGTCTTTTCATATCAATTAAGTAATGAAGATAATCTCCCAGTTTTGTGCAGGGACCCATTTCCCAGTTAATTCTTGTCCTGGCTACTTTTATGTCAATTTGACATAAGCTGGAGTCATCTGAGAGGAGAGAACTTCAATTGAGAAGCTTCCTCCATAAGATCACCTGTAGGACATTTTATTAATTAGTGATTGACAGGAGAGGGGACAGCCCGCTGTGGGTGGTGCTGCCTTTGGGCTCATAGTACTAGATCTATATGAAAACAGGCTGAGCAAACCACGAGAGCAAGCCAGTAAGCAGAAGTCATTCCTGGCTTCTGTGTCAGCTCACAGATTCTGCCCTGTTTGAGTTCCTGCACTGACTACCTTAGATGATGAGCTGTGAGGTGGAAGATTAAGCAAAGCAGATCCCCTCCTTCCCAAGGTACTTTCAGTCATGGTGTGTTGCCATAGCAATAGAAACCCTAAATAAAACAATTCTAGATTTTGTCAAGTTGACAGTTACAGTACTTAATACAAATTGTGGCAACTGACTGGATATCGCTATAAACCAGTGTATGTGTAAATATACAAAGGTATACAGAAAATATAGTATAAAGTTTATTACATTTTGCTAGAGAGGCCTGTAATTTATGCAACTTGGAAATACTGCTCAAACTCCTTTATTTAGGTATGATAGAATCTTGAGAAGGAGAGAGGTGGAGATAAAGATTTTTAATTGTCTGATGTGATTGTGGAGACAGAAGCCTCAAGGTCTGCAGTCGGTGGGTGAGTTGTGTTGGCTATCGTATTCTATTTGTCCACTTGATACAAGCTGCTAAAAGGAAACTCTAATTGAGAAACTACCCTTATTAGATTTTCCCACCAGCATGTCTTTGGAGCATTTTCTTAATTGACAGGGGAAGGCCCCGCCCTATTGTAGGTCCTACAGCTTCTGGGCAGGCACACGCAAACAAAGGAGTAAGTAGCATTCTCCATGGCCTCAGCTTCAGGTATTGCCTCTAGGTTCTGGGCCTGCTTGAGTTTCTGTCTTGGGTCTCCTCAGTGATGTACTGTGACCTGGAGAGATAAGATGAGATAACCCCTCCCCCCTCCCAAATCGCTTTTAATCATGGTGCTTTATCACTACAATAGGAAACAAGCTAGGATGGTAGCCTGAAAACCAGGATGTCAAAGTTCCACCCGAAAACCCACCAAAATCAAGAGCAAGAACATCCAGTGTTTCAGTTTGAGGCAACAAGCAAGATTGATAGCTGCTCAAGAACTCGGCCTGAAGGGCTCCTTCTTTATTATGCTGGGAAATACTTAGATTCTATTTTTCCATTCATGTTTTCCAATGGTTCGATAAGACATGTTCATATTGGAGAGAGAAATCTTTTTTACTCATTTTACTTATGCAAATGTCGTCATCAGAAAATACTTTGATGTATACCTAGAAAAACATTTAACTAAATATCAACTACCGTGGTTCAGTTAAGATGACACATAATTCTGGCAACATTATTTTTATTGTTTATGGAGAGTGATAACAATATCTTTTTCATTGTTCCTCTTTTTTTAGTGGATATTTTCTTTATTTACATTTCAAATATTTTTCCCCTTTCCTTTCCCCCTCACCCCTGCTTCTATGAGGGTATTTCCTCAACTGCCTACTCCCGCCTCCTCGCCCTTTAATTCCCCTACACTGGGCATCAAGCCTTCATAGGACCAAGGGCCTCTCCTCCCATTGATGCCGTACAAGGCCATCCTCTGCTACATATGGGGCTGGAGCCATGGGTCCCTCCATGTGTACTCCTTGATTGGTGGTTTAGTCTCTGGGAGCTCTGGGGGCTCTGGTTGGTTGATATTGTTGTTCTTCCTATGGGGTTGCAAACCCCTTCAGCTCCTTCAGTCTTTCTGTAACTCCTCCCATTGGGGACCCAATGCTCAGTCCAATCATTGGCTGCAAGCATCTGCTTCTGTATTTGTCAGGCTCTACCAGAGCCTCTCAAGAGACAGCTGTATCAGGCTCATGTCAGCAAGCATTTCCTGGCATCCACAATAGTGTCTGGGTTTGGTAACTGTATATGGGATGGATTCCCAGGTGAGGCAGTCTCTAGATGACCTTTCCTTTATTCTTTGCTCCACACTTCATTTCCATATTTGCTCCCATGAGCATTTTGTTACCCTTTCAAAGAAGAGCCGAAACACCCACACTTTGGTCTTCCTTCTTCTTGAGCTTCATGTGGTCTGTGAATTGTATCTTGGGTATTCCAAGCTCTTCGGCTAAAATCCCCCTATCAGTCCTGGGCATATACCCAAAAGATTCTCCAACATTTAGCAAGGACACATGCTCCACTATGTTCATAGCAGCCTTATTTATAATAGCCAGAAACTGGAAAGAACCCAGATGTCCTTCAACAGAGGAATGGATACAAAAAATGTAGTACATTTACACAATGGAATATTGCTCAGCTATTAGAAACAATGAATTCATGAAATTTTTAGTCAAGTGGATGGAACTAGAAAATATCATTCTGAGTGACATAACCCAATCATTTTTCCTCTTTTGTCCATGTGTTTATTGTGGTCTTCCTGACTCCAGGGTTACATAGTCCATTGTTTCTCTTCATTTTTTATTTTTTCTTGTTTGGTTTATATATCCAAGTCAATATATTGGATCTACTTCTATTTGTTTTGAAACACTGCTTGTATTATATTTTATAAAATACATGCTGATTTTGAGGCTTATTCCTTCTTTTCACTTGGCTTATACCATCTGTTCTCTAGGTACCTCTGGTTTGCAGTATCAGTTCTCAGTAGCTGCTGAGTGATTTAAAGTGAAAACCTTTGCCTATCCTGTGCACTGGCAAAGCAGCCCTTCTGGTTGAGATCTATTTGTTGATTATGACTCGCTTGTGCCATGCACTTTTGGTGTGCTGTTTGTAATCTGGACAGTCTGTATGGTAACATGTTTCTGACAAGGAATAGATGTATTTACACAGTGCTTCTGCAACACCTGTGGTGTATACATGGAAGCTGGCGTTTTTCCTAGGAGATAGTACACTAGCGACAAGGTAGGTGATACATAACAGGGAGAGAAGTGACAAAACCCATTATACTATCCATTTAAGAGTTTTGAGTTTGGTAATGCCTAGACCTGTTCTTTGCTACTTAAAAAGGAGCCAATTTCATGCTATTTTAGGCAACTGGTTCTTATGTCCATTAGTGAGACTCAAGAGAACAGGAGGGTAATGCCCTGGGTCCTTTTTATCTGTGTCTGGAATGTCCATCTGCTCTTTCTCATTGGTTCATCTTTTTAGTTAATTATGGTTATCTGCCAAATGTTAATTACTGCACTAGGTGCTAAAAATATAACAGTGGGTCATCTGTAACAGTGTTTTCAGGCCCAGAGCATCTTGTCTTGCAAACTCTTCTCTCATGTTACTCCTTTCCAGCCCTGCTTCCTTTAACCAGAGGTTTTTCTTCTCTCTCTCTCTCTCTCTCTCTCTCTCTCTCTCTCTCTCTCTCTCTCTCTCTTCAGTTGTTTAGGCTACCAGATGGATTAGTTAACAAGTCCTCTATAAGAATTGTGTATACACACATATGGATTCACACACACACACACACACACACAGAGAGAGAGAGAGAGAGAGAGAGAGAGAGAGAGAGAGAGAGAGAGAGGTGGTGGGGTGGGGGAGACAGAGACAGAGAGACAGATGGAGAGAGACATATATAGAGAGAAAGAAGAGGTCTTGAGAGGTCTTAGTTTGCTATCCAGACACAGACTTCACTCAGTGAAATACTCAGCCAGTAACAGAGAGGCTTCGTTTTGCAGGAGATGGGAACAAATGCAGAAACCCACAGCCAGATATTATTAGAAAGTGAGACCTTGGAACACCTAGCTTCAAATGGAATGTTTCCATCAAATCTTCCCTCCAAGAGCTCAGAGAACCTCATGTAAGAACAGGTAATAAAGGTGTAATAGGCTATAGAAGACCAGGAGAATAAGACACTCTAAATCACCTGGACAATGCTCTTTTGAACTCACAGATACTGAAGCAGCAAGCACAGGGCCTTCAGAGGTTTGCACCAGTTCCTTTGCATAACTAGTATAGCTTTCCGTTTAGCATTTTTAAGTAACTCCTGAGTTTGTGAATGATTAGGCTTCTTAATCTTGTGCCTTCTCTTGGACAATATTCCTTCTGTTGGTTTGCTTTGTCCAACTTTGATGGGATGGTTTTGTTTTTCATTGTTATATTTTGTTGCATTTTGTGGCCATATTTTAGACCCCCCTTCTTTTCTAATGAGAGACTGAAAGGGAGTGGATATGGAAGGGAGAGGAGGTAGGGAGGAATTTGGAGGAATAGAGGGAGGAGAAGTTTTAATCAAGATTTATGAGAAAAGAATCTATTTTTAATAAAAGGGAGAAAATTAAACAAATAAACAATTAACTAAGCAGGAGAGGACAGTGAAGTTCACAGTGACTCTAAGAACACAGACACTATTTAATGCTTACTCTTCACTATCTGCAACAGAGACACTATGTGATGCTTGGTCCTCACTTTCTGTCTGGATTTGAAATTACAAGAGATTAAATTTCTTCTTTCTGAAGGAGTTTCCCCAAAAGTTTACCTGAGAAAAGAAGTTTTTCTCCTAGATACAGCTGGCATCCTCCCAGAGCCTGGGGTCCTGTGACAAATCGAAGGGAGGAGGGAAGGAGCAAACAAAGCAGCAGAGTCCTTGTTTCTCTACTTCCTGACATAGCTGAAGTATTACCACCTATCTTGCTGTCCTCATGGCTTACCCCCATAATGGATAGTACCCAGCAACTCAGAGAGAAAATAACCAGGACAGCATCTACCATGGTTAAGGATGATGTAACATAGGAAACGAAACATCATCTTTAAATCTGAGCACACACTCAGAATATTACCAAAACCACCATCTCTTCCCTGGGCTCCATCAAACTTCAGGGTCCTTGGAGGCTCACATATATCCCTGATGATTTGTAAAGTACTCTGCCAATTCCTGGACTGATTCTGCCTTCTGCCTCTGGCCCTTGGTGTAGCTTAGGCACTCGATTCCCACACTCTCATTGCTGTGCTATAGGAATGGGAAGGAGCAGGGTTATGGACATTGAGCTTTCTGATTCGCTCCTGCATATGGGAGCACTGAACTATGCCCCTTTTCATGAATTGTAAACAAAAAATGTATTTGAGGTTAGTAAACAAGCCAGGGGAGCACTGATTTAGAAAGCTTTTGTATAATATATGTTATAATAAAAGATGTTTATATATATATATATATATATATATATATATATATATATATATATATATATATATTAAACCTTCTATTGGTTCTTTGTGAATTCCACATCATGCACCCAATCCCATTGATCTTCCTCTCTCCTCATAGCCACCCTTTATGCTTGCAACCTCCCTAAAAACAGAAAAAAAAATTTGGCCTGGAAACTTTAGTGTGTCACAGTGTGTTCCACATTGTACCTTTTTGTCTACACTTTTGGCAAATGTTCTACACTACTTGCAAATGTTCATTGCAATGAGGGGTTGGTCCTGTATGAGGCCTCTGGCTTTTGTTACACTGCCAATACTGGAACCTCAATGGGATTTCTTTCCAGAATAGATCTCTTTTGTACCATGAAATATGCCATTATTATTAGACTGTCATTACGGTATTTGGTAGATACTAAAGTATCTAGTGTTTTATATACAGTGTTTTATAGATAGTGTTCACACTATTATTGTCAGTTAAACCCATATCATACATATGGGCAAAGTGCAGGAGATGAGCCTTGCTCAGATTTAGGAACTCCTCTTTGTTTTTAAGTCATACTTTCATTAATCTAAGATTGTTTTTAAGTCTAAGAACTTTCATCCTATTATTCAATAATTATTGTGATTTTTAATCCCAGAGCCTTTCTAGTGCCCAGTCTGTTTTAGGACCCCAAGTTAACACCAGATGCCCTTTCCTTTTCCTTCTTTATATTTTCCTCATGTGCCCTTCTCATAGGATGAATTGTGAGTGGGGTATCTGTCCCTTCACATCTGGAATCATAGCCCTCATTGTGGGGGTCTAACAATTATAAAAAGTTAATTTATCAGAAGATTGTAAATCTAAGACATGGTTATTAGGAGAGACTTGGGATGTGCAAATATAGTCTCAGCTTTATTCCACCCAGCTGCACCTTATATTTGTACCTTCAGATAAAAACTCCAATGGTGGTATGCAAGGGGTGTCCTATGAGTGTGTGCACACCAGTGTGTTTCCTTTCATCAAGTAAATGCACAGAGTATATATACTGTCAGGGAGGAATAATTTTCCACTTTTTGGACATGTATAATATTTTTTCCATGCACAATTATCCATTATATCCATATGGTGCAATCCTTATGCCTCTAAGTTTGGAGCTTTTCATGAATTAAGGCACAATTAATTCCAATATTTCTATAGGCCAATGTTTTTGTATGTAAGTAGGGAACCCAAAAATCCACACATCAAGTTAAGGCCAGTAGCCACCCCACATGACTTTAATTACCTGTTACTAAAGCTACAAATAGACGTTTCTGATATACACATACTATAAAGCATTGATCATGAAAGCTACAAAGCATACAACAATAAATGATGCATCAAAAAGCTGGATCTCAAAGATATTCCATTAGAGGAGAAGAGTGGCCAATATACTGGACTACATACATTTAGGGGTGGCTCAAAACTGGCTCAATGATTTAAGTGAAAATGATGGGGTTGGGAAAGCAGTGCATTCATATGCTGTCGTTTACTGGGTCATGCCATTTAAATACCAAATGCTAATTATGTCTATGCCTAGAAATCCATAAACACACACACACACACACACACACACACACACACACACACACAAAACAATAGAATTGACAAAACTGTACCACAGAAAGATGAACACACAAAACATGCCTCTTAGACTACACTTTCATTGGGTAGTTGACAGTTTCATGTATCAGGAGAGAAAAGGGGAGGAAAGGAGAGAGACTGTTTTTAATGTGTTATAGACACCAGGCCATAATCATTATATATTTGGATATCAAACTTAATTTTGAGCCATAGGCATTAGAAAAATCCAGAAGGATGTCTTGTTCACAGTTTTTAAAACTGAAATTTAAAACCATCAAGATAGATAATCTTTGAAGAGTATTTTTTTTAACTAATAAAAATTTCTTTTTACTTTAACAAAAGACTTTGAATTTTATAATGGGAAAAATCCATGGTAGCAATTCAAAAAACATGTTGGAATTATTTAATTTGTTTGTTTTCCCACCAATCTTTCATAAGGCTGTTATTTGTAGTACCATATAATGATGCTTCTTTCTTAGAGGAGAAGCATTTCATTAGATCCTAAAATGGGAATCTAATTCTCAAAATCCAGAAGCACTGGTCCAATACTCTCCACTGTGTTCACACACACTCACTAAGAGACTTTGTTAAAAAGACGCCTCAGGTCCATCGGGTCAGGGTGGGCTGGAAACCTTCTATAGGTGGGGATGCTGCTGCTGCTGGACCATACTTCAAATAAAAAGGCTTAAACCATTAGCAAGGCTGACTCATTGTTTGTGTTGCTTGCATTGGGATTATTTATAAAACAAACAAACAAATAAACAACAAAACCAGGTTTCTGGACTTTCTTCCCATAGGAAAAAGGATGCTGGATACTGCTCTATTAACAACAACAACAACAACAACAACCAAACAACAACCAAACAAACAGAGAACAAAAATATTCATACCCAAAGGATTGTGGTATACCTTAAAAGTTTTGCAATCACCAACTTAGAGAAATTGCCTTGTGTCATGCCTTTTAGACTACACTTTCATTGGATAGTTTTGAAAGACAGTTTCATGTCCGAGGAGAGAAGAGGAGGGAAAGGGAGAGGTCTTTATAATGTGTTACAGACTTCAGTCACTTATTAGCTATGCAATTTGACTTCACTCCTTTATATCCCCATGCATAGCCTGTGATGTGAGAGTTACTGTCAGTAGTTTAGGAATGAAAATGACCTTCATCACTGAGTACTAACCATGCCTTCAGCACTGGACTGTACTTTAGAAGTTACCTCGGAACAGTTCTGTGAATTAGGTTCCAAAAGTGACCATCCCCACTTTCTGGCTGACAGAATGGAACATAAGAGACATTCACATGTCAGTCTGTCAGGTTTCTAGAGATCCACCACACTCTCTAAATGAGGTCACAGAAAGAAGAAGTAAGGTCAGGAGTCCACTGGGATGTCTTGTTACACTGTGTCAGGCTGCTATGCCATGCCATTTCATTTGTCAACTTTTGGCTTTTATTCTAACAATCTGGTCAACTGCTCATCTCATTTTCCATTAGTTTCACTATATTACTCTGTCTTTTAATTAATTTGCATCAGGGGGTGCTAATGAAAAGGGATGCATGCTACAATTGCTAACACATGTACAATGTTGTATAAACTTACAGATGGTAAACTAAGTTCATAGGCCGATTCGATTTCCCAAACCACATGTATGCACATGTTGAGGACAAGGACACTGAGGACCACAAAATGTCATTCATGCATCTGGGATTCATGCTCCTTCTTATCTCAAATTTGTGAATTATCATTTTAGGCTAGTCTTTGAAGAGATTATGGCAAAGAAAAAGGAGTCTGTCTTTGAGACCATTTGGTCCTCATCTTACTCCAGGTGTTCTGGATGATTTTCTTCCCTCTATGAACCACAATTTCTAATCTCAGAGTGAGGAATTACGATAGGCTCTCTATCACACACTCTCCCATCAGGTTAGCCTTACAGTTAATATGGTTCATAAACAGGGCAGCCTGCTGATGCTTCTAGTTCACTTTCAACTTGATCTTTCTATATCATGCAACCATGATGTATGGTTATTAGCAACAGAGTATTATTGTCAAGTTATGTTGGACAACCAAGAGCAAGTAGCTTAAGCCTGTAGTTTTGGGTGCCCTCTGTGGCTCCTTGACCTCTAGCTTGCAATGAGATATCCCATCGCTGGCATTGGGGTTTTGGTTGGGCAGCCAATGGGTTCTAGGATCAGCTTATTTTTAGCAATGCAAGGCATCACCATTCAAGCTCTCTTTCTGTTTCTAAATAAAATGTGCCTTTTAATTTGGTTAAATGGGTGTCAGTTTTCACATCTCCCCTTTGTTTTGGTTAACCCCTCTCATACCCCTTTTCTTCCCTATCCCTTAAATTCCTTTCTGCTTTAATCCCTTTACACCTTCAGTACCACCTTCCCCCTCACCCCCCACTTTCACATCACAAGCATAAACTATCCCCTCTTCTTGAAGGCACCCTCCTTTCAGTGACCTCTTAATAGTTTCTGGGATTCTTCAACTTCACCATGAAAAATATAGAGTAGAAGTTAAGTCACATATAGGGAAGAAGCTCTGGGATGTGTTTTTCAGTGAAAAGGATATTCCACTTAATATAATATTTTACAACTCCATCCACTAAACTGAAAAGTTTAAAATTTCAACTTTTTTTTGTTACAGTTGGTTAAACTTTTAGTGTGCATGTGTACCATTTTCACTATCCATTCACTGAAACTTTTGATAGTTTTAAGTGAGAATAATACACATAAGTATTTCTGGGAAGTCTTGGGCTATATTTTCTGGAACCTTCCATTTTGTATGGTTTGATTGGACACAAAGAAATAGGACAAAACCATACATGGTGACATAGTTGAAGCATCTGCTCTGTAATCAAACAATTGTGTCTCCATCTAGTGCATTGCCAAGCTATGCTGCGGGAGAGTCAAACTTCAGATATTTTCTCTGAAAAGCTGTATTGGCCACAATATCACTTTATAGAACTGATTAAGAGTATGATACATGAACATACATAAGTACACAAAAGTACTCTTTTTTTTTTTTTTTAATTGAGACAGTATCATATATATTCCAGGTTGGCCTTGAACTGGCTATGTATCTGAGGATGACCTTGAACTTTCTCTGACCATCTTCTTGATTTCTGAATACTGGGTCTACAAGCTTATGGCACCATACACAGACAGGTTATATAGTGCCAGAGGTTGAACCCAGAGCTTTGTGCATGGTAGCCAAACGCTACCAACAGGGCTACATCCCCAGATCCCAAAAGAATCTTAACTGCTGTCCAGCAGAGTGAATAAAGTTCCTGTTCTACTTTGTACATGCAATGCTGTTTGGACAAACCTTCCATTTTGTATGGTTTTAAATGGAAGAAACTATCTTAGAAGGAGGATGGAAAGGAATTTATAAAAACCAAATTCTTTGAAGTCTTCTTACTATAAAAAGGCTTCACTATACCTAAGCATACTAATAGTATGTGAAAATTGAATACAAAATTGGGATCTTGTTGGTAATAATTCGCTTTTTATAGAATTATGCATGTCTTGCTGTAACACACTGATTTAGGTCCCAAAATTATAGACAAACTGATCTGAACTCTTAAATACAAGAAATACTGCATTGTTTCTGTTGAGCCAGAAATTTTGTTGGTTTCAGGTCTGTCTCATACACCATTCTGTCCCCTGTAGTTCTCTAAACTAAGGACCTACTGAAAGTCTCTGGTATAAGTAAGCCCAACAAAATACAGATTCCTCCAATGAATATTTTGTAAAAATTATAAATAAAAAATTATAATGTGTACCCATAGATATTGACTGGAAGCAAAAAGAAACACTGATTTATTATTTATTTTAATATATTCTTGTTTGTCTAAAATTAGTTGTATTTTTTGACTATTTATCTCTTTTGTGTCATCAAGTAGTCTACCGAGAGAAGACTGCAAGCTCCAGTGTGTGTGTGTGTGTGTGTATGTGTGTGTGTGTGTGTGTGTGTAGGGATCACATGAGGAGAATCGGGTCAATTCTGACCTACATTTTGCTTTTGCATGCATGGGTTTATTTAGTTCTCTGGCTCCTGCTTTACAGCTAATCTGAATCCTAGGTCACACACCATTTATGTTACAAAAGATTCTTGTATAATGAAGTTCTACTCAATTGCCTTGCAGGCTAAAGCTCTATGTGACCCGTCTAGTCTGTCCAAAGAGGCACTCATATAACTAGCCCCATGCACTGGACTCGAAAAGACTAACACTTTTCGATACTATCACTCCTAAGGCTTTGCCTAAGAAGATGGGTCTAACTGTCCACTCTTGGGATATTTGAATCTGTTATATTAATGCAGATTCCTCTGGAATGCTCTTTCCTTGTCAGAACCAGAAAAGGTTCACTCATTTGCCACAATAAGTTTCGATGACTCATAACCTGGTAGTAGCACAATTATGTATCCTTACAGATAACACATTTTATGAATGAAGGCTGTAATGAATTCATTAACATCTTTAGGATATTATTATCCTGTCAATCATGAAATATAAACTGTAAATTTATTTATACAGACAATCTATTTTTTATGGGTAAAGTTGAATTAGACAGGTATGTTTAACTAGATTTCTCATAATGACTTTGAGGACATCTTTCCCCCTACCTGCAGACTCCAGGTTGGACACTTGTGAGTCAGAGGAATGTCTCACATGCTCACTCAGCAAAGGGAAAACACAGGGCCTGCTAGGGATTAATTGTGTCTTTGTGAAATTCATAAGTTGAATACCTAGCCTGCAATGGAATGGCATTTGGAGATATGCCATTTTGAGAAGTAATTAAGCTTAAATAAGGTCACAGAGACAAGGCTTTAATCAACCTAATAATTGATGTCCTCATAATAAGAGGAGACACCAGAAATCTCTCTTCCTGCACCTTGAAAAGGTCATATGAAGTCAGAGGGAGAAGGTGGCTGTATATAAGTCAGGGAGAGAGTCCTTGCCAGAAGCTAGCTGTGCTGGAACTTAACCTTGAGCTTGTAGCCTCCAGAACTCTGAGAAACTAAATGTTAATTGCCTAAGTCTCCTAGTCTATGACATTTTGCCTTAGCAAACAGATTCAACTTATCATCTATACTTTCTGAACATGAATATTAGTTTATTGCTATGATATATGGAACCAGATCACAGTTTCTATAAAGAAATGTGATTGTATATGTCTTAGTGACATTCTCTAAGAAGCTTTAAGTCAGCAAAGACTATTGGTAGTTTGAATGTCACTTAAAGGTGTACATGACAAGCCAAGGTCTTGGTAGCCATGGTGGTATTTCAAAGAAATGATGGCACATTTTATTTGTATATTTGTTTGTTTGTTTGTTTTTCAAAACAGAATTTTAATATATAACTCTGGCTGTTCTGGACTTCACTATGTAAACCAGACTGACTTGAATTGGCAGAGATCCACATGACATGGTCTCTAAAGTGCTGGGCTTAAAGGCATGTGCCACTGTGCCCATCAAGGAGGCACCTTTTGAAAGAGGTGGAGCCTAGTGGAAAGTCCTTAGGTAATTTGAAGTGTGGCATTAAAAGGGATTATTGGAGTTGTTTCCATGTCTTCCTCTACCTGAGACATGCAATGTGTCTCTTTGACATATATTTTCTGCCATTCTCATTGGTTTCTTGATCTAAGATCTAAAACAATGAGACCACCCAATCTTAACTAAGAACCTCCATAGGAATGAAATAGATAAACAGCTTCTCTTTTATAAGTTAATTAGGTCAGATATTTCATTGCAGTAAAAGCAATCTGGCTAATTCAATGGTGCATTATTTTTCTCCTGTGGAGAATTGTTAAACAGTGGTCAGAATGTCAACCAGTTCCCCAAGTCTCACACAACTTGGCATTTAGAATGATAACCATTAACTGTACATATTTCTAATGAAAGGTGTTTATATTAGAGTTCTCTCTCTCTCTCTCTCTCTCTCTCTCTCTCTCTCTCTGTGTGTGTGTGTGTGTGTGTGAGAGAGAGAGAGAGAGAGAGAGAGAGAGAGAGAGAGAGAGAATGAGAATTGTGATACCATCACATTTGTTTGTACACATTTTGTCCATCCCTGACTTCTAGTGAAATATTTAATATTGGCACAGGTTTCCAGAGACACAGAGAAAACTTTAAAAATTATCTAGTGAGTAGGTTACAAGCATACTCTGACCAGGGGTTCATATCTAGGGAAGAGATTTAATTAGGTACTTGAGTATTCTCTATCTTTCTATCTTTCTCTTCTGTCTATGTAGTGATTGATCTTTGATTTAGTTCCTAGAGCTGTTGCTTTAAGGAAGCACATCCTCCCCACCCCAATTCTAGCTTTCTGAAGGTGATACTAGTAGACGAGTAAATGATATCTCTAGCCTTTATTTTCTAAGTTGACTTATTAGTGGAACTGTATCTGAAGTGTGACTTTTAGTCTTTTCAATGATCTGAGCACAGCCTCACAAAAATGCAACCTCCCAATGCTGACTTTCATCCCTGACAGTCTCCAGTGCTTCCTGCCAGCAAGTCAGATCTTGCATCTTTAATAAGAACATCAGGGTGCTTAGCAGCCAGGTCTGCATAGCAAAGGCAGCTTGCTAGATTTAAAGGTCAGTCCAGGAAAATAAAATTGTTTTGTTTTTCAGTACTTTGTCTTGCAAGCCGGTGATTTGAAGTACCTCAGATCTTACAGCACCAGGAATCCAGTGTGCAAGTATTAATAATGCATAGTCACATGTGACACCATATTCTTTGTGTAAATGTACTGCTAACGTAAGAGCCTTCTGGGATTATGTGAAGGTCACTTGATTAGAAGTCAGGAGACCTTGTCCTCTGTTACGTTCCTGCTATTAATAATAACAATAATAGAAAAAGTTTGGCTCAATCAGTTTTTACTTTGTGTCAGATACAGTGTTAAGTTATTTAAAATGATAGGCAGGTTGAAAAGGTTGAACTACCAGTCACAAGGTAATGCAGATATGCAGACACAATATACTTTATTGATTGACTTTTATGTGTTGACTCTGATTCCTGATTACTTCTGTTACATCGCACAAGCTGGTATTTAAAAATCAATAGACTTAAATTCAAATTAAACCCAGCAAAGAGATCTGGCTGAAGCTTGTGACTGGATAAGGCCTGCTTTGGTCTCTGGTTGTTCAGACCCCTCTTCAGGGCTTTCTCTCTTACTCAGTTTCACACTGGCATCCAATGACTATAAACCGACGCTCCATGAACTATATCTACCCAGACTGTTGGCCTGTTAGTTCCTTCTCAACCTATGTCCCTAGGTCCTTGTCAGTTGTCTTCTCAGGTCTTTGAATAACCATTGTGTTTGTTCTTGTTATTCATATTTCTTATGAAACATGGAAGGTTAAGGAAAGTGTGTCACAGAAAGCCCTCTATGTTATCATTCTGGTAAACTGAGGTAACTAAGCTGGCATTGACACAATGCATGTCTTTCTGTCCAGTTTTGACAAACAGTTTTTTTTTTTATTTTGCTTTCATAGTTATTCTACAAAATAAGTCTAAATATTTAAATTGCAGTATTTCCTTTTCTTGCCCACGTGTTAGAAAGTTCACTCATTCATCAGTGTATTCTTCATTTCATTAAACAACTTTGATTCAGGAAAGCTGTGGCTCCATGTCCCCTTGAAGATGCAGTCAAAAATCGTATATCTTAGCACAATGACCCTGTCATGTGTCCTCCCTGATGTCTGCCTCTGTGATTTTAGCCAATAATTATCTTTCCGTCTCCCTGACTCTTCTTCATACTTGATCTCTGAAGCATACATTTTTTTGGCTCTTGATGTTCTATTCTACACTTTATTACAATCATAAAACTTTTATCACCTGATTAGATCTTGGTGATAATATAGTCTTAGAGATAAGAAAGCCCACAAGGAAAAAAATAATAAATTATAGATTAGTTTAGAAATATGTCTTAAGGAGTTTTTAGTTATTTATGAAATAAAGGGAAATAAAGTATCCTTGAAAGATAACCTTTCCTTTCAGAAATTTCCCATTAATTTGCTATGCCATAAAAATTTGAATATGTCAACCATGTATGACAATTTTATAAGCAAAGTTAGTAATTCATGATGTAATTTTAAGTTTTTAGATGAGCAATGTATCTTTTGATTTTTAAAAAAGTATGCATGTATTTTTCCTTTTGCTATATGCAGGTGAGTTTTTAAGTCATATTTAAATTTTTATTTTATTGGCATCCATATTTTCCTATGTTCTGACTTCACAAATGGGAAGAGATTGTGAAATGGAGTGATTAGAAACTTTCAAACTTCCAATGCAAAGTACATGTAGTTCCAAGAACAATTCTTGGAATACAAAATCCACTTCTTTCCTGAATTTACTAATATTTTTTATGGGGTTTCTATTAATCAGCACATTATTTCTGACACTAGGGATGCATAGGTGAATAACACAAAGCCCTCTGGTCTCATAAAATTTACCAAATCATAAAAAATCAACCAGCAGATGTTTCTCAACTCTTTTTAGTATCATCATGTAGTTGTATACTGTCTATTAAGATTTGAACATGAGAGCAGGGATGCTGTTCAGAACTATAGAAACAAAGTAATTAAGTGGAAAGGGCCTTACAAGGACTTAAAACCACCACCTCTCAATTCTTACTCCTCTGTCCAGATCACTGGAAGTCTTCCTTTAGATTCTGCCATTCTGATTCTTTATTCTTACAACTTCAAATGAGTAATTTGAACTAGACCTATACAAATACAACATTTATATTTATAATTGCAAAATTTCTCTTTTTAATATTCATGAGCTAACTTATAGATTCTTTGATTTTACAGTATCTCTGTAGGATGTTTGAACTGTGTTGCAGATAAAAGTCAACCTTCATAGAGAATACAGTTTAATTAAGGGAATAAGGAGATGGTAAGTTCACTCCTGGTCATCTTCTTAATTAAAATAAGCAGTATAAAGAGTAGTATAATGATTGTTCCATGTGAAAAATACTCCAGAATATTAATGACCAACAGGCTATTGTATTAAAATACAAAATGGGTAGGGTTACTGTTGTAATGGTGGTGGGAAAAGATTTGACAAGAGTAGGTTACATGCAGTTGTGGAGTTTTAAGGATAAAATTCTGATAGATTGGAGAAGGAAAGTCTGGGAAATTCTTAAAAGCCAGCTTCCAGTAGTGTTCACTTGTTTAGATAAATTATAGCATACATTAAAAGAAATGATGGCCATCAAGCTGAAAATCTAAGCTGAAGTCTGATGGGAGAGAGCCTGGAACACCAGATTAAGAACTTCCACTTCATTTAGTTTGTCATATTTAAATACTAAAGCTATTTTAATAGAGAGGTAACATTAACCTCCTTGTGTTTATATGTACATGTTCATGTGGTATGTGCACAAGAACATCCAGGTTTGTGCATACATGTGTGCATGGGTTATGTAGACCAGATCTTAGATGACTTCTTCAATTCCAATCAACCTTATTTTTGAGACAGAGACTTTCACTAGATTTGGAGCTCGTTACTTTGGCCGTGTAGACTAGCTGTTGGGAAATGCTACTACTTAAGGTGGAAGTCTACCAGGTCCAGACAGCTCCCCTGAGCCTGGCACAAAATGGAGGATTCCATTCCCCATCAGGACTTCCTTGTCTCTTCCATATCTATGGAGCCCCAATTACCACACTCTACCTAAGTAATGTCATGAAATCCTTGGCAAAGTTCAACCTCCTGGAATGCCTCTTTGTGCAAATGAATTGTCCACTGAACCTTAAACCTTAGTCAATGAAACTTCACCCTAAGAAGAATGATTTCCTACTTTCCAAGGTTTTTATAGTCCTTGTTCATCCTGAATAAAGCACATGAACTGCTTCATTGACTATCGTCTAAGAGAGCTGTTGTCTAAAAGAGCTGTAACCCTGAAGTGTTTAACACTGAAATCTTCCTGGAAGGGATCCTACTGACCCAGCTGTTCCAGACTTCACTTCATCCTTCCCTGCCCTCTGTGCATGGGGTCAAACACTCTAAGGGAGGAGATAGACTGCAGAACACTGCTCTGTGCCATTCTTCCTCACGTGATGTGCAGCATTGCCTGAACATCCCAAGGGAAGAAGTGAAAAACTTAAGGAGAACTAGCCCCTGCGCTGCAGGAATCTGCCTGTGTCTGCTTCCACAGCAATGGAGGTATACATTCAGTGACTATCCTAGATGACTGTTATGTAGATGTTGACCTTTAGGCAGATGACAGGGCTACAAACTCAGGACCTTGTGCTTGGACAGCAAGAACTTTACCGACTGAGCATTCTTCCCAGTCCCTATTAATCTTCTTTTGAAACGAGAAAAAACATGCTTAATTTTAAATAAATGTTTATTTTTAAAGAAGTGGCATCTTGGCTGAGAATCTATATGCAGAGATAGTCAAGCTATGAGGCCAGAATGTTTTGTGGTATATTGCAGAGACTAGGTCAGGTTATTTAAGGGATTTGAATGTGATTGATAATGTAATGTTTATTTATTTCTTATGCTATGAAGGACAAAGGCTTGAAAAAAAAATCTAGAACTAAATGTAGTTTAGGATTGAGATCCAACCAACAAGGTAGGCTATGAGTTGATATAGGTGACTCAAACTACAACAACCGACACTTTCTTCATATCTGTGCGCTTATATACTGGTTTCCTGAAACTGGCTTACATAAAGCTGGCTTTGCATCCTATCACTACTGGGACTAGAAAGAGAGAGGTTAGCTGTTTGACAGAATGTATTCCATGTCAGAGGCTCACACTTGGCTGCGAATTCATGTCTAAATCAATGACCATGGCTACAAACAGGGGCTTCCGCAATGGTTGATTTGGGTTTGGTTTATTCTATTACAAATACATCGGCCAAAATTTATAAGGGTATGTTTCTAAAAGAAAAGTCTTGGGGAGAATACACGCAGGTCCATATGACATGTGCATCCTGCTTCATTTATCAGATTGACCCAATTCTTTCTTATTTTATAGTACTGTTGACAGGCAGAAATTAGTTTTTTTTCTTTTTTGGAAACTTATGGGATTCAAACTGAAGGGCATAGATGACAACCAAATTTTAATCATGGGGAGAACTGTATGCCTGTATCCTGAGGGTCATGGTGATTTGAGATGCTATAGTTGGAGTTTACTATGACTTTCATTAGCTACATAAAACTCTGTGACCACTTGTGCATTCTATTCAGTATTGAGTTTTAGTGCTTGATTTATCTTAGCGACTAGGGAAGAATTATTGGCCTGCTTATTTTTTAACCAACCCCTACAGTAATAATATTTGACAATATTTGGCTTTTGGCTTTATTTTCTAACCACAGCTATTCATTCATGTATTTATCCATAAAGGAAAATTTACAGATTTTCCCCTGTAAATTTCATGAAGATTCTCATTTTTGAGGATGTTAAATTTGAAGTTGCTAAGTATGCAAATGAAGCTTCATGGTGGTTCTCTGATACCCGTATAATCAAATGTCCTGTTTTGACAACTCTGTCCGTGCAGAGAAGTTGGTAGAATCCAGACACAAATTTGCTATAATGAAAATTTCCACGTGTATCAAGGGCCGCTCTAGCTCTGTGGGGTGAGGACAGCATAGGGAGCCACCCCATAAATTTACAATCTCAGTTTGGGTATGGAGATCTGGCTTGTTATAAAATGTCTAAGATACTGTGAAATTAAGTATGAACTGAGGTACTTCCAACCAAAAGCTTGATGTTAGGTGCATCAGTGATGTAACAGGAAAAATCAATGTCTTGTATTGAAAAAAAAAACCTTATTTAAAATTAAGATAACATATTTCTAATTCACAGGCTGTTTTTGACAACTAAGTAACCTTGGCTAATGATCTTATAGAGCCTCATTTTACTGATTTAGAAAATACAGGGCCAGATTTGTCCAGGTCGAGTTTTAGTTATGTACTATATTTCTCCTTTTACCAACAATCTAAGACAAAAATGAAGATAGAAAGTAGTGAGAGAAATTAACCATCCAAAATTTATTCACACCATTATGATGTCTCTCTCTCTCTCTTCTCTCTCTCTCTCTCTCTCTCTCTCTCTCTCTCTCTCTCTCTCTCTCTCTCACACACACACACACACACACACACACACACACACACACACACACCCCAAAACAACAACTACCACTGAAAAGCAGGAAACATCCTCCCACTTTATTTTGACTCTATTGTCTAATTTCCCTTTAGGAACATCTAATTACATGTACTTAGACCTAACTAGCTAAATTATATGGATTTGTGAATCTATTTCAGTGAATCGCAAGGTTTTTGTTCAGCATCATTGGAACTGTGGGGCAGCACACACTAGCCTTATTTAGGACTGGAGGTGTCTTGGTAACTGGACTACTTTAGAAAGAAAGACAGTTGAATCTCAGGTAGTAGAAACAAAAGGGATAAAAAGATACATACCTCCACCCCGGGATCAATATTTTAATTTTTAGAGCCTGGTACAAAATGAAAACTTAGGTCTTTTAAAAAAATCAAATAGGTTACAGCACAGAGACAAATATGAATTTCTGTATGCATAGGGTGTGAAGGTAGAGTTTAGTCTCCCATACCACATTTGCATGTCTGCTAACATTTAATGTAGAGTCTTCAGAGGTAAGAACCTTCATAAAGGTTTAAGAAATAATATTTATGACTTTTCCCAATCAGTAATATATACCTATTGAAAGCCGATATTTGAAACCTTCAATAGCTTCAATAGCATACGGCTACAAGCCTCTTAAGGTCAGGGAACAGAATGTGGTGGTTTGACTGTCATCAGCTTCCATCAATTCATACATTTGAATACTTGGTCAAAAGCAAAGTAATGTCAGGTAGGACTGTTCTCCCACAGAGTAAGAACCTGTTCCATCAGCTGCCAAGAGGTCTATCAGTACTGAGTCTCCAGATGCTAGCTCCCAATAAATAGCCTTAGCTTCACAGGGTTGGAAGTACCTCATTGAGGGCCTCTCTCACTGTTGGAGCTAGCACATCTAAGAAACCTGCAAGTACAAAAGGCCTGGTGTGTGACAACTTTGATCAGCCCTATCAAGCTGTAGACTTTTTCTGTGTCTACACAGGATGTCTGGTCTGAACCAGTTTTCCTTCTCACTTCTAGTAAAGCTCTTAAAGCCCCTCCTCCTTCATAGGTTTCATAGGCATAGTTTCTTAGAGTATTCCCTGTACACAAACCTGTTCTACAGCTCATTTTGGAAAGTCCTGTGTGTGTCCATGCTTTTTCATGTGATTTTTTTTCATTTATGTATTTTATTACTACTTTCTTTTATTTTTAAAAAACTTTTCCTACAGTTATATTTTGATCATATTCTTTAACCCACATTCTGCCCGCTTCTTGCCTACCTATCCATCCAACTTTACATTTTTTTCTTTTTTCTATTGGATATTTTATTTACATTTCAGATGTAATCCCCTTTCCCCCCACCCAGGAACCCCCTACCCCATCCCCCCTCCTCCTGCTTCTATGAGGATATGCCCCCACCCACCATCCCGCTCTCACCTCCCCACCCATGATTTTCCCCACACTGGGGCATCCAGCCTTCACTGGACCAAGGACTTCCTCACCCACCTACACCTGACACTGTCAGTGAGTGCATACTATGTGTGCTCATTTGTGATTGTGATTGTGTTACCTCACTCAGGATGATATTTTCCAGTTCCATCCATTTGCCTAAGAATTTCATGAATTCATTGTTTTTAATAGCTGAGTAGCATTCCATTGTGTAAATGTGCCACATTTTTTTGTATCCATTCTTTTGTTGAAGGACATCTGGATTCTTTCCAGTTTCTGACTATTATAAATAAGGCATCTATGAACATAGTGTAGCATATGTCCTTGTTATATGTTGGAACATCTTCTGGGAATATGCCCAGCAGTGGTATAGCTGGGTCTTCAGGTAATGCTACATCCAATTTTTTGAGGAACCACCAGCCTGCTTTCCATAGTGGTTGTAACAGCTTACAATCCCACCAACAATGGAGGAGTGTTCCTCTTTCTCCACATCCTTGCCAGCATCTGCTATCACCTGCACTTTTGATCTTAGCCATTCTGACTGGTGTGAGGTGGAATATCAGGGTTGTTTTGATTTACATTTTTCTGATGACTAAGGATATTGAACATTTCTTTAGGTGCTTCTCGGTTTCCTCAGTTGAGAATTCTTTGTTTAGCTCTGTACCCCATTTTTGAATGGATTATTTGGTTGTCTAGAGTCTAATTTCTTGAGTTCTTTGTATATTTTGGATATTAGCCCTCTATCAGATGTAGGATTGGTAAAGGTCTTTTCCTAATCTGTTGGTTACTGCTTTGTCTTATTGACAGTGTCCTTTGCTTTACAGAAGCTTTGCAGTTTGATGAGGTCCCATTTGTCAATTCTTGATCTTAGAGCATAAGCTATTGGTATTCTATTCAGGAAATTTTCCCCTGTGTTCATGTGTTCAAGGCTCTTTCCCATTTTCTCCCCTATTCCTTTCAGTGTATCTGGTTCTATGTGGAGGTCCTTGATCCACTTGGACTTGAGCTTTGTATAAGAAGATAAGAATGGATCAATTTGCATTCTTCTACATGCTGACCTGTAGTTGAACCAGCACCATATGTTGAAAATGCTGTCTTTTTTTCTACTGTATGGTTTTAGCACCCTTTACAAAGTTCAAGTGACCATAAGTATGTAGGTTCATTTCTGGGTCTTCAATTCTATTCCATTGATCTTCCTGCCTGTCTCTGTACCAATACCATGCAGTTTTTTTCACTATTGTTCTGTAGTATAGCTTGAGGTCAAGGATGGTGATTCCCCCAGAAGTTCTTTTATTGTTGAGGATACTTTTCACTATCCTGGGTTTTTGTTATTCCAAATGAATTTGAGAATTGCTTTTTCTATTTCTGTGAAGAATTGAGTTGGAATTTTGATGGGGATTGATTTAATCTGCATACTGATCTTGGCAAGATGGCCATTCTTACTATATTAATCCTGCCAGTCCATGAGTATGGGAGATCTTTTCATCATCTGAGATCTGCTTCAGTTTCTTTCTTTAGAGACTTGAAGTTCTTGTAATACAGATCTTTTACTTGCTTGGTTAAATTCACACCAAGGTATTCTATATTATTTGTGACTATTGTGAAAGGTGTCCTTTTTCTATTTTTTTCTCAGCCTGTTTATCCTGTGAGTAGAGGACGGCTACTGATTTGTTCGAGTTGATTTTATATCCAGCCACTTTGCTGAAGTTGTTTATCATGTTTAGGAGTTCTCTGGTGGAAGTTTTGGGGTCACTTAAGAATACTATCATATTATCTGCAAATAGTGATATATTGACTTCCTCCTTTCTTATTTGTATCCTTTTGACTTCCTTTTGTTGTCTAATTGCTCTGGCTAGGACTTCCAGTACTGTATTGAATAGGTAGGATGAGAGTGGGCAGCCTTGTCTAGTCTCTGATTTTAGTGGGATTGCTTCAAGGATTTCTCCATTTACTTTGATGTTGGCTAATGGATTGCTGTATATTGCTTTTACTATGTTTAGGTATGAGCCTTGGATTCCTTATCTTTCCAAGACTTTTACCATGAAGGGATGTTAAATTTTGTGATTCAAAAGCATCTAGTGAGATGATCATGTAGGTTTTTTTTTTCTTTGAGTTTGTTTATATAGTGAATTACATTGATGGGTTTCTGTATATTGAACTATCCCTGCATTCCTGGGATAAAGCCTACTTGATCATGATGGATGATTGTTTTGATGTGTTCTTGGATTTGTTTTGAGAGAATTTTATTGAGTATTTTGCATCAATATTCATAAGAAAGAATTGGTATGAAGTTCTCATTCTTTGTTGGGTCTTTTTGTGTTTTAGGTATGATTGTAATTGTGGCTTCATAGAATGAATTAGGTAACGCTTCTTCTGTTTCTATTTTGTGGAATATTTTAAAGATAATTGGTATTAGGTCTTCTTTAAACATCTGATAGAATTCTGCACTAAAACCAATTGGTCCTGGGCTTTTTTTTGGGGGGGGGCGGTGAGATGACTTTTAATGACTACTGCTATTTCTTTTGGGATTATGGGACTATTTAGATGGTTTATCTCCTCCTGATTTAGCTTTGGTAACTGGTATCCATCTAGAAAATTGTCCATTTAATCCAGATTGAGTATATAGGTTTTTGTAGTAGAATATGATGATTTTTTGAATTTCCTCAGTTTCTGTTGTTATGTCTCACTTTTCAGTTCTGATTTTATTAATTTGGATACTGTGTCTCTGCCCTCTGATTAGTCTGGCTAAGGGTTTATCTGTCTTGTTGATTTTCTCAGAGAACCAGCTCCTGGATTTATTGATTATTTGTATAGTTCTTTTTGTTTCTACTTGGTTGATTTCAGCCCTGAGTTTCGTTATATCCTGCACTCTACTCCTCCTTGGTGCATTTCCTTCTTTTTGTTCTAGATCTTTCAGGCCTGTTGTCAAGCTGCTAGTGTACATTCTCTCCAGTTTCTTTTTGTAGGCACTTAGAGCTATGAGTTTTCCTCTTAGCACTCTTCTCATTGTGTCCCATAAGTTTTGGTATGCTGTGTCATCATTTTCATTAAATTCTAAAAAGTCTTCAATTTCTTTATTTTTTTTTCCCCAACCAAGTTATCATTGAGTAGAGCATTGTTCAGTTTCCATGTGCATGTGGGCTTTTCATTGTTTTTGTCATTATTGAAGGCCAGTCTTAATCCATAGTGATCTGATAGGATGCATGGGATTATTTCAATTTTCTTGTATCTGTTGAGGCCTGTTTTGTGACCAATTATATGTTCTATTTTGGAGAAGGTACCATGAGGTGCTGAGAAGAAGGTATATTCTTTTGTTTTGGGATGAAAAGTTCTACAGATATGTGTTAAATCCATTTGGTTCATTGAACAACTTCTCTTAGTTTCACTGTCTCTCTTTTAGTTTCTGTTTCCATGATCTGTCCATTGCCAAGAATGGGATGTTGAAGTCTCTTACTAGTATTGTGTGAGGTGCAATGTGTGCTTTGAGCTTTAGTAAGGTTGTTTTGTTTTGTTTTATGAAAGTGGGTTCTCTTGCATTTGGTGCCTAGATGTTCAGAATTGAGAGTTCATGTTGTTTGACTTTTCCTTTGACGAGTATGAAATGTCCTTCCTTATCCTTTTTGATAGCTTTAAGTTGAAAGTTGATTTTATTCAATATTATAATAGCTGCTCCAGCTTGTTTCTTAGGACCATTTGCTTGAAAAACTGTTTTCCAACCTTTTAACTCTAAGGTAGTGTCTTGTCACTGAGGTGGGTTTCCTATATGACGCAAAATGCTGGGTCTTGTTTACGTATCCAGTCTGTTAGTCTGTCTTTTTATTAGAGAATTGAGTCCATTGATGTGAAGAGATATTAAGGAGAGGAGATTGTTGCTTCCTGGTATTTTTGTTATTTTCGGTGGCATGGCTTGTGTGGCTATCTTCTTTTGGATTTGTTGGAAGAGGATTTCTTTCTTGCTCTTTCTAGGGTATAATTTCCCTCCTTGTCTTTGACTTTTTCCTTTATTATTCTTTGTAGGGCTGGATTTGTAAAAAGATATTGTGTAAATTTAGTTTTTTCATGGAATATCTTGGTTTTTCCATCTATAGTAATTGAGAGTTTTGCTGGGTATAGTAGCCTGGGCTGGCATTTGTGTTCTCTCAGGATCTATATGACATCTGTCCAGGATCTTCTGGCTTTTAGAATTTCTGGTGAGAAGTCTGGTATAATTCTGATAGGTCTGCCTTTATATGTTACTTGACCTTTTTCTCTTACTGCTTTTAATATTGTTTCTTTGTTTTGTGCATTTGGTGTTTTGATTATTATGTGACAGGAGGTATTTCTTTTTTGTTCTAGTTTATTTGGAATTCTGTAGCCTCTTGTATGTTTATGGGCATCTCGTTCTTTAGTTTAGGAAAGTTCTTTTGTATAATTTTGTTGAAGATATTTATTGGCCCTTTAAGTTGGAAATCTTCACTCTCGTCTATACCTATTATCCTTATGTTTGGTCTTCTAATTGTGTCCTGGATTTTCTAGATGTTTTGGGTTAGGAGCTTTTTGCACTTTGCATTTTCTTTGACAGTTGTGTCAATATTTTCTATGGTATCTTCTGCACCTGAGTTTCTGTCTTCTATCTCTTGTATTCTGTTGGTGATGCTTGCACCTATTACTCCTGATTTTTTTCCCTAGGTTTTCTATCTCCAGGGTAGTTTCCTTTGTGATTTCTTTATTGTTTCTACTTTCATTTTTATGTCCTGAATGTTTTTGTTCAATTCCTTCACCTGTTTGGTTGTGTTTTTCTTCTAATTCTTTAAGGGATTTTTGTGTTTCCTCTTTAAGGGCTTTTACCTGTTTACCTGTGTTCTCCTCAAATTCTTTGAGAGTATTATTTTTGTCCTTCCTAAAGTCCTCTATCATCATCATGAGAAGTGATTTTAAGACTGAATCTTTCTTTTCCAGTGTGATGGGTGTATTCTGGACTTGCTATCGTAGAACTAGGTTCTGATCTTGCCAAGTACACTTGGTTGCTAATGCTTATGTTCTTGTGCTTGCCTTTCGCCATCTGGTTATCTTTAGTGGTACCTGCACTCACTGTCTCTGGTGCCTGTTATTCCTATTATCTTGGTTGTGTCAGAACTCCTTAGAGCCCAGCTGTCTCTGTGATCCTGTGATCCTGAGATCCCGGGTGTAAGAGCTCCTGGAAGTCTGGCTGTCTCTGGGATCCGGAAATCCTGGTGTGACCAGTCTCCTGAGATCAGGTGATCCTATGATCCTATGTTCCTAAGTGTGTTAGAGCTCTTGACAGTGCAGCTCCCTCTAGGTTTTTTGGGATTAGGTGCAGAGATGAAGCTGAAGATCTGCTCAGTGCTCTGGTGCAGACTGGAAGGAACTGGTGCTCCTGGCCAGGAGTGACTTCCTGGGCCCTGTGGAACACCTGTTTGGGGCAGGTGTTGCTGCCTTCTTACCTAAGGTCCTGCTGGAGTTAGAGCTCCTGGGAGTCCTGCCTCCTCTGGGTTTTGTGGGATTGAGTGCAGAGCTGAAGCTCAATATCTGCTTAGTGTTCAGGCACAGACCAGTGCTCCTGGCCAGGAGTGAGTTCCTGGGTCCCCGTGGGT
The DNA here is from genome assembly GCF_011762505.2 of Arvicanthis niloticus. Classification (NCBI taxonomy): domain Eukaryota; kingdom Metazoa; phylum Chordata; class Mammalia; order Rodentia; family Muridae; genus Arvicanthis; species Arvicanthis niloticus. Next base: position 46,790,372 of record NC_047664.1, on the reverse strand, counting down.
TCCAGTTTCTCCCTGTTTGGAGCAAGTGTTGCTGCCTCCCTTATCTAAAATCCTGCCAGGGTTAGAGCTCCTGGGAGTCCCACCTCCTCCAGTTACCATATTCTTAATTCTATTTATTACCCTTAAACACAGGATTTAGCTCCAATCTACTTCCTGGTGCCTCTTTAATCATTGAGCCATACATTTTGTACTTTTCCTTTCTCATTTACTATGCTTAGTCAAAATGCCTTTTGTAAAATTAAACCACAGGACAGAATTTATTCGAGGCTGTTTTGAGATTTTCTTCCTCACTGCAATTAATGTATATCTCTTCAGACAAGGACTGAAAAACAGCTACAGTCCTCACCAAAATAACACAACAACTGTATGTAGGCCATGCCGACTAAAATTTTTTCCTTCTTAAACCCTTTGAGCCAGACCCGCACAGTTCCATAGCTTTCCAAAGTCCCATAATCCACCTTCTTCTAAACAAAAGCATGATCAGCCCTATCATAATATAACCCAGTTCCTAGTAGCAACTTCTGTCTTATTTAGTGTTTCATTGCTGTGAAATGACACTATGACCAAAGCAACTCTTACAAAGGAAAACATTTAATTGGGGGTGGTTTACAGTTTCAGAGGTTTAATCCGTTTTCATCATGGAGGGAAGCGTGGCAGCACACAATCATATGTGGTTTTGGAAAAGGAGCTGAGCATTTTATATCTTGATCTGTAGGCAGCAAGGAGGAATTGTTTCCTGCAAGCAGCCAAGAGGGGACTCTGATTTGACACTGGTGGAGTTTAGGCATTGGAGAGACCTCAAATCCCACCCCCAAAGTGACACACTTTCTCTAACAAGCCAGGCCTATTCAAACAAGGTCACATCTCCTAATAGTGCCATTCCCTGTGGATGATGTATTCAAACTCATGAGTCTATGGCGATCAAACTTATTCAAACTACCACAGTAAATGATATACCTAGTACCACTCCATTAAAGAAAATGGATTTTTTATTTTACAGCAGGCATCAGTTGCTAATAGCTTCTTGGTTAGAGATATGTGTCTCCACCTATTTTCCCTCCTCTCTATTGCAATTTTCTCCAGTTGAAACTTGAATGTCATTCTGTCACAGTGTCTGTGTGTTCATATGTGCACCAGCTCTGCTAGGTCTAGAAAGTATCATTTTCTTAGAGTTGTCTACCACCTATGGCTTTTACAATTTATGAAAATCTCTGTTCCTCAGTCTTTAAGAGAGGCATTTGGGGCTGAGTGGTCCAAACTCATTTACTCTATGCACATTGTTCACCTGTGGGTCTTTGAGTTGATAACCATCTAGTACAATAAATTTCTCTGATGACAGTTCAGTGAAAAGCAGATCTATGGGTACAGCAACATGTTAGGAATTTATTTTATTGTTATGTTAATTTAGTAGAATAATTTTAGTAGGTTTTCCCCCATACCATGTGCTATCTATCTCTGGTATTTGGTCTCATTAACAGTGTCAGGTATCCGTCCCATCATGTAGAGTGGGTCTTAAATTCAACCAGAAGGTGGTAAGTAAACAGTAACAGTTGTGCTACTTAGCTGGGTAAGGTTGGTGATTACTTCTCTCCCATAATGTTATCAATGCTAGTTTTACTATTTCCTTTCTCTATTGGAAATCATAGCAAGTGGCTACAAGTGGAGGACACACAAGAGGGAAATCTTCATGAAAAGGTCTAAAGAGAAAAAGAAAGTGCATTATGCTCCCAAGAAGATGCTTCTTTGGGAGTAGCTACTTTACTGTGAGATGTAATATTGATAGCTCTCCTGTGTTATCTGAAAACAAACAAACAAACAAACAAACAACAGGCATTTTAGGCCACGTCTCTATAGGAGGAGAGGTTTGTGTTAAAATGGTCATCAGCAACCACTGGCAAGCTTGAAAGTGGGTCATCTGCAGAACCACTATAGAAACAGATGCACAATTAATTGTAGAGGGCTATCATTTAAACTAGGAGGGTGGGGAGATGGGCCAGTGTGTAAGAGAGCATTCTGTGCTAGAGTGGAAACCTGATTTCCAACACTAAGCAGTCATATAAAATGTTAAACATAGCCATGTACAGGTTTATAACCTATTGTAGGGGGCTGAGACAAAAATGTTCTGGCTTGTTGACTGCCAACCTAACTCCAGTTTCAATGAAAGAACCTGTCTCAAGAGGGTAAACCTGGACTGTTAAAGACACTGGTCTCTGATATCCACATGTGTACAGCTGTATTTGACATACCCCCATAATGTATATATACTGTCCGCCACACGCAGAGTTTTGTTCTTCTGTTGATTAGACCACATGAAGTTACCTTGAGATTACTTGTGAGTAGGTAGTTTTGACTTTGCAGCTATCGTGATTATTTGGATCAGCTTTCCCCTTAACTAAATGTTACCACACAAAATCATGCCAGAGATGTAATTCAGCTTGGCCATTGAGTGGATTAAACTTCCAATCCATGAGATGTTATAGCACACTCCATGTTGTACTATACAGTGATTGATACTCAGTCTCTGGAACATATTGGTATCTACTTTAACAAATAAATATTTTATTGAGGCATATCCAGGAATAAAACAGATTATGAAAAATGCTACAGAACAAGAATTAAATTTGTGACAAGAATAAAGATTTGTCAGGCCACAATGGGGAAAAACATAGACTTTAGCTCTATGATCATTTGTTATTTGCTCAGTAAGATTGGAAGGCATGTCTTCAAACTGCTTTTAGTTTTTGAAGAATTTCTTAAGTGTTGTGACACAGCAACCTTATTGCCAAGCCAGATAAAAAAGAAGTGTCAGAAAGACATAGAATGGTAAATATTGTCTCTTTAGTGAATACTCAATAGAAATGAAGTTCATGAAGATTTTAAAATGACTTCATCGAGGGTACATCATACCAGCCTTAAGTGAATGACAAAAAGAGACAGCAAGAGCAGGAGCATGAGAGAGGAATATGAACAGTTCTTCCGTTTTCCAAATCTTTGTTAAAAATCTAGCTCTAAACAATATACTGCATTAAGTTATTAATGAAAATGAAAGTCATTGTAGGAGCAAATTCAATGGAGAATTTTTTTAAGGGCTGGAATGAAATACTGGAATGGGTAACATATATATGGCTAGAATTCAATTTTTTTCTTGACTACCATGATGCCTAAACTTAATTTTTAGCCTTATATGATTTAGAGTCACTGTGGAAACATGCATCTGAGTATATCTATAAGGGTTTTCCCAGGAAGGTTTAACTCATTTGTGTGAGTGGCACTGGATATTCCATGGACTTAATAAAAAGAAAAAGAAAGTGGAGCATCCAATATTCTTCCTTCTCTACTGTCTGCCTGTGCACCCAACATGAACACTTGACTTATGCTTCTGCTGGCAGAACTTGAGCCACCTTGCCAGCATGCCTTTTCCCATGATAGGGTATAAGTACAAACTGTGAGGCCACAGTAAATTCCTAACTTCTTATGGTGCTATTGCCAGGTATTTTATCAAAGAAAGAAGAAAAGTAACTCATATGAAGAACAATTACAACATTTCTCCTAGTGTCTCTTTTTAAACTCAGTGGTATCCATGGTAAGGTACCTATGGTAGGTTCACCATCTCTTCTCACACATGGTGAATTGGCTGTTCTGGGGCCATGTTTTTCTGTCTTCTTCTTAACTTTTTCAATAGGGAGAAACAACAGTCAGAGAACTATATCTGAAGAATCCTTGCTACTCACTATAATAATTTTATGTGACACCATCTTGGTATCTGAGCTAATACTGAAACAGTGTGGAATACTGTTTTTTCTTCTACTAGTTGATTTCAACTGAGGTCTCTAATGACTCTTTCCCTGCTTACTTGTATTGTCTTCCAGATTAATGGGCTATGATTAAGCTTTGATACTTTATATGTTAATTTCAATCATGGTTCTTGCACATTCAATTTTAAAGATGTTAGGTAAGTAATTAGTTTTTACAAAGATCCTTTCCTACACTACTAAAATATGACCAGTAACTTCATACTAATGTTATTTTCTGAGGTAAACAGCAAATATTAATGCTGAGAATCTGACAAACTGAAATTTTTTCTTGTACTCTTGCTCATCTCGATAAAGAGATATTAGCTTTGTTATAGAAGATAGGTTATTATAATATACACTATAGATTGCAACCTGTTTTATAACTTTTTTCAAATAGTAATGGGAGGTTAGGAAGGTGTCTTTAAAAGGTAGTAGCTTCAGCTGTAACAATGGCACCTATTCAACTATCTCATAAGTGTTGTTGTATGAGGACTGTTTTGATAATTTAAATAAATTATGGAGCTCATGGATAATGTTGAATGGATATTAGCTATTCTTATTAATAACATCTTTTAGTTTCTCTCCAACTCAGTGATTCTCAAATGATTTAGCTCCATCATGACATTTATTTGATGAAAATAGAGTATTGAATGTGATGGCAGAGTTACTGTTTATTCATCTCCTTGACAGCTCATTCATCATCTCCACGGGTTGTCTGGGTAGCTGGTTTTGAGAATTTAGCATCTATGTATGATGCTCTTTCTGAAAGGGCTACATATGGAAAGACTGTGGGCTAGTTGCTTTCCAGTATTTTTGTTACTGTCTTGGTTAGGGTTTTACTGCTGTGAACAGACACCACTACCAAGACAATTTTTTAATGAATATTTTATTTATTTACATTTCAAATGTTATCCCCTTTCCCAATTTCCCCTCTGGAAATCCCCTATCCCATCCTCCTCCACCTGCTTCTATGAGAGTGCTCCTTTACCCATCCACCCACTACAGCCCACCCTTCCCTGACATTCCCCTACACTGGGGCATCAAGCCAAGGCAACTTTTATAAGGACAACATTTAATTAGGGCTGGCTTACAGGTTTAGAGGTTCAGTCCATTATTGTCAAGGTGGGACCATGGCAGGATCCTGGCAGGCATGTTGCAGAAGGAGCTGTGAGTCCTATATCTTCATCTGAAGGCTGTTAGAAGAAGACTGACTTCCAGATAGCTAGAATGAGGATATTAAAGCCCACATCCACAGTGACACACCTACTCCAACAAGGCCACACCTCTTAATAGTGCCACTCCCTGGTCCAAGTATATACAAACCATCACAGTTACTAAGGTGAATACTGTATTTTCTCTCAGAGACTGATATAGTATACTGTTATAAAACCATGTTTTTGTTTTATAATCTATGTTGTATTTGAAATGGAATAGAACTTGACCACTATAGTCATTAAGGTAAAACTTGAATGGCAAAAAACAAAACAAAACAAAACAAAACCAAAAACAAAAACCAAAAAAGAAAAGACCAACCAAACAAAACAAAACACTTTATGGCAAAATAAAGATGTTGCTCTCACCTTCTTGGAAAATAAAAAATGACTCAGTTGACTTTACAAAGAGATCCAGATAGACCTCACTTTGGGAGATGTATGTCTCAATGAAAAATCAATAGTAAGCCTTCTTTTCAAAAGACATTTGGAGTGTCCAATTTACTGTGTGCTTACTTGATAATAGTCTTTTTATGTCGAGTACTCATGGATTATTAAGGAAATACAGTATAATCTGTTTCAGTGCCAAATGTTTTTCTGTTCAGTGAATTTATAATATGAAGAATACATGGGGCATTCTCTTCTGGAAGTCTCCGTCTAGTGGAGAAAATGAACTCTGAAGTAAATAATACTCACTATATTTACAAAGCACAGGCAGATATTCAAATGCCTCTTATTAATTTTATTAGTTAAATTCAAAGTATCCCTAATATAGTCATGTTGGAATGTGTGTCCCTTGGCTAGTAGTGCTATATAGTAACAACATAAACCTTTATGACTTGGAGAAAGTTGATAACTGGTGAGGGTACAATGGACATTATATCTGAGCCCACATTTCAGCTCTCAGTGCTGAAATGTGAAGAATTTCATATCCCCAATACCAGGTACTCCACCATAACTTCATTACCATCCATGGTCTATACTTTCTCAAAACATAAGCCAAAAGGAATGATGTTTTGCCAAAAGTTATTTCAATCAAGATCTATTTTCACAAAAATGTGAAAGTTAATTATTATAGAAAACTGATAGTTAGTAGTGGATTTGTTTCTGTGATAAGAGTAAAGTGTGGTTACTAAGTTTTGGAGCTTGTTTGCAAGAACAATATGGAAAGATTTGGGTTTTCTGGGTAGGAAGCTTTGTAATAGTGTAAGCAATTTTGATGGGGGGGGGTCAAAACAGAATGATAATAAAAATGTAGATGGTAAGGGCTAAATGATTTCAATGGGGCAAGCTCCATTTATATTACAATCTAGCTGTATTTCATCCATATCCAGAATTTTATACTTTAAGTATGGCTAAAAACATTGAGCCATGACTTTGTCACAGCACAACTGGTATTGCTTTCTACCTTGAAATTTCCTCTGTTAAACAAGTTAGTTTGTTATTTTTGATTTGATCTCACTCAAATTTTGCCATTTTCTTTGACCTATTACTATAATATTTATTCTATACATCTTCAGGTGATAAAAGGCTTTGCTGTTAGCTCTAGATGAACTCTAGCTTTGTGTCACCAAAGCTTCTATAGCCTTCAACTATCTGAGTGGCTAAACCAGAGCAGACCTTCCCCTGAAGTCCTGTTCAAGTAGGTATCTATTGAGGTTCTATATTCTCAGGTACTCTCCTTCTTCTCCTTTTATTAATTAATTTTTTAAATTGAGACCTACACTGTTTAATCCCAGAGCTTTCACAAGTGAGAATTTATGTACCATTTCTCTTTCTCCAGTGGAAAGTCTATGGTTTCTTTTTAATTGGACCAGTCACTTTAGCAACGATAGCTTCTGTCAATCCTTGCTTTTTCTACAACTTGAGACATGCCCATATTCCTTTGCTTGGAAAGGTCCCAGAATGCAGATGTGGTCAGGGAACTTTAAACGAGGTAGCATGGAGCTCCTGACTGGCCTGTGCATGAGATGCAAAATAAGCCTTAAGTTCTAATGGAGATACCTGGGTTTCAGAGGTTCTAGTAATATAAAATGCTGGAGGCACTGAGTAGAACCAGCTCAAGAAAGAAAGACTATACTTTAGTCATCATAGCTGTAGGCAAAGGCATGTCCAATCTACTGGAGATCATATGACATCACCATGAGAATGACATGCCATCCATGGAGCTTTAGGACTTTGAATTTGTTCTAGTATGTTTTGGTTGATACTTTTTTCTATGTTGCAGTTTCTCTCTTTGCAATAAAAATTTCTACTCTGTTCCATCACATACTAGTTTTGGCCACATTTTCTGTTCTTTTCTTCCAAGAAATAAAAATTCTTAGCTACATACTTGGGTATCCACAAGCTTCACTCTGCCTGCTTTGGATTACACTCCTCAAACCAAGAGCCAAATAAATCTGTCCTCTCTTACATTGTTTCTGTCGGATGTTCTGTGACAGCCATGAGGAGATCAATGAATATCTATGCCCTTAAATTCTTCTTGCTTTCTCTATGAGGACAAAGGAACTGTTCTTTTTACTTTCAAGTGATACCCATTAATTCACCAAGAAACAAACAGTTCCTTCAACACTACTAGTTTCTACTTTCTAAATCAGGATTAAAATGCCAGAAAACTCAAAAAGAGCAGAATTTCATGTTAAACACTTTCAATAAAATATGGGTGCTGAATATTTATAGTTGTGGGGCTATTTGGAATAATACCTGTACTGGTCATAGAAATTGGGTGGGAAAGAGTGACATTTTGCAATGTGAAATCACATGGACCTTACTTAAAGCAGAGGAATTGGGACAGACTTGTAGAAAATGGAATTGTGCAGGAACTCAGAATATTTGGAAAATAGAATGGAGTTTATTTTTCTTTCAGTGAAAACTTCAAGAGTGAAACTGTGGAAAAGATAAAAGTGAAAAGTAAAAAGCCAGAAGCAGGGAATGTCTGAGATTCTGTTAGTTGCCTAGGCAAGCATTATCAGGGTCTTTCAGGGGTTGTTTCAGTGTGATTTTCTCCTTCCTGTATGTATTCATGTTAAAATGTACTTGCCAGTCAAATACTGGTGAGAACTGCCTCTCTCAGAAGTCTGGGTAGTTCTCACAAAAACAAGTGAATTACTGCTGTCTGGGAAGTAAATAAATACTTTGGTCACAGGCTGCAAAGAAGACCATCCCTTGAGAGTTATCGCTTTTGCTCTCGCTTCCTTCACTTCCAGTGCTTTCACTGATGGAACCTAGCAGGGAACATTCTTTAGTTGCCAAGAATTTGTTATCATCATGTTGTCAGATTTCAGAACACCCGGATTCATGAGGAAACAAAACCCCTTTTCATTATGAGTTAGCTACTCCAATTTTTTTTTTTTTCTGTAACAACCAATGATTTACGTAAACAAGTAGCCTGCTCAAGTCTATGATCTGAAGATCCAGTGGTGGAAATGAGCAATAGGATTAATAGAAGGAGTGGCTAAAAATGGAAAGAGCCACTAGAGACAGCATTTTGGCATGACAAGCCTGACATGTTTTATATTAGGACTGTGAAGTAAAGTCAGACTTTTCATTATTGTAACTGAGTACCAGAGTTAACATAAGGAAAGAATTGTTTTTTTTTTTTACATTTATTGATTTATGCATGCATACATACACATGCATGTGTGAGTGCATTCATCTCTCTCTCTCTCTCTCTCTCTCTCTCTCTCTCTCTCTCTCTCTCTCTCTCTCTGTGTGTGTGTGTGTGTGTGTGTGTGTAGAGCATTGGAAGACAGTTTGTGAGTTTTGGTTCTTTCCTCTACCATGTGGAACCTGAAATTGAACTGAGGTCATCAGGTTTGGCCATAAGCACTTTTACTCTCACTAAGTCATCTCACGGGCCCACAGAGAAACTGGGTTTTCTTATGGCTTCAGAAGTTTCAGTCTTTCACAGAAGGCAAAATATGGCAGAACAGCTTACGTCATGGTGGCCAGATAGCAGACAAGAAAGGAAGAGAAGGGCAGAGAGAGCTAAGGCTCTGCAGAGCCACAGCTGACCCTCTTGCTTCAGTTAGGATCCACATGTCAGAATTCCACCACCTGAAAATAGTATTCAAAGTTTGGATTCATCAATGAATGAAATTCACAGACTCACAGCCCTCAGGATCTTTAGGATGCCTTTAGGTGTTCCCAGAAGGATGCTTTACAATTCTTCGAGGGTTTCTTCAATCCGATGAAGTTGACAGTGAAGCTATAATGAATATTATTTGCTATGAAACAAATATAGTAGTGACAGCATACTTTGGCAGCATTTGTCTTCTTTTCAAGTGGCCTGTTCTGTACTCTGATAGCCACACTAATACTAGTATAGTAAAGTTACTTTGTTGTTACGTAACCCCTACAAATTGATGTCTGAATAATTTTCTTATTACTCTGAGCCATCATATTATTCATCTATGGAATGAGGATTAAAATAGTACTAGAATGAGATTCTTAATGGTATTAGAATATTCCTTACAGAGTTGTTATCCAGATTTAATGAGGTATGACTAAAATCACTTACAACAGGTCTTAGCACTAAAGATTCAACAAGAATCGTTATCACACAAGTGTCTCCTTTTATTCCTAAAATACAAGTGGGAGGATATGAGACTCAGATGGTAGGGACTTACTCTAATCTCAGAAGAATTGGGAACTAGTGGTTATAAAGATGAGCGGTAACACTAATCATGAGAATGTCCTGGGAGAGCTCACCCACCTTTACTGTGAAACTGTGTTTGTGAGGACCCATCTGAAGAGAACCAGGAAGATGATTCCACCTGAGTGTTCCAGTCATAGAGCTGAGTACTAATTGGAAACATCAAGAAATCGTGCAACAAATGTCATTCCTGTCACAATATAGAAACTTGGATAATCTTAGTGGACACGTAAAAGATAAATTGATTAATCAAACAGAAGGGAGATAGATGATGCAGAAAGCAGACAACATCAGAATAGATGATGGTCTCACCTTATGGATGGTATTCAATAAGGGTTAAGTAACCAATTATAACTAATTTGGAGATAAAATGCAAGCACATATCCAACACTGGGGGACATTCTAGTGAAACTGCCAAATGTTTTCAGAAATAAATGTAAAGTGCTTTATATATCCCGGTAGCCAAAAGGGGCCACGTCTCTGTAGAATATGCAAGCTAGATATACAATTCTTAGTCGTAAAAGTCAATGACAAGAGGATAAGTATGTAGTTATGATAGCAAGGAGAGATTATTAAAGTACAAGAATGAATTCTTGGTAGTACTTGAACCCTTCCTTATAGTTTTTAAAAACATGTATTTAATGAAATATGACTAAAAACATTTAAAATAGCTCTACGCTGACTAAAGATTCAACATGTATCAGTATCATGCGCCAACTTCAGAAATACAGTAACCATGTGAGTTACAATTTGCAAATTAAGGGTAAATATGCAGTTTATAAAAATAAATAAGCTATGTTATAGTGCCTGAGGTATTTAACATGTAGCTAATGTCAATGTGACCTTTATAAAAGTTGATACAACAAAATAATACTAGAACTCATAAAATTTAGGGATGAAAAAGGAGAAAGAACAGCAGCAAATGGATTGGTTCAGCAACTAATCTCACAGATTTGAGGATAAAGAACTGGTCAAAACCTCTTGGTAATTAGACCACATAGCAGAACTGAGTTTTATAGAAATGTCACCATATTTATTTAGATACAAAATCTGCTTTTGTTAAATAATGTCTCTTGTGAAAGAATCTTGAGACTATTTAATACTTTTTTCAGCTTATTCAGTACTAAGGAAGTTAACATTTAAAACATAGTGTTTATCAGAATATTTATTTCCTTATGTAATTATTATTTATGCACTAATTTATCTTTAATCTTCTGTGTAATTTGATAGCCAGAATTTCAGTGCCTAAAAACAATAATAAATACAACCAACACATCATACTAAGTGCTTTCTGGGTGTATAAATTTTCTGTGCCATTTATTTTAACAGTTGTAAGGAGTCTCATTCTTAGCATATACTTTATAGATAAGATGGTGTTGAGACATGGTGGGGTCCAAAGACTACTCAAGCTGGTATAGGTGATAGTTATTAAAACACAAATGAATTTTTAAAAAATATTTTATGTAGGGCATAATGCTACAACTCTTTAATACAGACAGGTTTGTATGTTGTGATGACCTCTCCCACAAACCATAAAATTATTTTACTGCTACTTCATAACTGTAATTTGCTATTGTTAGTAATCATAATTTATGCAGGATATCTGATATGCAGGATATCTGATATGTGACTCCTATTGGGTCATGACTTACAGGTTAAGCATCACCAGTGTAGGGGTTGTGGCTGTGTGTGGCAGCCTGTTTATGTGTGATAATAAGGGTGCATTCTTGCCATAAAATATGTGTGGAGATCAAAGGAAATCTTTGGATTTTGGTTCCCATATCAGAAATAGTCTTCTGTTCACTGCAGTGTATGTTATGGTAGCTGGTAGCTAAGTGTATGTATGTCTCTGTTTCCTATCTAAAGGTAGGAGCACTGAGATGGCAGACTTGTGCTACCACCTTGGTCTATATGTGTTCCATGGATCTGAACTCAAAACATCATTCTTATAGCAAGCTGTTGTTTACCTACTGAGCCTTCTCCCCAGCCCCATGGAAATGTTTAAATAACTAACATTAAGAGTTCTGAGTGGTTTTAGGAAATTAGTTTTACCTCTAGAATTTTTCATTAAATATAATAGATACATAAATATGAATACATATAAACTTGTATATGTGAGTTTTCATACACGTATAGACATATATGTACACACATATGAATATGTGTTATTCATGAGTAAAAGACAAAGGAAAATGTGTGAGAACTGACCTCAGAGGCAATAAAAGAGTGGAGGAGATGAGAAGAAGATGAAAAACAAAGGGCTTTTTAGAGGAAATTCTCAGGAGTTCCCAGTAGCCTTGTGAAGAATCCCTGCAGGTTGTGGGACAGGAGATTCAATTATTAAAGGAAATCCAGTGAGGTCTAGAATCAAAGCAAAAGTCACTGTTCTGGTTTCATTTCTGTTGCTGAGATAATGCATCATGACAAAATGAAACTTAGAGGAGATGAGATTTTTATTAGATCACAATTACAGGTTATAGTCCATTGTTGTAGGAGTCAACCCAGAGATGTTAATCATCTGCTCACATCACATCCACAGTCAGGGGCAGAGAGAAATGAGTGCAAGGATGCTAATTTGCTTGCATATGCTTATCTTGATTTCTTCATTCTTCCATTGCTCAAGACTCCAGCCTAAGGAATGCTGCTGCTCTGCATGGACTGGGTCATCTCCTGACAATGAATTAAAACAGTCTCTAGAGGCATGCCCCATACATCAATCTTATTTGAACTAGTCTTTTGTCCATTGCTGTGTATGACTTGTTTTTTCCTCACAAATATTCTTTTGCAGGTGGCTAGGTATTGTGGAGTTGCCAAATGTAGCTTACCAACTCAGTTACAGACCCATTCTCTCATACTTACACTGTCTTTATTATCCTAACAAGACAGAGATGAAGACAGAGATCTAGGAAAGATGAGAATTTATCCATTGTACTCAGATATCTTAGCACAAGAGAATGAATATACAGCCATGTTTCCCTACCTGCAAATCTGTACACTTCTCCTGAATAATGGAATGTATTCTATTATTTCAATTCAAGAAATATTGATAGCATAAAAATAATATGAATATAAACTGAGTCAGTTGCTTCTATTAGCAGTTAATTCAAGCTCAAGCCTAGGAAAAAGTCAGGTAGAATCATTTACTCTTCAAGTCAATGTGAACTCCTAATTCAGTCACTTACCCATTTAAAACTAGTCCAGAGTCAAATTCCACAGGAGGTGTGATAATGTTTTCTGCTTTGTGACTCATAAATCACTTATTTCCGCAGCAAAATTACCAGTGAGAAGAATCCATCAAAAAATGTAATCCCTCTCTTTGACATCTTCATGTTGTACTGTATCCCTTGATGCCTAATGGAAGATTTGGCCATGTATCTTGTTTGACTCCATCCTCACATTGTTTCTGGACTAAGCTACTGCCACTCTGATATTTAGCTGCCTTTGCCTGTAAAGCCTGGCTTGTGTAGTATGTGCCTTGGTTTCTTTCTTGTGTCAATTCTTCAGGATGCAAGAGTCTCCAGATCTTCTTCAAGCATTCAGGGAGACACAGGAAAGGATAAAGAGGACTGGCTCAATGAAAGCTGCATGTGGTTTTGATCCTACATCCCTCACATCATGTATGTGGGATGGAACCATCAGCTGTAATGCCACTCTCAATGATTCAAAGAAGGGAAAGCAAGCTACTGATGCCATCACACTCAATTTTCCCAAATTCTTAGTATCGATTCCTTGTATTTCCATGGAGTAGATACATTCAACTCTTTATCCGTTATTGTCACACCACAAAGAAAGTAGCTAAGTATGGAAATAAGTAAGTATCCAAAACTGGAAGACTGGAGTACTTGTATTTAAAAGTACTTAGTGCTAATTGGTGGGTTATGCTGTTAGTTAAGCCCCTTTGGTGAAAATAGGTGACATACTCTAGAAATCAGACCTATGAACTGGGACAAGACACCTGCATCATTTCCTGTTTCTTAAGTTCACACATCTCAGCATGTCTGCAATTCCGTATCAAACATCAAAGCAGTGGAAAGCCCACAAAAGTGGTTATCTTGTAAAGAAATGTCTCTGAGAGTAATTTAAGAAAAGTTAGTGACTGTGAGAATTTGGCACCATAATTGTGTCTGTATTAGTCACTTAGTGACTAGGAGAATGCACTTTTCATATAGGTTCTTTGTACAGCATCAATGGGCCTGCTCACAAGATAAGCAAATCTCCCTTTGATAAATGCTAATTGGTTTTATAAATGGTAACTTTTCATTGTTAACATATTTTTTTCAATTGCCTCTAGAGAAGTAGTGTAGTAGTTAATAGGCAGCATGATCGTCCCTGAAAGCTAAATCTTCTTTCCACACTTATGGTTTTAATTTTCATAGTTTTTCAAGAGCAAGATAGGGGCTGGGGAGAGGATTTACTAGAAGTTCAGTTAAAAGCACTTGGTGCTCCAGTAGCAGCTCTGAGTCCAATTCCCAGCACTCACATGGCACCGAATAACTACTTGTAACTCCAGTTTCAAGGGATTCTTTTCCATTTTATCCTTCATGGGCACCAAGTATGACCATAATGCATATACATGCATGAAAATTAAACATTTCTTGTAAACATAAAATTAAAATACAGAACAAATATAAATATGATTTGCTACTTGTAGATGCAACAGTTTTCTAACAAATATTTTTAGATTTATCGCACTCTAATCAGGTTAATCTCTGATCTCCATAAGTACACTGTGGCATGCAAGTAAAAGATTATAGTATGATTACCCTTTATTAAACAGCTAATATCACTTATAAGTAAGTGTATATCATCTTTGTCTTTCCTAATGTGGAGTAAGGATTGCGTCACCCAGGATGATTTTTTTCTAGTTTCTTCAGTTTAACTGGAGGTTTCATGATGTCATTTCTAACAACTTAGTAATACTCTACTATGCAAATTCAACACATTTCCTTTTTCTACATGTTTGCTTGAGGAATTTTTAGGTTATTTCCAGATTCTATCTATTATGAATATAAATTGTTTTAAATCCATGATTAAAAAAAGAAACTTGTTAATAAATGACTTTAGAAACATTCAGTTAATATTAACAATCAGCTGAGATGCATCTTTCTGAAACTATAAAATATGTTCCACATATATTTTAGTAAAATGGAGATACTATTATTGAACAAAAAGTAAAAGAAAAGTTTTATTTTCAAATTTTAGAATAAGAAGGAAGTCGGTGGGATGGGGGCTTTAGCAGAAGTTTGATGGAAACAATGATGAATATATATGATATACATATTATATACATGTATACATGATACATATATACACACAAACACACACACACACATATATGTGTATATATATATATATATATATATATATATATATTTATATAATATTTGATGAAAATTAAAAAAACACATTAGAAACATAAAAAAGCCCAAAACAAAATCTAAACAATACTGACACTAAATAAGATATATGACTATGTGCACAATTCTAACATTATAACAAATTTTAAATAACTTTAAATTCCTTAGGCAGCATGAATAATACTTAACACATCCCCCTTAACCTTTCCTGCTTTTTATTGAAATCTGTTTTTCTTGTATAATATATTTTAATTACAGTCCCTCTCCTCCTACTCCTCCCACTTCCTCCTATTTGGATTCTCCAGGATGTTTTTGTTTTTGTTGTTGCTGTTGTCTCTCATTAGAAAAGATACAAACTTTTAAGGAATAATGATCAAAAATAATATAATAAGATAAAACAAAAACTACAAAAACTAACACTATGGACTTGGACAAAACAAACAAACACAAGAAAAAGAGCCCCCCTAAAAGCACAACAAACAGAGACACATTTGTTGGCATACTCAAGAACCCCATAAAGCACTAAGTTGGAAGCCATACTATAGATGTAAAAGAACTGTAGAGAAACAAGAGAAAAGAAAAATATATAAGTAAAACAAAAAGAAAGATATAAAATTAAATGGAAAAAAGAAAAGGAAAGCCCTGACAAAACATTGTGAGATAAACAAAACAAAACAAAACAAAACAACAACAACAAAAAAAACTTGTTGAATCCATTTTCTGTTGGCTGTCTACTGCTGGGCATATCCTCAAGAATAGTGTGTTTTCCACACTAAGTCTCCTTTGGAGGAAAGCTTTGTGTTTTTATTTCTCCAGGAGTTTTCAATTGGAGATTACTTCTGGATTAGGGATGGGAGTATGTGTTCACTTCTCCTTTCAGCTCTAAGGCCCCTATTTGGTGCAGACCATGTGGTCCCTGTGCGTGCTGCCTTAGCATCTGTGAGTTCATATGTACACCGGTCTTGTTAATTTCTTGGTTTCCCCCATCTCCTCTGGCCTTTATACTCTTTTTGCCTCCTCTTCTGCAGCAGTATTGCTTGAGGGGAGACATTTGTTGGAGACATTTCGTTTAGGACTGAGTGTTCCTAGGTTTCTCACTCTATGCATAATATCTAGCTGTAGGTCTTTGTATTTGTTCCCATCTTAAGCAGGGAGAAGCTTCTCTTATGATGATTGAACAAAGCATCTATAATCTATGAGTGTAACAATATCATTAGGAATCATTTTATTGCCTTTTGGGGGAGGAGAGTGGTATTTACTTTTACCCTAGGTATCTGGAAGTCCCAGGTTTCTGGTCACCGAAGCAGTGATGGGTAAGGGTTCCATTTTGTTGAATGAGTCTTAAGTCCAATCTGAAATTCAGATATTGTTTGGTTACTTCCATAAACTTGATGCCACCATTGCCCTAATATATCTTGTAGGTAAGACACAATTGTATATCAAAAAGTTTTGGGCTGGGTTTGGAGTTTATGTTTTTCCCTTAGGAATGTGTAGAGCACTTTCTTATACTAAAGATGATAACTAAGGTTGACGGTTCTATGTAGGCACCAGCTTGACTCCTCCATGTTCAATAAATTGTGGAGGTATTATCTTCACCAATTGGGCCTTACCATTAGCGTGTGAAGAGAAATCTACAGTCTTGGCAACAGACTGGGTTGTCTGAGGGTTCCCATGGGAGTCCATTGGCTAACAACTCAATTAGATGTAACCCAGTGTTAGTATTGGAAGCTTCATTTGGTGACAAGAGATGGTCAGGTTGGGCTCTGCCCCCCCCCCCTTATTTGTTTATTTCATTGAGATTGCCCTCATATATGTATCTATTATAGGAAGCTTCTACTGTATTAGGTTTTCATACTATCCTTTAATTTTAGCTGTCTTGTTCAGTATTCCCTTCCTCATACCCTCCCCATTTGACCCTCTAGTTCTAGCACTCTCACATTTATCCATAACTATCTGTTCTATTTTTTTCCTAATGAGCTCTATATGTCCCCCATCACCCCTTACTGTATACCTAATATCTGTAGTTCTATAGATTGTAGGTTGTTTATCACTGATTTAAAAGTGATATATATATATATATATATGTATATATGTATATATATCTCCACATATTAATAAATATAAATGTTATCTTTCTCGTTCTAGATTAGCTTACTTAGAATGATTTTTTTCTATTTTCATCCATTATCTGTGAATTCCATAATTCCATAACTTTTAGCAGCTAAGTAATATTATATTGTGCCAATATACTACATTTGCTTTATTTATTCATTCACTGTTAGGCATCTTGTTTTTTTTTTTTTTTTTTTTTTTTTTTAAATTTCTGGCTATTATGTATAGAGCATCAGTGAACATGGCTGAACAAGTGGCTCTGTGATAGAATGTAGGTTCGTTTGGGTATATGCCCAAGAGTGATATAACTTGGTCTTGAGGTAGATCAATTGCCATCTTCATGAACTGTCACACTGATTTCCATACTATTTGTCCAAATTTAAACTCCCACTAGCAATGTGTAAATGTTCCCTATTCTTCACATTTTTGCTATCATGACCTGTCACTTGTTTTAATTATATTAGCCACTCTGTTGTGTATGAGATAAAACCTCAAAGTAGTTTTGATTCCTATTTCCCTGATGGGTAACAGTTTGACCAGTTTTAAAAGTCTTTCTTAGCCATTTACATTTCATCTTTGGGGAATTCTCTGTTTAAATCTGTACCTCCCTTTTAAAATTACATTATTTTTTCTTGATACTTAGTTTTTTAAATTCTTTATATATTTTGAATATTAATACTCTACTGAATGTACAGTTGGTAAAAAATCTTTTTCCATAGAGAAGCTTTTCAGATTCATGAATTCTCTTTATTAATTGTTGATCTTGGTGCCTGTGCTATAGTGTTCTTTTCACAAGTCTTTTCCTGTGCCAGTGACTTCAAAGTTACTCTCCACTTTCTCTTCTGACAGGTTAAGTGTATCTTTTTTAATGTTGAAGTCTTTAATCCATTTGGAGTTGAGTTTTGTGCAAGGTGATCAGTATGGATGAGTCTTCTACTTCAAAACGTTGGAGCATCTGTTCTTCTGCCTTCTGGCCCAGGATCATCTGACAGACCTTAGTGCTGCAGAATTATTAAGGGCTGATTACTCTGTCTAGGCAGATATAATCAGTCAACTATTCTGCAAGTGTGTCCTTTTCTGGACAGTAATTTGTCTGTAGAAGGAAAGTGGCAATTCTTGCCTAGTGGCTGTCTCACCACAACTGGAGTAACTCCAAGGATGTTCAATTTCTTCTTAGAATTCAATATAGGAAGCTGTCCGGAGCAGACAGGTCTCTAATGAAAATGAACATTAATACTGAAATGTTTGTCATGTCAATTCTAAGGATTTCTGATGTTTTGAAAACCAGCTATCCATGTAAGGTAATCTGGACTGTTGCCTGTTAACTCCACTCAGCTATTTCTAAATAAAACATAGAGTACACCCTTATAATAAACTCCAAGCCATGAATTTGCTATAGTCCCTTAACTCACAGGATGACCTCAAATCAGTTTTAAAAAGTTAAAGAAGGACTGGGTCTAAGCTTTGTATTCCTAAATGGGTTATACTGGTACAATGCCTATGAGAGTAACAATATTCATCTCACTTTTATATCACTAAGAAGCTCATGCCAATGAAAACCTTAAAATTTGTAAACAAAGTAAATTGGTGCCATTTAAGAATTTATATCTTCATCTTGATATTAATTATACAGATTTCTACTAATAGGTTATGGCTATGCAATAAACCCTAGCTAATCCTCTCTATTCCGACAAAACCACTACTTTTCCCTAGAGAGACAGCCCAACATTTACCACCTTAGTCCCCAAGCCCAGTTTAGAAACTATGATTTGTGCTTCCCACAATTATAGTTAACTCAGTCATTCTGGATTTCTGATGGGGTTGAAAACATATAGCTATTGACCTTAAGAGAAAAGATTTGAGTGGATGGTCGTCAGCTGACATTCATCCTAAAGCCAGGTTCAGAACTAAATGTTTTAGTTAGAATAGATGACATAGGAGCTGGTTAGTCAACAAAAGGATGGACTGGGCATTAGGACTATCCTGTACCTCACTGGTACAAATTGGCATAACTATGCTCTAATTGTATTTTGAGAGAAAAGTTTCATTTTAACAGGAAGGGTGATGTGTAGGAGGAGATAAGGTAGGAGGAGTACTGAGAGGAAGAAAAGGAGTAAGAAGAGGAGAAGAAGAAGGAGAGGAGAAGCTAGGTGATAAAAGAGAGAAAGAGGGGGGAGACAGGGAGGCAGATATTCATGTATCTCCACCAGTCAAAGATAATTGTTATATCTAGGTTGGTCAGTGGGTTACACCTCTGATTGAACAATTCCAAACTTATAAAGCCTATGATTAACATTATTTTAAAAAAAATGTATAAATGCAAAAAGGAAAAGGGGGAATGGGATAGGGGTTTCCTAAGGGGGGTGGGGGGGAATGGGGATAGGGGATGCCACCTGAAGTGTAAATAAAATATCTAATAAAAAAATTTAAAAAAAAGAGTCTTCTACATGAAACTATTTATTTTGAGCAATACCATTTGTTGAAGATGCTTTTTTGCCCAGTATGTTTTTTTTCTGGCTTCTTTATAAAAATTCAGGTGTCCATAGGTGTGTGGATTTATGTCTGGATCTTCAATTAGATTCCATTGATCAACATGTCTATTTTTATGTCAATACTGTGCTGTTTTTATTACTATAGCTCTGCAGTACAACTTAAAATCAGAAATGGTAATACCTTCCACAGTTATTACATTATTCAGGATTGTTTTAACTGTCGTGTGTTTTTATGTTTCCATATGAAGCTGAAAATTGTCCTTTCAAGATTGTTGAAGGATTGTTAATGCATATATCTTAATATCATCTATCTATCTATCTATCTATCTATCTATCTATCTATCTATCATCTATCTATCTATCTATCTATCTATCATCTATCTATCTATCTATCATCTATCTATCTATCTATCTATCATCTATCTATCTATCATCTATCCTATAAGTCTGTAGAATAATTATAAAATTTACTTCCATGAAACAATAATTAAAATATCAATTGCATTAAATGACAAGAAACTATGAAGGCCATATTCTCTAGCAGCTATGTTCTTCCAGACACTCTTTATAATATGTAAGGTCCTCAGAAATCAGCATTATGCATCCAAATCTTTCTACAGAAGATGAGGAGAATTGTGAAGCGTCGTCTACTCTCATTCATTTTAAGTAAATATTTATCTTGTGCATTTGCCTTAGGTGCTAAAAATTTATCAAACTACATGTCAATCTTAATATGATTTATATCTTATAGGAACTACTTTTCAGAGTCTAAAGTCTACCAGAAAGTCACTAGCACAGTATAGAGCTTTCTGTGTGTGTGTGTGTGTGTGTTTTCACTAGCAGCTCTGGCTGAAAATTTGTCACATTTATTTTCTAGTGGCTTAGATAGACCCTTAATTGACCCTTTCTCTGTCTCTTATAACTGTTTCAACACTTTACAGATCCAATAAAGGTGTTTAAATCAATTGATGTCTGGCATAGCTTCTCCTACCTCATAGGAATCATATCCCACCATAGGGTTTAGGACAGCTACAAAGCTACATACCAGTCCTGAAGTCTCTGATGAGTTAGTGTTTTCTTAGGTCTCCTGTGACTACATGTCTATCCAGTCCAGTGAAATGGGTTTTAATCACTAATTCCATCATGTCCGGTTTTCTCAGCAAGCCCTTTCTACTGTCTTCTACTCCTCTTAATATTCTTCAGGGCAAAGCAAGTGTCCTTAATGATTTGTAGGAGCCAGTCCATCATTGGCCAATTTCCCTCATACAATGCTTCAGCTTATTCATCCTTATTGTCAAGGACAGATGGATAGTTGTATTGCTCAGTATCTTCATTCCACAATGCTCAGGCTGATCCTCTCTGCTTTTGTTTTCCATAATCTCACTAGCTGGGCTTTGAGAGACTCCTTGGTTAACTCTGTTCATGGTTTTCCTTGGATTCAGGATTGCAATTCCATGTATATATATTTTTTTCCACCGTGTCCTTTTTATGTTTTTTTAACCATAAGACATCTGTCTTTCTTTCTTCTTTGCATGCAATTAACTATAAACTACTTTAAATCTCATCATTTCAGGCCCAACATTGTCTATTATTCAAGTCCAAGCTCAAAATCTTTCTCTGTAGGAAAATGCCATGGCATTTATATACCTACAAACCTCTTCCCTTACCTGATGGCTTCACATCCTTCATCTTTATCACCTTCATGGCAACCATGGGCCAAATACAGGACTACAGAAAAATTTCTTCATCTGATGAAAATCAGCCACACTATTTTCTTAACTGAAAGAATTGCAGTTGATTTTCCCCACTGAGACCTTTTCTTAATCAGCGTTATTTTCACTGGGCTACACTGTGTAGACAAAAAATATAATCATCAAGTAGAATCTTAGAAGCCATAATTGAAGATGTTTGCACAGTCTAGTGAAGAGTTTGGGAGTAAAGTGTGTAAGGTCTCTAAGTCAGCTTTCCTAGCACCACCGAGCTCTGAACAGCTCATGTTATACAAGTGGCTCATAAAGGCCATGCACAGGGATGGAGGCAGACTACCTGTCAAGTTTGTTAACATCTCATAGTACTAAACAGAGAGATACAATTAAAATTCTACACAAAGACTTGGATGTTAGCCACAAATAAAAACCCAGAAAGGCAAAGTACTCACTAGAACAGGTTATACACATACATTTCAAAAATGTAAAATCAATAATGCCTGACCTGGCAGGTGATCGTTGAGAACTGCCTGAGGATTCAGTTTAATTCCGTGCTTTTTTATGCACAAGGGGCAACGTGCTGTGTTGAATGAGCTGGATACACTGCTGGGTTCAGTTACTACAGAGCCATGGATATGAGCTGAAGGCAGATGCTGACCAGAGGGTGTTCCATCCTTGCACTCTTTGAGTAGAAATACAGAGACCTTGAGTTCCCTAAACTATCTTGTCCTTTTCATGAACTTATTTTTAGATCTCACCAAGTGAGGGCAATTGGCCCTTATCATTTGCATACAGAAACTTTGTGAAGACCTATTACTGGCTGCATTTGTAGGGACAGCTGTCTTTCTACTGGGAAGGACTCCTGTCTGAGAGATTCTTTATCTCACACCTTATGCTCTAGGACCTATAAGGGACTCTGTGAGCATTACAGACCATCACCATTATGTAACTAATTTTCACAGACCCAGGAAAACATATTCTGAAGACTTAATTTGTATCCAGTATGCCAAAAATCTAACATAGAAAAGCTCAATATTTTTTTTTCATGTCTTGGGACTTCAAACCTTTCTTTATTCAGGTAGCAAAGTAAAAGAGGAACAGTCTCTCAGAGTGCTACAATGCTGCCTTTCAGATCAATGCAATCTGAGCTGTGTCAAATAGTATATTGTGAAATATTGGATTTCACAGAAAGACAGAGGTTCAATTTATTTTTCTTTTTGCTGGCATGCCCATATAATCAGAAGAATAGGCCCACCACAGATTTTTCTTTAGACATGATACCTAAAGAAGATGAAAGTGCAATTATGCGCTGCTGTTGTGCATCAGTTTGAAAGGAGTTGACGCAGGTGTTTGAGACAGAAGACTCCCAGACAAAGCCCCACAAACAATGAGTTGTGAAACAGAGCTAGGGAGAGGGATGAGTGTTTTGAAAATGATGACAGGCAACAAGAGGCTGGAGAGTCATTTCATGTGCCTGGCAGGCATCAGTCAAACAGTAATTCTCCGTTTGTTTGTTGGGAGCCAGTGAAGTCACTGAGTGAACACTTTTGACATGGCTCAGCATAATTTCTTCCTGAAAATAGAGTCTTGAGAGTGAATTGGTATGACTCTTGGTTTTGGTTTTCTAGAATTTACACATCATTTTCCACAGTAGTTTATGCATTGCTTGAGCTGTGTTAGTGCCACAGTGAGAAAATCAGAGAAAACCAGAGGGCGGGTCCTTTAACAATCTCACGTGCAAGCATGTCACAGAAATTATTTTGCCTAACCAAGTGCTTTTAAGATTAATCATGCTAGAAATAGGGTGGGGAAGAGGTATCTTCCATGTCCTACTCATATTTGAACAACACTCACAATCTGTCTGATGAGCTGCTGTCCACAATAAACCTGTGTTAGGAAAACAAGCCTTAGCCTCACTGCATACAGAAAGCCAGAGTGCTGGGCTGGTTCCAAACATAAGAGAAAACAGGATAGAATGCTTGGGTTTTTCAGAGAAGCTGTAGTTTAGGCTTTGAATTCCTTGAGGAGTAAATACTTCTTCATAAGACTGTAGCAAAGTGTCCCACACAGGGTGACCATCTATCTCACCAGTGTCAAGTGGACCCACCCAAGGAGGCCTTCACAGCCTGTATGTGGCATTGGATGCACAAAGCAGTGTTTCTGCTCAGAAGGCAGAGCTGACCTTTTTCAGACAGCCCCAGTCTTTTACAAATCACCACACACTCTTATTGCCCTTTGAAAGGGTAGCCTTATTGTCTGGTCATTGGCTGACCTGCCCTTTGCTGTTCCCTAGACTTTAGCTCTGGGTCACTTGCAGGGGTTAATTAGCAGAGGGAGAGGTCATTCAGTCTCTAGGCCTTGGCATTAGTGTGTTACCCAGGCCTGGCCCAGGCATTGGATGTGAAAGTGTGCAAGTGGAAATGGCCGTTTTCTATTGTCAGCATTGTTATCAGCCTGTAAGTCTTTCTAGGGGTCTTGTTCTACCAGTATGTGATGCCCATGGTTTGAGGAAGCACTCATAGTACTGGAAGAAGTCAGCCAACCTGTGAGATCTCTAAAGACTCTTGTCTGTGAGCAAAGGGGTGGGGATCAGGTAGCCCTGAGCTATGCCCTTTAGTGCCTCTTTGGCTCAAAGTCTGAACCCATGGCTCTTATAGCACATGATTTTTCTTCCATTATATCATAGTTAGACCTTTTAATTGTCAGTGTTTTTTATCTACAGGATGAGTTTTGATCATGGATTTGTAGAACTAGAAAAATGTCAAGTGTGGTGATGTATATTGATTCATTTGCCACCATCAGTGAATTCCTAGATTTCTTCACCAAAATGCGTTATGCATGTCTTTTTTAGTACATGTTGAATCTTTTTACAGTTACTTTTGGTAGCTTGGCAATTCTCCTTTCTTGCATAGGTCCCTCTGACAGCACTGCACTATGAGCCAGCACCACAGGATTCTATTTATAACTTATTCATTTTTCTCATCAGTCTTCATCATTTATGGTTGGAACAGCTTCAAAGTTTTGTCCTAAGCATGGACTATAGCAGGAGTTACAGGACCTCCAAAGCACTCCCTATTTAAGGGTGTGAATTCAGCAATGAGAAAAAAACCATTCAATTTGCCATTTGGTGAAAAAAATTCACTATAGTTTGTAGGTTGATAGCTCACTAAGTCAGTCAACATTAAACACATGAATTCAAACTATTTTTCTAGATTAGAATATGGGAATTTCAGCTAACAAACCTGGCAGAGCGCCTTGTCCTTTTACAAGTTGCTTTCTCCTGCTCACCTTGCCCTGAATTTGTGTAAAGAGAGAGAGAGAGCAGGAAAAATTAGGAGGGAGCTTGTTTGCAGTTGAGAGTGCATCCAGCTCCTATTATAGACACAGAGGATTGCACATTATTGTTTAGGAGATAAACTTCATACAGCTAGCTTCACTTTTGAAGTATGTATTAATTCTAAACCGTCTGCTCTTTTTTTTTTTTTTTTTTTTTTTTTTTCTGCAGCTGTTATAGAGAATGCCATCTGGTGCACCACAGTGACCCTAAGAGAACAGCATGTGGACATTCATTCTAAGTTTTGTGACTAAACTTTTCCACTCTTATCTGTTTTAATTCCTGGAGGATATTCCTCTTTTTACTGTGATCATAGAGCTACAGCCAGAAAGAAGGGTAATACTAGCTACCCAACTTTATGCTTTAAACACTTGCTTCTTGGTTGTATTTTGATTCAAATATATATTTTGATAATCCTGCTACATTTATTACTGTTTGTGAGGTAGGCTTACACCTTAAATACAGATTGTGATTTAGAATACAGCTGAGAACAAGTCAATATTTTCTGCTGTTTATTTTTACTTAGCTTTACTAGGGAAACCATAACACAAAAGATAATGTCATGGATCCAAGATACTATGTACAGACCCTCGTGAAGCTCAGTCTCCTGAGGAACTTTGCCAACTTATGCTTCGAGGTCCTTGTTAACCTTGTCTCATCATACAGACTAGTTGTTTGTCAACTTGACACAAATTAGAGTCATCAGAGAGGAGGGAGGCACAATTGAGAAAAGTACCTTCATAAGATCTGAGCATAAAGAAACCTGTAGGGCATTTTTTAAATTAGGGGTTGATGGTGAAGGGCCCAGCCCATATGGGTGGTGCTGTTGGTGAGCTGGTGGTACAAGAGAGCACATTGTGTAAGCATTGAGGAGCAAACCAGTATGCAGCACTCCTCCCTGGACTCTGCATCAGTTCCAGCCTCTAGGTTCCTGCACTGCTTGAGTTCTTGCCCTGAATTCATTTGAAGATAAACTGTGATGTGGAAGAGGAAGTTTCATAAGCCTTTTTCTCCCCAGCTTGTTTTTAGTCACGGTCTGGTCTTTTATCATTGCAATAGTAACCTTGACTAAGACACTCACCTATGGTTCTGTCTGTTTTTATATTCAAAATTCAACCTACATTCTTTTCATCTTTGTTTACATTTTGCTTTCTGCTGGTCTCTCCAATTTTCCTACTTTAAATTAGGATAAGAGGCATTTGTGATGGGTGATTTAATTAGTATTTTAATGAGCAGTCTGAGAAGAAGATAGCTTTCATCAATATGGTGGGCATTACCCAATTCATTGAGGGCTGAATTACATCAAAAAGTGAAGGAGGGCACTCTACTCTCTTTATGAGCTAGACATCTAGGATATAATTTTTCTTTTACCTCTAGACATTGATGCTCATGGTTATTGAGATTTCAGAGTTGAAATAGGATTTATATTATTGGTCCCTATAGGTCTTAGGGCTTTAGACACAGACTAGACCTGTACCAATGGCTTTCTTAGACATGTAGTTTCACAAAAGGTAGAATTTGAGACTTAAAAGTCTGTATAATAATCGGAGTGAGGCTTCAGTTAGTATCTCTCTCTCTCTCTCTCTCTCTCTTTCTCTCTGTCTCTCTCTCTGTCTCTTTCTCTCTGTCTCTCTCTCTTTCTCTCTCTCTCTGTGTATGCATGTTTCTGTCTCTGTCCCTCTACTTTTTTATTTTTATCAGAAATCTTGAAGCAATGAAGCAATAAACTGATTTGTCTCCACCTCGTAGGTATGGACCTAAGTATACAACTCTTAACACAATGACAGTATAAGAGGTTTTAATTCTGGGGCCAAATATTAGTGACTATGGCCTAGGGGTGTAGATTTAGATTACATTAAATTTCATGGCCCTAAGAGCTAGCATTCTCTAAAAAATTTGTACAGTACTAGAACAATGAACAGTTATAAATCATAGTAGTTCTCAAATACATTAGTGGATACATCAGATAGATGGAGTGCATTACTGTCATACGGTCAATTCTGGTCTGTATAGCTGTTGCTAGCAGAGGTCAAACCAGCTGGTGTAAAATATGATGACTCCCTCACCACAGATGGAGAAAGTAACTTTAGAATAAGGAAGGGCTAAGTGATGACTTTCCTGATACAGGAAATAATAAATTTCAGCCTAGAAATACAAATACAGCCTAGAAATACAAAGAGGTTCATGAGGTCTTAGAAAAGTAGCAGAGACTCTGGGCCGCATCTAAACACTTCCATAGGCGATGCCCTGTGCCCTTAACTTAGAGCAACCTTTCTTCCAAAAGTCTTTTCATTTTCTATCCCTGCTGATCTTGTTTGTACTTTCACATTCACCATGGCCAAGGATTGCTACCTTGTCTTCTCCTCTGCTGCAGATGTCTTTTGTCCTGATGTTGAGGAGCTCTGTGCTTTCTGCTGGCATTGTTTTTCTACACTTAGAATTGTCTTTTCCTTTATTTGGCCCCTTTTCTAGGTCATGACTTCTTTATGGTTAAAGCTTCCCCAGCCATACTTCTATATTTGTTCATATTTGTTTAGTGGTAAGGAAGTGGATGCAGGATTGAGACTCTTCATGCTCCCACCCCCCCCCCCACATGATGTTCAGAACCATTTTGTAAATTGGAAGTAAGTGTTAAACCAATAGATCATTCACATTCTTTTTTTTTTTTTTTTTTTTTAAGTCTTAGCCTATATGCTGAGACCACAACCAATATTTTTCTTTTCATAGGTTGCACTTCATTGAATGTTGTTAGTCTTCTCTCTTATTTTTTGTGTACCCTTAGGGACTAGCTAATTGAGTAAGGTGCTTGCCCTCCTAAATGCGCAGCAGCACTCATCAGTGGCATGGCTACTATTTACTGCTCTCACATAGATCTACAATGAGAAGGGGTAAAATATGAAGCAGAAAGAGATTTAAAATGTGCATTTGCCAAGAAAAACTGCGGGTAAACTCAATCTCACAAAAATTTGGTCTTTCTCAAAACAGCTCTTATTGTCAGAGAGATCAGTGTCATTAGAAGGAAATTGGTGCTTTACACTAGAACAACATGTATGGTCACTGTACCCAGGACCTCACCCATAGAAACTTCCATATTGTGAAGTACAAAGTCCTTTGAGAGGAAAGATCCTAACCTGAAAATGCCTTTTAAAGGTTGGAGATGCCAAGTCTATGGGATGCCCAGCCAGGAAGGCTTCAAGAACCAAGTAGGGCTGGACCAAGGGAGGCTATGTGTATTCCAGGGAGCAGAGGTGAAGGAGTAGGGTTGTCTAAGACCTTTGTGAACCAGATAATTTTTTAGGGGTCCCAGATGCTAAATGTGGGCTTAAAATACTTGGTGGCTCCTTGCTGGGTTTTGGTTATGTTTTAATATAATAATTTCTAACAATTTCTTCTTTCTTCTCTTTTGGAAGAGAACATTTATTGCATCCCATTGTAGAACAAATATATGTAACTTGTTTTTTAATTCTCAAAGAGTTCCAGTTAAGAGATTGCTTGAGTCTCAGCAGAGACTGTACTTATATTCTTTATTAGTGTTGGGACAGTTAGTGTTTTTTTTTCATAAATTTTAGATTGGGTATATTTTGAATTAGTAGATGGCCATCAGCCTAATTAGACAAGGGGCGGAAAGTTTCAGCTTAAACTTGGTATGTTTGAATATCATGTTAACAAGGGTGGTGTTGTGATGGCTAGTCTTGACTGTCAAGTTGATAAGAGTTATAGTCACCCAGAAAACAAATCTATGGTTATTTCTTTGGATGATTAGCTAGATTAAATTGAATTGGAGATACTCACTCCAGTGTGTTCAGTGTTATGCTAGAAGTTGGGATTTAGGAGTGAATAAAATGGAGAATGCATTTGAGCAGCAATATTTATTTACTTTTGTTTCCTGAATATGGATGAGTTGTAGCCAGCTGCTTCATACCCCTGACTCAAGCTCCTGTGCCATGATGGGCCATATTCCCAGAATGTGGTCCAAATAAACCCATTATTTCTTAATGTGTTTTTAAAAAGTATTTTGGAAAAGAGATTTAAAATGTAAGCATTATTATAACCTTAGCAAGGCAGAGATTGAAAATTCAGAAGGAAATAAAATGATTCAATCAAGTTGTTCACTGGACATACCTACCCCTTCTGTATCTAACATCTTTCAACTTCAAAGACAGCTGCTGCCCTGCTATTCTATATGGATCTTGGTGTTCTACTGTTGAGTTATTTCTTTTTCTTTGCTTACCTTATAAACAATAAAATGCTTCCTTGACCCTTGTTAACCCAGTAGTAAACCAAGAGCTGGTAATACATTCTAAGTGATTTGCAGTGAAATATCTTCTTATTTGCTCCACACACACACACACATACACACACACACAAAACAATGGCTTTGGTTTAAATGTACCCTATCATAATTGTTTCAATATTTTTGTGAACTTTAAAACAGTGATATATTTAAATAAGGATCTGACTTCCTTGTTTTGATGCTGCATATATTGTTGCTTAAAAATTCTGTACAGTCACTGTTACTTGATACCTAAGCAAATGCAAGCTTAGCGTGAACAAATAGACACTTAACTTGGAGATGTGTCATACAGTGACATCATTAACTGTGGAGAAGGGTAGCGAAGCAAGAGATGTTTGTGCCCGTGATTCTTGTTCAAGAATATCGTAGTGATATTTTTTTCTATACTAAATTGCACCATAGGTTTCCAATGGAACATGGGTATGATTCCTAAGGAGGGTTCAATAAATAAGTCATATTAAAAAGACAGAATGTGTAAATAGATTATAATGTGGAATGAAATGCAAATTGAGTATAGGCAAACACTTTTATAGAGCTTTACCATTCAACCCTATCAGAGTGCTTCAAATTCCTACAGTGGCTTCCACACACTGTTCTATTGCATGTTGCCACTCAAGGGCATTTGATGTTTTTTCTCTCTGGAAATTCATTTGCATTTAAATGATTTGAAATAATCATAAAAGCCAAGTGCTATGAAGTTTGAAATTAGTTACTGTCTATAAATTGCGATGTCATTAAAAGATGATTGTGGAGAAATTTGCTGTCTCAGATGTAGGCAGATGAAAATCTAACAAAGTACACCTTGTTACAAACCTGTACAGAATGATGGGATATGGAGTTAAATTGATTTATTCCTCTACCAGTGTCTATAAATTCAAACACTTGGACTTATTTTCTGAGTAACAAACTTTTTTTAAAATCTCACCTATGGGCGTCCTCTCTAATGTAAGCTCATCTTATGGAACTAGTTAGATTTCATTCTTATCCATACTAGAAAATGAGAAGTAGAGAACTGAGTTACAGACACTCTGGGCAGCAAATTTTTAATGACAATATTGGAGTGAGTATGTTTTATTTATTTATTTTTTTAATGATACTAGGTTGGATTTATCTCCAATACATATTTTTCCAGAGCTGCATGGCCTGGGTAGAAGTATTGTATCTACAACAGATTTAGGATAAAAGATGAACCTCTTAGTTCTAATGACTCTTCTGATATTAATTTAGTTGTTAGATGCTAGACAGCTGCTTTGTCTTCCTGCAAACTGTAAATTGCAGAAACATGGATATTATCCACTTACAGTGAAAAAAATAATATGATTTTTTAATTCAATGTCCACATCAAAGTTGGAACTCCACAGCCATTAGTTGTTATCTTTTTCAATGCACACTTGTAATAATTCATCCTTAACTCTCTCTCCCCATATCAGTTCTAAAAATGACTTTTGCACTTGACTTCAAAATGATTTGCTTCTCCTTCTATCAAACTATGGATTAAATCTTCCTTCTAATTGAATCTATGCTTTTGAAATTTGATGAATGAAAACACAGGAAATGATGTCCTTCAAGTTTGGGGTAACACACTGAAAAATGTTGCCAGTCCCCAGTTCACTGGGCTTATATCTTGGTCCTTAGCTACCATGATGTGAAGAAGCTCAAGTCATTTTTTGGGAAGGACCATATGCTGAGAACCAAATGGCTGCCTGTGTTTGTTCTCTAAGTGTGGTTCTACCCTGACTTAGAACTGTCTTGTCACTAATGTCAGCATGTTACCTTGGAAGAAGGGTTTCCATTTCTCATTTGGTGTGAACCCTGTAAAAATTGCTACCTCAGAAATAAAATAAGAAACTGTTTTCTCCAGCCACTATATGTACTGTGAAGTGTTGAATAACTACTTTCTCTCAACTAGACTTTTACAGAATTTTTATGATATAAAAGGACTTTTGTGTCCAACTTACCACTTTTCATTGAATTCTTGTGTGCTTTAGGAAAGAATTATGATCCAGGTCTATCTCCTCCAAATATACTCAAGTTACTTATATTGCACAGATACTAAAAACATTATAAAGAGTTCCTCATGCATTTTAATACCAAAAATTAAATTTTGGGTATCTGACTACAAACCAGAAAGGATCCCTAAGATCATTTAAGAGGTTTATCTTGACTCATGATGGAAAGAAATGAGTAAAACATGAAAGAAGACAAACTACAGAAATAATAAATAGGATTAAGATGAACATTTTTTTAGCTTTTTTTAAACATTTTTTAATATTTTATTTACATTTCAGATGCCATCCCTTTTCCCCATTTCCCCTCCCTAGAAAACCCCCATCCCATGACTCCTTTTTTTGGTGCTTTTATACATATTTTTAAAATGTTAATCAAAAGCTTTATAAGTTTGGTAATGCTCAATCAGAAGTGTAACCCAATACTCAACCTAGATATATAAACTCTCTTTGACTGGTGGAGACACGTGAACATCTGCCTCCATGCCCCTCCCCACCCCTTTCTCTGTCTCTCATCACCTAGCTTCACCTTTCCTGTTAAAATAAAACTTTTTTCTCTCAAAATGCAATTAAAGCGTAATTATTCCTAATTGTACCAGTGAGGTACAAGATAGTCCTAATACCCAGTCCATCATTTTGTTGACTAACCAGAACCTCTGTCATCTCTCCTAACTAAAACACTTAGTTCTGAACCTGGCTTTTTTCTTGGCTTTAGAATGAATGTCAGCTGAAAACCATCCACTCAGATCTTTTCTCTCAAAGTAAATAGCCAGGCTTGGCTATGAGACTATAGGTCTTCAACCCCGTCAGAAATCCAGAATGACTGAGTTAACTGAAATTATGGGAAGCACTAAGCATAGCTTCTGAAACTTAGCCAGCTTATAGAGACCACTGAACACCTGGAAAGCCCCTATACTACTGAACGTTGGAGCATCAAATCTTAAACCTTCTGGCCTAGAGTCATCTGACAGACCTTAGTGCTGCAGAATTATTAAGGGCTGATTACTCTGTCTAGGCAGATATAATCAGTCGACTATTCTGCAAGTGTGTCCTTTTCTGGACAGTAATTTGTCTGTATATGGAAAGAGGGAATTCTTGCCTAGTGGCTGTCACCGCACAACTGGAGTAACTCCAAGGATGCTTAATTTCTTCTTAGAATCCATGACAGGAAGCTGTCAGGAGCAGACAGATCTCTAATCAAAATGAACATTAATATAGAAATATTTGTAATGTCAATTCTATGGATTTCTTACGTTTTGAAAACCAACTATCCATTTAAGGTAGCCTTGACTGTTGTCTGTTAACTCCTTTCAGCTATTTCTAAATAAAATATGGAAAACACTCTTACAATAAGCTTAAAGCTCTGAATTTGCTATAGTCCCTTAACTCATAGGTTAACCGTCCCAAATCAGTTAAAAATGTTAAAGAAGGACTAGGTCTAAGCCTTGTATTCCTAAATGTGTTATACAGGCACAATGCCCATGGGAGTATCAATATTCATCTCACTTTTATATCAATAAGAAGTTCATACCAACGAAAACCTTAAATTTGAAATCAAAGTAAATTTTGTACCATTTAAGAAATTATAATTTCATCTTGATATTAATTATACCGATTTCTACCAATAGTTTATGGCTATGCAATGAGTCCTAGCTAATCCTCCCTGTTCCAACAAAACCACTACTTTTCCTTAGAAAGACAGACCAGTATTAACCACCTTAGTCCCCAAGCCCAGGGAATAGGGACGCTGACTCTTCTTTAACTTCTTCAAGCTGATTAAGGGCGTTGAGATATTAGAAGAGGGGTGGGGGGAAAAGTAAATTGATAAGCCTCTGACGCTGTATCTTCACTGAATCCAGATGGAATTCCAAGACATCGGAGGTTTGGGCAGGTCTGCTCAGTATGCTTGATGAGTAGATACACCAAGGCTGTGTATTCTGCAATATACAATTCTCAGAACATGTTTTAGTATCAAAAAAATTTTTTTTTCCTAGAGGGCTAACATTTTTTTAAAGATGTTGGTTCTAACAACTTTTTCTTTTTTCCCCCCTTTTAAAAATTGGTTGTAATATTTACATTTCAAATTTTATCCCCTTATCCCATTCCCCCGACCACCCAGGAACCCCTTATCCCATCCCCCCCTCCTTGTGCTTCTATGGGGGTGTGATTTTCTGGTTTCTATGATGCTGCTTCCATTAACTTAAATTGCCCCCTAAATTTCTAAATCCTTCCCTTTGTGTTATTAAATCTCTTATTTTTTTCTTTCTTTCTCTTTTCTTTTTTCTCTTTTTTCTCCTTTTCCCCCTTTTTTCATCTTTTTTTTTAAAAATTGGGTATTATATTTACCTTTCAGATTTTATCCCCTTACTCCACTTCCTCCCACCACCCAGAAATCTCCTATCCCATTCCCCCTTTTCATGCTTCTGTGAGGCAGTGTCCGCACCTACCCCCCCACTACCCCCTCCCCCCTCACATCCCCCCCCCCACTCTGTGTTTGTTTTTTATGGGACCAAGAAACTCCTCTCCCACCTATACCCGACAAGGCCATCCTCCGCTACATATACTGCTGGAGTCATGGGTCCCTCCCTATGTGCTCCCAGGCTGGTGGTTTTGATCCTGGGGGGCTCTGGTTGTTTAGTATTGTTACTTAAGATAAACATTTTGAAATTAGTGAGCTTTACTATCCCAATGTCTGTTCACAGCTGTTCAAATAACAATGGTGAATAATCTCCTCCCCTTAAGGTGACTTCACATACCTTCAACAGGAAGCTCTTTCTGTTTCTCTCTGTCTGTCTCTCTGTCTCTCTCTGTCTATCTCTGTCTCTGTTTCTATCTCTGTCTCTCTCTCTTTCTCTGATATATCAAGTCTAATATAAGATGCCCAATAATCTTGGACGTGAGTCCTACAGTGGGATGTGACTAACCTATTCCTTCTCCCAGCAGCCATCAATTTCAAATATCTCCTCAGCTAGTAAGAGGACATTGTGTCTACTTCCTCTTTCTTCTGGCTGTGATTTTGCCTGGCTCAAACTCATGCTGTCACAATTACTGTGAGTTTTTGTGTTCAACTCTCCCATTGTGTTCTGACAATAAGGTTTCTTTGTAGTCATCTAACACCTCTGGCTCTCAGAGTCTGTCAGCTCCATCTTAATTTTTGAGAACCAATAATTCACTGGACCTGGAGCTTGCTGTTTTGACTAGCAAGCTCCAGAGATTCACTTGTTTCTGATCCTCTTACTCCCGGTTACAGATTTGTGCAGAGATGCCCGGATTTTAAATAGCTGATGGAGATATTAACTCAGGTCTTCACACTTACACAGCAAGCACTTCACCCATGGATTGATTTTGCTAGCCTTTTGCCCTTGGTGATATTTCCATTCCTTTAATTTCTTATTCTTTACCAATAGCTCTGGGGGTAGATTAGGGCAAGTTTTTTTTTCCTCAAACAGCAGTAAAAATTCAATTGTCTTATTCAGGGTAGTTAGGGATGAAGGTCTAGGGGAAACCTGGCTGTTCTCTAGAATGACAGTAAAGAAGTGGAAGAGATCAAGACCATATATGAGTTCAAAGGTTAGAACTATAGCCAGAATGGAAGAAGAGTATATGAGTATTTGTTTACTTTTTCTTTGGTTTATACTGCAATCTTTTAAAGTCTTTTTAAAATCTCAACACAAGCTCTAAGAGAACATGGGAAAATCTAGTTAGCTTGGGATCCTGGCCAAGGGTTCTATGCAGAGGAAGACCTGACACCTTCAGATGCAGAGGATTTGATTATAGATTTCCTGTGGCTTCTGAATTTTGGTTCAGCTGCAGGAGACTGGAGTGTGCACAGATTCAACATACTCTGTAGAGGAGCACAAATTAAACTTACTGATGGAAAGCTGCACCTTCTAAACTACAGGAAACTTTTCTACAAATACATTGATTCTTAAGCTTAAAAGATGAAATCATTGTGAAAGAAAATTAAGAGATTCAGAAACAGAGTGGACATGGCTACCAATACCACAGGAGAAAATATGGGATATTTTGATAATATTGATCACCTGTAGACAATCAACCAGATCATAAATGTAATCTTTCCATTCTAAACTAGGAAACTGACCACATAAAGAAAAAAAAAAACATTTTAAATTATACCCCAAAGAGGTGAGTCCACACTACCAGGCACAGTATGGCAGCACTTTCCCCACCCACTATTATTTAATGTAGGTGTCTACATCCTGATTTAAATTGTTGCAGTTGTTCCTGCATTTGAAGAAAAAAGATATGCTGTATTTTAATTTGATGGTTTCTGGCTACAACATTCATGATGGAAACCACACTCAAAGCATCTGTATGTCAGCAGATGGCATGGATTTTCTGAAGTATTCATATTCCTCTATACTTTCTATAAATTTAGAGTTGCCAATTTGCATCTAAGGGTGTAGGAAGCTGTGGTTAGAGGTGATATATCCGCCATTCCAAGATGGCACGGACATCGTGTCCTCCCCACTAGTAAACAACTAACTGCGCAGGTACAAGAGGCAAAAGCACGCCAAAGTCACTGGCCAATCCCGAGGCATAATATTGGGTGATGAGTGAACAGCCAATCAGAAGTGAACACACACCACTCTAGGGCATAACCGCGGTCTCCACTTCTGCTGATACAAGATTAAAGCCTCATTGTGGTAACCACCCGAACACTGCCTCTCCTGTCTCTCTTCCATGGGCGAAAGGGGACACGGGAGGTGCGCGGAACATAAGGGAATAAACCAGGGGATATAAAGAAATGAAACAAAGGTTATGATCCTTTTCTTTTAGAATTTAAGAAAGTATGTACATTTCTGCTATCAGGATACATAATGTCCATTTCCATTCACCAAAGCACAGGTGCCATGTAAGCACACAAACAGTCAAAGGGAATTGGTTGAAGATGACCTGGAAGAATAGACTTCAGAAGCAAATCAGACAGCATCTGGAATGTCAATTGTTTATTGAACAGTAAGCCTTTCCACTATTAAAAATTTACTTGTGATGTTTGTTGAGCTGCAGTCAGGGCCAGGAGAGTATACCATATCATGAGAGTTAGAATCATAGGCTTTATGAAGTTATGCATAGGCTTTAGTGACTTCCATGTGGATGCTCATCTTCCAGTTAAGTTCTACAAAATAGAAGCCATGCCCAATACCTGGGTAGCTTATTTCCTTCTGATGCGTATTTTTGGGTGGACTTCAGATACTCTGACCAATAAAATATGGCACTTGTGAGAATACCTGACTTCTAATCTTCAGCCTCAAGAAACTTACTTTTATCTAATTTCTTGGTTGAATCTCTGTGTTCAGAGACAAGCTTGATTTATGTAATCTTATTACATACAGCCCACAGTCAAACCAGTGGATGGGAGATTCCATGAAGCAATACTGGTTTAGTACAATTACATTAGCACAACCCAAACCAAACAGTGGACCAGGATATCCAGAGAATGAAGAGTAACAAGAAAATTACTTGGTTTTCAAAGAACAAAGGGTAACAAGACAATTACTTGCGGGCATCAGGATGACTTATTATTAAGTAGAAACTAAATAATATACAAAGTGTGAGAGAATTATGGGGAACCGAGTTCACTGTGTATATTTTATGGCTTTCTGAAAAGATATATTTTTTTCTCACCACAAAATACACATTCACCTGGATTATAATGTAAATAAACCTACAAAAAAAGCATATGTTTTAAAAGTGTATTCAAGACAAAAGATAGGAGTATTTGCCATTGGAAATTAAAAATAGAAAACGAGATACATGGGCAGGAAGTTTATAAAATGCAAGTGCATTCTACTTATAATTTTATGCTGGCATATTGGAAAAGCTCAATGTAATAACTAACTTGGAAGAAAATACACATAAAGAAATTTTATCATAAATAATATGTAGACTATGTTGACACTGCAATCTATGATATGGAAAACAGTAAGTTAATAATTACTGGCCTATCAGAACACTCATTAACTCACCAAAGTAGGATCTTGAGAATGGTCAACATTGAAAACATCAATGCCGCATACCAAAATGATAGAGAAAAAGAAATTTTTTGACATCCTAGTAGATCTTCAGAAGTTATCAATATCTCAACTATCTAAACTTGCTAGGGAGTATTTTAGAAATAAAAGGGTGAATTCAAAATAAATTGCACAGTGTGACAAAGCACATACCACAATCCAACAGCAAACATCCTGCTTTCTAATGATGGTTGCCATAGACTTTTCAACATGCTGGTGACTAGTCTATCAGTACATATAGCCACTCATTTAATAGTTAAAATGATTTTAAGTAGGTAGAATTGATTTTTAATTTTTTACAGATAATATCATTGAGGAAGAAAGAGGTTTTGCAAGTTATCCCAGATTATACATGGTGAGATCTTTAGATTCTGGCATATTGAATAACAATATAACGTGAAAAGATTTTAGTATAATGTATGTATTTAGCAAATTCCACAATGAAGTTACAAGACTAATCTTACTCAGTAAGTGATATTCAAGTTTAATGAGACAGTATTACTATCTTTAATATATAATGTAGTTACAAATCAGTGAAAAAATAAAAAGTCATTTAATTTAAAATTCTCCAAACATTATGAATGAAGAAATATATGGTAAATAATATATAAAAATTTGATATCATAAGAATACTAATACATTAATAAATGTAATTATTTGATCATAGTTTTATTCAAGGTTAAAACCTTATTGAGATACAGTAATGGTAAAAGCAAGGAAGAAAACTAACAGATATCATGTATATGTATACTATACATGTATGCATATGTACCACATTCAAGATGAGAATTTGTTATGTCATAATATCAATGTATACACATTCTAACTTAGCAACTACAGTTCAGACTTTTAATTCAGCTAACAAAATACTGAGTTGTGTCATGTGTAGATTCTATCATTAAATGTTGGTATTACAAAGTGAACACAGCTGTGGAAAATTTCCTACTCATTATAGAAAGTATATGGAGGGTTCTCAATAAATAAAAATAAATATTCTATATACATCATCAATATCTCTGCACATATTGTATTTTTATAATAAATATATTGACATATATCAAATATTACAGTGAAAATGTGATTCCAGTAAGATTTTCCTATGTAATAATTATTTGCTACTTTCTTACAGCATACTGCAACCTGTATGACTAAGCACTACATGATAATCAAAATAAGATTTAAAACAATAAGAAATTAAAAATATCACCCAAACCTTCTCTTTTACAGTGAAGTTTTCATGTTTATGGGAATTTTTCCTAAGTAAATTACTAGATAAATACCTATACATACATACATGTAAAGGCATTTTACATGTATTTTTGTTAGTTAAAATAAGCACTGAAGTATCAGCAACATGATTTGGATAAATCAACTAACTCATATTTCAGAAAGCATACCATTCATCCATGTAAAAGGCTACGATTGGGTGGTGATGTCTTCCAGAGACCAAACACCTGTCTGTCATGCACAAATACTACATTTCTTCATTTCTTAATACTACAAAAGAAAAAGTAGAAATACACGAATTTAACTAGAAAACATTTATGAAACAACAGTGAGGGTCAGTGAAGGTTAGAGGACCCACAAGCTTGACTCCTCCCTCATTCAAAATGGCTTACACAGAAACTAGTATAGCAATCATAGTTGGATGGTGACATTATGGGCAGTTCCATTTATCTCATTTTATTTTTTAATATTTTATACAATAAAAGTAATTACATATGTTAACTATCAAAGAGAAGGTACAGTCCAAGTAAAGTTTCCCATATAGTAAATCACTTCCTACTTATAGCAGAACATTTTTCTTTTTACATTTTCCACGTACTTGTCTGAGAATTTATGATGGATATAGTTGTGACAGAAAGAGAAATGAGACCATTCCCCTGCCATACCTAAGTTACCTGGGGATGATGATGGAATTAGGAAGGGAGACTTGTATCAGAGGGCTCAGGTTTGCAGGGAAGAAAAGAAACAAGTTCCAAAGAAAGTATTTTACCTGAGACTGTGAGGAACTCTGGTTCTTTGAGGAACAGTGACACAATTCTGGAGCAGGCAGACCCAAAGTCTGAAATGTTCTTAATTCTCTAACTAGTAAGAGCTTTGGAAATAAATCAGCTCAATGATGCTATTTTGTCATTTTGGAGTCTGGGTCCCCATGAAGGAAGATAAAGATGATGAAGATGGTACAGAGAACATGGAAACAATGTGTGTGTGTGTGTGTGTGTGTGTGTGTGTGTGTGTGTGTGTGTGTGTGTGTAGAACTTTGTGTAAATTACTGGCATCCACTGGCATCCTCTCTTATGTGTGTTTTCACTTTCCACAGTTTCAATGAGGTTCAGTGCCTAAAACTAGATGCTGGGAGACCACATTCACTGAGTTTTTAATACAGTGTATTGTTTAATTTTTATCTCATCATTGTTTTATTAATTTCTTAATATTCATAATTTATAAGTTCAACATTACTACATGTTGCATATAAAGAAGAAAGTGTATTATGTATAGTGTTCATATTATTACCAATTTTAGGCACACACTGAGAATCTTGCATATATCCTCAAAAATACAGAAGAACTTAATGACAATATATTTTATATTCCTCTGAAAATAATAATTTCATTCTTAGTTTGAAATTATACAAAAATGAAAATTCAGTGTATAGACAGATATTCTCAGACAAGGGACAAAGAGAAGACTAAATCCCAGCCTATCCACACTAAGAGTTAGCACACTATAATTTACTACCTACCTCAGTATTATTTGGGCAGACCTTGGAGATGGCAGGTCTTCTCTGGAGCTGGTCTGTCCATTGACCTCTGCTTTTCCAGACATTTCCTGATTATTAAATTATTCCTCATCTTATGTTCCTGAGGAGCCCTTAGTCTCAGAGCTCTTTTGGAGGGTTACACCTCTGGACACTCTAGATTTTTTATGAGTGCAAATTCACACATAAGTGATGTCTAGGTTTCTGGGGAAGGAGTTGTCCTCAGAACTCCCTGGCGTCGTTTCTAGAGTGGTCAGCTTAATCAGGCAAGCCTAGCAACTTAGAGTTCCAGCAGACATTAGTTCATCAATGTAAAGTGGAGTCTCTCAAACATGAGATGGGTGGTGTCCTTACAACGGACACTACAGTTGCAGTGTCCATAGTAAGGTATCTGGTAATACCCCTGCAGTCCAGCCTTTGTATGACAGTGAATGGTTTCCCAAGTCACAACCATCAAAAGTGTTCCTGGACACTTTCCATGAGAACAAATATTCTTCAGCTGAAGAACATTGGTTTCCCCTCTGTAAACACTTCTAGAAAATCTAGACATGAGGCTGTGACTGCTGACTTATTAGGTGCTTCTTATGTCTGAATCTACCTTTATATTAGGGAGGCGAACAAATACGAAGTTCATCTAGTTGAGTAAGGTGTCTCCTCTTTTTGCCTGGATACACTGTTTCTGTTCATTCTGGACAGTCCCGTGGCACTTGGATTTCTAAACCTTTAGAGTAGACATCAAACAACTAATTTTACCAATTGCTTACAGCCCAGATTCCTTTACATATTTTCCTCATCAGCAACCTTTCTCCCCTCACATCATTATTCCTTGTAAATCTTCTCTGTACTGCAGGGTACATCTTTGATGCTACAAGGAAGAGGAATTGAGTTTTCTCTCTGTGTGTGTGAACCTGTGCCTTCTTTATAAGCCTTACACTTCTCCATGACCTTGAATAATTGCCACCATTCTCAGAGGCCCAGTTTCTTACCAGCACGTTGGAGGAGGCTTATCTGCTTCTCTTTCCTGACCTTATCAGCCTGGATTAGGGGTTAAATGATGTCACCAGTATGAAATCACTTTGCAATGACCAAATTGACACATTTTATTAATATCATCATTATTATGATTGATTGTTCCTGTCATTTAAATTATAGACAGGAAAGGTAAAGTCTGATTAAATGGTCACAGACTACATATTTTTAGCTTTGCATGGAATCTAAAGGCAGTGGCAGATCATTTGGAGTTCTACAGTCAACACTTTCCCTGTGTTAGCAAGCTTCTCTTGTTTGAATTTCAGATGTCTGCTCCAGCATAAGCCAGATGCCCTGATATTTCCACATCTGCTTTGCATACTGATTTACAAGACTAAATATGATCATCAGATCATCAGATCATGCCACAGAACTTCCAAGGTAGAATTTTTAGTTTCATTTCCCATTGTTGAGATATGCCATGACAAAAACATTACAGGGAAGGAAAAAGGTTTATTTTAGCTCACAATTCCAGGTCACAATCCATTGTAGTATGGAAGTAAAGGCACATTTTCATCTCCAAAGATTCAATGAATTGGTTTTTCTGAGATTTAACACACACACACACACACACACACACACACACACACACACACACACACACATTGTTTTCAACAAGATTTTAAGCAACCTAGGCCCCTATACATTTGTAGCAGATGTGTAGCTTAGTTTTCATGTGGGTTCCATAACAACTGGAGCAAGAGCTGTCCCTGACTCTGTTGCCTGCCACTTGATCTCCTGCCCCTAACTGGACTGCCTGATTGGACCCTAGTGGGAGAGGATGTGCTTAGTCCTTCTGGGACTAGATGTTCCAGGGTAGAGTGGTACCAAGTAGGAGCTTTCCCTTTCTCTGAGAAGAAGTGGAAGAGGTAATGAGGGGAGTGATCTGTAAAGACAGGACTTGGAGAAGAGGAGTGAGAAGGGCTTGTGTTTGATATGTAAAGTAAATAGATGAATAAATTATAAAAAAATTAAAATGTCAACACAGGAAAAAATATTTTAAGCAACATAAATGCAGTTACAGGAGATTATTGGGTGAATATATCTGTATCTATATCTAATGTACACTTCCTTTTTCCTAATTTATATATCTATATATATGTGTATATAAAACATATATATACACAAATGTATATATCATGTAATAGCCACATATCATAATATTTATATTTCATATATACATGATATATATAATACAATATCTATATTTTGTATATATCATATAGTATCTATATATTTGTGTATATAACATGATATTTATAATATAATTTATTGCTTACCTAGAATATGAGCATATATGACTCAATAGTGTATAAAATATGTGTATATGTGTAAATTGCAGGCACACATACATCACATGTGTGCAGTGGTCAGAAAGCCACTTGTAGATACATTTTTCTATCTTTAAGTCAAAGCCAGGCTGGCTCTGCAAGCACCTTTACTTGAAGAGTCATCTAGCTGACCCTCATTTGACTTTTGTATAGGTTCTTATGTAGCAAAACGCTGTTAGAATCTTAGAATGATTCAAGTATGTTGTCCTCTTAAAAATACAGTCTGCTCTTTGTTGGCGTCATTGTAATGATTTATATACTTTGTGTATGCCTTCAAAATGATGAATTCAGAGTAAAAAATCCCAGGCATTTTCATGGTTGAGCACTGACCTATAAAGAACAGGAGACTCATATGATTTCTAAACAATTCCCAGAGAAGAGCATTGCCTGAGTCAAATATAAACTTCCTAAGTTCCAAATGAGTTTAGAAAATAAAATACTTCTACTCTTAATTTGAACATTGTAGTGAAACTTCTAAAAATTGACAAAAAAAACAAAAAAACCAAAAAAACAAACCAAAACCTTTTCAGGTTGTTTTTCAGGAACACTACCCATTACTTGGGAAATAATTCAATATTGAGAAATAAATTGACCATGTTCATAGTCTCTGTAAATAATATTATCTAATATTTAAATAAGTGCTTGCTTATTTAAGTGTGCCAGGTTGTAGTCTAAATATTTTCAAACCATCAGGATCCTCTTTCAATATAGACATTATTGTCTTAAGCCTATCTTTATAGAGAACAGATAAATAGAAAAGTGAAGAAATTTGGGTCTGATCGAGAATTTGCATATGGGCATCCAGGCCCTATCTCTAAGGTCCATTAGCCCTGTGTTACAGAGCCAAAACATGATAAATACCTGTTTTTGTTTGTTTGTTTGTTTCTTTGTTTGTTGGTTTTTTGTTTTTGTTTTTGTTTTGGTTTGTGTTTTTAAACCAAAACATGATAAAAACCTTTTTAGCTAGTCTGACTAGTCAGTTTGCTACAGTGACAGTGATTCCCTCCTCATGCCCCCATCTCACTGGGATTACAGGCATGCTGGCTGGCTTTTTCATGGAGGCTGGAACCAGAACTTTATTGCTATACCTGCTGAACCATTTACCTTACCACTCTACTGATATAATCTTACCCATTATTAATTACAGCATGTTAGAACAAATTTAAATTACTGTGACTTGAAGGTTTCTGTGGGTTGACTGGGCAGGCAGGTCTTGCTTAGAATTTCCATGGACAACAGCAATGGGGCTGGGACAGAGAATCTTGCCACTGATAACTGTGACAGATCTGAAAGCCTAGCGCTATTGCCATTCACACGCCAGGTGCTCTTGTGGGTTGTTTTTTTTTTTTTTTTTTTTTGCCTCTGTATGAAGCTTGGGCTTTCAAAGGAGAGTGAACGGCATGTACTCCTGCTTCTTACTTAGCAGGGAGCTTCTAAGAGCTGCAGTGTGGAAGCACCAGATACTGTATTCACTTGGTGAGAAATGAACATTCAGAATAACACTCAAAGCAGAGGAGAAATTCTTTCTTCTCCTCTTACCCTGTCTCCTTTGCTCTAGTTCTCTGCATCCAAAAATCTTCTTTTTCCATTAATTTACTTTGCATCCTGATCACAGCCTCCCTCTCTTCCCATTCACACCCTCTACGGCCCCTCCCTCACCTTCTCTTCTCTTTACATCTAAGAAAAGGGAGGTCCTCTCCTAGGTATCAACTCACCTTGGCAACTCAAGTCACAGCAGAACTATGCACATCCTCTCCCACTTAGGCAAGACAAGGCAGCCCAGTTAGGGGAACGTGATCCACAGACAGGCAACAGAGTCAGGGTACAAGCTGCACATTTGCTGCATATATGAGGGTGGCCTAGGTCTAGCCCTTGAATTCTCATTGATTGGTGGTTCAGTATTTGGGAGCCCCCACTTGTCCGGGTTAGTTACTCTGTTGATCTTCTTGTGGAGTCTTTATTTCAATATCATGTATATTTGGAAATACTGGACAGAAATACACACAAGAAATCAAATGCATATTCTTATAGTTTCACAAAATGTGGCACACTAGAAGTCTTAAAGAAATACCAACAGTAATTTATAAGCAGAAAATGTGATGGAAGGGAGGAAAGGTGCTGAAAACAGGGGGTAAGGAAACAAACATTTAAAGTAGTGCAGACATTCAGAGATGTGGACACACATACTCTTTATAGTTTGTGTCTGTGTGATGGAGTTTATGCTATTTTTTTCCCTTTTTGATTCTCCATATATTCTGAAGTTTCTTTAATAAACATTTGCCACATCTGTGATAAAGAATGTTATTAGTACCAAAACCGCATGTTTCAATTTAGGTGCTGGCTGTATGATTTTCTTTTATAATGTTGTTGTTTGCTTAAGGAACAAGAAATTGACCTCCAGCTGTGGTATAGATGGAAAATGACGACCTGGGAGGCTTCCTATAGGGATTTTGCATCAAAACAGTATTTAG
The DNA here is from genome assembly GCF_011762505.2 of Arvicanthis niloticus. Lineage (NCBI taxonomy): Eukaryota > Metazoa > Chordata > Mammalia > Rodentia > Muridae > Arvicanthis > Arvicanthis niloticus. The sequence continues at coordinate 46,745,785 of NC_047664.1, read as the reverse complement.
TTAGCAAGTCCATTATGCCAATCCCTTTCCCCTCTGGTTCCCTTTGTACTTTCATATGGTTTGTGAAGGTACTGTAATACAACTTAGCCTATGAAACCGACAGTCTTTCCTTATTGTTATAAATGCAATCATAGAGCAGGGCTTCTGCCACATGTGACAAGACACTAATGTCAGGAGTGAAATCTTCCAGATGACAGACACATAGACAACATACAGACACTCATTTGAGCTATAATTTTGAGGTATTGTGTAAACACCCAAAAGAGTGTTATAGCAGCAAAGCTATCTATCATTTTGGGCTGGAGAATTCAGGGCACAGTTTGATTATTGGTTAAAGTTTTAGCTAGACCATGAAGCCTCTCCTTATTGATAGTATAAGATAGGTTATTCTGTGTAGAAAATACACCAGACTCAGGTGTGCTTTTCTACTGTGCCACCAGCCTTTTATGTTGCCACAATATACAGTCTGTTATCATTTGTCCTTTAAATTTACTCATTTGGAATTCAAGACTTAACAAATCTTTACTGGAAAGATGTATTTAATTTGCATTTAACAAACTTAAAGGAAGACATATGTACCTTAAGTTTTAAATGGAGATGACAGTTCAGGAGCTAAAATAAGTTTATAGTCTTAGGTCCCAGAAGAGAGTGATAATGTACCATGAAGATTTTTCTAGGGGCCAAAAAGTCCTTTGACAAGGTCTCCACCTTAACAAATAACAGTGCTTTTTTTTCTGTTTTAAGAAATAATAAATTTAAAAGTTTGAATGTAATGATCCTTCATGGATAGATAATGCTCTTCCCAAAAGGTAATTAAACAAAAATCTCAATGTTAGGGCTTATCTGTCTTTCTAATGGGCTATTGAAATAGCTGTTACTTGCCAACAGAACTTCATGAGAAGATTCTAGGCTGAAGATACCATCTACTTTGTTGCCAGTCATAGAAAAAAATTAATCTTGAATTGACTGACAAAAGTCCTAGATTTCATAGCAGTGGAAGGTGTTATATAGGTTGCTATAGTAGAAAAGTAACTAAGAGTTTTATACAGCTGTGACTCTTTCCAACTCTAATAATGACTTACTAGTCAATACCTTCCAGTACAATAGTGGCATTACTGTTATGGGGTAACCAACTGCTTTCTAGCTTGATCTGAAGCTTGACTTAGCACAGGAGAAACATGTCTATTACTTGTTTATATAGAGAGATAGTTTTATCTATATAGTTTTCTCAGTCTTTATGCAAGAAACTTCTTGTGAAGCTGAGGGAGGAGTGTTAATGGAGAGACTCATAACTAGTCAGCATCCTGAAAATAACTGACTGCGCTCTGTCCTACATGGGGCATCTATACCACATACTCCTCCAAGAATCAGGAAGTATTCCTGCAGGGGTGGAAAAAAAACAAATGAAAGAGCCAGGCTATTAGAACAGATATAGCAAAAATTGTCTTTTTGACATGACATAGCCATTGCACTTGTGAACTTGAGTTATTTTAATTTGCATAAGACTTTCACAAAATTGAGTCCATCAATATTTCATTATGAATTGTGGAAAGATTTATAATGCCTTAAGGTATTATTATCTATAGATCTGAGGGTGGTAAGGTAGCTCCTGGACTCTAAGCATAAGAAAAGAATGTCCACTTTCCTCAGTAGCCCTGCTTGATTGTGCTACCTAAACAAATCTGAAGACAGTAGCAGTAAGTCACAGAATCAATTAATACACATTGTACAGACTTCTCAAAGAATTAATGAAAAATATTAAAACATACCTTGGAAATGCCTGCAGGTTGTTAAACTCTTTTATCATTGGATCATACCCAGCATGCTGTGAGTGATAGCTAGTTATTCGCAAGAAAGTTACAGAGGACTTAGAAGGGGGAAAAATACAAACTGAGACCTGAATTTTACCTTAGGAGGGAGCAATCAGGCAATAAGACTAGGTCACAGTAACTTCATAACTAAATGTGGCAGAAGTAAATTTGTCAGATAGCTGGTGGTGGCAGAGGCACTGAAGTGGTATACTAGGGTGGCATGGAGAGTAAGTTGCTTGCATTTCAGGAACTTCTAATATCATGCTAGGCATGAGAACATTTTTAGACATTTTAAGCAGGAAAGAAATCTGGTCAGATGGGACGATAGAATGACTGACCTTGACACCCAGATTAATAGGTGGGCAGGGCTAATGACAGGGAAGAGCTAGGAGGCCAATGCAGTAATCTGAAGAGGGGACATAGGAGTCCTAAGGGTAGCATGACAGCACAAACTACTCTGATGAGACAAATTGACTCTGACTCCTCATTCATCCACCTTCCTTTACCTTTAATGATTTCTGGATGTTCTGAAGTGGAACCTGGCAGATGGCATTTGAAGAAAAAAATGACTTTAGAGCCCCAGGTTCCCATCCCATTTATACTTCTCTCCCTCAAAAGGAGATAAGCCCGGCAGTAGCATCTCAGGTAATTAATGATTCAACATGGTGCGTTTGCAAAATAAAATGGAATCGGCTGGAAGCCTCATTTTCAGCCATAAAAATTCAAAGGACACATGAAGGCTGATTTGTGATTGTTGCCTTTCCTGAGCAAAAATTAAACTGATTACCAGGAGCTGACAATGAGCCAGTGTCTTGCAGAAGTAATGTCTTTGACATTTTGCTGAGTGTTTAGCAGAAATTTTCAAACCTATCATTCTTGACATTCTTGATGAAAATGAGGTTCAAATATTATTTTGGACCTGTAATGCTTGGCTGTATTCTTATTTGTGTTTGTGCATAATTAATAAAAAATTAAAAGAACTCTGATTACCTGTCTTATTGATTTTAAAACTCACAATTCTATATGCATACATAATGAATTCTGATCAGATAAATTCTCATTTATCTTTCTTCCACTTTTACTCAACTTCTTACTACAAGTTCCCTTCTTATTTTTATGATGGTTTTGCCTTTGTGACTCACTGGGTTCCTTACATAAGCATAGGTGCAGATTTCACTATTAGAGCATGAGAAACTAGCAAGTGGCTATACCACTTAAGAAAATGAGTTCCGTCCCAACAGCCATTAATTGCTAGTGACTCCTCAAATTAAGGAACATGATAGATGATCACGGAGTCAAGTTTTATTTTGGGATATCATTGTCACTTCTAGGGTAACATTATCTATTTTCTAGAGGGCATCATTCAGAGTAGGAATGTTCTAGAAGTTATACAGTCTCTACGTTGGTCATCTGATGTTGGGTGGAGAGATATTAAGGTTCTATCACTGCCATTGAAAGCAATGTTTCTTTGTATTGTACTGGAAGCATCATATCTCTGACCTGGGGCAACATATGCTAACTCAGACCCTGCAGGAATATAGCTACATTAGTATGGCTACACAACCTGCAAAATGGATGACATAAAAATGCTGGTATCAGTTTTAACAGAGGTACCTGGTCCTCTAGATGCTGATCATGAAAATGCAAAACCTTTCCAGTAAACAGTTTGGAAGTGTTTTATAATGTTAAAAGGCATATTCTCCTCACCCTCCACTCCATATCGTCCAGTCCACCCCACTCTTACATATTTTAAATGAAAATGCTGCGAATGTGAGGAAGGGACTGGTTGCTGGGGGGTGGGTTGCTTGGGTGGTGAGTTGGAAGGAGATAAAAGAAGGTGGGGTAGGAATAATCCTCATGCATTACAGACAATTGTTATATTGTTCACAAATGGATTTAATTCAAGTTTTATACATAAGGCCTGTCACAAATAATTAACTTCAGTCACGAATTTTAATGGCAGTAGTTTCATTTATAACGGCTTGAAACTTGAACCAATCCAAATGACTTTTAAAGGATTAATGAGTAATAGAGCATATCTATACATACACTGGCATATTATTCAGTTGTGTTAAGGGAAAATATAAAGAACTTGAATGCTTCTTAAGTGCAATTAATGTAGCTCTTTAAAAGTCCATTTTAAAGTTTGCATAGTATATGTTTACTATTTTCAGTATAACAAAATTGTTGAAATGGCGAGCAGATGCCTGGCTTTTGAACACTAGAGGAAGACATGACTTAAGCAGTTCCTCTAATTGATTCCCTGGAATAGATACACACTATTGTTCTGGAAGTGCTGAAAACCTATGCAAGTGGTGAAATGTCAGAACTTCATACATGCACAGGAATGTGTGTATGTAAAAACTGATAAATTCTCGATAGGGTCAGTAGCTTAATTTTTGTCCCATAACAACCGATCCTGTGTTTATGGAAGATGTCATCATTGGTAGAAACTGAAGAAAAGGGGTGCTTGGACTTTCTATAGTATGTTTGCAGCATTTATGTGAGGCTAAAAATCATTTTAAAATAAAAAAACATTCAAAATATGAGGGAGGTAGCTGGGTTGTTTCATTTGTTGTCACTAAGGCTAAAAGTGAACTCTGCAGAGACTCTAACATCAAAACTTTCTGTCTAATGCAGGGGGGGAAACATCATTTCACCACCAGAGCAGGGACCAAAGGACAGAAGGAAGCAGGGCTTTGTAAATAAGATCACCTCATTTACAGCTTAGTGGTGGGATGCTGATTCTTGTATATGCCTAGAACCCTGGTGTTTGTCTTAAGACAAACACAGAGGGGAGTGGGAGGAAAGGAAGAGGAGAAAGAAATAAAGAGACTTACATTAATTCTTTAAAGCTTATACACTGATGATGTTAAGTAAATAGGTCTAGCCTAAGCTTTTTAAAACAGGGAATTGTTTCAACACAAATAATGTGAGGCACATTCATCGTGTGGTCTAGAACAGAAGTCAAGAAGTACAAAGTCATCAATATGACGGACTTATTTATGTTCTATTACAAAAGGAATTCTCAAGCTGATAAAGAGATCCTAATCTAGAAATTGCTTCCACACTCATAAAATGTTGGAAAGCACACTCTCAAAGACACACAAACCAGTGCAGTTTGGCATAATAGAGTAAACAATCTGTTGTTTCTATTGCAGCAACTGATGTTATCATTTTAGTTAATTTGTTGAAATTTTTACAGAAGACAACCCAAAGGCCAGTACAAAACAGTACATTTGGAAGTAGAATACAGCTTAGGCTACATTCACTGTAAAAGTAGAGATTTCTTACCCTTAAGATTATGAGTTTTCGCTGGGCAGTGGTGGCACACACCTTTAATCCCAGCACTTGGGAGGCAGAGGCAGGTGAATTTCTGAGTTCGAGGACAGCCTGGTCTACAGAGTGAGTTCCAGGACAGCCAGGACTACACAGAGAAACCCTGTCTCGAAAAAAACAAAAACAAAACAAAACAAAAAGATTATGAGTATTCTCTTTCAGTGTCATCTTTGACATCTCTACACTATTTTGTTATATTTTTGTTGTATCACATACGAATGAACATCATCTTTCCTTTATTGTGTGTCTTGGCTTATCCCAGTAATCATGCCAGAGTAAGGAAAGAGATGGCAGAATTTCATGAAGCCATGGAGATAGCAGAAATATTATATGGTAATAACAATCACTATTAAAATGATGATAAAACATTGTATAATATGGGGGAAAATAATATGAACATACAGTCAAAGGGAGTGAATCAATATAGAGTTAATGTTAGGTTTGTATGACCAAAATTGACTATCTTAAAACTTCATCTCTTCCCATATTAGTTTGAGTGAAAAGACAACAGTAGTTATGAGAGCTAGCTGTGCTGCCTGAGACTATTCTCAACCATCATGATATAAGATAAAATATAACATGGATGTGGGTAGTCAGAGCTAAAGGCTAGAGTCTGGTGAGATGAAACTAAGGCTTAGTATTTTACTCAGATGTATTGAGATAGTGGTATGGTTAGTCTTTTGATTTTTTAAACGTATTTAAATTTCTTTTATATTCATGAATTTTATTCACAAGTACACTATATTTGCACCATTCACTTCCCCAATGCCTATAGTCTCCTCCTTCTAAACTTCAGGACTTCTATAATTATTGTTGTATATAAGTACATACACACATTTGTACACAAATAAAATACACCCACACACCCATATACACTAATGAGTATTGCCATATATTCATATTCGTAGGATTGACCACTTAGAACTGCAGCCTTGTCACTGAGGAAACCTGGTTCTTCTTCCCTCATCAGCCACAACTGCCTATAGGTTTTTATGTAAATGTAAGGTCTTGAGAAATTTTTTTTCTAATCATACTGACACACTGACTGCTGTGGTCTTTGTTTGTCTGGCTCAGGTAGCCATATTATTGAGAATTCCTGAATACAACATTCATCTTATGTCCAGAAGTCACTATCTCACAGAAGAACTCCAGCTTTTAGGCCCTTAGTGAGACTGCTAATATTTATTTTCAACCTGATTGCAATGAGACATGCCCAATACACTAGAAACACATGTCTACCAGTGTTCTGTGATGTGCTTTCCAGTTATGATTGACATGTGGGAAGTACCTGTAGAGAAAAGTCTACTCTGAATGTAGGTAGCACCATTCAATGAGCTCTTGATCCAGATGAATCCAAGTGGAATTGTGTTCAACTCCTATCCTTCTTTTTTATGCAGCTATTACAACTGCCATGGACTTTAGATTACAGATTCATCAGCTTTAAACCTGGGATATACTAGTGTCTCTTCAGAGCTGAGTGGAACTGAATCATTAGTCATTCTGAGGGTTTCAGCTTTCTGGAAAGCAGTACTTTCTCCTTCATCAGCATATAGATCAGTGGTTTTAAACTTGTGGATTGTGCCATTTTAAGATTCAAAGATCCTTTTTCAGGGGTGCATAAGACCATCAGAAAACACAGATATTAATATTGTGATTCTTAACAGTAGAAAAATTACAGTTGTAAAGTAGCAACAAAAGTAATTTATGGTCAGGGGTCACCACAACATGAGGAACTTTGTTAAAGGGTCACAGCATTAAGAAGATTGAGAGATTGAGAACCACTGATATGGATGGACGATACAAAGCAGTCCCCAAAACATGCATACACAACATTCACATGCACACAGAGTGACATTCATGAAGATATATGTGCAAGTATGCACAACAAGTATACAAAGGCCCTAGGCTAGCTGCTCATAGCCTCCTGCATGGATATGCAAGCACGCCGTTTCATGCTTTTAAAGTCCACCTTGTCTTTTTGCTATTTCTTCTACCAGAACAATTTTATAATAATGAACTTAACCATCTCTGTGCATGAGTTCTGTGTATGAGTTACTGTCCCGTGCTCATTTTATCTAATCCACACGTGGAAATTTCCCATTTTAGAAGATAGAAACATCACCCCTGGAGCCCGTTTACAAGTTTTCATTACTTGGGCTGAAACCAGTCATTTTACCTCTTTATACTTCAGATAACTCATCTGTAACACGAGAATTAAATTTGGTCTATAATGAGTATGCCAATTTTATGCATGCAAGGTATTATACAACTTCTATGACTATATTCCACACATGCGTGTCACCTAAATTGTTGCCATTGATGCCACCACTATTACTATTATTACATGAAGTCCTGTTTTCCTCTGGAACTTTCCTCTTATTTTGGGTACACTGTTTGTGTCTGCTGTGCTCTATTTAGTTTCTTATTTTCCCCTTCCAATGAGAAGTCTTTCCTGAGTTCTCTAGTCTTGGTATGGGACCAATAGTTAGCTTTCCTATCAGAAGAGAGTTCCGTACAATGTGGCCAAGCATTCACATGCAAACACACCCTCCACCCTCACCTTTTAGGATTCTCTCAAAGGATGTACCTTCTTTCCTGGAGACTTTTAGACTTTCCGTGTTGGTACTCCTTGCTATGTTCCATCATGAATGATAGTTTTAGGGCAAGCAACTAGCATTTTAAATAATCATGATGTTCAGGAAAATGGCATCTAATTTTAATGCTTTCAACCACTGCTCCTTTTCAAGGCACAAAGCAGCCAGACTTTCTTTTCACTGAAGAGACTGCTAATGTGATGACACCCAAACCATCAGCTGCCTCCCACGTGCACACTGACAGCTGGGGTGCTTTCAGCCTTCCCTGCCATTATTGTCCTCTCTATTTGCCTTTCTTTCTTATTAGATTGAAATGGTAGCATTTTACTGGAGTTGAGTCCAGGGGGTTCTGTGGATTGACAGACATAATTATCACATTTGCTTCCCAGCATGTGGCATCTAAGTAATAGTCTTCATATTTATCCAGCACTAATCAGAAAATATTTCAATCATTTGGAGAGGATCCCCCCCCCCCAACACAGCACTACCTAGGGAACCCATCCAATAATCATAGTCTTCATTTCTGTTATGAGGTTATATTCTTCCCCTGGCTTTATCTGCAAGCTGCATTTATCACGCAAGGACTGGGGCTTTCAATGAGTGTTTGATGGGCAGGTTTATGAGCTTGCCAAGAAGCCACTCATTGATGGAAGCTGGGAAATGCAGGGACTCTTCCATGAAGGGAATAATGAGAGTATGCAAGATTAAAGGAAACAGAATATGGGTAATTACAGTTTGAAAACATTTGGAAAAAAGAAAAGAATGAGTATATGAACACACTGTCTTATTTGCTGTTTGAACAAAGCACTGAGGATCTTGGCTCTGAGTACTCTAATAAATTTAGAGATAAATTAGTCTGATTATTTTTCTTCTTTTCTGATGTGAAATCAACAGACCTTTACCACTATTCCAGAGTCATTTACTTAGGGGCATTTCAGAATTTACATAAAAGGAATCAAGTCCTGAATGATATTTCCAAGTAGTAAAATATTTGTCATAGTCCATGCTACCCTTGAGTTGCAATGACAGAAGAAGGCTTCAACTCTGTGTGGTATAAATTCTATTCCACATCTTTCTTTGAGAAGATCTAACAAGTGTGGTCACTGGAGTAATGAGATGAATCAGAGTTGATAGCTCAATGACCTTACTGATATATAAATGACAATAATAATAGTGTGATTTATGTGTACAGTGAAGAAGAAAGTTATCCAAGGATTAGTATCATGAATTTTACATTTGTCAAGTTTCTAGGCCTCTGCGGGCATCATGTTATTTAAGCCTTTCCACATGCAATGAATTGACAACTCTAACTTCAATTCAGAAAGAAGGGTTCACATATTAACCAAATGTTTGTGGTTCAAGCAGTTGCTGAGTGGTAGAGATTGGATTGTCTAAATGTAGCCCATTTCTTTGCCACAGTGTCATGCTGTTTGCATGTAGACCTTCTTATGTCTAACCAGAAGTTTAAGAATATTCAGAAGTCCACCAATCCCTGACACTATTAATGATCCTTTGTTATGCTTGCAGACAGGAGCCAAGCATAACTGTCCTCTAAGAGGCTCCACCCAGCAGCTGACTGAAACAGATGCAAACACCCACAGCCAAACATTGGACAGAGCTAGGGAACTCTTAAAGAAGAGTTGAGGGAAAGACTAAAGGCCCTAAAGTGGATAGGAACTCCACAGGATCTCTCTGAGAGCAACCATTGTGTTTACATACATGCACTGGACCTAGGTCCCATGCACATTTGTAGCAAATGTGAAGCTTGGTCTTTATGTGGGTCTCCCAACAACTGGAATGGGGGCTGTCTTTAAAGCTGTTGCCTGTCTGTGGAATCTATTTCTCTAACGTTGTTTGCTCTCTAAGAGAGAGGATGTGCCTAGCCCTGTAGGACATTATGTGCCAAGGTTGGGGTGGTGAATACCTACGGTGGGGTGTTTAAGTCTCTCAGAGGAGAAGGGGGGGATGAAAGGAGGGTCTGCATGAGAGGGAACTGGATGAGGTGGGCCACAATTGGGATGTAAAGTGAATAAACAAATAAATTAATCAATAGGAAAAAGAATCTTCAGAGGACAAATAGGCATGGGGACAGAGTCTGGTGTTTCATCAGAAAAAAGTCCAATAGCAGCAGTGAAAGATGGATGTGTTCAGGACAAGCTGAAAGCCCAACACTGAAGGAAGCTAAAAGTAAATAAACACAGCCTGTTAATTTTGATCCTCCTGTCGCTGTGAGTCCTCTGGGGAGGTCCATCAAACGGCCCACTGCCTTCCTTGTCTGTTTATTTTATTTTGTTTGTAAGCTCAGGGAGCAGAAACCCATTTCTTCTCTGTGGCACATCCATAAAAGTTAAATAACACTTCTATTAAAACACACCAGGAAGACTCATTCCCATTTCCTTTGGAGACCTATTTACCGCTATCCTTTCTCTAGTGTGACCATCTTAAGAAAGAACAATTTTGATTTTCCTATGTCATGGAAAACTTGCTTAGATGATTAGAAATCTTTTTTTTTTTTTTTTAGGGTAAACTATGGTAGGCAATCTGAGTGCTGCTGAATATTTTCATCTAGGTAGGCTGTGATTGTCTGGGTTTTCTAGAGAAATTGAATATATATATATATACATATATATATATATATATACATATATATATGTATGTATATATGTATATATCAAATATATATGTATATATGTATATATATATATGTATATATCAAAGAGGAGTTAGTAGAATGTCTTAGAACTGATTCATGCTGCATAGTGTAAGTCTGCAGGCTGGAGAAGTGGAGAACTTCAGTATAAGAAGCTTTATATACTGATGCTTCATCAGTTCCAAGGTGTTCCTAAAGGCCTAGATGATTGCCAGTTATCAGTCAATGCTGGAAGTTAAAGAATACAAAAACCTGGATTCTAATGTCAGTAAAAACTGCAACAGCAGCAGCAGCAGGAGGAGCAGATGCACAACAAGCAAGAAAAGAAACTAGGCAATGGGGCATCATAACTCTGTTTTCGAATCCCTTTATAACCAGGCCAGCTAGAGAGAAGTTGCTTTGAACTTTGAGGGTTATGGTCTCCACTCATTTACTCCTTGATCCTTCCTGGAATTGCCCTTGCAAACATGCTTACTTGATCAACTTGAAAATGAAGGCTAATCATTGCTCTAGGAAAGGAAAATGGATACAGAACATCCTTAAAATAACAGATTAATTTATGTTCAGCTGGCTAGTGAGGAGTTTGTCTGCTCAACCTACTGAATGTTCATATCAGGTGACTGGGGATACATAGTAAGTTTCAGAGGAAGGAAATGCTACACAGAGAGGTTATGTCCATGGCCAAGGATGCAGAACACAGGGTTATGAAGCTGGGCTACTCATGCTAGTCACTGCAGCTTAGATGTAAATCTAAATGGGAAATGCCCTTGATGGTCAGGATGGACATGGATATCCTTTTTGAAGAAGGCAAATATGATTTAATTCCTGGAGGATGAGCAAGAACTGGAAAGAGAAAATGTTAAAACAAGAATTGTAACAGAAGATGATGATGATGGTGATGGTGATGATGATGAATAAATTCAAAAGCATCAATGCTAAGAAATACCACTGCTGAGGAAGAGCAAAAATCATGGTGACTGGAGAAGGTTGTACGAACAATGGAAGAGCCAAGAGATCCAAAACAGTACAATGTGACTTTAAGTTCCTCCAGTAAACTCTTTGATAAGGCCTTTGTTAATTCTGTATAGTGATGCTAAAAGTCTAGTGTTAAACTAAGGTATAGAACTGTCCATTGATTTTACATTCAGGAGACCTTAATAAGAATAATTCCTATGTCATATTGGCAGAATCTAAATAGGAAAGACAGGAATGAGTCATGCCGGACTTAGAAGTACAGACAGGGAAACATCTACAACTTTGCCAGAAAGGTATTTTACCCTTGAAAAGTTTAGAGGGCAGTGTGGGGTCAAAGAAGCATTGGTGAGATGAGACAAAACCATGTGTGAAGGCTGATAGCATTGATCTAGAAAAGATGATCAGCAATGATGTGTATGATAGAGAGAGATTGATTACCCAGAAACAGTGCTCTATTTGATTCCTACCCTTTCGGTGAAAGGTACTTATGTACATTTAAATGCTTTGCATGGACATCTCCTCTTGCTCATCTTGACCCACATTGCTGAACCATATTGTGCCCATCTGTATCTTCGATGAAGTTAAATACCATTAACATGTAATAAACTTAGTGTTTGTATTTGCAGTGGTTTTGTTTTCTTCAAAAGCTCATCGATTGCTTCCTTCTCTTGTGATAATTAAATCAAACAATTGGCCTATTGACTTATTATCACACACACTCAACAGGTATGTTTGACTGTGTTCAATATGCCCATTACTACACTAAATCAAATGATAAACAGATAACCTTTACATGGTGCTCCTGCAACCAAGATTTTCTTCCTCTCAAAAGTAGAATGACATATTTCATAGCACCTATCAAGGTCTTTTGAGTAGGTCTGTTGTTATACAGAAGAAAAATTCCGTTTTCTTTTAATCTGTGATACTAGAAAGATAGAGAAAGCTCTCTAGCTTAAACTTCGTGTGTGTGTGTGTGTGTGTGTGTGTGTGTGTGTGTGTGTGTGTGTGTGTGTAGGTACATGTGCACTTGTATGCCCTTGTGTATCACTGGTAGAGTGAGGCTTTAGTATCATCAATTGAGGAATATCATTAAGCAGTTTGGCTTATATCTACCTAAAGAACCAGAAACTTTCAGCTACTTCTATTTATTTTTCTTGAAGACATGAAATAGCATTTGCATATAATGGAGTTCTGAGAGTGTTCACATAGCTCTAAAGAAGGTGGTTACAGTTAAGTTTTTAACTAAAACTTATGGCTATAAAGAGCTATGCCATAAAGTAATGTTGTTCTTTAGCAAATGCATATTGACCACTAACACATGAAATATCACTGATAAATTGCAAAACTATTATAGCAACAGGGAGAAGCTATATGAGAAGACAGTAAATTATTATGCCGAATGAGTAACATTTGATCACCATGGGTAGGAGTTGAGTGGAATAGGAACAGGGAATTTTCTGCTGAAAATGATTTGATTTGTGATTCGAATACTGTGACATGGTCATCAGAAAATCAAATCATGTTTTTATCATGGTAAGCAGAATCTCACAATGATGCCTTCACCTCTGTTTTTGTTCCATCAAGCTACAGATGTCATCCAAGAACATCAAGCATGAGAGGAATTCAAAGTGTCACTGCAGGCTTGGAAACAAGAAGCAGCACATGGAAAGGAGTACGGAAGTATTAGAAGTTGCATGAAGCATTGTTTCAACACCAGTCAGTGTTTGGCAACCTGAGGCCATTGCAGATATAAATATGTATTTTGCAAACAGATTACAGAATTGAAAGTGGACCTTCCTCAAGCATTTCCAGACAAAAGCCCAGATTACTTCGCAGCTGGTTTAAGATCTTGCTAAGTCCTATGTAGAAATCATTTAACTATCAGCATTCTAAATAACTGTAAGAAAATATGTTGTGAGTCTTTAGGCAACTATTTGGTTCATGTTGTTTTGCAGTCATCAAAATCTAACATACTGAGGGTGACCTAGCATGTCAGTGTGTTCACATTATCCCTGCTTCTTGTGTGGATATGCATATGTGTGGGATGGTTTGTATATAGGGTTGGGTAGGTACATATGAGAATTAACTCCTAAATAGAGAATTGATAAGCAACTTACTTCATCTGTAGATACACAGCTAATTGCCTCCATAGCTGATGAGTTATAAAAAGTTCTATATGACAAACAGATCTCTGAAGTATTTAAATTTTGCTAACCATAGAAGTGAGGAACAGCTAACAACAAAGTCCTTGGAAATGCCACTTAGAAACCAGTTACTGCAGAAGCTTCCTAAAATACACATATATGTACATATAAAAAGAGTTTCAATTGGGTTATCCTACAATTGGAGGACAATTCCTCTCCCAGATACCAATGAGCTATCAAATGAAAAAGTTCAGTGTCAATAATTGATAACTTCCATTTAAGTTGTTGCTTTGTGAGGTCACGTAGAAACTCTATTACAGGAAAATGATAGTGGTTTTAGTTACCCTCCAGAATTTGATGGTAAGATCTATTACTGAAGATACCACATACATTAGTTTCAGGACATGGAGAAATCAACCTGGTTTACACCTGGAAGCATCATCCCTACGTAGTAGCTTTTATAGTAATATATGAGAAGAAACATAATCAACAATCTTACACAGCTATGTAATAACTGCATCTAAACTTACATCGCTACAGTAATAACTGACCTGGCAATGTAAGCCCACTGGCACAATAAGGAAATGAATGCCAGGAGGTAAGCTATCCCATTTTGATCAGTCCTAAAGCCTGATCCATAAGCAAGAATTCATATGTAGTACTATTACATGGCTCAGAGACTGGTGGCTCAGTCATAGGCCCCAGAGGAGAACCTAACACTCCTAGCTTGCTAAAACATCATCACAATAAAGTTCCTTCTAAAATTTCTTAGTTACACCCATAAATTAGTGCATCTTTCAACCCTCATCAGAGAAGTTTCTTTTTGTATTAGATGGTGATTAATACAGAGACTCATAACTGGTCAATGTGCAAAGAATAAGAGACTATTGAATGGTCAGACCTAAATGGTACAGCTATATCACACTTCATTCCCTAAGGTTCAGAGATGTTTGAAAAAGAGAAGCCAAAAAAAAAAAAAAAAAAGCCTGAGGTAGTGAATGTTAACAAAGAAACATTTTCTGGGCATTACAGGGTTGATGCACATACATGGTTGTCACACACACGAACTCACTTCAGCTATGATTGCATGCAAGAGACCTGACTTCAGCAGATACAAGTAGTCAATATTCCAGTATGAAGAAAGGTGAAATGGGGCTCATGAAATCCTACCCATAACTGAGGACCCTCTGGCAATTGGTAGCTTTTCTGGAGAGGGAAAGTCATTTTCAATTAGTTAGTTGTCCCTTGAGAGGCTACTAGTCCACCGTTAGAGTGTCCAACATTTATACACACACTAAATAACACTAAGAGGATTCAGTGAAAAATTTTAAGCATAGGAAGTTGAGAAGAGAATGGGATGAGGGCAATGGAAGAGGAATTGGAAGAGAAGGATTGGGCTAGAAACATTCAATATGCCTTAAATACTTTTAGAAAATTGTAAAGCAGTAAAGTAGAAAACACAGAAAAATTAAAAATATCAAAAGTCACAGATTTGGGTGGAGTATGTGAGCTTAAACAACAGATTGGTATTCTAGATGCAGCAAGCTCAAGATCAGAGTATCAGAGAGGTTGGGAATGATGAGAAAGGATGAAGACCAGTGCTTTGATTTGAAGGCACCTTTTGTGACATCTTTGCATGGAAGAGACTTAGTTTCCTGGGCTCTTGTATAAGAAAGAGTCGTTTACAACCTTATATAAGTTGGGCTACTTTTACAAAGAATTTATCTCCATAAGATCACACAGGGTAAAATGGCTTTTTTGTATGAATTTTGAAGAGATGTAGCATGGTATTCAGTGTTTTCTACTTTACAGATCAAATTCCATGTGTGTGATAGTTACTCTTTTTGGATGTTCAGATTGTCTGGAGCCAGTAGGCAAAGTTTGATAAATCTACATTTGGACTCCAAAGAAAGCTAAGCACAAGCCAGGTGACAACATGTGCCTGAAATCAAGGACCTGCCCCACCTCCCCCATGTTAACATTGTTATTTCTGTGCTTCACTCTACTCAGTTCAGTCACCAATGTACTTTATACCATCTGCAAGCCAAGTGACCATTGACCTTGACACAACAATCAACATAAAGGTAAATATTGGTTGCTGGGTAGGGGATTTCTGCAGCATGCAGACGTCACAGGCTGCACAGGCCTTCAACATGGTGTGACCTCTGGTGTACTCATTAAACACACAGAAAGTTGAGAATTTTCACATTTTACAGGAAGACATTTAGAATTCTAGTCTTGAAGTAAAATGACTTCTACACATTTACACAGAACCAGTTCTTCTAACATGGAGGTTTCTTAGTTCTTCATTGCATAGTGGAACAAACGTATCTTATGATCAACTATGTTAAAATATGTAGAATTATGAATGACAAATACCACCAATAAAGTGTAATGCTAAAAAATACTGTAAATGAACCTTTTTATCATGAATACACTGCTGAAAATCAAAATGCAAAAACTAAACAAAATCAGAGTTACAAACAGTAGATTCCCTTTGCCACGAAAGAAATACCTATGTTTTGGGAAACATCACCTAGTAACCAAGGTTTTCAACATTCTTACATTTACAGTGAATCTTACGTACATAAATATACATATATTCTTATGTCAACAGTGAAGCAGAAGCAGGGTTATCTGAGATGAAGAAGCAGAGACTATTAAGGGATGGAAAAAGGGACAAAAATGTAAAGTGTATGCAAATGAATATAGTAAAAGTAATGAGTTTTTGTGAAACTTATCAAAATGGATACACACTAGTAAAAATAACAACACACACAAATAAAACTCCAAGTCCCCCCCCAAAGGCACAGCAATGCTTTGTTGAAGGTCATATAGTTATAATATTTAAGTAGAAGCTAGGTGGGTCTCAAGCTCTTGATTGCCATTCCAACACTTATTATACACACACACACACACACACACACACATGTATGTGTGAATATATACATGCATAATATACGTGAGGAAATACAACACACATTGTGTGTAAACATATATATACATAATATATATGTGAGGACCCAACACATACACACACTATATATATATATGTATATATATAATATCTTATATATATTATATATAATAAGATATAGATATAGATATAGATATAGATATAGATAGATATAGATATATAGTGGTGATCTTTTTAAAACTCATCTGTGTCTTTTAGGAACCAGGCTCTTCTGGAATCACAACTGAATTACACAAGCCACATGAGGTTTCTTTTACAATCCCAAAGAAAACAAAGGTAAATTGGAAAAGCACCATGGGATTGACTGCAAACAATTGAAATTCTTCTCAGTTAAACGCTGAGATGAAAAGGCCAAGGCAAGCACAGCTCTGCAGAGAGGAGAAATGAAAAGTCAAGTCTGAAAGCTTTACAGATGTCGATACTGCACAGAGTGGACTTAGTTCTGGTAGAAAAAGAAAAAGCCACAACTGCGGGCAGTTTCCACACCTCAGTTCCTGTGCATATTCCTCATCTCTCTTGGATTCAACCTGCGGTGCATTTAATGAGTCCTCCAGAGGTCTCACCAAGTTAAAGGGCTGTGCAGACCATGAGGTCAGCACACCAGAAATCTCCTTTCCCAGGCACCAATGTTCAGTTAAACCCCAACTCATACACCTCATGGGTCAGCCTGAATACTAGAAAGACCATGATTTTCCAGTGCCAAATAACAAAAAATAAATAAAAATAAAAAATAAAGAAGTATCCATGAACCACTTTGCCTGAAACGTTCTTCACTGCACTGTATATGTCTAATATCAATAAGGGAAGGTATAACAGTTACATTTTTCCAATAAGGAAACAAAATTTGGGAAATTTACAGCAGCCCCTCATGAACATCTCCTAAGGACACAACTGGAATCTGGATTTTAAGCCTATGTTTGCCAAAGGGCTTTGTAATACAGCAAATACAGTTGTGTATGTGTGTGTGTGTGTGTGTGTGTGTGTGTGTGTGTGTGTGTGTGTGTTGATGTTCAACTTCTATTCTCAAGCAAATAGAACATTTCTAAACTTTCTTATTAGCATGTTACTTTCCTTTTATTGTTGTGACAAAATACTTAGCAGAAGGCATTTAAAGAAGGAAAGATTCACTTTGGCTAACAGTTTACAGGACAATGTTCACTTCAGCAGGAATAGCATGGCGGTGGAATCATGAGGTAGCTTGTCACATTGCATCTGCAACATGGAAGCAAGAAAGATAGATGCTGGTGCTCAGGTTGCTTCATCCTTTGTCAATTTTTATTTATACACATACTCTAGTGAGTCTTCATACTCCAGGTAAACATCACTGTCCATGCCTCATGGATATGTCCAGTGGTATGCTTCCTAGGTAATTCTAAATTATGTCAAGGTGACAGTGATGATTACTCTCTCAGGGAAATGATGTAGGGTCAGCGAACTATGAATATATTCAATTGTCATATCCTGGCATGGTCCTTAATGATGTTTCTCAGGTAAGCAAAGGAGAGTTCTGAGAATCTTGAAGAAGATACTGACATGGACAGAAATTTAGATCTTTGAATGCCTGTATACTGCTAAGGCTCTCTATATTAATCCCATTCTTCATCCTGACACCTCACTAAAAACATATATTAGATTAGGACCATCCTGTTGTTTCAAGTGACTGCAGAGCAAATGACCAAAAGAATTAGGAAACCTGATGGAGATTGGTCCTAATGCTTCGATTTAATTAGGAATCTGCATGTCAAAATGTAAAAGTCCTTGCCTCCAATTGGTTTTAGATTGATCAATAAATATGCCAGCGCTAATAGCTGGGTAAAGGAAGGAGGAGTGGGACCCTTATAGCTGCACTAGCTAGAATACAGGGGAGAGGAGAATTGCCATGACTCAGGGAAGAAGGATAGGATGCAGGAGCGTCCAGGAGAGAAAGCCAACCAACCATGTGAGAATTTGGGTAGGTGGCTACTGGCCATTTCCTTGATTGGGCCTAGGGAAGCAGGGGGAGGTTTAAGAGTGGCCAGCCTTTGAGGTATCCAAGGCATTCCAAAAATAAGCTGGGGTGTGTGTGTGTGTGTGAGTGTGTGTGTGTGTGTGTGTGTGTGTGTGTGTGTGTGTGTCTTTCATTCATGGATCCACAGATTTTCTGTGCAGGTGGCTGGAAGCCTGTGACTTGCAGGGAGCATGAAGTGATGTAGCCAAAACTCACCACTATAGAAACCTTCTCAGTTGTTATCTCAAATTCCAAAAGTAAGTGAGCATCACCATAATTACAGGTTCCAGTCAATGCATTGGCATTGGTCTACAGGCCACATCATCACTAGAATACAAATAAGGAGCTAAGCCCCACAGATCAATTTTAATCACCTTCCTATGGTTGGCAAATGGCTATAAAGTTGAGGGCCTGTACTGGGTTGTGAGATACCACTCCATTTCAAGAATAAAACATTTTTTTCACCCAAAGCACAGGAAGATTTTATGGCACATGTCTAGCGTTTAATGTTATCTCCCAGAGATATTTCTTGACCAAAAACTCTACCTTATTTAAACTCATAATTTTATTCTAGTATATTATTTAACTTACAGGTTATTTGTCAGATCCAAAAATCTTGCCACATTGACAAGGTCTCTGAAAAAAAAAAAAACCCAGACATTTAAAAGTAGATTGAGGGAAAGGAAACACATTTGTGGCCCATGTATCTCTTGTACAGTAATTCATAATGTCCAATTGTTAATGTGTCCATATGTCCTCCTGTTTTCCTGGTGATTGATTAGAAAGCTAAGAATTTGTCACTAAGTTTGGGCTTGGCCAGAAAGATATGAGTGAGGAGTGTGAATATCTCAAGAGGATGTAAGTGAGTGAAGCCAGGCTTACAGATATGGTGGACTCCTACAGAAAATAAGTTTATTCAAATACTCTCAAATAACTGACTTTTTCTGAACTATTACTTGCATGTTATCTTTTTTCATTTTTTATTGGATATTTTATTTATACTTCAGATGCCATCCCCTTTCCCCATCCCCCCCCCCTTAGAAAACCCTTATCCCATGTCCCCTTTTCCTTTTACCTGCATGTTATCTTAAGGCAAAAGGTTACATGTGGCTGGAAAGTCAGGTATTGACATGAATATAAACCCACTACTCAGTCATCCATGTAACTTTCATATGCCAAAGCATTGTTAATAAATCAGACAACAGTGAGTAGAAAAGAAGCCAAGAACAGTGGCTACTGATTTGATCCTGTCCACCTATATTCAAGTAGTGTGAAATAGCTTCCATTTTTACCATCTTCTAATGAGGACATATTATTACAGACATAATATAAAGAACACATTGAATAAGTATTGAACCAGTGAGCTTCACACTTCTTTTTCCTTGGTATCTGCCTCTTTTTCTTTTCTATGGACAGTGGAAGACAGAGTCTCCTTAGACAGGCATTATCAAAGCTATCTTCTTTGTCCAATATTAGCTTCTACTTTAAAGGTTGATTGATTTACTTACCATTCATTAGCTTCTCTTTTGTTGACTTCTTCTATACTCATTCATTTTTCATTATTCTCATCAGAAAATAATTGAACAAATATTACCAATTTCTATTTGGCTTTATTGACTCTATTTAAAAAGTGACTGCAAGGATTAAACAGAAGATTGCATTTATCTGATTTATAGCCTTTGGTTGTTTGTTCATTTGCACTAAAATATGTAGTAAAAGAATTAAATATTTAACTTCTATACATCATTCTATACATGCTTTCCATAGGGCAGGGCTTATCATTTCCTCAATTAGGAAAGATGGAGAGATGAGCAAGCAGGCTTTAGACTGAGAGTTTGTTAGTATTACCTTAACCTTGTCCAGTTTCTGTAAAGCTAAGGTTTTCATCCATGAGATTTACAGATGTTTCCTAACTAGTAGCCAGTTTTAAAGTTTTAAACACAGGTCAGCCTGACTTCAGTGTCCCCATGGAATTCCAATTACATTATACTTCCTAAAAGGAAGGATCCAGAATAGAAGAGTAAATGAAAAAAAAAAAAAAAACACTACATTTGTGGTCTAGTCATCTTCAGTATAATAATTTATAATGCCAATTCATGTGCTCAATTCATGACTTTGGTGTGGGTTCATGTGACAGTGTGCTTCAAAGTCCTTGGCAATTGACTATATTCTGATCACTGGTTTAGTACAGTAAACAAAGTTTGTGATTGAACAAAATATCAGTGGCTGAATATTTAAGAGAGAGAAGGATTCCAGAGACAGTAAGAATAAGATTACATGTTCAAAGCCAACCTGAGCTACAGGAGATAATTTTAGGGCAGATGAGGCTGCAGAACAAGATCTTTTGTTAAGAAAACAAAGTGTATGTGGAGAGAGAGAGAGAGAGAGAGAGAGAGAGAGAGAGAGAGAGAGAGAGAGAGAGAGAAAGAGAATGAGGAAGGAAAAAGAAGCAAAAATGGAAAGAAGAAAGAAAAACATAAAGAGAGCATGGGTGGAGGAATGATTGAAACACACTTGTCATAGTAATAGTTTATACAAGAAACTTCTGTAAAATTGCTCTCACTCAAATCTCTGTTGATAACTGTGTTTCCAGACTCAACAGCAAAATGCTCATTAGGGGTTCCCTAGAATTACATCCTCTGATTTCCACATTGCAGCTGGATGGTGGTACCACAAAGATTCTCACATAAACCCCAACAAGTCCTGTCTTACAGTATTTATGTACTTGCGAAATGTTCTCCTGGGCATAGAACCTTTGATTTTCCTGTAACTAATGGATTTATGATAAACACAGCTATCATCTCATGACTGTGTAATATATAAGATGGTGTCTTCCTTCCAGGTTTACTCTAGAGATTATTCCAGCATGTCTGGTGGGGTAAATAGTCACAGCAAGGAAGCCCACCTCTCTGGAAACTGTGCATAATCCCTAAGACATATATCAGTCTATGAAAGCAATGACTAAGGGACCATCAGAGCCTACAAAAACCACAGCTCTATGAAAACATTGATTATAGCCTTGTGAGCCTCTGAGCAAATGACTCAACTGAGCTGTGGGTGAACTCAAGCAATAAAAAAAGAGAAGTAGCAAAAGTGTGTACTGTTGGTGGCATAAAGCTTGAAGCAATGTTATATACTGCTTAACAAACTAACTAATTTTGGGTGCCTATCATTTTATATCTGAGCTTGCTATTCCATAAAATGCCAGTAGTCATTAAAGTTGTGAGTAGTATAATGATATTATACATTAAACATACATACTATCATTTACATACAGGAAGACTCATGGGAGGTGAGTTATTCTTATGCCTTATAACACACTGATCTAAAATAATAGAAGATATCCATTGAAGTTGTTTTTAATCAAGTTTTTTTTTGGAACGTCAGCTTGTGTTTTTCTTCTTATTTTTTGTCCATGTTTTTGGTCTTCTTCACAACTTCCTCTTCTATGTAAGACCTCTTTACAATTTGACTTCCCTCCCAGTGTGCTTGCCCTTACCATTTCTCAGAACTTACAGGAAATAAGAATTCTTGTTCCACACTGTTTTCAGAACCTTATGAAGATCATCTCTGTGTGCATTTTGATATAGTCATGGAAAACAAACAGAAACAAAATGTATATGAATTAAAGTGAACACAGTATTTTAATACTTAGTATACTTTAAGTTTTGGCCAAGTAGGTTCACCTTTTAGAGGAATTATCAATTTCATGTTTTAGAAAATCTCTCTCTCTCTCTCTCTCTCTCTCTCTCTCTCTCTCTCTCTCTCTCTGTGTGTGTGTGTGTGTGTGTGTGTGTATGTGTGTTTGCACTTACATTTTGTAATCAATTCACATTTAATTCACTTTAAGTTTGCCCAAGATGTAATGTTACTGGACTCAAAGAAAAGGGAGGCTGACAGAGGGATGGAGCGGTTCAACAAATGAGAAGGAGCTATATTTGGAAAGAATATGGGTTCAAAGTCTTCCTCTGTCTTTTGACAGCCATGTGGCCTTGGAGAAGTTACTCAATTGTTCTGGGCTTCTGTTTCCTAATGGCGGAATGAGGACAATTGCAGTCATCTTAGAAAACTGTCAGATGTGACCTATATCCATGAGTAGCAGAAGCCAAATATTCTGTGGCTTTATTCTTCTTTGGTCAAAGTCCTGATGTAGGGCCTTGTTTTGGGAAATTTCCAACATGAATATGTGATAAACAGATAGGTAGATAGATGATGGAAAGATAAATAAAAGAAAACTTAAAATTCAACAGAAGAAAGATGAAGTCTTCCTGGAATAAATAAGGTGATGGTTGACATTTCTTGATAGTTTTCCAGGAAAATGTCATGGCACACTTAAAGGAGCCTTTAAAGGCCTTCTCAGTTTACAGAGAGCACAAGAGCTTAGAAAATACACCTGTGTTCCAGGAAGTCTCAAGAGACTCTTACTCTTTATGAATGATGATGCAGCAATTTAGATTCTCTGAGTTTCAAGAGCCAACCCTTGATGACACAGGCCTTCCTAACACTGAAGCAGGCTCACATCTCTGTGTCTACACAAGGCCTGGGAACCTCACTGCATCTATGGCCACAGCTAAAGAACAGTGTTACAATGCTATGGACATGGGGTTTCATGGAAATTTATTGTAGCACTGAGTCACCTCTTGGCTTGTTGAAAGATCTGTTGTTTATCTGGCAGGAAGTCTGTATAAAGGATGCTCTTGAGAATTGCACTGAACGAATTTATCCTAGGAGAAAATAAAGCTAAAATGTAAAAACAGCCTTCTGAACATAAAAGGTGGATGAAAAAGAAAAAAGGGTCTTATCTGCTAAGCACTTGTCTATTCTAAATCACAATCACACCGAGAAGGATTTGAGGGGAATAAAGGTACTAAAACCCAGAGACAAGTCTTACAGAAGCCTCTGCTAGTCCTAAAAACAGGAACCAATTTATTTTATTATATATTGTGAGCAATGAAAGATCCAAGAGTCTGTCCCAGGGGAAACAACTTTGGAATTTCCTCTGTAAAGGCTGAACACAGCCTGAGATGAGCAAATATGGTGATACCTCAACATGGTGATACCTCAACATGTACCCTTTGAGGGCATTCTGAAGCATTTGTGAGAGCAGAATACATATCTGGATGCCAACATTTTTTCATAAAGTGTGATGACGGGAAACACTGTTACTATCCCCATGTAGTACTCCAAGTCTCTGGAGTGGGCACACTACAAAAGCACATCAGTGTGTTGATTGATGAACATCTGCAGATTTGGTATAATATTTAGCCAGTGAGATAGCACTTTTGAAGCAGGGTTTGCCCATATATAGACTAGCTACTTAGTGCAAGCTATTGTTACCTGATTCATGAGTTAGAAGGACACTCCTTGGTATTGGAGACTATATAACGATCCTAACAGCAATTCCTCTACAGACTATCATGTCATCTAGCAGACAGTATATGTGGGCATGTCCAGTTTGCTTCTAACCTAGGAATGTAAGTTCCTGACACTGAAGAAATAGCACAGTGGATAAGATGCTTGCTTCATAAGTGTGTAGCATCCACATTAAAAAATGAACAGGGTAGGCATAATTGCCTACTTGCAAACCAAGTTTTTGGAAGCAGAAATGGGAGGTACCAAACAAAATTAATTAGTGTATTCTGGGATCAGTAAACAATACTGTGTTGTATAACAAAATGGAGTGTAGTATAGAAAAACAAACATAAGGAACTTTGGCCTCTACACATATCTTCAAACAGTTATATGAAAATATATGTAAATATAATATACATGTATTATATATAAGCATCACACAAACTCAACACACAAACACAAACACACACAGAGACAGAGAGAACATGAAATAACAACAAGAAACGGATTATGGCTCCTGGCTCATTAACAAGATTTCTTGCCAATAAGAACTCTTCTTCTGAATTGAATTAGAATGATCTTCACATCTGTCTTCTGTGACTGGCCTCTCTGGCTGCTTCAAGCCTGTTTCTTACCTTTTCTTTCTTTGTAGTACTAGATTTAATCTTTGACATGCTTCTAAAACTTCAGCTCTGATGTCCTCTGAACTAGATTCCTTGTGGCTTATGTTCTGACATCTCAGAGTTGATTCGGCTTCTGGTCTTTGATCTCTGCCTACAGCTCAGATAGTGCAGCAGCTCCTGGCCCATCCCTTACCCTTTCTACTCTCTCCTTGAAAGACTTCACTTATATGAAAAAATTCAGTTCCATGTGTCTGTTCCTCCCTCTCTCCCTCCCTTTTCCCTCCTCTCTGTACTGCCCTCCCCCCTCCATCTTTCTATCCTATCCTCCTTCATTCTACACTGCATTACTCTTCACAATGCCCTGCTATGACCTCCTCATCTACTAGGACTAACAATAGACAGTCAGTTAACTTGACCTTACAATGCAACCTCAGAGGAAAGTGGCCATGGTGAATGTTTACCAGGACAATTCCGGAGGGCAGTTCTATGAATGAAAATGTATCACACCCTCCACAAGTGGGCGATCTGATGAAGTGACATGACAATGAAAGTAAATTCCAACCAATGTAAGAGAAAAGGAAACAAATCACTGTTGACAGAGCCTAAAGCAAAGTATTCCAGTCTACCTGGGATCCACTGTAAGCCAGGCATTTTGCTTTAGAGGATGGTTCACCATAGATCATAAAGCTTAGCTGTCCTTTTGAATGAACAAGTGTCATCACCAGCCAGTAAAAGAGCTTTTGATGCCCATTTGAGACATTCAGTTTTTACATACAAACAATTGCAATAGATATTTATATAGATGCCTAAAAGTAATCAAGTCAGACAATGAAGTTCTTTTCATCAAGATGAAAGAAAAAGTAGTGGGTTTTCAGTGAGCTCCAGAATACTCTTATAAAAACAAAGACCTACAAGAGCACTCAGAGAACTTGTACTTCAGTTACAAGTCTCCCAGGAGCCAATAATCCTCAGTCCATTCAAGTTATTTCTTCAACTAGTAATTCTCTACAGTCTATAAAAACACACTCCTTTCTCTGATAATATCCTTATTGGAATTGATTTATGTCTCAACAAATTAGATGGGGTTGTCCTGTGATTCATGTGAATTCACTCCTTATTTAGAAATACAGCGTCATATGAAGCATGTGGCAAATTTCTTTGCAAAGGGAACCTTAAATATATGTTTAGAGGCCATTAAGAGTTCCAAATAAAGATGTCAAAATAAATGTATTTTCCCCTGCTTGTCACCCCAGAGGCTATTGGCTATAAGCATTTGGCCATGGTGAATAATCACTTTTAAGTTGGGGGGGCAAATGTAACATTTCATTAAATGTCAAGGAGGATTTAGTCATGGCACTGGAGTTTGTATAAATGTGGGTTGTTCTTTCTGAAGAAAGAGGAGAGTCTGTATAGACTATTAAAGTGAAGATGAGCTAAGCGGACTTTTAATTCAAAGATTTATTTCTCAGATGGAGGAATGAACACCCAACATGCAACAGTGTACTTACATGATCTGTGTTGAAAAAAATGTAAAGAAGTGATATTTTCCATGTTACAAAGAGATTTAAAAACAGCATTCTTATTGTTCAGGTTGATACTTACACTGCTTCATGACATCCCTTGCTCACCATTAACCAGATATACGCATTCATTTTGCAGGAAGGCTTTATTTATATATTATATAATTGCTCAGAACAAATCCTTAAGAATGCTAATTTGCATGGGGGATTTTTTGCATTTCAATAGTTTATCTTCTGCTAGTACAATGGTTACTGTTCCCTTTACTGTGTAGTCAAAATCTATCTGTCTCTAAAACCATCTCTCTGTCCTACAGCCCAAACTGAGCCATCAGAATGTCTCCTGTTTGAGGGTCTCCCTGGCAACATGTACTCTTCTCAGTTCCCTCTAGCACTGAGAAGGACACTTGGAAATCATTTCTGTATGAGATTTGTTTATTTGTATTCTGAAAAGAAGATTAGTATTTGTTCTTTCCAAATAAACAAATAGTTTGTGTATATGTGTTTGTCAAGAGACAGAGAACTGCAGTGACTTTTCTATATCCATTCCTTGCACAGCCAACTCCCCCTTTCCTCCTTGAACTACAAAGTTATAATTCAGTGGATCTCAACCCTACTTACTACCATGTCAATTAGAGTAGCCCCTTGAGCTCATGTTGCTGTAATAACTACATGTCAGGAAAATGAAGAAGTCTTATTGTTGTTATTGCTGTTGTTATTGAGGCTGTCAACAATATATTTACTCAGTAGACACCTACAACAGTAACATATTTGTATTTAAAACTCCCTATTTCTACTTGATTTTCCTATTTGATGTATTCAACAAAAGTCAACTTATATTATTTTTCTATAATCTGTTTTGTCCATTTTAGGGCTTAAATCTTTTCCATAGGAAGTCATTTTTAATGTGATTTTTCACTTAAAAACAAAATAGGAAATTCTAATTATTGAGTTTCCTGTAACAATTTAAAGGTATCTCTTCAATTGCATCTGCTTTGCCTAGTATTTAAAAAGTAGTCTATATTTGACTTCTTTCAAGGTTTTATAGCTATAACTAATTTTTAAAATTAATAATTGTGTCTTGGTATGATTTTATCATATATATATATATATATATATATATATATATATAAGTTGAGACTCTTTAAGTCTTTTATACCTGTAAATTTATAAACTATATCAAATTAGAAAAAATTCATTCATAATTTAATACATCTTTTCCATACTACAACACCTGCTTTTAAAGCTTTAATTATATCATATATTAGTCTGATTTTATCCAAAGGTAACTGATGCCTTAATTGAAATAGATTTGTTGTTTTAAGTCTTTGATTCTGTGAGACTCTACAAATAATTTGTATTTCTTATTTTTTTTCTTAAATTTATTTAATATTTTCTTCTGCTGTTTCTGGTCTTGTACTACAATTTTTTAATTTTCAAAGCCTCAGTTTAATACCTTATATATTTTTATTTAGATCATTCAATTTGGTAGTTTTGTATCTTCTGTTTCTTTCTGTGTTCATGGTTTAAGTGATACATCAGTAATTTTGTTTTTCTTCCCCGTCTCTGTGTGCCTCTTCTGACTGTTGTTTCCCCTGGCTATAATTTATTTATTTCTGCTTTATTGAATGGATAGTAATCTAAGTTGTATTCAGACTACTGTGATAGTTTTATTAAGCATTTTCTAGAGCTTAATGTTCTGACAAATAAAAACTCAAAAGGTGTATTTTCTTTGTAGGGTGGCCCTTAACCATTGTTGGACAGAGCTCCAGTAGTCTCTATTTTGTAGGTTGTTCCTTCTCACTAATATGATGTGGCTTGGGGTCTCTTGTGAGGGAGCCCTGGGATTAGTAAGTATTTCAGACTCAAGCTGGCCTTGACCCAAATACTTTCCCATCCTGTTTTCACAGTGGGAACACTTTACTCACAGCCTCTTGTATTCCGTAAATTCCTCTGAGGTCACACTGTAGACTTTAGGGGTTCAGTGGCATGTATCGTGGCACAGGTTTCTAAATCTACTTTTCTTCCCTCACTAGTGCATTCCTGTTTAAAACAGGCAACCTGCAAGGAGCCATGGTGCTGAAGAAGGAGCTGAGAGCTCTATATCTTGATCTGCAGATAGCAGAAGGGGACTGTGTATGACATTGGGCATAGCTTGAGGATATGAAACCTCAAAGCCCACCCCCACAGTGACACAGTTTCTCTAACAAGGCCACATCTATTTCAACAAGGCCACACCTTCTAAAAGTATCTTTCCCTGTGGCAAGCAGTCAAGTATTTGGGTCAATGAGGGCCATTCATATTTAAACCACCAGAGAGAAGTTTCTATTGGAACCACCACAACACACATGCTTCCACTGTTGCAATTTGTTTTTGAGGAGTGTTTGTGAGGCAAGCACTTTGTCAGTCAAGCCACTTCCATAGCCACTGTATTTAATATCTTCTTAACCAAATTATCTAATCTTCAAAATAACCTATAAAACATTAATATCATTTTTTGATGAGGCAACAGCCTAAGAGAATCTTAATAGTTTTCTCTTATTAAGAAGCTTATTCAGTGACCAGTGCAATGTAAGTTTAAGCTAACCACGCAAACACTTGCTTTTCAGAGTTATTTATATAGATATGACAACACATTTCTACATTGTCTTCTACCATTTATTTTCGACTTTGCATGCTGCTCATTTCTTTGTTGTTGGGATATGAGGTTAATGGTATTTACTGGTTGCCTCCTATGTCCATATGGAAATGTGCCATTTGTTATATATCATTGACTTAAATTAAAAAACAAAACAAAACAAACAAAAACCCCAAACCAAACCAACCAACCAAACAAACAAACAAAAAACCCACTTCATGTTCAGGGTAGTTGACCAACATATTCTGGACTCTACAAGTTTTTGTGTGTTTTACTAGGTTACAGTTGGATATACATTGAATTTTATTAGGTGCTCTTCCATTTTTTTTCATGGCTTTTTTGTTGTGTTGGTTTTTTTTGTTTGTTTGTTTTGAGAAAGAAGTTATCAAGTTGGGTAGATAAGATGATCTGGAAGGACTTAGAAGAGGGGAAGATTATGATCAAAACATGTTTAAATTGCTTTAAATAATAATAAGATATAATATAAAAAGAAAAAAAAGCAGAAAAACAACAACTGTTGAGGAAAATATTTGAAAAAGCTGCAGCCGGCTGCTGTGTAAAAACAACCACCTGCTCTCAGTTCTGGCCCCATGTTGACAGAATTTAGTGTTACAGGCGGGCTACCTTGGCCCAGCTGGGTGTTCTCATCTCAACAGGCTCTCTGGCAGGGCCATGATAGCCACACGCCATGGTAGTCCACCACACAGTCAGCCACCACATCACCCAACAACCAAGTAAATCAAAACTCTAGAGGCTTAAAGATTAGCCAAACAGATTTATATATCAGCAAATACTCAGTACACAAGATGCCCACACAATTAGAGTTGTTATCCCAATTAGCTAACATTGATAAGAATAACTACCTGAGACTGCTAGAGACATAAGTAGCCATCTTGCCTCCCCTCCTGCTCTCCCATTTTTCTTTGCTCTCTCCTCCCAACTCCTAGCTCCTCCTCCATCTTCCCTGTTAATTGACAAAGCTAAGCTGCAAATACATTGGGTAAAAAATTTCTGCCACAAAGAGTAACAACATAAAGATGTCTGCACCCAGCTTACTATTCCTGTTGCCTTGTTTGTCTCCTGCTGCCATGCCTGCCTGCTTGCCATGATGAGATACTATCCCAATGGAATTGTGAGCTCCAGTAAACATGTCTGTAAAAATGAAGAAATAAATAAAAACAGTCTGTCTGACTAGTCACTTCTGTCCCAACTGCATCTAGCAGGGACATCAAATAGGGAAGATCCTATATTGCACTTTCCCAGGCATTTTCCCATTCTCTAAACACAATGCTCTCTCTCTCTCTCTCTCTCTCTCTCTCTCTCTCTCTCTCTCTCTCTCTCTCTTTCAATGAATGGGGAGATGATTTGAAGGACATAATTCCATAAGTCCAATTGAGCACAGATATCATTTCTACCAATTTCCACAGCTTCTCAGAGAAAGTTATTTGATCTCACATTCTCCCTCTATAAAATGATGGTAGCAAAGATGCCAACAAAACATAATGGCATGTTTGTGTAAGAAACCCATTTCAGTTACAATTGTAAAGTGATGAGATTGTTTCAGAAAATACTTTATTCCCATTTCTTATAGGATGGGTCACCACCATCATCAGTTATACTCACCATTGAGAAAATGTTCTTAACCCGAGAAAACAAAATGGTTATTTTGAGAATACACACAGTGATGCTGAAGTTTATCGGAAAGAATCCCAAGTCTTGTGATATAGTCTGTGAGCCCTAATTCGAATTTTCTATGAAGGTGTTAGTGGGTCAGTATCATTGACTTTGGCCCAGTGTGCAAGGTCATGTGACATGTAAGTGTTTGTCCCTAGCAGGAATTTTGTTGACTAATTTCCCTTTAGGAATAACAGATGACAGAGTCAGTGTCCTTTCTGATATACAGTGAAAAAAAATAAAAGTGATGCCAATTAACAAAATTAAGATCTCTGCCTCTTTAAGTTGGATTCATGATATAAACATTCCAACAGCCCTCTCCTATGCTCTCATTAGTAGTCAGGAGAAGAAAGAAAAAAAAGAAAAAAAGAAAGAAAAAAAGAAAGAAAGAAAGAAAGGGAAAAAGAAAGAAAGAAAGCGAGAAAGAAAGGGAAAGGCAGAGGGAGAGGAAGGAAGGAAGAAAATTAGAAAAGAGAAAGTAGTTAATTCTGGCTGTCTTTGATTTATAAATTGAAGAAAATATGTGTAAAGAAACCATGGAAATTTATTTTGCAAACATTTCTTGCAATCCATTCCATGCCCGATACAGTAATATGTACAAGAATATGAATAAAGATGATAGCTTTCCTGTGATTCATGAATTCTCACTCGGACTTTGAAAAAGACTAGAATTACATTGAATTTTTATATAACTTGGAGAAAATGTGAGCATGTATATTTGTAAGAAAAAATTTAAAAGTCTGTTGCAGGTCACCTTTACACAAGTGTAGAAGAAGCTGAAGGAAATGTGCATGACAGAGCCACCCATCCATATATATAATATAATACATATTCACCCAGGGCCATCGATGTTCTAGGTACTGACAATAGAAGACTTTGTGAAGCATGACAAGTCTCTGTGTGCTTTGAGTTTATGTGCTTTATGAACTGGAAAGTGCTTGGTGAACCATGAATGATTTAACAAAGTTTCAAGGTCCTGAAGAAATTTAGGCTAGCAGAAGCAATAGTAACCGTCATCCATTTGCCCTCTAATGTTGAGGCTCCACTATATGACAATATTGAATGAAATAGAATTTATAATAAAATTGTTCTCCAAATGAATTAGTATTCAATTCTTAATTTTAGTGTTCAGTTTTTATAGCCTAAGGTCTAATTAACTATTCTTATATCTAACATTAGAATGAGAATTCCCAATTTCAAAGTGTCATTCAAAGTATCAATTGTTGCAAATTAACAAGACTATTATTCTTACTTGATTTTAGCTGAGAAAAGGAAGTCTTAATACCAACCATACTTGTTAGGGAACAATTCTTTAAGCCCAAGGACTATGCTTAATAATTAGCTCTTATAATTTAACAGACTGGAGTTATTTATCAACTGCATTCTAGAAGGTTCTTAACTCAAACTTGAGTCAATTCTACTTTTTAACAGATGTTAATATGACTTAGCCATGCAGTTTTCAGCAAAGGCCACATACAAATCCTCAACTGACTTCCATGGAAATACAGTTTACCATCTATGATAGGACTATCAGGCTCCTGAATTGCTTGAATTTGTCATATTTCTTACATTCTGTTTCCCCTCAAAATGTATGCATAACTATTGCAAATATTACCTATCATTTCACTGTATTTTAGAGTAAACGATTGTTGCCAGTTTTCACACACAAAGCTTACTTTCACTGATTACCCTTTGTGCAGTCTTTGGGGATCATGACCTGGTGTTGTTGATATATTTCATATGAGCTCTGATCATTAAATAACATATTACTTTATGTGTAGTGTCCTATAGAATAAACATGTAGCCATCTTTTTTCTTGTTTCACATAAACCTGAGTCTAACTAAATCTTGACATGAATCTCTAAAAATGATTTATCATCTCCCATACATAGGGCTATTATTTAGGGATATTTTCTTCTATTTTTAAATTTAACATAAAGAAAAGGCAGAGTCAGTTATTTAAAATCTTCTGTATATAAACTTTGAGGGTTTTCTTCTTGGACTGTTTTCTTACTTTCTGGTTAACTCCAGCATCAGCCTGGACTACTCTTGACACTTAATAACCTTGTGTTGAAGAATATAAATATTCAATTGCATATTATAAGATGAAACGAAATGTTACTTTGAAGCTGTTTTGATGAATTCAAGGATGGTGTTGCTTATTTGAAAATATAGTTTGTGGTTCATGTGGTAAAGCAAAACAAGGTCTTAAAAAATACACCTGTAGCCAAGTAATTTGTCTATGTGAAATTACGTTGCCCTTATAGTCAATATTTTAATAATAGAATTATTAGAGTTGAAGTAGTATATCTTAAATACTTTAAAATCATAAATTGACATGTCATTATTAAGTTGAAATTATTAATAAGGTTCAGAATGCATTATTCAATATTGTAAATATCTCCCTTATGGCATGCTTGAAGTTTCATTTAGACAAACTGGATTTTGTTTTAATAGCTAAAAATAATGCAGCCTAAATTTAGCCTTCTTACACTATTTTAGGGTCTATAAATGTACATTCTAACTGGCAAGGTCTGTGCCTGTACTCCACCAGGTGAAATAAACACTTCTTATATTCAAATCATATCTAAGCACAGATTTTGCTTATGCATGAAATAATGCCCAGTGACATTTGAAATGTAGTCATGACACTCCTATAGTAGCAGAAGTCTTTTTAAAAATATGGCATTTACTTATTCTGATGCATATGAATGTTTTGCTGGCATGCATTTGTGTATGCACAGTATGTCTGGTGCCTTAAGAGGCCAGAAGAGGGCACAGGAACCTCTGGAACTGGCGCCAAGCACAGTTGTTGCTATGTGGGTGCTGGGAATTGAACCATGATCCTCTACAAGAACAACACATGGTCTTATTTCCAAGACAGATTGTGTGTGTGTGTGTGTGTGTGTGTGTGTGTGTGTGTGTGTGTGTGTGTAGATGTGTAGATGTATAGATGTATGTGTATATGTATATAATATTGTATGCTGTATATGTTATATAATACATATTTTATTTTTTCATCAGAGGAGATACTCAATAAGTTAACTCTCTCATACAAGCTTAATGGGAGTCTGGAAGAATTGCTCCTTCCTCTACCACAGAATGAAAGCAGTCTGGATGCAGGTGGCCTCTGACATATTACATCTGGGTGTCATTTACACATCACAGGAAAGTATGACTTTTGTTGAGACAGTTTTGCAAATGACAATCAACTATTTTTTCAATGAGGTAACTAAGCTTGGCTAATTATCTAAATAAAGCCTTATAAATAGACACCCCTCTAAGCCACTGATTGAGAGGAGGGGTTTGTTAACTGTTGAAGTTTCTGAGATGTTTATCCTCATGCAACATGAAAATGTATTTTCCCCACACTAAATGGTCCAAGTGGCTGAATTCAGAGTTGTGGCTAAGTTGGTCCATCTGCTCAGGCACATCCATGTTGAACTGTGTAACTGGCTCCTGTTTGTCATGGTCTCTTCTGGTTATGCTTTGGGGGAAGTTGGTCATTCCTCATGCTACCAGTAAGTAAACTAAGAGCACATAATGATAGAACTTCTGAGTAGCAGCAGAGGACCTCCTTCAGAAATGCTATTAATGAATTCTTTCACCATACTTTTAAAGGTGAATCCTATCTTTCTGTGAGCCCTAAACCTATTTCTGAATTGCTGAGATTATTTTCTAGCATACAGTGGTCCCTAATAGCTGTGACCCACAGCACCATAATATCAAATATACTATAGATGGTTTCTGAAAGCAGATGTTTGTTGGGCCTTGGATGAGGTAACTACATTTAAGTTGCGCCCATCAATCACGTAGGACACAGGTAGAGGGCGTGATTAACAAGTCTCCACCTCCAGAGATTTAAATATTAATGAGTTATCAAAAGGCCAGGGGCATAGCTAATTAAGTTATTCCTTCCCCTTTTCCCCGCCCTATAAAAGTCAGGCTCCCCTGACTTTTGGGGGGAAGCGCATACCATCTATACCCACTCAACATGCCATGAACAATAAAGCTTTGGAAAACCAGACTCCAAGTGTCGCCTGGTCTCGCCGCCAGATTCCCAGCCTTTGGAACCTCTAACCGCAGCCAAAGCCCACAGCCGCCAGCCCGTGGCAGCTGTGTGAATGTGGGACCCCTGGCCTGCGGTGTGGGAAGTGTGCCCCGGACCCACTGCTGGACCGCTGAGACCCCACCACCGGACTCTTTTTTTTCCCCACAGCTGTTTCCATATACTCTAGGCATTATTATTGCCAGAGTGACTGGCAACTGGATTAAAACATTTAAAAATCCACAGAAGTAATGTATGTGTCACTACATGTAACTAGGAGCTCATACGCACAGAGGTAGGAAGTAACATGCATTGGTTTGATTGCAGCTTACGTAATTGTTTTCTTGTGAATATTTAGCCTATGTTCTCTCATCGGGACTCATGGACATACCCAGGACTGAGCTTGAACTTGGCCTTTGGGACTGTTTTTCTAAGATGCTTTAGGAAGGTTATCTAATGTGAATTAACCCTTAAGATCATCTTCACAGATTATAAAGACAAACAGGTATCTTAGAGGACAGGTATACAGTCTATGGTTCTGTGTTCTCTGCCCTGCTCCATCATTTTTCATTATATATCACTTTCAAGGACCTGGCCACATAGGTTATTGCTTTTTGTAAACAAAATACTCCTTTTCAGTATCCATGTTCCATCAGCTATACTTTCTGTGCAAGTATGGAGTCTACTCAAAAGTCATCATGCTCAGGGTTTTGTGCAAGTGTGTGTATGCACACTGCTTATGAGATGCTATTAATGAATTCTATCACCATACTTTTCTTATCAAGCATCTCCTAAGCAGTGTGTATACACATATATAGCAGCAAATGCATGTGTATTGTGAGGCATTTTGGTTGATGAAATAATATACCACAGACAGGTGGCATTTTAAGAAAGGAAGCTTGTCTTTCACTGTTCTGGGAAATGGAAACTATAAGATGCCAGTAGAATGGATGTCTGGCAAGGACCTGCTTTCTGTTTTACCCATGGCCAATTCTCGTTATGTCCTCACATAGCGGCAGGAGAACTCTATTGCTTCCGTCCCCTTACAAGGACACAAATTCCAACCATGGGAGCTTTAATACTGTATAACCTCATTATATAACTAAACATCCATTGAGTACTATCACCTTAGAGGTTAAGATTCCAAAATACAAATTTTGGAGGGATACACACATTCTGGCCATAACATGTGTTGTGTATTTATACATATATATTCATTTTTCACAGGTGGAAATGTTGTCAAGGCTAAGTGAAGAGAAGGGAGAGAGAGTTCAGTTGTATGACTGCTTAGTACTCTTGCAAATGACCTATGTTTATTTTCTCACATCCACATGGTAGCCCACACTCTCTGAAAACTCTAGTTCTAAGGGATCTGATGCTGTGTTCTGCACTCCATGGCTGCTGTATGTATGTGGTACAAATATATTCATGAAGTCTCACATGTATACACATAAGTAATAAACAAATCTTCACAAAAAGAATCAATGATAATGGGTATGTAAATGAGATGTTTACATGTATCATTTATAGTCATGTGAAATTTAGTTTTGTGTTATAAAATGGGCTCATTGCAGAATATACACGGAGTCATTTCTGTAATGCAAAGCACTTTTCAGTGAAATAATATTTGGAGCATTATTATAAGCAGCTACATTGAAATGGATGCTATTTGTCTAGTAAAGTTCAGATGCTCCATATGGATCAGACCAGGTAAAATCCTCTCAGAATCTCCCATAATAACAAATGAATACATTCTGAGAATATCATTCATCTCAGATGACTGAGAGATGAAACACTCAGAATTAAATTATTATACAGAATCAATCCCTAATGAAGAGGCATCATGTACACTTAATTTCAACTTAATCTCATGATTTTATGATGTGGTTCACATGGGAGGTCTTCTGTAGCTACTGCTTTGCTGATTCCCCAAGCTGATCTGAGTATACTCCCCTGACAATCCTTGCCTTCTCCTCCACTTGAAAGTATGAGTCAGTTTCAGATGTCAGCACACGGTGCATGTATTGACTTTTAAAATTTCCATTTTGACACCATAATGATCTCTCCATAGATTTACACTGAGATAATATTAAGATTATATTTGCATACAATACAATTTTTAAATTTTGTGCTGTTGAAGCAGTTTTATTTATAATATTTTACTCTTAATGTAATGTCATATATATAATATACATTTGTGTGTATGTATGTGTGTTTGTTTGTCTACTTAATGAAGTCTCAATAAATGTTTCCTTGTTTAGATAACCAAGTTAAGCCAGTATTTTGTTATTTGCTGCTGCTGTCAATGATGGGGAGGGTCAAGGGATCCATGTTCTTCCTTTGTAATCTCCTCAGCTTGAGCTTGAGGATGCTTTAAGGAGTCAGGGCTATCTTGGGAACTTCTATATTAGATATGCTGCAATAAAGATACCAAATGAAGAGATGATGGGCCTTGCAGGCTGTCTCAATGAGGGTAGGGAGATGGCAGATAAGATGCTCACATTTGAGGACTGAGAGTAATTTATTACCCAAGTTTCTGGAAAACACTATCCACTTTCTCTCTAAATCATCTCTACTCTGTATCTAGTAGTAACAGACTGAACCAAATAAATGCTAACAAAAGATGAAGTAGCCATCATTTTAATCTGGTCTTAACTGCTGGCTGCATTTCAGATGACTTACAAAATGCTTTGAAGAAGAAAGAGCTATTACCCATTTTATTTCAGGAGAGATGGACACAGAGAGACTCTTTTATTTGGTTATACAGAATGCATTAAATTATTCAGTAGGGAAATCATATTTTGACTTCCAAAATAAATATTTTGGTTAAACCTCTAGTTGAAGTTTTAACATTTACAATACTCTGTAAATGCCTCTCCATCCTCTTACACTGTCTCAATAATTCTAGTCTCATCCTAAGCATCAATATTTAACACAGCATCTTGACTGGCATTAGGGGTGCATCTGTATTTCTCTGCTGACTACTAGAAAGGGATAGATCCTAATTCCAGCAGAGCAAGAAGCTAGGCTAGACTAGTGATGAAGCTTCCGAAATATTTGGCTCCCTCTCATTTGATAATCTCAGAGGTTTTGGCTACCAGTTCACCAGACACAAAATCCTGTTGACTTTTCTTTAGGCTTTTCAGATGAGTTCCACCTTGGGGTCTCATCCTTGTTTCTCTCTCTATGTGCTGTGCACCTTTCCATTGGAACTCTCATAGTCTGTACAAGGTCTTCTATATACCCTTGACAAAGTGTCATATTTCAATTGAGATATTCTTGAACTATTCATTTATAAGAGGTTTGATTCAAAATCTGCCACTGCTCTGGAATTTTTGCTTCCTCATAATATGTACATATTTTCTGCTGTGTTCCCACACATGGGAGAGGGAGAGGGAAAGAGAGACAGAGAGAGAGAGAGAGAGAGAGAGAGAGAGAGAGAGAGAGAGAGAGAGAAACACACATATGAACTCAGAGATTTATATAAATTTATCCACTGTATTTTTTATGATTATCACCAGTATGATCGTAGTTCTTCATTTTGTCCCAATATGGTCTCTAACCACTGCGCAGAACATTCCTGAACAGTTCAGAGAATTCTAGCTTCCAGTCTTTTGGAGAAAAGGGAAGCATAGCCAGGCGTAATGATCAGGGATTCCTTTGTAGGTGCAGTGGGACATGAGAAGAGTATAAAGGCAAGGGAAAGGATTTGACAGAGCAGAAAGGGATGAAGAAAGATTTCCCATAAACACCTGCACTATAGTCAAATCTATGCCGCCCTCCATGCTATAAAGTAAGACCCTTGGCTCTTGTAATTGCTTCACCCTTTAAAGGTGTCAAGGTGAAAACTGTCAATGCTGTAGAACAATGTGTGCTGATCAGTACAGCCTTTCCCTTTGATTGTGACTTTGCAGGTTTCATAAATAACTACCCACCTGAGAACTTTCTTCTCGTGAGCTGAATTTCATTTTGATTTTTCATTTTTCTTGATTCTTATCCCTTTGTGCCAAAATTGTATTTTTCCAAAGTTGTTTTCAAGAGTGGTTTTGTTCTGATTTAATGGGCTCAGTTTCCAATGTTTGGGCTGAAATTGAGGAAAAGCTTTGTGAAAAGTGAATGCATTTGAATAGTGAAGTTTCCTGTGAGCAGAAATGAAGTATTGTTTCCCTATGAAGCTACCTCTGTTATTTTACTTCTGTGTTTCCTTCCATGATCTTCTTTAAAACTTTTCAAAGTGACATCAAACAGCCTGGCTCCTCTTATGAAAGAGAGAAAGTTCTTTTATCTACAGGCAGGCTGATGGAGAAAGGATTATCAAGCAGAGGCAGCCAAAGCCATTGTTCTTATAAAATATAGTAACTATATAAGATAAAACTTTCTTTTTTTGTCTACTCACTGCAAAATATCTGCTCTATGTCTACAATCCATAAACCAAGATATGACCACACAAAACATCAAAGCATAAATAACTGTGAGAGAAAAGATCATCCGTATGAACATGTATCACTCAAGGTGGTAGACAATAATAACAAAAGGAGAAAACAGAAAGCAGAATTTATTGATGAACTATTTTGTGCTCAGAAAAACATCATCTTGTGTAATTTAGATGTACCTAAAGTCATTCACAGTTTTAAAAAGCCTCTCAGTAAAGAATTTTTTATTCCATGAGAGAAGAAGAGAGCGAAGCTAAAACAGGTTACTCAAAATGTTGACTAGCAAAGCCAGTATTTGAATTTGGATATTCCTAACATGATAAAGAACATCACTCACCTAGCCAAATTAGTATCTTTTATGCACAAAAATTATTTATGAATGTTTCTGTTTCTTATAGATGATCAGAGGGAAAACAGAAGATCAAATGTTGTTTAGAGAAAGGAATAATCAGTAGTTGATTATCAAACAAACATATATTGGACAGCTAATGTTGCCTTAGACCTGAGCATTGCAGCATGGCTTAGGAATATGAAACATGGACTCTTTACACTACAAAGCTTTCTCTTTAGGTCAAACACTGGCTTTTCATATCTATATGAATTAATATATAGCCATCAATTAGGCTTAATTTTATAACAGAGACAGCAACAATTTCTGGTGTGGGATTAGTGCTTTGGAATTTTCAACATTCTTCTACAATGTTATTCGGTCACCCTTTCTTCCCTGAGATGAGTTTTGACTTATTGAAAGTTACTGAGAAAGTGCACACGAACAGTCCAGCAGTGTAATGAAGACAGCACAGTTAATAGACTGTGAAGCCCAATCTAGAACCTATGCTTCAGCCACCAAGACATAATTTTTCAGGCCATGTTGGCTGGCGTCCTAATTGATTTCTGAATGGATGTAATGAAGATTTATTAAAGCAAAGAGTGAACAACCTCTGGGGAAAAGTACAGGGAGCTTTGCCCCTCTCAGGGACTGTTCATCTTTGATCTTACAAAAAGGTTGCTAATGTCTCCCTTCATTAGGTCGTGTCTCATCTCTTATACTCCAACTTCAAGAGTACACTTCAGAATTTATGTCTATAGATATCCTGAAATTTACTGTTCTTATTTCATTTTCAGTTAGCTTTTACCACTCCCTGTGTTGTATGTGTGTGTGCCCTTGTGTATTTGTGTATGCATCATAGGTATGTAAATGAAAACACACATGTTCCAAAGTATTGTATTGGTAAGAGGACAACCTTACTAAGGACAGTGTCAATCCTTGCCTTTCACATTGTCTAAGACAGTTTCTCTTGTTATTTAGCATTCATATACTAGGATACCTGATCTACAACCTCCTAGGGATTCTTCTGTCTCCTCATTCCATCTTGAGGTGGGAGTACCCGGATGATAGATGCTTGCTGCTGTTTCTTGATGCATATGTCTTCTGTGGATGTGCCCTCATGTTCTCTCACTTCCATCCCAGCATGACGTATAGCCACTGAGCCATTTTCTCATCTCACTTATTACACTATGAAGTTGTCATACTACAAACATCTTTTCCATGTCTCTTACTCCATGACTCATTTGCTTTTTAGTGCATATACCATAGATACAGCTGTTATTAAAATACCGCAGAATTTTGCTTTCTAACTAGAAATGTAAATACATTTTTGAAGAGTCTCAAAAATGGAATGTACAGTTTTGCCAGTTTGGTTTTATAATCAAATGGTTGCAAATATTTCAAGGTGAACACGCTTTTTGTAGTTTAGAAAGCTCTAAAGCCACTGTATTAAATAAATTAGTGACAGCTGTAGAATCAAGCCTGCAAATGTAGTCCTAATGTTTTGATCTAGAGTTCTTATCCTAGATACTTCACCACTAAAGGATGCTATCCACTATCTGATATCCGTCTTCTCAAATACACTAGGACCAAACAAACAAAGCTTTTGCAAACCTTGCTCCTCAACTACACAGCCAAAGAAGTCAAGGTTAAATAATTTTTCCAAGATCAAACATCTGTGTTTTGGGAAAGAGTCTTTACAGTAATCCAGTTAGTTGCTAACATCGATAATATTTATTTACTCACAGTTAGTTGGTATAATTGTTCACTGAAGGTTTTACTTTCACCTAGGAATGTTCATACACAGGTCCATGAAATGTATGCAGCATCATCTTCTGGACAACTGATATTTCCATATTCTTAGTTGGAAATAAGTTCCACTTTTCTTTTTGCTAGTATTCAGAGATAAAATGTAGTGTTACATACACATGCCGTTCATATAAGTATCAGATAACTTCAGACACACTACCTTTTTTTTTGACTTAAGATAAATTCAAAGGATATTAAAATAATTAAATACATATTTGGCATAACCTTTTGAGAGAACTTATGCATTTCAAAGCTAAATGTTTTGATAAGAATATGTCAAAAGAGTTCAAAAAACATAAACAAAGTGTAAGAATTACTGAAATTAGTGATGAATTTTATTATCCATTAGATTCAAGTGGGTCTGTCACTGACAAACTGTTTTCCACAGGAACCTTCTATCATCTAGTATATTAGACTGGCACTTGGTGTTTCCACTTTTTTTTTTGTTGCTGGCTTTTCTTTCTTTCCTATTTCCCTTAGCCAAGGAACAAAAATACACCATTTCTCCTTACATCGCATGCATCTGAGCACGGACATGGTATGTAAAGGATTACCTGTCATACTGTCACTAATGAGGACTAATTGAAACTTCATTTTGCTTTACTTATTTATTCACTTTACATCACAATATCAGCCCAATCTCTCCTCTCAGTACTTCTTAACATATATTCTACACAACTTCCCACTCCCCTTCTCCTCTAAGAAGGTGGAGCATCCCCTAGCTATCACCCCACCCAGGCACATCAAGTCATTGCAGGACTAAGCACATTTTTCACACTGAGGCCAGACACAGCTGCCCAGTTTGGGTAACATGATCCACAGGCAGGCAACAGAGTCAGAGTCAGCCTACATTCCAGTTTTTTGAGGACCCACATGAAGATTAAGTTGCACATCTGCTACATATGTGCAGTGCGGTTGAGGGGAGGTTAGGTATGGCCTATGCTCACTCTTTCATTGGTGGTTCAATTTCTGGAAGTCCTCAAAGATCCAGATTAGTTGACTCTATTAGTCTTCCTGTGGAGTCCTAATCCTCTTCAGGTCCCTCAATCCTTCCCCCAACTTTTCCACAAGACTCCCCAAGCTCCATCTAATGTTTAACTCTGGAACTCTATATCTCTTTCCATTGACTGCTGAGTGGAACCTCTTAAAGGACAGTTATGCTAGGCACCTGTCTGCAAACAAAACAGAGTATCATTAGTAGTGTCAGAGATTAGTACTTGCTCATGGCATGGGTCTCAATTTGGGCCAGTCATTGGCTTGCCAATCCCTTCATCTCTGCTCTATTTTTGTCTCTACACATCTTGGAGGAAGGACTCATTTTGGGTTGAAAGTTTTGTAGAAGGATGGCTGTCCTTATTTTTTCACTGAGAGTCCTACCTGGCTACAGGAAGTGGTTATTTCTGAATCCATATCTCCTACTGTTAACCATCTCACCTAGAGTTGCCTCCATAGTCATCCTACGGCCTCTCCCTCTCCCATCTTCCCCTCCTATGTCTCTGGTGTATCCTAGAGATGCTCCTTCCTGCTGAGTTTTGTTCTCTTCTTTGTTTTCCCTGTATCTGATCCTTTGGCCTCTCTCTCCTCCCCATCCCCAATCTCACCCAGTTTCCTCCCTCCATCTACCTCCAACATCTATTTTATTTCGCATTCACAAAAAGACTCAAACACTCTCCCTTGGGTCCTCCTGGATATTTTGCCTCTCTGGATTTGTGGGTTGTAAGATAGATATCTTGTACTTTATGGCTAATCTCCACTTTTAAGTGAGTACATACTATGCATGGGCCTGGGTTACCACATTCAGGATGATATTTTCTAGATCCATTCATTCGCCTATAAAATTCATGGTGTTTTTGTTTTTAATAGCCTAGTAGCATTTCGTTGTGTAAATGAACCACATTTACTTTATCTATTCTTCAATTAAGGGACACCTAGGTTCCTTGTTTCTGGCCAGATATATGGTTTTGACATAAAACACAATTATACTAAAAATATGCTGCTCCTATGATGGTGTTGAAACTATTTCAGTGATCTAACACACACACACACACACACACACACACACACACACATACACACAACCACACAACCACATTGCTTTCTTTTTTTATTGGATATTTTATTTACATTTCAGATGCCATCCCCTTTCTCCATTCCCCCCCCCAGAAAACCCCTATCCCATGCTCACTTTTCCTTTTTGTTTTTATACACTTTTTAAAAAATGTTAATCAAAGGCTTTATAAGTTTAGTAATGCTCAATCAGAAGTGTAACCCAATACCCAACCTAGATATATCAACTATCTTTGACTGGTGGAGACATGAGAACATCTTCCTCCATATCCCCCCTCATCTCTTTCTCTCTCTTCCTCTCTCTCATCACCTAGCTTCTCTCCTTCTTCTCCTCCTCTCCTTATTCCTTCTCTTCCTCTTAGTACTCCTCCCACCTTAGCTCCTCCTACATATCACCCTTCCTGTTAAAATAAAACTTTTCTCTCAAATTACAATTAGAGCATAATTATGCCAATTTGTACCAGTGAGGTACAAGATAGTCCTAAGGTCTGTCAGATGATCCTGGGCCAGAAGGCTGAAGATCAGATGCTCTAACGTTTTGTAGTATATGGAGTGTCCAGGTGTTCAGCGGTCTCTAAAAATTGGCTAAGTTTTAGAAGTTATGCTTTGTGCTTCCCATAATTTTAGTTAACTCAGCCATTCTGGATTTCTGACGGGGGTGAAAACTTATAGTCTCATAGCCAATCCTGGCTATTTACCTTGAGAGAAAAGATTTGAGTGGATGGCTTTCAGCTGACATTCATTATAAAGCCAAGAAAAAAGCCAGGTTCAGAGCTAAGTGTTTTAGTTAGGAGAGATGACAGAGGTTCTGGTTAGTCAACAAAATGATGGACTGGGTATTAGGACTATCTTGTACCTCACTGGCACATTGATTTCTTACTCGGCTGTCCAGATGTTTATAAATAGGAGAGAAAATGCTTATGTCTCATAAAGATTTTTAGGGACTTGAGACCTTTCCTTGAATTTGAGCTATAGGTAGTTATATGAGCCAATATGAGGAGATGCTGTGATGCATGAGAGGGCATTGCAAACACTATCATGGTAGTTGGGAAACTACTTGTCCAGGCATTCCCTCTGATTTACATATACCAAAAAAGACCTGCCTACAACATCATGGTCTTTGTTCTCTGGCTTGGCCTGATTCTGATCTATTACTCCCTAGCACATACTAACTGGGTGCATAGATTATTTTGCATGGTAAACATAGGTGAAAAGTTCTCTTATGGTGTCTATTACTCAAGGTTTTCCATTTTAGTCTTTTGTTTGTTTGTTTATTTAATCAACAATTTGGTAGGTTTCTGGTGTGTTATCC
Source organism: Arvicanthis niloticus (assembly GCF_011762505.2). NCBI lineage: Eukaryota > Metazoa > Chordata > Mammalia > Rodentia > Muridae > Arvicanthis > Arvicanthis niloticus. The sequence continues at coordinate 46,701,507 of NC_047664.1, read as the reverse complement.
TCTCATTGGTCCTGTATACTACTTAAAACCATGCATAGTCTTACGTTACTAGTAGTTTTTAAAATCTGCATTTGGCCTCCTTTATCTTATCATATTTTACACACCTACCTACATGTGTGTGTAAATGCATATATGTATATATAATCTGGATAGCAGAGGTAGATGTCCATTGACAGATGAATGGATACAAAAACTATGGTACATATAGTTAATGGAACTTAATTTATCTGTAGAGAAAAATTAAATACTGATATCTGCTGGTAAATAGATGGATCTGCAAAGTAATACTTAAGAATTGTAGCTCATAATCACCATGACATTAGTATGTTCTTGTACATGGTGTTGGTGTCATTAAATGGAATGCTGAATGCACAAGAAGCACCCATTGCGATACACATGCTCAGTAAGCAGTAGTGACCCCAGCTGCTGTATGAGGTTTAAGTTTTCAGCCACAGTCTCCAGTTCTACAGCTACATGCTTTGTATTAAGCTTCAGTTAAAAAAGGATGAATGAAATCTCTAATATTCTACCTCTGTGTGCCTTCCTCTGTTTGTATTATTTTCTAACCCTCTAGCACACAAAACTTATTTTCTTCATTAATACAAAATGACAGTAGACATAGAAAGGACCAAGATAATTTGCATCAAAAGAGACCAAATCTCCTGACTGGATCATCACAGAAAATATTAGAATTAATACAGAAAATAATTTATAAAATTAGAAAGTGGTTTATCTCCATGAGCAATAAGTCTTGTGTGGCTTTGTCCGGGTTCCTGACATATAGCTGTACTGATGGGCATCAAGCTCACTGACTCACAAATGGAGCATCAATTTTCATTATCTTGATGTGTGCATAGCTTGTCCTTTTTCACACACACAGGAAAGTCTTTCCAAATAAGAGAGCAGTAAATTGCATCAGAAAACACAAATGGTTCTGTCCTGGGAAAGGTAACCTCCAGCTTATTTAGATGGACTGCTTAGGTTTAGCTTGTAAATGTATAGTTTGCTCTTTTCTTCTTGTTTTTGTTCATTGACAAGCCTCTTAGAATAGAAGTTTACATGAAAGGTTTCATCTTCCTCAGACACTTCTGATTTCTTATGTTGTCTCTCATCTTGTATAATCTCAGGGTTATAGGATTTTCAGGCTATTTTCATTGTTTAAGCCAGCGATTTCCCAATTTGAGATGCTCTTTTTAAAAGTACTCCCTTAATGAACAGTTACAATACTGTTCCATTTGTTTATTTGCTTTTGGTACTCAATTTATAGTTTAAAGCAATTCTTCCTAATGGCGGGTAGGTTTATTTCTGGGTCTTGCTATTTTTTTATATTATTGTGTTGATCCCATCACTTTTGCTCTCTGGTTTAGCTATATCAACCAAATTACTGGGTCACATTTATTTCCAACTAAATTCTCAGTCACTTCTCTCAGATTACTCAGCAAAGACTAAAGCATGATGCTTTAATATTTCCCCGAGGTCTCATCTCCAAATGGACAGGTCACAGTTCCATACATGAGTAGTAACTCCGAATTGTTAAGTCCATCCTGATCAGAGGTTAGAAGGATATTTGATTCCACCTCTCTCTCTCTCTCTCTCTCTCTCTCTCTCTCTCTCTCTCTCTCTCTCTGTGTGTGTGTGTGTGTGTGTGTGTGTATGTGTGTATTTGTAAAACCTCCCGAAGGGGCTCAAAGAGGCCAACTCTATGTGATGACATGGGGTTTATACTCTTAACTGCATAGATCATGGGTGTAGAGATCACATGGTGCAGTTTCTGGAGCATCCAGTTACTCATTCTTTGTTCATTCAGGCCATACATATTGAATGTATACTCATGTAAGCTATTGTATCAGAAGTCAATCATTGTTTGCTGCATTTTTGAAGCACTTCTTATATTCCTTAGTGTAAAGTACAGACAGTAATAATTGCCCTTATTAAAATTATTTATTTTAATGTGATATATTTTCTCAAAATACTATACCTGCATATTAATATTATATTGATATTAATACTATACCTGCATATATTTCTTTAGTATAGGGATATGTGTAATCTTTTGTTTTATCCTCTATAATAGGAACTAGTAAAATATTTGATAGCAGTGGTCATCAATAGTCCATGGGGTACATAAGTTAATGGTTTTATTTTGAAGCGAAGACATGAAAAAGTTTCATGACACCCACAGAGCCTGATAGCTGGAGCATTTCTTGCTTCTCATAGGTTTGTAAACAGTGACACCATTATTATCAAGTACTTCACTTTAGACTTCACTAAAGACTTGGATTTGATTCCATGTATGCTTCATGAATTGTTTCTTTATCGGTTCAGAAATCAATCAGGAGGGAAAATGTCACTTAACTGACCTCAAAATAGACTGCTTTTCTTTCCACTGTTTTAACTTTCAAAAGCAAATTGTTTGTAATAAGCAGTTGGGTTGTTGCTGCTTTAATTTGATTTGTCCTGATGTTCTCTGGTTGGCATCCCAATAATTAGAACCAACAGGTCCAGGGATAAAGATGTAGATTGAGAGATGTCTGGTGGTCATGATATATTCCATCTTATGGAGACTGGGAATGGAAGAAAGGACTTTACTCTATAAGACACAGGACTGAAAAGCCTGTTAAACTCTTCATGAGATGAGACAATAAACTGTTCTTAATTTGGAAAGTGAATGTGATTAGAACCTGATCAGGCAGAAGCCAAAACCCAGGTCAAAGTGATCAGTGAGCAATTGGCAGATGCTGTCATTAAGAAACAGATACTCAAAAGGAGGAAAATTCAAAGGTCAAAAAAATTTACTTCAGAATAAGGTTCAAGGAACACTCATCAAGACATGTGGATGATTTTATCTGTAGATATTATTTATGGATGGAACTATTTTTATGGTTTTAGTAATTTAATTAGCATTAGACCGTAGTCAAGGATATTTTTATCAGAAGACATTCTCTGAAAGATTGATATAAAATTTATGTGATAAAAAGAATGCAATGTTTTAAAACAGACTGTAGTTAGAAAATGAACATGCTTTATTCATAGTGAGTGAAAAAATGAACAAGAATATTAAAAATAAAATAAAGATATTAAATTTGTGGGTTTTTTGTGGTGGGGTGGGATGGAGTGTATTAGGGGTAGAAAAACACATAATATATCTCATGTCAAGATCCTGATGTTAAATCTGGATCTATGTATAGTATCATTTTTTTTTAAAAGAAAGACAGATAAGGTAAAAACCAAAACCCTAACAAATCAGACACCAGATTTATAGAGTCACATTTGGGCACATGTTGAGAGATATGTCCGGTAAATGCAAATATCAAACAATGCATAGCTATTGCTGGGAAGAATCAGGTTATCATATGTCCACAAGACTATAATAGTTAACTCATTTTAATTTTGCCCTTGGAAAAATCTTAACCCGTTTATGTGTCTATCTTTTGGCAAATATCAACAATTCATTGACAAACAAGCTTTGCACATAATTTAAGCCAGTTATTGGTACTATTTTGTTTCTATTATTTATCTATGGTCAAATGTTCTGGACATTGTACCAGTGAAATTGTCAAATAACTCATTTTTCTTTCACCTTTCCTTCACAATAATGCAAGTAGCACTGAGTTACACGTGGCAATATTAAAGAAAGACTGATAAAAAAACTATGCTATTTCTCCTACTTTAAAGTATATTTTTCAAGTTTTCGGATGATTCTCTATCACTTAAAATGGAAAGGTATTTATTTTACTTAAAAAAAAACAAAAGAGAACATTAATGAGAACATTAATATTTGATTTATATTTTGTGTATTTTTAAGTCAAATGTATTTGCATGTTTAATTTTTAGCCCTTTTACAAGTAAAATTTCACTTAGAATGCTCCTGTAAACATTATATATATATAATTTTATTATTTTTCTATTATTAGACACATGGATGATGATAATGTTTTTCTTAGTAAAAACCATAAACCCACAGAAAGTTTGATCCTAATCTTTTGTTCACATCAAAATATTTATTTATGATAAAGCTTTAGGCCTCAGAACACTGGATTAATGGATTGACATCCTTCCTTCTCCTTAGATGCAGACAAATAATCATCTATAAATTTTTATATCTTTGTGCTGACTGAGTCTGTAGGCATTATCTATACCAATTGTTTGTATTTCCTTAAATAAACATTCAGTCTCTCTATGATCAGTTTCTTTGCTGGTGACAGAGTATCTAATAGCATCTCTTATCTAAGGAGCAATGGGAAGAATGTATTTACGAGAGGGTCTAACAGCATCTCTTATCTAAGAACCCAGTGGGAGGGATGTATATACAAGATTGAACACAGACTGGGAATAGAGCACATGGACCAGGATACTCCTCTCTGTGCCTTTCTTATAACTAACTCCTTCCATGGAAATGAAGCTTTTCCACTGCAAGATGTTGCATCTTGCTTTCTACTTGGTCATCAAAATGTGCCTGCAACACTCCTTTCTGTAGGTCTGCCCTCCCGTTCACATTTCCCATTGTCAGCTACACTGCCAAAATCTCATCTATATTATATGGAGCTTATCTCATTTCTTCTCTCTATAAATAACAGACTTCTGATGAGAAAAACAATGAAAAGCCAGATTGCTGCAGAGTATAAACAGAAAAAGTAAAGGTAACATTGAGTAAATTTCTGTCATGAATAAGGGAGGCACAGTGGATAAATGATTCAATACCCAGAGGTGATGAATACTGCTAAGCAGTAAATACACAAGTCTTGAAAGAAAAAAAGAAAGAAAGAAAGAAAGAAAGAAAGAAAGAAAGAAAGAAAGAAAGAAAGAAAGACAGGAAGAAAGAAAGACAGGAAGAAAGAAAGACAGGAAGAAAGAAAGACAGGAAGAAAGAAAGACAGGAAGAAAGAAAGACAGGAAGAAAGAAAGACAGAAAGAGGATGAGAGAGGGGAAGAGAGGGAGAGGAAGGAAGGAAGAAAGGAAGGAAGGAAAGGAAAGGAAAGGAAAGGAAGCATGAATATGGGCAAGGGGGAAGAAATCAGGGCATAGTGAGAAACATAAACACAGAAGATTAAAATAAAAAAAACAGTTTGAGCAGCTGAGAGAATGAAAGAAAAAATGGCCAGGACACAGACTGCAGATGAAAGACACAAGTAGAATCTGCAGGGAAGACAAATTCCATTATGCAGGCACTGCAAGTTTCAAAAGAAGACAAGGTCAGCAGGAAAGCTTGTTCAGTGACGTGAGCAGAGAGTCATGTTGAAGATGTGTTGATAAAGTATCATCTCCCAAGTATCAGAAAAAACAGATAGCATTTTAATTACAAAATATGGCCAAGTGTTAAAATCTGGTGTTTAAAATTACACACGCACGAGTGCGGTGTGTGCGCACATGCACACACAAACACACACACACACACACACACACACACACACACACACAAATCTTGTGACTGTGCAGAGTACTCTGAGGAGCCACTCACAAATTAAAAACAGAAGTCCAATATGAATCTGGTCTTTTAGTGTCCATGATTATTAGATGTCCTATTGAGTCATCATTCAAATCTTTGTGCTTGAATTCCTTTCCTCGTGCTAATGGTCTCAGAAACAAATTTCCAGTGGATGCCTCTGCTTTTCAAAACACTACTGAATGGAATTTTTGAAGCTGAACTTGAAGTATGCTACCCCTTTCTTTGAGCTCTTTTCAAGCCTTGGTATTTGTTGCCTGCACAGTGGAGAGACAACCCCTGATTCTGATACAAGATCTATACCATTTTGTTATCACTTGATCTGTCCAAATGGATTCACATGTTGCTTGTAAGTTTTTTCAGGCTCTAAAGTTTTCGGTGACTTCCATTGTGTGTTGGCAGATGCCGTTGCTCTCTATCACATGAATGCACAGGGAACGAGAGTATAAGTCAAATCTTGCATATTGCAGACAGGAAGCATCTCACTAGTGCTTGTTTTGTACATGTGATCCTGAATATACAGTGGTAATTCTTGGATCCTCATTGATAGATTCATTTCTGCTTCCCAACCAATTTATTCACAGGTTTTATGACCTACTCTGTAATTTTTTACTGTTAATTTCAGATCAATTTTAAAGCTCTCTTAATTGTGTGTGTGTGTGTGTGTGTGGTGTGTGTGTGGTGCCTGTAGATGCCAGAAGATTATGTTTAATCCCATGGAATTAGAGTTACCATCAGTTATGGTTACCTGATGTGGGTGTTGAAAGCAAACCCCAAGCATCATCAACCATTGAACCAATTTTGGTGAATTGTGTAGCTTCTTAAACCTGACTGTCTCAACTGATATATAGTAAATAAAGAATACTGGGAGATATTTTTTAAATGTCTTTCCCAAGGTTGTCAGAATAGGAATAGACAATGAAGAGAGAAATGGTTTGTAACATAGAAAGTGGCACATGAAAGTCAAGAATGGTCATATCATTTGCCTTAGTCATTTTTATGTCATTTAATCCTCACTCAGACCAAATCTACCCATAATTCTTTATGAGCATTTTGAGACACTTAACTATCATGAAAGTACCATCAGGTTTTATAATAATCTTCTTAGGATATTGTAGGATATTGGCAAGCATTTCTGAGATCTTTAGACCTGGGTCAAGTAAAACTTTAGAGATTTTTTTCTCAAAGGACAAATCTTTGTGCGAGACATCATATGTGAATTTATATATTTTTATTCACTTTCAAGAATTTCTAACTCTCTAAGCTTGTGAAAAGAATGCCAATAAAAGGAGAAAACAATGGCACTCTTAGTCACTTATTTCTACTTCCAACCGACTCATCTGTTACTGCAGAAAGAACACAGCCTCACTGATTTATTGCTTTGCCAATTAAAAAGAAATGCAATCAGGTTCCATTAGTTTCCTATTGTGAAGCCACCTTTTAATTTTTTTTAAAGGCTGACCTTGCAGTATCTCATCTATGGAAGTTGGAAAAGTCAAAACTATTCTTTCAAAACCCGTGAAGGACTTTGAAGGAATTATACATTTAAAAGACATCTCAGAGATTTGGTTTCCTTTCTTTATTTCACCATAAACTCAAATTGAAAGCAAGGAGTTGGGAAACCTTCTGTTTTGTTATTGTTATGAGAGTCCTCAAGATAACTGAACTAAGAGAAATTCTGTACAATAAATCTATAGTCAGATGCTGGTAACAAAAGGTGTTTATCTCTTATCCCTTATAGTTCTGTGTGTGTTTTCACCATTAAATGTCTATTGAAATGGTTACTGTAAAGAATAAAATTAAATGGCCAGATGAACAGATGCATAAGGAAAGGCCTTGATGGATTCTGACTACAGCAGTTGATGTGTTACACTGTATGTACCAGAAACTCATAACTTCATACAGTATAATTAAAATTTGTCTTCACGTTAACCACTATGAGTTTGATGGCATATATTTCATTTCTTGTGAGTGACAAGCTAAAGATCAGCTGCAATGGCATGACGAAGAATGCAGAGCTAAGTACCCCAAACCTGAGCAAATCGTTTAAACACTCAGCAGCTACTGAAGTCTTTAGCTTCAAGTAGCAGTTAGTGGCAGTTGCTGTTGCCAACAGCACTATACAAAGAAACAGCACCTAAGCTTTAGAATTTTTTGGTACATTGGTCTTCAAATTGAGACCATTTTCAGGAGGCCACAGTTGCTCTCCAGAGCCTGGGTTGCCAACAGAAGCTATAAATAAAGACAATAGGATTTCCTAAGTTGACCTTCCAAATGGCTTGGGCAGACATGTCCTTGACACATGAAGTCCTCAAGTCAATTTGGAAGAACTATGAGAGAACACTTGCAGCTGGCCTTGGGGAAGAGGCAAGTATACACTGATTCTCTTCAAAATGAACGAATCCCTTATTGTTGATCAAGATAGTAGTATTGCTTTGGGAAACTGAGATGGGAAAAACCATTCATAGTAGAAGTCACAATTCACTGGGACAAAAAAATCATGTTATTTGTGTATTGCATAGAGTTTTCAGGAAGTGACTTACTTTCTCGGGAACAATAACAGACATGAGAGCGGGCTGCGGTTATAGAGTAAGAAGCCACCTCTCTTGTTGCCAGTCTATGACACTCAGTGGCATTGTGTTTATTTCATATATTAATTCTAATCAATTTGTATGAGTCATGGCTCTCCAGAGTGGTAGGTTCAGTGTTCAGAGTGCTCAGTCCCTATAAATCCTTTATTCATATGCACTTTCTGCTTTCCCTTGAGCTTTAAAAAGGACACTTGCAACTAGAGCAAAACCAATATGCAAACAGGCAAATATACCCCAAACTCTGTGCTTTTCTCCTGTGGTTTGACAGCAAGAAGTCTGAGCCTTTCAATAATTGGTTTGGTTCCTCACCATCAATAAGACACAGACTTTCCACTGTTCCTCCTATCTCTGAACCTCAGCCTCAGCCTCAGCCTCAGCCTCAGCCTCAGCCTCAGCCTCAGCCTCAGCCTCAGCCTCAGCCTCAGCCTCAGCCTCAGCCTCAGCCTCATCTTATCTCATACTTTCTGTATGCTTTTTGTCTCTTGCTTCTTTCTCACGTTTCCATGTAACAGATTAACTTGCATACAGTTTTACATTGCCCTCAAGACCCAATTATTTGTTTCATTTATATAGACAATGTTTTATTTTTTTCTACAATGACTACAAAGTTGTGTTTGATTAACTTCTAAAATTGTTATATGTGCTGCTCTTAAAAATTCCCGTTTTCTCTAATTTGGTTTTCTTGGCATACAGAGATCCAGTATCTAGCAGTAGTGCCAAACTCTCTAATAACATCTGGCAAACAGTGTTGATTTTCTATGTTGATGAAAAAAAATAATGTATTGAAGTATTGATTCATTCCTTGTTGTTTTCCTTGTTGACCCAGAAGCCTTAGCAAGCTAATTTTCTTTTGCAGACTTGGATTGTTCTCTTTCAAAATGGGACTGAGGCATTGCTCTCAGGGCCATTACAAAGATTTTCTTGGCTAATGCACCTTGAGTGCTGAGTTCAGTGTAGATTCGGAGTTAGACTGGAACCCAGAGATGTGACTAAAGTTTATTGTAAAAATGACCAATAAACATAGCTGTCCCTGTACCCAGGAACAAAAACCTGGGCTCAATTTCAGGCTGTGTTGCCCTCCATGGACTCCTGCATTTCAAAATTGTAAAGATTTAGGTTCTTTCTCTAAGGTTGTAATTTTTATCTGATGATTCAAATTATTTCTCTGTGGGATATTGGTGTGTATAGTATGTGTATGCCTGTGTGCTTTGTGTATCAGTGTAAAACTGTACACATGAATGTGTGTATGTCTGTATGTACATACACATATGTGTGTATGTGCATGGTTTTGTGCACTCTTCTCGAGGCTAGATTTCAAACATAGTTTTCATTTCTCAGACAATATCTCCCTAGATTTTGAGAGAAAAGCTTTCTGATTCTTTCTGGCCTGGAGCCTGCTGATCAGCCTAGATAGTTAGCCAATATAGGGTTCTTTTTGCCTCTGCCTCCCCAGCTCTGACATTACAAATATATACCACCATGCCTAACTTTATTTACATGAATTCTGAGGATCCAGCTCAAGTACTTACATTTACAAGCCAAGCACTTTATCTACTGACCCACTGATTTCCTTTCTTATCAGTGATCATTTCTGCTGAAGTGACATTGGCAAGAAAAAAGGGGAGATGAAATAAACTGAAAAAAGACTTTGGAAATGAACCTTGTATCACCATGATAAACACGTTTTCTTTATAAAATGTACATGTAGACATGTACACATCAGTATTTATGATGTTCAAATCACACTGAAGAGGAATAATGAGAAAAGTTTAGTGAAGTTCACTAATGCCCAAGTAAGAAGATGTGCTAACCAAGCTTCTTCCCTACTCAAAACACTTGGTTTTCTCAAATCCACTGCATAGAGTACTGGGACACTGATTACACAGTCATCTATGTGCAGCTATACTATCTGTTTTTATGTTCTTGTCCTTATTAAGAGTGTCAGCTATAGATAGGTTCCATCTCGTGGATAATGCCATAAATATAATCAAAAGGTAGTTGGCCAGGTCCATAACCTTTGTGCCACTATTGAGCTAATGGGCTATCTTGTAGGCAGATTGCTATTGTAGCTCAAAGGTAAAGTTGACAGATAAGAATTACTTTTTCTCTTCTAGTACCTTGCATGGTACATGATCATTATAAATGCTAGCTAGCAAAGGTGAGCCTTCTACATTAGCTCCAGCCCTATTTCTTCATATTTAATGGCATAAATATGTGGTGTCTTCAGCAAAAGCACCTTACCAAAAGTTGTAGAAAGTAACCAATAGCATTGCAAATATCTTGTATTGTTTGGAGGGTTCTATGCAAACTCTCTGATCAATGAATCAAAATGATGTAATGCATTCCTGTTACTGGGGCTTTTATTTGTTAGTACATGATTTCTAGTTAGGGTATTCTCTTTCTTATTTTTTTATGAATTAATTTACATTCCTTTCATATATGTACATATTTTAGAAAGCTTCTATTTTAGTAGGTTTCCCTATAGATTTTCAAATGGTCATTAGTGTTAGTTGTCCCTCTTATATTTTCTTCTTTTACCCTGTCTTTCTATCTCTTCCCATTTAATATTCTATTACAATTTTTTCTTCATCTTGTTTTAATACTATATTCTATATTCCCTTCTTTAGAAGGCTTCTCCTTCTCCACGGTCCCTTACTAGCTACATAACCTCTGTAGATATTCTGAGTGAACCACATATGTCTAAAGCTTAAAAAACTAGCAAATATATACAGAGAAAACATGTAACGTTTTTTATTGTATCGGATTTACCTTAATTGGAATTATTGTTTCTAGCTCCATTCATCTACCTGAAATTTTTATTTTAACAGCTGATTAATATTCCATTGTGCAAATGTACATTCTCATTATTCATTCACTGATGGACATTGATATTGGTTCTAAATTCTGGCTATAATGAGCAGAACAGCAGTGAACATGGATGAGGAGGTATAACTGTACTAAGATATAGAGTCCTTTAGGCATAATATGCTCAAAAGTGGGTTATCTGAGTCTTGCAGCAAATTTGTTTTTAATGACATTAAGAGTCTAAACTGATTTTCATGGCAGCTGTACCTGTTTTCACTTCTACCAGCAATGAATAAGTGTTCACCCTTCCCCACATCCTCCTCAGCATGTGCTGTCATTTGTTTTATTAATCTTGACTATTCTGAATGGTTGAGATGAAATCTCTAAGTACTTTTCATCTTCATTTGCCTGTTTGCTAATGAAGTTAAGCACTTTAAGTGTTTCTCTGCCATTTGTATTTTAAATTCCCTACCCAATTCTTCACAAAAATTTAAAAAGTCTTAAACTTACTCAAGTCTTAGACTCAAATAAAGCAAGATAGCTCAAACATTTATGATTGATGAAAATGTTGAAGGAAGTACCACCATTTGAGATTCCAAGTTGTGTTAAAGGTCAATTGAAATAAAAACAACATGGTCCAGGCATAAAAATAGACATGTGCATCAATGAAATAGAACCGAAGACTCAAATATAACTCCACATACCTATGGTCAATTGATATTTTACAAAGAGGACAAAATTACACACTGGAGATAAGACAGAGTCTTCAACACATGGTGCTGGTCAAACTGGACAGCTGCATGTAGAAGAATGAATATATATCTATATCTATTATCATGAACAAAACTGAACTTCAATTTTATCAAAACCCTAACATAACACTAAATACACTAAGTGTAATAGAAGAAAAGTAGGGAATGTGCCTGAACTCATTCACATAGGAAAGAATTCTTTGAACAGGACTCCAATAGCACAAACCTTATGACACCAATTTATAAATGAGATCCCATGAACCTGTGAAGTATTTATTTTGGTTTTCCTCATTTAATAGGCAGCAAACAAAATGAGACAAAAAAACTTTACCCACCATACACCTGATAATATGGTTAGTATCAAGAATATAAAAACACCTAACAAAATTGAACATAAAAAAAACCCAAAAAACAAAGTAACACAACAACAACAACAACAACATCAAACAAACAAATAAAAATGGAGCACGGAACTATTCACAGTCCTCAAAAGATGAAACCTGATATTTTTTCTTGGGAAATACCATTCTGTTTATCTTGCTCATTCTCTTTTGTGTATATTTCCCTTTCCTACCATTTCCTAGTAAACTTCCTCTGAACTTAATGACTTATTACAGTAACTAGTTACAATATTATATGCATTTATTAGAGTTACTTATACCTTAGTGAGTTTCATACAATACCTTGGTCATATATGTATTTGTTTGAAACCCAAGAGAATGACTTCTTTTTTTCATATGCTTAAGTCATCAGTGAACAGTTGTAATAGCAGAGATGGCTAGGAAGCTCTGACTGCCCATATGCCCACATAGACTCTCTGTATGCCTACACTGAGTTTCCTGGCTACTGAAGTAAAATTTTCTGGTTTCCTCAGAGACTCTGTTGTGTCATCTAATGCTACTCTGGAAACTGTCTTATGACAGCATGTTTTTGCTGAAACAGCAGTGGGGGATGATGTTTTGCTGAGAACCGGCATGGTATTTTTCTGGAAGCTGCTTGGAAAGGGGTATTTGATATTTTGCTAGAGCCAGTGTTTGAGAGGACATGTGATGTGTGGAATGATATAAGCAAAACCCAATGGACAGTGTACAGTGCTGTGACATTGGTTCACTTTGCTACTCTTTGCTAGTCTTCATTTGGCTTCATTGTTACTGATCTTTACTGATGATGACATGACATTGGTTCATCTTGCCTTCTTTGCTGATTATTCTTTGCTGTGACTTCATAGAGAGAAATGCACCAAATTTCTTGTGAAATTCTGGTAGCTTCTTGCCACTTCTACAGACTCAGGTTAATTGGCAGAGTTTCATGTTTTCTTCTGTATTGAACTGCCACTGTTGATCAGTGAGTGGTGTTTGCAAGTGGATCCATGTACTACTGCTGATTTATGTGAACTTAATTGATGATATTCTGAGAATGAAGATTTGAATCACCCCCAAAGAACCATTTCTAAACATGTCCACATCCTCCTTTGCTCTATTAACTTTTCCTTTCCACCATCTCTTATGGGTGGTAGACTAGAAGGGAGGTTAAACATTTAAAAACTCTTATTATAGTAGGTTTTGCATATGTCACAATATCAAGTAAAGTAAGCAAAATTAAGACCAGTGTTGCAGTTTCTTTCATACATAGAGTGCAGATTTAAAACTAATATATGACATTCTGGACTGGATGTGAAAGTAGGGTAAAGAGTAAGAGCACAAGTAGGAGATGGAGAAAAACAAGAAGGGACAGGAAAGGACATGGATATTATCAAAGAAAGAGACCCATTATTTTCTACAATAAATATACACTAAGAACAAGTAAAAATATAGTAGGTTTTGAAAAATCTAAGCTTACAGGTAATGTTACAGCTACCCTACTTGGGTAAATTCTCAAAAAAAAAAAAAAAAAAAAAAAAGAAGAAGACTTTCTGTAAGGCCTCCTCCAATTTGGAGTTGGCCTATTATCTACTCCAAAATGAATATGTGAGTGAGTAGTCCCAAGCAGAAATACTGAGAATTCTTTGTAATTAGCCTAGAAATATCAGAATTCTGTTACTATGGAGTTGGTATTGACTGGTCACTTAGGTCAGTTTACATTAAGGACAACTTAGTAGTCACCTCTTGAGTAAAGTAGTGTCATGATCCAAGTAAAGAAAAGAAACTAACGGAGGACACATTTGCACAAGACCCATAGCAATATCATGCACTGAGAGTGATCAGTAAAAAGGCTGAATCATGAGATTGTAGGTGCACCAGCTGCCCTTATATTAGGAAGCCTGTATGTAGCCCTGAATTCAAGAATGAACCACCAAGTTCAAATGATTCTATTTTCCATATTGTTCTTTATTTTCACATTCCTGCTGCTTTGACAACCTGCATTCATCTCATACCTCATCTCATACCTCTACCAACCACCTTTTGATCTTACAAATGATTCTCTCCCATTGATTTCAAGTGTCCATTATGGACTATATCTATTCACATAGCTGCCAAGTTTTGACTTACTTTACATAAACATATTCAAAATCATTCCATTTCCAAACATCAGAAAAAAAAAAAAAAAACTTGGTCTGGCCAACATTTCTCATTCCTACCACATGTCTTTTCTCCTCCCTACTTCCTATTCTCTACCTGAGAATAGAAAATATTGTATTCCCTATGTAAAAAGATCTATGCTTCCTGACTATCTATATCTCTTTCACACAACTGTAGATCTCAAATGGAATATACAGATTTAAATTGTACATGTTTCCATACACTGGATATATTGACAATGCTGGGTTGAACCCAGGGCTTGTATATGCTGAGCAAGTGCTCTCACTCTAAGCTATATGCCAAGCCATATATTTCCTTGCATATTAATCTTCACATTCAACTTTTTATATTATTAAGATATCTCAAAAATGGTATATCTGGTGACCATTCTTTTCTTATTTATTGTCCTAAAATGATCGAATTTTGTCACCTCAGTGCTACTCTAAAAACATTTTTTATAAACATTCAAGCATTTGATTTTTTTCTCCAATCTCATAATGGCAAAGTGAATTGTAATTATTTTAATCATTTTATAGAAGTCAACTCTTTTTTTGGCTTAGCAATTTGGTTTGTAACTTAAGTCTCTTTGGAACAGAAACATGCTACTGTTTCTAAGTCATCATCATTCTTGTACTTACAAATAAAATAAGATCAATCATGTTTACTGGAACAATAGATGAATGAGTAGATTATAAAAATAAATTAATTTACTTCACATTGTCCAACAATCTTCAATGCATATTTACATATGATATGGATTATCAAATGTTAATGAATGAAGCATGTCATCCAGTATTATGGCTTATCCCTTTTGGTAGTATTATTACATTCTATAAAGACCAATGAACAACTATCTTCTTTTGACTCTGTCTATGGAAGTAGAAACCCTGGGAAAATTTCTCTGAACTTCTCATTAAGACATTAATATTTGTAGAGTTGTCTATATAACAAGCCCCAGGTCAGCCTGCAGCCTGGACTACAGAGTGAGACCCTGATCTCAAAATTAAAAAAGAAAAAATAAATTAATATTTTAAAAGTATATTGGAACTCAAGAACATTACATATATATATAATCATTATGATATATGTAGATATGATATATATTATGATATATATATATATATATATATATATATATATATCATTAAGTAAGGTTTGAATAACTGTGGCGTCATCTTAAGCAGAGCAGAGAAAACATCAGTTGTTTAGAATAGCTTGTTGGCAAGTAAATGAAAATAAGGGAGATTTATTCAACTTTTCTACTAGGACTTGAGTAGAGCCCATCCTTCAAGAATTGTATTAGTGTCTACTTTTTTAAAAATTGCCTCATGAATTGGGGGATCTTCACAGATAAGGTTTCAAATCTTTTAATATGGAGTCCTGAACCTATGTGGAAGAAGTTCAAGTTCATATATATATATATATATATATATATATATATATATATATGTGTGTGTGTGTGTGTGTGTGTGTGTGTGTGTGTGTGTGTGTAATCTCCAGAGGTCATATAGCATTAGAAACTGAGGGCCTATAATCAAGTTCCAGTAGTTACTGAATTTTTTATTTGTGGTAGCATGAATCAGTTTTAGCCTTGACATTATTTACATAGCACAATATGGTTTTCAGCCATAGAAAGCAGGAGGTAGTCAGTCATATTTCTAATGGTTTGGGCAAGAGGAGCTATTAAATGTAATCATCACACCCCTCCCTTCATGTGCAGTGTTCAGGCTGTAGAATGTAAGTAATACAAAAAAGTGGCAGTCACATATAGCTAGCCAATCAACATAGATTCTTAACTGTGTTCTGGATTGTACTTTATCTCACCAGTAGAATTATAGTAGTCTATTCTTATCTGGGATCCAATTTCCTGTGGCTTCAGTCAAGTGCAACCAACTATAGTCTGAAAATGTTAAATAAAATGTTTCCAAAGTAGTATAAAAATGACTTCTGGTATAACATTGTTTTTATGATTATTTCATTATATTATTAGTTATTGCTGTCCATCTCTTACTGTCTCTGCTCTGTGTAGTTAAAAACAAAATGTATAAAACATTCATGTGTAGAGAAAGCTATGATTGAGAGACTAGAGCAATCAGAAAGGAAATAGATCTCTTTCAGGGATTCTTTTGGTTCTGGGAATATTTCAACAGTAAAAAACAACAACAACAAAAACAACAACAACAACACAAACAGAGGACTAGAAGTAACACTCAATCTTAAAAACCTTAAGATTATGCTTAAAAGAATTCAAATTTTGGTCTTGGCACTGAAGGATTTCTCTTTAGATCCTCTTTGCTTGCTTCTATGATACGTCCAATGTTATACACACACATCAATAGGAAGAAAACTAAATTCATAATAAAAAAGAAAACAGTGATTCTTGCCAACCAAATAAGCATGGTCAACCTAAAATAGTTTTGACCTGGTAACACTGCACTGAAACCCTGTAATAAATCCAGCCTCTACCCAGATTGGAACATTGGTCAACCAAGACTTTATCTCATTTGCATGGTGGGTCTTAATTTTAATGAGGGTGTCATCAAGCAAAAGTTAGCAGATCCTCTTGCTGTTTTTATTACCTGGGAATTCCAATTCTTTACTTCAGAAAACTTACTTTCTCTACACTGCTCTGAATTGTGTAAATCCATCCCCCATTTGCCAATCTCCCATCACAGTTTGGCACTCACCATACACAGGATGAATTCCACCATTTGGTAGAATCAACAAAGTGTCTATGTGAATAGCATGGGACCAAGGATCAGAGATTAACTGAATAGTTTTGCAAGAAAGTAAATCAAAATCAAATCTACTTCTGTTAGTAGATTCATTGAGTAGTTGCTACTTCAATCTATGGGTTGAATTTGGAGAGAGTAGAAACATCACAATATTCTTCCTAGATGTTTACCCTTTGGCACGATGTTGCCTTCTTTCAGTTTCAATATTCTGTTTATTCCAGTGGTGTGAACAAGGTGGTTTTGTGCCTTTTGGTATCTCTGATAGCTTTAAGTCTATAGCCATTTTATGGTTCCACACCTATCTGCTAACTTTCTGTGGTTTATGTTAATGAATAAACCCTTGTATTCATATGGAAAGCACAGTCTAGTGGGAAGTGAACATAGTCAGGTATTTGTGTGCAGCCTTAGATGTGATATCTTACTAGAGAGTTCACAGCCCAACAATCCTTTCTGGATCCCTGTAAGACTAGAAATTCTCAGAGGAAAAAAAAAACCAACACCTGTGTTAAAGATTCTGCAAGGCCAGCTGACTCATTAGAACTTGGTGATTATGAAGTGTTGGAATATTGCAGATGCAGAGTCATTTATTCCATGCTATCTTTAGACTCTTTCATAGTCATTCAGTATTCATCTCCATGAACACCTATTAGAATGTTCTAACAGACATATACCCAGGAGCTAAGGATGCCATCAGAAATCTATAGCCAAGATTTTTATCTTTTGTTGTAATTGCATGCCTGGTGTTCCTACCAACACATTTGAAGTGTCTTGATTTATGACCATCTTTTGCCTTATAATTGTATAAATTTCATGAACCTGTGACTGCCTTGAAACACAGTATGTGAGGTGATCTGAACCTGAGTTTCCAGGTTGTGACCATTCATGTTTGGCTCCAGAATAAACTACACTTCTCTCTTTTTCTTTTAGCTGGAAACTGTTTATGCATCAATGCCCGTGTTTGTTTTAGTGCCTCTTACAGGTGTTCTTCTTCCTCATGCCTCAATCAAGCTCCATATTCTGTGTTTCACTAACCCAGTGCCTCCTTTTATGTCTGTAAACTTTTACTAAAAGAGTAAGAAAGGCATTTACAAGTAGGGCAGCTGTTTGCCAGGTCTAGCTCTGGCACATTGGCTATGACATTTGTATTCTTTGCTCCTATGAGTGTTAGCCATGAAAGCAGGTACCTAACCGTACCTCCTCCATTCTGTCATAAGAATTAAATACTATTATGTTCATTCAGTGATATCACTGTAATTAGTAACTGACACATAGTAGGCTTTGAATCAATATAAGCCATGGATTATTTTTCTGCTCATTAGTATTCTTTACAAGGAGGGATGCTTGCTGATCTGTGTGAAGAGCGTTTTTCTATTCTCTACAGCCACCCTGGAGTCAGCAGTGTCCTCAGTTCACCCTGGCTGGAGGATTATTGCTTGCTAACTTGAAACTTTTTTCAGCCTTGCTGTGAGGAAGGATCAAGTAATATCACAGACTGAGCTGGGAGACTGCAGGGAGGACATCCTGATGGAGATTATTCATGAGGCAAGCATAATCAGGGTCTGCAGGCAGAGATAGGGACTGTTGGAAGCTGTTCAATTACAAAGCTGTGTGGTGAGGCAGGCTCTGCTCAGGACAGCCAGAGATGATCTGTAACTGAAAGTGGGGGATCCTCACTGCTGCTGGTAACCTATTGAGGGCCTGGAAGAGAAGGTTGTTCGGGGTTGAGAAGCACTGTGGGAAATGGTAGCAGGGAGTGGAAAGGTTTTAGAGGAAAGAAAATGACTTCTGCTATGCTCTCTTAATTTGAATAGGAACTATTTCTCAAAATTTCTCGATGGAGTAGCCAAGTATGAAAACTAAATGATACTGGGAACAAAATTACACAACTCAGCTTCTCTCCTGTATTCATTTTTTGTAAATTGGATATTTTATTTACATTTCAGATGTTACTCCTTTTCCTGATATCCCATCCACCCAGAAACCCCCTATCCCATTCTGCCTCCTCCTGCTTCTATGAGGATGTGCCCCTACCCACTCCCATCTCTCCACCCTGGAATTCCCCCACACTGGAGCATCCAGCCTTCATGGGACCAAGGGCTTCTTCTCCCACCTATGCCCAACAAGGCCATCCTCCCCTACATACACAATGGGAGCCATGGGTCCCTCCCTATGTTCTCCCAGGCTGGTGGTTTAGACCCTGGTTGGTATTGTTGCTATCCCCATGGGGCTGCAAACCCCTTTAGGTCCTTCAGTCTTCTCTCCAACTTCTTCATTGGGAACCCCACGATCAGTTCAATGGTTGGTTAGCTGTGAGCATCAAGCATCTGCTTCTGTATAAATCAGGCTCTGCAGACCTCTAAGGAGACAGCTATATCAGGCTCCTGTCAGCATGCTTTCCTCTGGAAATATGGATGGGTCAGTGGAGTGTGATTTTTCATTCATTTCAGTTAATGTATTTATTTATTTTCAATTACACACACACACACACACACACACACACACACACACACACACACACACACATGTGCATGCATGCACACATTTCTTGACCAAAGTTCCTTCTTCCTCCATGAACCTTTCTTATATCCTTCTGTCTTTAACAAAATCTCTTCTTTCCAAAGTTTCCTTCTATTTTCATGGATTGTTTTCCATGACTCATTGTGAAGTGGAAATGTCTGGTTTCTTATAAATTCAGTTATGTCAACTATGCTTTGTTGGGGCACACAGGTAAAAAGATGTTTTGCTAAAGGAGACACATGACAGAATATTTTCCTGATGCAGAAACAGGTAAAAGGACATTTTGCTAAAACAAACATGTAAAAGGATGCAGGATGTTAAGAAGGAATATAAATACAATCCAACAGATGGTGGACGGACAACTCATGATGGTATTGGCATGCCTTGGCGTTTCTTACTGGTCATAGTTTGCCATGACTGCATAGAAAGAAACACACTAAATAATTTCTGGAGGTATTCTGGTTGCTTCTTGCCATTTCTGAGGACTCGGGCCAATTGGTAAAGTGAAGTAAATGTTTCTAGATATGTCAGCTGATAAAGACTCACATAGAGTTTTGCTAAGACAGACTCATATGAAGTTTTATTCAGACTCACTTGGGGTTTTGCTAACACAAGACGTGTGGAGGACACATGATATTTAGAGGGAGTATAGATAAGATAATCAATGAACAGTGGTGGCAGGCTTACATAGCTAGCTAGCTTTGCAATATTTTGTTGGCCTTGAGTCTTTATCTTTGCCGATATTCACTTCTTTGAGAGACGCATCAGAGAACTTCTCCTGGCACCCTTGCTGATCTTAGTTGCTCCTGCTAACTAGTGCCAATTTGGCGGAGGCCTGGCTGTTTCTGCTTGGTCATGGCACTGATACTGATTTGTGTTTGCTATCCTGACACTACTGACCTGGACTGCTAATATCCTTTCAATTAGAGATTAAAATTGCCATAAGCAACTACTTCTAAACAACATACAGCAGAGCCTGGAATGGCTTCTTCTGAATTGATCTGCTGCTGCTGAATCATATAAATTGAACTGCTGATATCCTGACAACACAGATTAGATTTGCTCCAAGGAAAAATTTCTAAACAGGTCCACTTTTCAGTATCCTAATAACCTTTCTTTTTCACTACCTCTAGTGGGTGGTGAACTAGAAGAGAAGTTAAAACATTTAAGAGCCCTTATTAAAAGTAGGTTTTAAAAGTCTAAGCCTCATCATTGGGTTCATTGAGAGCTTCACATTGAGCTTATAGACTTGTAGGGGTTATTTATGCAAGTGGAGCAATGTGCCAATGGTGACATTATTGAGGAATATGACTCTCCCTCCCTACTCAACCATTCAGTACCTGTAGCTGGCTACTCTGAGAGCAGTGAGGCTTTATTGCCCTTTCTTATCAATAAAGAGATGTTGATGGACCATAACATGAGCACCCAGTTCATTCTTATTTTCAAGGCAGTGCATGATCAAAGAAGATTCAAATTCATATAGTAAGAGACAAATATGTTCTTCATGACTCAGTCTATGTGTTACCACAGTGAGCAGTTTGGTGTTTTCTTTTCAGTTTACTTAACATGAAAACTCAAAAGACTTGATGAAAACAGTTCTTGGTGTTTTCCACAATCCTGTTCCTACAAAGCCTCACACATTTCACAGAAATCTGCTCACAATGCATTTAGTCACCTGATTAAATCTCATTCTGTTTTTATATCTCATGGAATAATAAGGTTTTCAAAAGAAATAAAGTCAGTATTCTCTTTCAAAAGAAGCTTCCTTGCAAAACAAATAGACAAAAACAATAGAGCCTTGTGATACCAAATTAGAAATCTCAGCCAACTCATATGTGGTCCTGTAACTTACATGGCTGCAAATGTCGCTCATGATTTATATAATTGTGAATAAGCACACACATGCATGTGCGTATAACCAGAACCAGCTGTAGACATGCACTTTTTGTCAATCACAGTGGAAAGGTTCTATAAATAAAATGTTTCAAAAGGTAAACATTTAATAATTTCAGAATGGTATTCTATCAGTGAGCATTGCTGTTACACTTCCCTTCACTGCTAGCTGCATCAGCTAGTTGAGATTTGGAATGCTGTAAATAGTGCTGGGATTTACAATGCTGTGAACAAGCACTCATTGCCTTCTTGGTATTGCCATAGAAGAGAGTCCTATAATAAAATAAATGGCTCAAAGAGTATAACCATTTTAAATCAAACCCACGTGTATAGTTAGTTCACTGTATAGTGTTACTTAGATTAAGATATTCATATATACAGAGTCAAGTTACTTTCTTGAATATTTGTTTAAACATTAAAACCCTCCTGCCAA
The DNA here is from genome assembly GCF_011762505.2 of Arvicanthis niloticus. Classification (NCBI taxonomy): domain Eukaryota; kingdom Metazoa; phylum Chordata; class Mammalia; order Rodentia; family Muridae; genus Arvicanthis; species Arvicanthis niloticus. The sequence goes on along the minus strand of NC_047664.1, from coordinate 46,679,818 downwards.
GTGTGTGTGTGTGTGTGTGTGTGTGTGTGTTTTCTAGGTCCCTTCCTCCACCAAGGCCAACATGGGTCACAGTAAGTTTTAAAATAGCTGTGAATTTGGAAAAGAAAATCTGTCTCATGTCCCCAACCCTGGCTTCATTTCTGTTACTGGCAAGTCTGAAATTTGTTCTTACATTTATTGCCACTGTCATCTTTCTCATTGGTTCGTTCAAGTCTTCCTGAGGTATAATGTTTTTGTAATTGATTTGTATAAGCTCTTTGAACAATAGTATGTTGTTAGTGTGCTTCTTAGTGGCAAACATTCTATGGGTTGTTTCATTTTAATTTTGTATTATTTGTTGTTGACATTTGAAATGTGAATGCACTGAAGCCTTCACAAGACTCCCTCTGTAATTTCCCTTGGAGTCAAATGACTCTCATCCCTAGATCTTTTCAGGTCCCACCTCTATGTTCAAAGACTTCTCTGATGTGTTTTGACATACAGCAATAAGATACTGAGTGACAACTCAATGGGGAGCTCCGGCTACAGAGGAGATAGAGCCAGATAAGCTGATAGATGAGCACGCGGCTGGCATTGCCCTGAAGAGGACTTGCTGCTCCAAACTGCTCCATTGTCCTCTAGTTGCTGTCACTTCCCCATCTTCTCCCTCTACACCCAGGCTTTCCCACCTCCAACTGTAATAAAGGCAAGGTAAGTGTTCTCAAGTCAATACCCAATCTCCAGTTTAATACTTTGCAGTTGAAATCTGTCCCATCAGCTTCACTATGCAGAATCCCAGCAGCACATCCTGGTCCCTGACTTCTGATCTCTACATTAAGCTCCACTCTCCCAGCATCTCTCCACCTCTCCTCATCTCTCCCTCTCCAGACTCTTGTTTGAGCTCTGCACTCAAAATACTTCTATTCCTTTTTGCATACTCTCAGAACCAAACCAAGAAACATCTTCCTCACAAGGAAATTCTGTATACCTAATCTTTGTCAAGTACCCAGTCCTTTTGATTTAGAAAAAACTTAGGGTGGACTATAGCCTTTAAGATATGATATTGAAATTAGATCTTGTGGATCCCACCTCCACTTACACTATAAATATCTCAATGTCAGAGACTCAGGTTTTCTTTTCTTGAAAGTCTAGTACCTACTACAGCCACACTATGTTTCAGGTATTCAATAGTATGCAACTGTCGATGTTGTCACCCATGTGATACCTACCAGAAGTCACTTCAATGCCTTTAAACATCTCCTTTTTCTGTAAGATAAGACATAAAACTGAAAACTGAAATCCTACTGAAAGAAGCATTGTAACTTTGAATGGTTTTATAAACTTGTTTGCATGTTTGCATTTGAGTATATGTACATATAAGTGCATCTATTGTAATAGCTAATTACTATTATGGAGATGACATAGACTTATAAAACCACAAAACCTTAGAATGTCAGATATACAAGTGATATTGATGTACTTTAAGAAAATGGTTGTAAACCATTCTCAGTTTCCCTTGTGCTTCTTACTTGTATTTGGGGGTGGGAGGAGGTCCTTTTTAATCATATTCGAGATTGACAAGTAGATAATTCAGTGTTTCTGGTCCCTACCTAGCTGATGAGTAGCTTGGACAATATTAGCTTTTGTCATATACTATATTGTAGTACACACACGCACACACACACACACACACACACACACACACACACACACACATTTCTAATAGAGTTCCCAAATAAAGCCAAGTGTTATATATGTCAGAAGTAAATTTGGTCTCAAACAAGTCAGGAGACATGGCTAAGATCATTCAGATTCTCAGCATCCTTTCCAGACCAGGGTTTTTGCTTTTGTTTCTGTTTTTTTTTTTTTTTTTTTTTTTTTTTTTTTTTTTTCCATTTTACAACCATATCTGAAAATGCTCTCTCCATCAATCCTGGGATGTTTTCCATTCATACTTCTTTCATGGAATAGTTTTACAGTCCAAGCATCTTAGAGTGATATGGGGTTCCCTTCAATGGCAATTCTTACTGGTGCTTGTGTTTCAAATCTGAATTGAATCCAGTCTTTCTGCTTATTGTTATCAGGAATACTCTCAAAGAATCTGAGATATTCTAATTATGTATTTACTTGAATATTCAGCTGGAAACTCTTCTCACTCACATGGGCTTTAGCTATAGCACTCTTCCAGTTTGATATCTTGGCTTGTTAATCAGCACATTTTCATGAATTACTTAATAATAGCTTGGGCATAAAAGTTGATTGGATTACTCTTTACAGTGTTTTGGAGTTGCTGGCAACTGTTTTACTGGATGAATAGGAAATATGAACTAATTAGAAGGCAGAGAAATGCAGTGAGATGCCAGACTTCTTGTAGGTTTCAGGACATCTGCCACTGGCCATTAGAAAATCTTGCCTTAGTAAGAAAAAGAGACACATATAGTCACAAACAACTCACAATAGATCACATAATTAAGAAATTCACAAAGTTAGTGTGCATCAGTTAAGGTGTTACTTGATTCTTAGACCCAAATATTTATTTCACAGGGCATAATATATAATGCCATCCCATGTACAGGAAAGAATATTTCACAGGCATGAATATTCTTTATTTACTCACTCAATGCTCGAATACCTAAGTTGTTTTCAGAATTTACAACCAGTCACATGGTTTTAATTTTTTTCTGTCATGAAAAACTAGACATGAATAAAGGACAAATTACAAATTAAAACACTGAGTGATAGGTCCATTTCGAGTCTTTCATTCTCACTTGGAGCATCCTTGTTTTGTTTGCTCATTGAGATGGGGCTTCACTCTGTAGCTCTGTTGGCCTGGAAAGATACTGTGCAGAACATAGTGTCTAGGAATCACAGAGATTAACCTCTTTCTGTCTCCTAAGTGCTGGAATTGAACAGATCCACCAGTAGCCCAGGCAAGAGCATTCCTTTTTAATAGTTTTTGACTGTCACTAATGACAGTGACAGTATGTGATGATAAAAATCACAGTATATTTTTTTATCTCTGTCATGATGTTACATGTTATATTCACATATTGAATTACCACACCATATCTAATAAGCATATGTTAATTTTTTATGTAAGATGAAAGGAAATGTTAGCTACTTCAGTTTGATCACTATAGTTTGTATAAATGTACCAAATTATTACATAAATGTAAACAATTAGTGGGAAAGAAGAAGAAAGATCAAAGGGAGAAAAGGAGGAGGTAAATGTGATCAAAACATATATGAAATGCTTTTATTTGTATGATAGTTATATGCCAAACAATTGAAAATAAACACGTAAAGTGTCAGTACTGTAGGAAGGGGAAGAAAAGTACTTTAAGGTTTTTTTATTGTGTATTAGGTGGGTTTTTCTGTTGTTTGTTTGATTTTGTAAATGTTTATAATATCTAGGCAAAGCAGCTAGATTGATGGGTAGCATCAGAGAATACAGATTTTTCATCCCATGGGAGTTAGCCAATCTGTCCTAAAGGCAGTGTGGATCTCCTGAGGGCACCTCACCTGGGGAATGTCATACCTGCAACTTGCAAAGTATTTGAAGTAACACAGGCCAGGGTAAACGTGGTGTAGAAGCTTCTAGGGAATGTAAAACACACTTTTGGCTTCCTACTGCAAAACAAAGCAGAAAATAAATTCACCTTTGATATAAAAAAATTAAGGAGAGGATGGACAGAGTGTCCAGAAGTTAAGAGCATGACCACTTCTTGGAGATAACCCAAGTTTAAACCTCAGGATCCACATGAGGTGCTTACCTTCCCCTATAACACAAACAACAAGGGACCCAACACTACTGGCCTCTATGGACACACACACACACACACACACACACACCACAGAGAGAGCCATGTACATGCACATGTAATTAAAAATAAAAATTAAAAATGTAAAGTAAAATAAAAGATTAAGAGAAAAATAACCAAGATAAGAAACAAAATCTTTAAAGTAGAATTCCTTGGTTTTGTCACTGGGACTGGATACATACATACATATGGAGAAATTTCTTTTCCACAGACTTAGAGCTTTCGAGTCCAAGGTCAAAGCAAAAGCATCTGCAGATGGCTTCCCTGCTGCATTGTTGCCTGGTTGAAAGAGCAAGTGTGGGAGATGGAAGGAGTAGGCAGACGTCATCTTTTTATAAGATACCGATTGCACTCATGAGTCGCTCCCTCAAGACCTAATCATTTCATAAAGATCTCACCTCTCAATGTTGTCGGAATAACAATAAAAATTCTGCATGAGTTTTTAGAGAACACAAACCTTCAAACCACAGTATGAAAACAGAACAAACCAATCCAAAACAAAAGAGCAATAACAAAAGACATGCAGAAGTTAAAGGCACCAGGCATCAAATCACATCTATAAACCCATAGAGTGAAACTTGCCAGTAATGACTCCTAGAAGCTCCTAGTTTGGTTGGACGTCGCCCCTCGCCTACTCCCACCTTATTAAACAGGAGATTGGACTTTTACAGGCTCTGCAGTAAATGCGAGTCCTTGTAGTTCCCAGGGTACTTGACAAGGAGTTTCAGCTGTCATTATTTCACTGTTACTAGATGGAATTGGGCAGGAGAGGAAAAGCCAGAAAGGATTTGATTTACCATTGTCCTTGTTCCAGGGTGTCCTTGGCAGTCTGTTTTAGGATGCTTCTCAAGTCACCACAGAAACATCTGCCAAACATTCAACTTAAGGCAAAGGCTCAGTGGGTTTTTATGTGGTGCTGCAGCACTGGCCTGTTTCTCTAGACTGCAAAGTGAGTTTAGATTTCACTGGAAATTTAGGGAGAAAAAAGTTTATTTGAAGGTTGGTTGCATAAAACTTGACACCTGCTACTTGGAATTTTTAAAAAATAATATCTGGTTAAGGGAAAAATGTCAAGGGCTTTTCAAATCTGCATCAATTTGAATAAAACCATTGTCACATTGCTTGCGAAAAGTCAAAACACTTTTGGGTGAAGTTAGAATTGATTTTTTTTTTCATTTGCAGAGATTGACATAAAAGCAAAACCTTAGAGATCACAATCTGAAGTAATTTTGTGAGAACTGCCCAAGCCCAAATCTTCCAATTAAACTCATGTTCCAGAAGATAAAGTGTTTAGTGAATTAGAGTGTCTAATTTGATAGATAAGGGTATCTCTTGCCTTCATAAATATTGTATCAAGAAGTAAAATCAGACAAGGCTGTACCCCTGATAAAACCCTGGATATCAAGCAAAAGTGATTAACATATTTTCAAGATAAACCAGTTTTGTTGAGATACTCACATGCCATGTTTTCTAGAAAAAAGAATGTTACATATTTAAAAAAACAACATTTTTCTGGTTTGCAAATGAATGAAAATTGTAGATGGACTTAACATGAGCATATGGTTTGTTGTATATTTTTTTCTAGAATGTAAATTTAGCCTTAAAATAAAGAAAAGCTTCTTAATGGACTCCAGTTGCCATTGGTTTGATAATTAGGGCTCCAGCCAATTCAGATTACAATCAGTCTGTGGATCCTTAAGTTCTCAAAGGCAACCATCAGGGTTCATAGGAAAGACTCCCATGCATATAATGTTCATTTATGACCTTGAGGAAGCATTGAGTAATGTGCACACCATTAAATAGGTTTTGATGTCAATAAGTATGGTTAGCAATGAGCAATGAAATTGTTAACAAAGAAGGCTCTATTATTTAGTGCTGAGTCATTTGTGTTAGGCTCAAAAAACTCTTGTGTTGAGTCCTTAAATTTGCCTATTAATCACTCCTAGTTAGTAGTATACTGTTACTGTCAACAGAAGGTTATATTGCTTGTCAACAGGAATAACAAATAAGCTAAAAAAGTTTTCTGAAAGCTAATTGGCAAATTACTTGCTTACCCACCCCATGTGTAAATAAACATCCAAGAGAATCTTCGAGAATACACCGAGACAATAGTACTAAATTGTTGACTCCTTTCCCCCATTAGATTAGCAAGATTAAGTGCTTTAACTAAATGGTCTTATCTGGAAAGCAGATGGAAGAAATGAAAGCAATTGTGTCCTCATCTTGCTTTATCCTGATTTACTGTAATAACCTAGACATGACATCCTCACCCATACACAGACTAACAGAAGCAAAGAAGCATTCAAGGAATCATAAATGTCTTCCGGTACTCCAGAGGGACCCTGCGCTAGAATCTAGAGAGTCTTCATTTCCACCCTGAACCACAATGTATTCAGCATTAAAATTCCTGGTACCTTTGATGTGGAATAATTACCTTTTTTAGGTTTTATATTTATGAAGTTCATATGACCAGGAACTAATTATATTTGAGGACATGGAGGCACAGACTATTCAACCACACACCACACACACATGCACACACACACATGCACACACACACACACACACACACACACACCTAATAAATAACTGATGACAGAGCCAGAATTTCAGCATGAGCAGAAGGACTTCACAGTTCTCAATTTTAGTCACAACACTCTCCTAATTTTCTTGTTCATATTATGATATAGAGTGGTTGCTGGCATGCATCTCTGAAGGCAAAAACTCAATACTGTGTGGTTTACTCTATTTTTGCTTCTTTTAATCCCCCCAAACTTTAATTTAATTTCATTACAAACAGAATTCACAATTGCATGAAGTATTAGGTTAAGCAGAGTGGTATACACAATACTGAATATATCCTTTATAACACAGCTTTTAAGAATCCTTTTTGCCTCTAGATTTTGCTGTGGTCCTGAAGCATCAATTTACTTGATATCTGCTTTTCTTATAGTTGCTGTAGACCATAAGCTTCTTCTGTGCCCCAAGATCCTCCTTTAGTCATGGTTATAAATTCTATCCCCCTCATTTTAAAAAAGATTTATGTATTTTTATTTTATGTGTATGAATGTGTTCCTCTATGAATGCAATGTACTCCATAAATGGATGATGTTTTGGGGGATCAGGAGAGAACATTAGATCCACTGGAATTAGAATTGCAATCAATTAAGAGTTGCCATTGGGTGTCATTTTGAAAGAAGATAGCAGAACTAAGACCCAGAGTGGGGAGTATAGAGTGCTTTGTATACACCAGGCTTCAAGGTAGGTATTAGGCACTCTAGAAAAAGACCTCACCAAGACCATGTTACAATCTTTTGAGATGAAGTATGCTGATTATACAGGACTCACCTAAGTTTGCATATCTAAGAAGTATGACAATGGGGATTTAATTTACATCTATATGTCTCAAAATCTTGGTACTTCAATATGACTCAGTAACTCCAACATCTTTCCTCTTGTCACACCCATATGCCACAAAGATCACAAATAGAAAAGTTGGATCATGAAGTGACGCACTCACTGTGAATGATGAATGGATGAAAATTAAGAATTCAACTCAAAGTAAATAAAGGAGAAATCATTATGGAATAATCTGTTGGAGAGACAAGAAAACAGACAAACCTAGGAAAAATCCAGAAACAAGAATATAAATGCCACTAAAATAATTTCCTCATCTTCTAAGTCTGTGTTTCTTCTCACAACTTTTTAGTCCAATGTACTATGTCCAGGACCATAGACAGCTCCCTAGTAGCAGTGCTTTAGTATCCAGTAGAAGAGTTGCAATCAAAGGTTTTTGGATCACAGCACAAGGCTTAAAGTGGCTGGCCTGGGCCCTCTATATGCCCTGAAACAATGAGCTGACTCTAAGGAAAGAGAGCTGAGCATTCTGCATCCATAGGAAGAATGACATAGATCACTATACAGGGCCTAGAAAAGAGACTGAAACAAATTGAGGGAAAGGCTTCCCAGATGCAGAATATGTTGTAGAGGACAAAGCTTTAAAAGTCATTTCTCTTTTCCTGTAGAGTTACTTTATCCAACAAAAGTTTAGTCTAACCACCTGGTTTTGAGGTCTTATTTGCCTAGCTGGTGGGTAGACATGAAAGAAGCATGTGCCCTTTTTTTGTTTGTTTGTTTCAATTGTTATTTAATGTAGGGATGCCTTTGTTTGGGTTTACTACCCTAAATTTAAATTGTTCATATTCAAGATAGAGTAGTCAGATTTATAAGGTCCTCATAGTTTATTTAAAGCAAGGAACAAGGTATATCTGGGCTTGTAGTAACTTCATTTATCTGCATAAAATTTTATGCAAGAGTCTTTATATCTATAAACTTTTCTCCATGTGTTGTTGGAAGTCCCTAGGTAAGTCAAATCAGATGACTTAAAGATGTAGGTTTTCAATCTTCTGGATCAGGATGTTTGACTCATTTCTGGGGCCTGGAGTTCAGCAATGGGACATTTAATTTCTATCAACAATCAAGCATAGCATTCTTTGGTCTCATTTAACAATACCACTTGCATCCTTTTTTGATGTTCTAGTTTAATTTCTATTACTGTGACAAAACAGAATTGCCAAAAGCATCCTTTGAAGGATAGGTTTTATTTGGCTTTCATGTCCAGGAACTGAAGAAGAGACTATGGAGGACAGTACATACTGACTTGCTCTGCTTTGGCTCGCTCTGAACAACTCTCCAGGGGTAGCATTACCCATTGCCCACAGTGGACTGGAATCTCTTGTATCAATATTTAATCAAGTGAAGACCCTATAGACTTGCCTACAGGCACTCCAATAGAGTGATTTTTTTTTCAGTTGAAACTCCACTTCCATGATGATTCTAGCTCATATATGCTGACAAGACAAATAGACAAACACCCCCCCCACACACACACACACACACCGCACACATACTGGGACTGCTGGCAATGGATATACTGATGAAATTTCTCTTAGAATCACCTTTAACATATGAAGAATTTTAAATATTTTATAGGCAGCGTTCTCATGTTCTCATTAATTTCCACCAATAATCTCTCCCAAGGAAGAATTTTGACAGAAAGATAAATTGTTTAGTATAGAGAATAATAATTATATTATGAGAAGAAAAAAATGGATATCTTAAAGCTATCAATGTAAGAAAGTTCTGTAGATTTGGGTTATCTATCAATGAAATGATAGTCAGACCTTCTAGATTCTTATGCATCAGTTGCTCTCAAACTGTGGGTCTGGACTCTGTATCATGATGTAGGAAACTTGAAAATAAAAGTGCCACATTCTGCCTGCCCTTGGGTATAGGAATGTGAGGAAACACCTACTTCATCAACTCATACCTGATTATTACCATGGAACCTCCTCCATGTTGTCAGTTCTCTCCCTCTGAGGCAAAAATTCTGCTTTCCAGATAACTGAAGATGAATTCTAAAAAGCATATCCATATCTCCTAAGTTTGTCCTGGTGTGTCTATCCAGTGACATATGTAATTATGTTCAGTTTTCTGCTCATCTGACGAATTGCAGACATGTTCAAACAAGGTCCGTATTCACACAGATCTCTAGTGAAGCACTACTGGAGAACTAAATGAACTCCAGCTGCTTTCCTTTCTCCATCCTCTTCAGAGTAACCCCAGGCTACTTTTGCACTTCATTCTTCCTCCTACACTATATCCACTTTCATGAGAACACAGATTATCTATAGTTAGAGGTCCTGCAAAATTGCATCCTATTATTTCTTAAGTCTTACCAATTTATGCACCTTTTAATCTTACATTGTATCTGATGGATTCTGTCATATTTCTCAGTCACTCATAAAGATGCCCTTTGTATTTGGTAATTATGTTTCACCCCCATTTCTGCTTCTTATTCTCTTTCTTCCTGTCCCTTCTCCCTTCTCCCCTTCCCCAACCCCCACAATTCTAATCGTTTTTACTTCTGTCTTTGTATGTGGGATTTTTGTTTGTTTTTAAATTAATTACATTATTTATTTATATCCCAAATGGTTCCCCCCACAGAGTCCCCCCTTTCTACTTCCCTTTGCCTCTGAGAGTGTGGGGGCCTTCCTGGGTATCACCCCACCCTGTAGCATCAAGCCTCTGCAGACTTAGGCACATCTTCCACTGAGGCAGGACAAGGCAGCCCTCTGCTTCATAAGCGGTGGGGTCTTGATCGAGCCAGTGTCTACAAAGCATATGTTTTTATGATACATCTTTCACACACATTATCAGATACATGGTAAGACTTTATCTTCCTTAGTTCTCACTCAGAATTTCATTTTAAAGACAAGATAAAGTCTTATCATGTTCATTGGGGAAGTATTAAGAGAACACTTAAGGGATGCACACTTAACCCACTCATACAAACATGCACCATTTCTTAGTTGAGCACACATTATAGAGAAAATCACATCTTTACGGTACTGCTGTAAATAGTGAGGCTTTTTCTTTGTTGTTAATATAACAGAAGCATGAGCGCAGAACACATGCCATAAATGTCATCTTCAGAATTTCATCCTTTGGGAGCTAACCAGGGAGGAAAGAGAGTCTTAGTCCACCATGTGATGGTTTAGGCATCTGTCAAGTGCATGGTAATTTGCCAAGGTTAAAAACACAAGTGAATGGAAGTTGAAAGAAGTTGATCAGTAGCAGAATCAGATGAAAATGTGTGCATCTTTCCCAATTCCAGGAGCATCTTCATGGATGCTCCAAGCCACCACCTGCTCCTAGCATATGCCACTATCATTAATCTGTCAGCACTGGCCAATTTATTCCTCTCTCTCTGTACACACCTTGCAAGAAAACAATACTGTTTTACTGGTGACTACTTTTCTTGTCCTTTAACAGATGCACATTTTACCCCTCTCTTTTTCTTTTTGCAATCATCATTTCATCTTTTTCTACTCACTATTTGAGTAGTCAATTCTCTATGTGCCAATGGCAAGGTATGCCTTCAAACAAGTGTAATAATGTAGGAAGTATCAATGTGAACATATATGCAAGGGTCTATGTCATTTACCTAGGCCATGGATCATCTATGTCACATACAATTAAGAACAGAGGCACCCCTCTCTCTCTTTCTCTCTCTCTCTCTCTCTCTCTCTCTCTCTCTCTCTCTCTCTTGTGAGTGTGGGAGCATTTAAAGGAGAAAACCCGTTAAAAGACATAATATATAATGTGTTTGTTCCCTTATTAACTTAGAACATGCAGAGAGATTCACTTAAGACTTTGGATGGTCAGAGGTGGGCTCTGTCAATCCAGCATTCAGAGTTAACAGAGTGTATAGTAAGGGAACTTTATTGTCACATGAATACCTCCAGGGAATGCAGTGATATTGGCCTTCTAATGAGCTTTACAGTTTGAAGTAAAGTATCCTAGAAAGACTCTGGATTTCAAAGAAAATGAAGAAGTGAGTAGGAAAATGCCTGGCTTTTACAGAGAAAGAGAGAATGTGAGCATGTTTGTTCTTCAGAATCAAACACAGACTCCTTAGTACTGAGTGCTTGCTTGGATGAGTCATGGTACAAATGAGAGGAGTAGAAAGAAAAGGGCAGAATTCATGTAGCTAGCCAGAAAAGTAGTTATTGGTGCTGGTGCAGCTTCATATATTTTACTGTACTTGGAATTTGGTTATCTGTGTTGTTCCTGTTGACTCTGGAATTCTCTTTGTGTTTTTTTGTTTGTTTTGGTTTTGTGTGTGTGTGTGTGTGTGTGTGTGTGTTTGTTCGTGTGCATGCATATAATAGAGCAAAAATGACCTCATGCTCAGCCTTAAATTTCATTTTACTTTAAATGTATAGCCACAGCTAAATGTTTGAAGGGAAAAGATTAAGTTGATTTATTGTGTACCTTTTGTGTATTTGTTCTGAAAACATGTTGAATACACAAAAGATGTCTCATTTGGTTTGCTAAAATAATGGGTCCTGAACCTGCATTGCTTTTTCTCCTAAAGAAGGGAGCAGTACAAATATATTTGAATATTTACATAATGTTATATAACCTAGGCTTATAGGACTCCATTAAAAACATCATGAATACAAATTATTATTATTCCTATTTTACAAACGACAGTATGTGGGCATGAGAAAGCTACATAGTTACTGGAGCTGTGCCGTGAAGCAACATAGCCTTTTTTAAAAGTGTTTATTCCCACGTAATAATGTTCCTCTGCCTTTTCCTTGGCATGAACAGAAAACAAGAGGAATCCTTACAATGTACAATGGGGGACATAGGGGAATTGGCTTATACTTAGTATGATCCAATTAACCTGGTACTTCAACTGCACAGGTCCTATTCAGTGGTTGCAGTAATTGATTACCTTAGTCATTTTACCTTTGACACACTTTTTGGTGCATCAGTAGAAAAATGGATAAGCAACTATTATTTCTTTGAGAAAATATAGCACACTCCTCCTTCTAGAATTTTGTTGCTATTTTGGTTCTGCTTTTGTGGTGCTGAGCGTCACATCCAGAGCCTTGTGCATGCCAGGCAAACATTCTAGCACCTTGCACTCTCTTCCTGGTACTTCTGCATATAGAGATGTTGGAAAGATAAATTGGCAGAGGTTTCAATATTAGAAAACAACATCTCAAGGACTTCAGTCATCAGACTATGACTCCGACTGCAGAGTCCAAAAACGTTATGCAAGGCCACACAAGGAAGACTTATTATTCTCTCTTTCTGTCTCTGTCTCTGTCTCTGTCTCTCTCTCCCCCCACACCCATATGCAAAATACTCAGTTGTAAGAATTGACCTACACCTGAGAGAGCAGTGCTCTGCCACTCACATAATTTTGTTGTTTGTTGACAGTGAATAGGCATATTACAAAGTTCTAGCCAACTAGTCTTCAGAAGAAGTTGCGAGAGATTTTAAAGAGTTTTCTATCATGATGAAGGACATCAGCAAAAAGGCTAATATTCTGTTTGTTACTAAATGGTAAATGAGAGTACCTTGACCCTCTTGCAGGCATGTGTGCATCAAATTGGCATTGCCATGACATAGTAGAATGGTTAAAGTGTCTCAGGTCAACATCAACATGGGTGGCTTTTTGTACTAGTCTGTCTTTTCTAGTTTCATGTCTGTTTGTTTAATTAATTATTGAGAAATAATTTACAAAGGGGAGAAAAGGGTTTATTTGACTCATAATTCCAAGTAACTGTTCACTTTAGGGAAGTCAAGGCAGGACCTCAAGCAGCTAGTCATGTCACATCATAGCCAGGATCAGTGAGAGAATATACCCCACTACAATCTCATCTAGCTTTCTTCTGTCTTACATAGTTTGAGAAACTGTCTAGGGAATGGGGCCACCTACAATGATTTGGGTCTTTTTACATCAATTTTAAAAAATCAAGAAACTGTGTCAAGGATGTGCATATGTCAAATTGATTGGCATAATTGGATATTAAAAATCTCTTCTCATGTGTTTCTAAGTTTTGTCAAATTGACAGTTAAAAACTAACCTACACGAACACTCCCATGTCAGCTGGACACATAAACACAGTTCAAATTTTTAAAAATTCTAATGTTTAAAAATTGCAAGATTTCTTTATAAGGTCAAAGTCACTTTAGAATCCCAAAGTTACGTAACTGTGAACACCTATTAAAATAATTATGTGCTTTACTATTCCAAAAAGAAAATGAGGACATAAAAAACAATCACCCAAATTACCCAGCAATGTAAGTCCAAATCACATCATTTATTGTCCAATATTTGGTACTCAATCATAATTTAATAGTGTAGGCCCCAAAAGGCTTGTGTAACCCCACATTTTCAGCTCCACCTCATAGTGCACACAGCTTCCCTCATAGTTCATCTCCTTTCTACACCCACAGCTCGCATTTATGGACATTCAATTGTCTTGGAGTCTCCATTGCAATTCCGCAAGGGCCTCTCACAGTATCCAACTCCAACATTGCCACCCCAGAGGCCAGACCTTAACTGCTATTCATGACACTCGTGATCTTGCATAATCAAATTTGTTATAGCAATAACCCCACTTCTTCTGTACTAGTTGTTCTCTTGGTTTTATTTCTATTGCTAATAACGTATCCTAACCAAAAACCAACACGGTGAAAGCTCAGACTTATTTGGCTTATCATTCCAACTTATGGTCCACTATTTTGAGTGAAACAAAGTAGGAACTCAAACAACTAGTCACACAGACAGCTATTCACATCAGGTCCACAGTTAGACCAAAGAGAGAATGAATGCCTGCTTGCTTGTCCTCTTTCATCTAACTTTCTCTTGACTTGGTGTGCTTCAGAATCCTCCTGCCAATGGAAAGCTGCTCCCCACAGTGGTGTCTTTGTACATCAAATAGCAAACAAGAATATCTCCCAAAGATGTTGCAACAAGCTAACTGATTTTGATAATTCCTCATTAAGTTATCTTTAACAGGTGATTCAAGGCGATATTAAGTTGAGAGCTAAAATTAACCAGCACATTATCCAAAAGCCAGGAAATTTGTATTTTAAATTATTTGAGACTCTATGTACCCTTGTCACAAAATCAAATACAACTGTATGTTTTTATTTATTTTTTATCTCCCAAACACAGCTGACTTATTTACCTAAACTTCTGAAAGCCACTGTGAACATCTTTTCTGTGGTCCCTGAGTTAGAAACCCTTTTTCTTTTGGGCCATTTCTGTTAGGTTTTTACTAGCATACCCAGTACTAGCTGTTTATGAAGATATACCTGACAAATTTGGAAGGTCAAAGATCAAGATTAGGTGGCTGTTGAGGTCTGGTATTTTGTGTGTATTGTAATGCTAAACACTGACCTGAAAGGCCCAGATGCCTACTGGGACTCCAAGTACCCAAATGACATACCTAAGGATACTATGTAACCTTGCCCCCAAGTTATATCTGATTGATGAATAAAGATAATAAAGATGCCTATAGCTAATAGCTGGGCAGAAGACAGAAAGGCAGGGTTCTTGAATTTACAGGCTTGGGGTCTGAGGAGACTATGAGGGAGAAGAAGGAGAGGGGAGGAAGCCACCATGGGGTAAGTGAATTATGAATACACGGCTATGAGAGATGGTCACTTGCAGTTAAGAGCAGCTTACAAGGAACATAGCAAGTTAGAATTCGGGGTTATTAATGGAGAAATGAATTCTAATAGCATAGACAGTAGATATTTGTCCAGCTCTAGTGCTGATGAAGGCTTATGAAAATACAAGCTTTACATCTTTTATCTGGGAACTGAATGATCAAAGGTGGAGTAGAAACATCAATTTGAGATTCAGTATTAACTACAACAGCTGGATCATTGGTTTAGCCTCTGATGAGAATGTTGGGTAGAACATACTTTGCTTGATAGCAGAGGTTTCACGTGTAAGTGGTCATAAGTCCACTCCTCTCATAATAGCCCTCTCTTGAAGATAACCATGGAGTTCACACAAAAATGAACTTAATTTCCTTTTAGGTCAGTTTTATCATAAGAAAAGTTGTGGTAAACCTAAACCATGACACCATGGATAACTTTGTAATAGTGCTTTGATTTTCAGAACTTTTCCAAAACAATATTTCTATTTCATTGGATATAATACAAATTAATATAGACCAAATTGAATTCCATCTATGAAAAACTAAAAGTAAGGGGCTGGGGAAATGGCTCAGTGGTTAAGAGCACTGACTGCTCTTCCAGAGGTCCTGAGTTCAATTCCCAACAACCACATGGTGGCTCACAATCATCTGCAATGGGGTCTGATACCCTCTTCTGCTATGTGTCTGAAGACAGCTACAGTGTAATTGTATAAATAAAAATAAATATAATAAAAAAGAGAAAAACTAAACATAATAAAATTGTGATATAGTGTTAGTTACATCTTCATTAGCATATTAGAAACATGAGTTAATGGTGAAATCAATAATCCTTCAGTATAACAGTGATGGTATTTTTGAGTTATGATAGCAACCGTAGTGAGAAGAACTGATTTTTCATTGGGGACCAAGCCATATTTTTTATTAAATTGTTTTTGGCTTGTAGACATTTTTGGATCTGAAATCAAAGCCTCTGGACAAAAGACAGTGAAGAAAATTTTCAGTTCTACAGATTCCTCAAACCTTCTGGATTAATTTGCCTCTCCAGCAGTTCTTTGTCTTCCAGAAGGCAGCTTCAGGGACTCTTTCCTTACCTGGCTTGATGCCTGCCATTTTGATGTTTCTCCAAGCTTGGTGAGGTTCTTAGGAAGTTTTGTTAGTGTTGGAAATAAAACACACACACACACACACACACACACACACACACACACACACACACACGCGCGCGCGTTCCAATATCATTTTTGTTACAATCCTTCCAATCACTGAACTGACTAAACACATTGATAAGATGGTTATTTAGGGTTTCCTCCTAGAAAAACTGTAGGCAAATTCCTATTTATTTATAAAAATTATAAACATTTTAAGGATTGAATACACACTCTTTACCTTTTAGTACAAAGGTCCAGGAGTCAAACACAACTGGTATTGGTTTTGGTTACAGTTTAGTAACACCCAAGAGCTTTCTCTACCCACAATATTTTATCTGATCTTATTCTTCTTTTTCTTACACTACTTACCTACATCATGACCATATTGAACAGATAAACGAATGCTAAGCTAATTAATTTGGAACCCAAGCCAAACATAGCCCCCAAATGCAAAGAAGCCTGCAAGGTTGTCAATGAGATGAGTGGGCATAAAGAGCAGTTTATTTTGCTGTGGTTTTAGATGAAATGTTCTGACAATCCATTAATTTTACAATATGGATAGGAATATATGTATTAAAACCCCTTGTAGTGGTTTGAATTAGAAATATGCCTCATTGGCTCTGGTACTTAAAACCTTGAATCCAGGTAGTGGAGCAGGGGTGTCTTGGTGGAAGAGGCACTTCACTGGAGGGCTAGAGGCTTAAGAATTTATAGCTTCACCTCACTCCCAGTTCACTGTCTCCACTTCATGTTAGAAGTTGAACATGTGATCTTATTGACTCCTACCCCTGCCACCATACTCTTTCGCACCATGATGAACTCTTATCTTCTTAGATCCTAGAGCCCAAACCAAAGTAAACTTCTCCATAAATGGTCTTGGTAATAATTATTTTATTACGGCAAGCAGAAAAATAACAAATAAAGTATATCTGGAATATAGACCTGAGGTAGTGAGACCAGTTTCACTTACAATCCCAGAATTCATTTTCAAGAGTCTCATAAATTGTGGAAGCTATTCAGATGGTTTCCTAGTATGCACAGTGCTATCACAATTACTGCCTCACCTCAGTGGCCACTTGTCACAATGGACGAGACTGGCGGTGCTAATAAGCTTACTTTGAGCATAAAAACTGAGACCCATAGAGCAATTTCAGTGGCTTTTTAAATTTCTGTCAGTGGCAAGGACACACTAAAGTGTCCTAGCTGTGATGATAAAGCAGAAATGACACAGAGGAAGGGTCAGGACATGGTACTGCAGGCAGGAAGGACAGAAATACCACTGTCACCACTATTGGTATTATTGATAGTCCCTCCCCAGCTGTTCTTCCAACTGTATTGGGTAGATACAAATTGTCACACTGTCCCGTCCTCAAGTGAGGGAACAGCTCAGAACAATTACTTTCCCATGACATAAATAAAGCTCAGAAGCACTGATTTAAGTAAGTTTATTTCTAATGCTAAACTTCCTTCAAGCATTTCCTCCAAGAGTTCCTAAGCAATTATGTACAGAGCAAGGCTGTGTATATCACAGGCCTGTTTGTACCTTATTTTCCACGGCTAATGATAGATGACCCAAGATGACAGATTTAGACTCATTACCTTTATGCCTTCAGTGCTCATTAAAGTGTCTAAAAGCATGTGCTTCACAGTCATTAATGGAGAGGCCAAAAGAAAGATTTACCTCTTGAAAGAGATGAAGAATCCTTTCCATTCATCCATTCAGGCCCATAACAGGAAGGGAGAGCTAGGCTGATATATACACACTCCATATTTCTTACAACTTAATTTTAATCAGCTGTTGGCTGTGCAATAAAAGCAACCCCCTCAACATTCAAGGTAATGTTTTCAGATATTGATAGAGAAAAGAGGGAAATGGGATACAATGTTTCCCCTATATCCTATTCTCACCTCCATTCCTCCACCATTGCTCTCAGCCCTGGGCAGGGTACAGGACCCACAACTTGCCTGCAGTAAAGCTGGAAAGGTGAATAGCTGTTTCAGTGATGGGCTCTGTGCAAAGTGGCTGCTAAACTGTGGATTACACTGTTCCCTGACCTTTATGGGATGGAACGTTCTTCACAGCTGTCATTACATCAGTGCACTGGCCCAGAAATATCATTAGGGGAGACATCTTGGCTGGGGATCCATGCCAAGATTAGGGGAGGGGGACAGGGCTGAGGAAACATGACCAGTGATTCAGGAAGTAAAACTACAGATGTATGGTGTTAAAAAGACTGAGGGATGAAGCTAGGGAGTAGGGTCCCCATGACTCACCCTCCCTCTGTTGCACTGCAGCCATCTGTGCTTATGTCTGTCTCTCCATCATTGGTCTATAAAGTTGGAAAAAGGTGAGAACTTCCATTATTCCTTCATCATCACTACCTGGGAAAATGCTCAAATTTTCATGAACTTTTGCTTTCTGTGAACCTGTCCTTCAATGAAGAGAATCAAAAGTGTTCAGATGGAAACCAGCGAAAGACCTACTCATACGTCTTAGCTAATGAAATTGTTTGTTACTGTGAGTCCAACAAGTCCAAAATAACAAGTCAGCAAGCAAGAGACCTAGATGAATAGAATAAAGCTCCTGTTTAGGGCTACAGAACTAGAAAGCAGGGAAGCCAATGGTTGTACCGGCATAAAAGAGTAGAATCAAGAAATAAGAAATGAAACATCCCACACAGGAGCAGGAGACTTTCTCACATCATTATTTCTGCATTAAATAACTGCATTTATGCCTCATAATTGAGAAAAGACAAGTTTTGTTCAGTGTTTTACTTCAAATATTCCTCCCACCTCTCATCTCTTAGCATCTTCACAGATAACGTGGTTACAGACCAAATATCTGAATGCCCCACAGCCTAGGAAGATGGCTTCATAAAATATAGCATCACAAGAAGAGACCATGAAGCACAGAGAGACAGAGTATAAGGTGATAAAACGCTGAAGGTCATGGTCTTCAGGTGTTCCCCGAGAGAAGCAGCTTCAGTCAGTGCCATGTGAAGCCTTGTAAAATATGGATCATTGTTTGCTTTTATTTTCGAAAGCCCTAAGGCTGACACACTTATTCTTTCTCTCTGTGTATCATTGGAAGCAAAATGTGTACTCACATTTTCTCTCTGTCCTTTCTTTTGTACTAAGAATTTCTACTGCCCTTACAGCAAGTGTTATGTGAAAAAAAGAAAAAAAGGAAAAACAGATTATACAGAAGATTCATTTATGTTGACCACCACATTTATGTTGGGCCAAGTAAAGGCGTTTAGGGGTGTACTGAACCCGATACTCTTTGCATTTGCTTTCGCAGTATCCTGGGCACGCAGCACACTGCAGTTAAAGTAGAGCTTCCAGGTGTGTGAGACGTTTTGTTGTTGTTCAGAAAGTAAAGCTGGTCTGCTTGCTGAATTGGTAACAGTATGGCAGATCTGTTCAAGGGTATGTAGGTGGCTGAAGGGCTGGAGCTGGAATTTCCCCTCTGCTCTCCCAGTTCTTTTTCAGCAGCAGCAGCAGCAGCAGAGTCCTTCTGTTTCCTTGTCTCAGCCTCACTATATTAACACACGTCATACAGACGAGAAAGGTGGGCATGGAGGTGCTCTTGAGAACAAGGCAACACAGGCTCTGTTTTTGGTTTTACCATAACCAGCCATGTGGCCTCTTTCTCTTTGTACATATGGGCAGACCCTAGGTTGTGATGGGTTTGCCAATGCCTTTTCCACATGACAAAACTATGCATGCAACCTGAATTCACAAAAGCTGTACTTTGATGTTTTTAAAATTTGATCCTTTCCTTGGCTGATTATAGACAGTATGTTTCTCTCACACTGTGCCGGGTTGTCCTGCTGAGTGGAAGCTGTGGCTCAGCTCGTGAAAGAATACAAGCAATACTCTGAAGTCTCTTGAGGTGTTAAACTTAGATATTCAATGAGTTGGGCGTACTGAGTACAATTCAAAATAATGTTTTCAGTGAACAGTGGGGTTATTAGAAAATAAACCTGCCAACACATTGTAAGTTAGGGGCTTCAATATTTCATTTTATTCCTAATGCTATGCCAGTATAACAACTGGCATTGAGAAAGTGACCTGGCATGGCTAAGATTTAATTTACTTCTATCTTAAATGAGTTTAATGTTAAACTTACAACATACAAGAGTTTACTAATACTGCTGTCACAGTTACAGAATAGTTATTTCAGGAGTGGAAAACAGTTTTGTGATTGCTGTTGTTATTTCCACTAGTAGTATTATATTCACCAGGCTAATTCTCTTACCTTGCTGGAAAAAAGTTTTAAAAGTTTGCTCATGAACTAAATCAGATGTGGGGCTGTAGTGCCAATGTGTGGGCGTGGGTCCTGTTGGGCTGGCTTGTGGTTCGAGTGTGTCTACTGCTCCAGGAGGCTGGAACCACGGCTCAGGATGCAGACGAGCAGGAATTTGACTGAGTTCACTCCATGCAGGGCCAGGTAGATGCTGGGCTATGAGAAGCTGTGGGGCTCTGCCCGGGTGTGGAGAGGCCTCAGCCTGAAGTCCCATGGGGTCAGAGCTCCTGGATTGGAAGTCTCTGGGTCAAAGCGGCTGACCAGGAGACCAGTGGTCTCTGTCCTTGGGCTCCCAGCTGCCACTGGGAGCTGAGGAAAAACTGAGATGGAGTGGGCATATGAACTGGACTGGCCTGCAGTCAAGAGGGGCAAGAGTGAGAGAAGCTCTGGAGGCGCCCTCCAGGGTAGAGACTCTTGGTCAGTGTGACTCGCTTGGCTGGATCAAGGCTGGCTTGGCTAGCTTGCTTGAGTTGGCAGCCTCCATGGTGGGGAACACAGAGAATTCTTCTAGAGGCAGGTTAGGTGACAGCAGCTCTTTAGTTAAAGGCCTCCTCCACGGTTCCCCATGGCTGGGCCCCAAAGACAAGAGGAAGTCCATGGTTTTAAAAGGTTTATTGTCATGGCAGAAAGTGGATGCGGTTGTACTCCCCCCAGTCCTCAGGGCAGGCCTGAGTTAAATACTGTTTGTAAGGAGGAGGCTATGGGAAGGAATGCTTAATTGGCTACACCCTCTGGCCTTTACGTATCTCATTAATATGGAGACCTCTTTGAGGCTCTGGGATCTGTAGTCACACCCTCTACCCGTGGAGGGGCTGGTAGGGGCGTTGCTGTACATGACTGAAAGGTGAGGATCAATGGAGGTCTTCGGCCTTGTGTCAGGAGCCTGGATTCTGGGAGCAAGACTGAACACTTACTGTCTCATTAGGGTCCAGCGTTCAAGGCCTGTGCTCAACCAGGAACCAAGCTATCCTTTCATGGCCCCACAATTAGACAATTTGAAATATTTTTATATCGTATGGTGAAAATGTATCACTATTTCATTACCCCTTCAATGTGTGATTCAAGCATCCTTGCTTGAGCCTTCCCTCTTGTTTAACATCTTTTGGTTTGTGGGATGTATCATGGGTATCCTGTATTTTATGATTAATATTTACTTATCAGTGAGTACATACCATGCATATCCTTTTGCGTCTGGGTTACCTCAATCAGGATATTTTCTATTTCCATGAATTTGCCGGGAAAATTAATTATGACCTTGTTTTTAATAGTTGAAAGGTATTCTGTTGTGTAAATGAACCACGTTTGCTGTATCCATTCTTTGCCTGAGGGACATCCGGGTTGTAGGGAGCAGGATCAAGTGTGTGAAGAGACAGGAGAGAGGGCAGAGGGACAGGAAAATGAATGGAAATCTACAGCTGTGGGGTGGGAGGGGCTTGGGGGTAATCTTCGGGAAGTCCTAGAGTCCTGGGAAGGGGGAAGCTCCCAGGAGTCAATGTGGGTGACTTTAGCAGAGATGCCTAACAGTGGGGATATAGAACCTGAAGAGGCCACCTTCTGTAGCCAGGCAGGATCCCCACTGGAGGGATAAAAACATCAACCCACCCACAAAATTCTCAACCCAAAATTTTTTCTGCCTAAAAGAAATGCAGGGACAAAGATGGAGACAGACTGAGGGAATGGCCAACCAATAGCTGCCCCAACTTGAGACCCATCCCATGGGCAAGCACCAACCCCTGACACTATTAATGATACTCAGTTATGCTTGGTAATCGGAGTCTAGCATAACTGTCCTCTAAAAGGCTCCACTCAGCACCTGACTGAAACATGCAGGTACACACAGTGAAATATTGGATGGAGCTTGAGGACTCTTATGGAAAACTTGGAGGAATGATTAATAGCCCTGAAGGAAATAGGAACTCCTTAGGAAGACCAACAGAGTCAGCTAACATGGAACTCAGGGAACTCTCAGAGACTGAGCACCAAACAAAGGCAAAAACCAGTTTCTTGGCACATATATAGCAGACATACAGTTGAGTTTCCATGTGGGTGCTCCAACAACTGGACTCATGATCTAGTGTGTAGCTTCTCATGCATGCCCATATGATTGGTTCTAGTAAAACCCAGCGGGTCACAAAACAAACAGACAAACAAAAGATGTGAAAGAGAAATGACAACTGGGTGGGAGGAAAGTAGAAGATTAGTGAAGATGAAAGATAGATAAATTAGTGTCATTAAAATACAGTATGTGTGTGTATATGTATGTATGTGTTAAATGTGCATGTGTGTGCCTGTGTATTGTTTGTATTATATGAAATCATCAAATAATAAATTAATTTTAAGTATTTTTAAAATCCTGTATACTTAAGTAAATGTTATAACCTCTATGTGTCTCAATCTAATCCACAGAAGGGGTATAATAATGATCTGCAGGGTATTTTGGGGCATTAAAGGGAAAACTCCACCTAAAGCACTTTGTACAAAGCCTTGTAGACAGTAAGTCACCAATATATTATGGGCATTAGTAATATGCATGATTTAAGGCCATGGAAATAAGAACTCTAGAAGTTGAATGCACTTTGTACCACTAATATCTAATATAATAATCAAGCTCTGCACTTTGACTAAACTGTATTTCATACATTTTTTTTTTTTTTTTGGAAATAATGCCTTACCAAACTGTACTATATAGCCTATATTGGCTTTGCAATTGCAATCCTCCTGACTCAGACTCCCAATTACCTGAGATTATAGACCTATGCCAGAAGATCAGGTCACACATATATTTTATACAAAAATAAGTACTTATAAACACAGGTTCACTAAACACTGATATTGAATGCATTAACATAAATTATATGACCATCTTTACTTACACTAATGCACAGTATACTGAAAACAACTGGTGACTTTGTTAAAAATATCTAATGAAATGTGGGTAGTGGTACTGGAGAGGAGAAAGGGAAGAGACTGTGTTAGCTAAGATTAAGAGTAAAAAAGTTTTATGGAAATACACTAGTTTTTAAGTGCATGTACAATATATAATACAGTATATGTATTCTAAGTTGTATAAAAATATAATACACACATATTTTCTCAACATAACTAGATGGTAAGGCACTATTTCTGAATATACTACTTCTTTTGGATGCAGAAATAAACTTTGATTGACTAGGAAGATAATCTGCCTGGCAAGGTTTGTAATAGTGGCATGATGACTATTGGGATAACTGACTACTTTCTCATTGGATACAGAGCTTGTTCCATAGGAAGGATTTCATGTTTAACACTGAAAACTTTGTGTTCAAAATCCATTGACTTAGTCTTATAGTTTCTTTCATGTTGCTGTCATAAAACACCATTATGAAGGCAACTCATAAACTAAAGTGTTTAATTTGGGCTTATGGTTTCAGAGAGTTAGAGTACATGACAATGGCACAAAGGCCTGAGGGTAGAAATAGTTCAGAGCTTACACCTTAATCTACAAGTAGCAGACGATGAAGAGAAAGACACTTGGAATGGCTTGATCTTTTGAGGCCTCAAAGACCATCAGTGAGATATCTCCTCCAACAAAGCCATAACTCCTAATCCTTCTCAAACAGATTCATACACTGGGGAGTAAATATCAAACAAATAAACTTATGGGTTTGTTCTCATTAAAACCACCACAACTAGGGAGATCACGGGCTCTAGTGAGCATGTGTTGTTATATTGCTACATGGTCATGCTCTAAAACTGTCTTCTAAATATTTGTGGTTATGCCCATAGAGGCGTGTTGCACTCAACTTTGACCACAGTAGTCAATTTTTTCCCTAGTGGTTAGTAGTTAATGCAGAAAGTCATAACAAGTTTTAGTGAGAAATATGAGAAATTGTAGTGTTCAACTATAGAGTAATTATCTATATTAACCTATCTCCATGTGAGCCTTGAGGAGCATCATGGCCATGATATAGCTATTGGCACACATCAACTCAAAGCATCCATAATTACCTGTGCAAGACTTTCACAAGATCAAAGTAGTCAAAAATTCCAGCATGTATATGGCAGGGGTCCCACCCTTAGCTGGGAAAATATTAGAAATTCATAGCTTCAGCGAGAGAGAGAATAATCCTACCTAAGGATGGGACCATAACTCAGTAGATAGTCCAACAACTTTGTGTATATGGGAAGCACAGACTTTACTCAAAAATGTTTGATATCTATTAGACATGTTATTTTTGGAAGGAAAATGAGATGTTATGCACTAGAAGTTCCGAAGGAGTTAACAGTGAATGTATATAATAAATATTCGTTGTATAAATTTTTTCAAAAATAAATAACATTATTTTAAGGCAAACATGATATAAAAGACATGTTTAACAATATAAAACTACTGAAACACAACATGATTACTGTATTCTGTATGTAACTTATTCTGTAACTTAAAAACTGTATTTGTTGAAGAGGGGCCTCATTGAAATTTGTTGGCAATGGTGGTGGATAAATTTAACTTCAGTCTATCAGGCTGCTCCATAATGATAAATGGAGGGAGATA
Organism: Arvicanthis niloticus; assembly: GCF_011762505.2. NCBI lineage: Eukaryota > Metazoa > Chordata > Mammalia > Rodentia > Muridae > Arvicanthis > Arvicanthis niloticus. Next base: position 46,654,994 of record NC_047664.1, on the reverse strand, counting down.
GTGTGGGGAAATAGTAAAGAATAAATGCCACCAACATCTTCTATAATCAGCAATAGGGATCTGGTCCACAGTCTTGTTTTTGTTTTGTTTTTCCTTGAGTTTGTGATTTAGGAGATAGAATTCTGTAAATCATTTCTGGGATATGTTAGATGGGAATAGTGAAGACCTATAAAAGAATACTCCATTTTGTGCTTTTGCTTATAACTATAAAGCTAATGATTATGTTATACTGACCTTATAATTTTATTTTTAACAGAGTGACTATCCCCAGTTTTGTATTATGTTTACTATCAATAACCATTGTTGTGTCTGAGAGATGTAGAATTTTATTGTTTTTGTTTTGTTTTTGAACTTGAGAATATTTTACTAGAGTTTAAAATCTTTAAAATATTTGCATTGAATATTTTGTCGGGATTTTTCTTTATTCAGCTATTATAAGGCATTGCCAGTTAATAGTATTAAGAGGAGGCAACAATAACTTCATAGCATGCTGAAAAGCCTTGAGAACAAAGTGATATCCTTTGAGTGCTTGAGATATTACTGTGGTCTGATAGGCATTCTATTACCAGCTTTGCAGTTAGCTTCACTGTTGTTACATGCACACACATGCAGATGACAATTCTTTTAGGCTGAGTACTTAAATCCGCTTAAAATTCTGCAAATCACCATAGGAAACATGTCAGCTAAAAAATTAGAGAAGACTTAATTTCTCTAGTCTTTCTATGAAAGTGAAAATTGTTCTTCGTGATGCTGTAGATATATTTTTTTATTATGGCACCAAATGATATCATATATTCTGCTAAGGCTGAATTGTTTTTGATTCCCCATTGCATGTTCTCTTGTAAAATGATGGCTGGGATTCCAGCTTTCTTGGCAGTATTGGAGGGCAGGAGTGTATTTTTAGAAGGTACTAGGCACAAAGTGATCATTTCAAACGACAGTGAGAGTAGACAAGTGCCACCTTGTGCATTCAAGGTTCTGTAGTAAGTACAGTGTTTGGGAGGCATTGACAGTCAGATGTCTGTGAGCCTCTGGAATAGCAGTGCAGATACAAAAGCCTCTTCTACAACAGCAGCAAATCAGCATCCTGATGCAATGGCAGCAGCCTTCTTCAGTTTTTGACAATATGACACAAAATTATTCTCTTTTTAGAAAATAGAAATCTTCTAGACCTTTCAAAAAGATTGTTTCTAACATTCTATATTGCACCTGCCTTATTTATTTTATTTTAAAATTTTATATGTATGTATGTATGTATGTATGTATGTATGTATGTATGTATTTTATATCCATATCAGAGCTTACCCTCCTTCCTCTCTTTCATCTCCAACATTCCACCACCTACTCCTGTTTCTCAGTTTCTTTTTGTTTATCTTCAGAAAAGGAGAAAACTCCCATGGATACCAACCAGTGCTGGAATGTCAAGTTGCAGTAAGACTACGTGCATCCTTTCTTATTAAGGCTAGGCAAGGCAACATAACAAGCAGAAAGGGCCCCAAACCTGGTAACACAGTCAGAAGCAGCCCTTGCTCCTAGTGTTAGGAGTCCCACATGAAGACCAAACTATCTGACTGTAACATAAATGTGAGAACCTAGGATAGTTCCATGCAGGCTCCCTGGTTGGAAGTTCAGTCTCTGTATCACTCTATTGGCCCAGATTAGTTGATCTGTGTTTTTTTTCTTGTGGTATCATTAATACTACTGGCTTCTACAATCTTTTCTCCCACTCTTGCACAGGATGCCACAAACTCCACCTAATGTTTGGATGTAGGTTTCTGCATCTGTTTTCATCCGTGGCTGGATAAAGCCTCTTTACACACACACACACACACACACACACACACACACACACACACACACACACACACTCACACACACACATACATGCACACACACACACATGTAACTCTAGCTATCCTGAAACATGTAAGAATAAGCTGGACTTGAACCCAGTGATATACCTTAGTGCTGAGATTAAAGGTGTGTGTCACCATTGCCTGGTAACATCTGTCTTATTAAAATGTCTTTAATCACTTCTGTTTTTGTCTAACCCTGGTCTATATATAATATTCAAAGATAGCCTATGTATAATCATTCAATGATGGGTTCATGGGATATTGATCATACTGATATTGACCATAAAAGAATGTATGAAGGATTGTCTAAGGAGGGTAAGAGACTCCTAAATAGTAACATCACTGCAAATTCACATCAAAGTATGTCTGATAAATTTCCTAAATACTCATCACTGTTATCCCTATTCCCAGTCAACTTTGTACTTTTTATATACTATATTAACTCCCAAGACTATGTGTATTTGGGGAAGAATTAAAGGCTGTTGTGAGAGACTGGTTTGCTGGTGCATCAACTGCAAGTAAGATAACTCCCCACACTCTTGTGCAGAATATTAGTGGTCTTGCTCTTTTGATGGCCTCCTATGAATAATTAGAATTGCTTTGTGTTCAAATGGAAGCCATGTTCAGAGTCTACCTAAAATTGTTTGTCAGACAGCATTCATTAAGATGGAACTAACACCATGTCATGAACAAGAAGACAGTTTATATGAATTTCTTCTATTGCCTTTCCATCTTGATTTTCCCTCTGGGCAAATGACCCAGTCTCAATTGCTCATATTATCACCCACAGCATGGGTTATACAACTACAAAAGAAAGATGGCATGTTATATTATGCCAAATGGAGAAAAATGACCATATTAGAATTGCCTTGTGAATATTGCACCTTAGACATTTCAGCCTTATCACTTTGAATAGGGGCCACACAACTCTTTCTTCTACATACTTCTTTGTTTGTTTGGGTGCCAAGTATTAACATGAAGTGACTGTTCCTACAAGACATAAACACATCTCTAAATACTACAGGTAGGGCACTAATGACGGACCAATATAATTACTTGGCTGAAGTCCAACTTGATTAACAAATGAGTTTATTGAAATTACTTCCAGAAGTGTGAGTGAAATGTTAATTAGAGTCTTGATGATCCCAATACTGCTAGATCATGTAAAGTGCTAACTCAGCATGTGTGATGATAGCTCCAAAGACCTACTGATGAAGTTATCTATCTCCAGTAAGCTTTCCAACTCCTACGTGTTCAAATATTTCCCAAGGTCTCATGTCCTGTGGAAGAATTATGTACAACTGGGATAGAAAATATGTAGCTGGTGTCTTTAGTGTCTACTGACCATTGGTCCTTTTAAGCACATATGAGGGAATGTTAATAGGCTCCAACTTGTGAAAGATTTATGCAATTGGTCTGATTCTAAGATATCAGTGACATTTATTGTTTTAGGAGGATAGAGCTCTATACTATCCTCTTAAGATTCTAATATTGAAGTTAAAATAAGATATGTTAAGAAAACACTGGCTAAGACAAAAAACACTTGCTTGTGAATTCAAATGGCTTCTAAATAGTTTGAGAAACCCTTTATATGAAGTACCAATTTCAGAAATTATGTTGACTGGGCAAAAACATCCACTTATACAACGTATTGAAACACACACTAATCTGAATGATACTTATTTAACTGACATTGTAACTGTGTCACAGTTTGACTATGAAATAGCTTGTAGAAGATTATGTGTTGAAGCCTAGGTTCCTAGATGATGGCTTCATTTGGAAGCTGGCAGAAATTTTAAAAAGAAGGAAATAGGTCAGTTTGGACATGTCTTGGCAGTTTTAGCTTATTGTGGTTTCTTACTCTAACATTCTTTCTGTTTCTTCTGACATGGTATAAGTATAAGTAGGCTTTGCTATGAGTGTCAGCTACCCTGATGCTCTGCCTCATCTGAGACCAGAATTAACAAAGACAAGTACTGTTGACTGAACTCTCTATAAAATTGAGGTAAACAATTCTTTTAAATTGTTCCCATTGTGTATTTGATCACAGTAATTTAAAACTAATGCAGTGTTCTTTAATTCTTCTAAATAACCAATTGTGCAAATGGCAATCTATAATATAAGTTAACTTCACAAAATTCAATACATGTTTAGGGAAGCTGAAGCACAAAAATCATAATTTGATCTGTCTGGACTACAGAACAAGCGCAAAACCAGTCTAGGCAAGTTAGTGAGAACCCTGTCTGAAAATAAAATGTATAAAAAGATTTGGGTATATAGTTCAGTGGTAGAAACCTATGCTAGCCCATACTAGGTCCTAAATCCAATCCCAAGTGACAAATAAAACAAAAATGGGAGAGATGAAAGGAAGAAAAAGACAATGAAGGGAAGAAAGCAAGAAAGAGCAAGAGCACAAAGTAAGGAAAGAAAAGAAAAAAAAGTAACTTCTCTTTCAGATCCTGTATTCTGGGTGTTTGGCAACATGATTTTACTCAAGTAATTTAAAAAATAGAGTATAAGGTTAAAGATATTGGAGAAAGAAAAAAATTAGTTTAGCACATTCAATAATTTTCAATGAGGTAATGGTGTGTGTGTGTGTGTGTTGTGAAATATATTAAATTTTATTACATTTTCCAACTGAGACTTCCAGAAACACCCTGGGGATGATACATCAGGACTAGGATGCCAGGAAGACCTCTCCCTACAAGCAGAAGAGGATGTGTGCAGGGATCAGACAGCACGGCAATTCTGTGAGGGTCATTGGGCCTTTTAACAAAGCAGAAGTAGACTTGATCAACTAAAAGAATAATTAGAAATTATTTATAAGTTAAGTTCAACAAGTACAAGAACCACTAATTCAATGTTTGATACAAGCAAGACCTGGATGCCCCAAAGATACTTTAGACAACCACACTGACTCATGACTAGATAGTGGTCTATTCTAATTTTGATTCATTTCACTTCCAGTCTTGTCTGCATTTTCCTCTAGTTCTGACACACACACACACACACACACACACACACATATACACACATATACATATTTACAGGTGTATACACATACATATATATACATGTATACATATATACACACAGATACATATGCATACAAATATACATGTATGCATATGCATGCACAATGTGAACATACACTCACACACACACACATATATATATATACATATGTATGTATATATATACATACATACACACACGTGTGCACACACACAAACACATATATGTACATACATATGTTTCGGTGAAAGGACCATGCTACTAAGTACTACAGACTCCCACCTGTGACTCACTTTAGCATGATCGTTTTCATTTATCAGTATTACAGAGGAGGTGATAAGGTTTTTTAGACAGTTCAAGGGAAACACGGAGTAAAGCATCTTAAAATTATGTGAGATCTTTTGAGTAATGGGCTAAAAAGCATAATCATATAATAATTACAAAATGGGCCATTCTCTCTGCTTTAGGCAGGAATGCTTCCACTCTTAAAGTTTATCATTGACCTCATCAAGACAATGAGAATGTGGCACTTGTTTTGTGTTGTAGGAACGGTAATGCCCTGGCTGAGTTCCAGCGTCTGACCAGCCTCTATTGCTCCCTGCCAGTCCAAAGCTGATCTCTGGCATGCAGAGATTATTAACACACTGTCTTCAGACTGACAATTTTACAATGCATAAAAATCCTCAATGGAGAAAAAGTGGGAAGTTTGAGATGGAAAGGTTTAAATTCTCAGCTCTTCCTTTTTAAATGGCAATGGTTTTATTCTGCAGTGCTTACAGGCAGAGATAATACAAGAGACTACCCTGCAAAAGAGTCCAAGTTTAATTACTTTGACAAAAAGAACATTCCTCTTTTTCAACTCAGCTACAGAATAATTTCAAAAATGCTAAATCTCACTAAATTACCTCTTAAATCATAGTTAAGTGCAGGCTCTTAACCCAAACTCAATAAAAAAAATCTCTGCCTGAGGGGAGGAAAGGAAAGTCTTGGAAAGAAAAGAAGTTTATGGGATAAAAGAAAAAAGCCAGTGGGTGAAATTTTAAAAATGCATATATGTCATTTAAGTCTATAGAAAACACTTATCAACAGCTGGCCCACATAGGAGATAAATTGCTAGACCTAAACATGTAGAGAGAATCGTCTCAGGGGCATCTGTGCCATCTATCAATAGACATTCATCAATTGCTTGATGCACTTCAAGGACTGTTAATGACAAATAGTGGGCATAGGACAACCAAAGTGGTTGTCCAAATGATATAAACAAGACCATGCCAGGTTTTACTATAGGTCTCAGTCCAGTGTTCTGACCTACACAATCCTCAAGATTCAACCTGTTTCCCTCTTTAGATTCATTTTATCTCTTGCAGCATTCATAAACACAGACTTGCTGGATTAGTTCCAACTCCTCTGAGGATAGAATCAGAGAGAATTTTTTAAATGGGGGATTACTGTGAAGTTACTATTGCAAAGTTGCAAATGGAAGATAGACATAGAATAAGATGGGGGAAGAACAGTTTGATTTATTCCCAAACTGATTACAGTATTTCTGACAATATGAAGATTCTGTTCAAATTCCTCTTTTCTAGATTCTGGGAAATTTCCTCTGGAAACCAAAGACTTAAGTGTGAACAATGTGCCTCCTAGCTTCTCTTGGCTTCTGTCTCTAATAGACTAGTGTCTTCTTTGCAGGACATTGATCCTCATTAATTACTGGATTATGTAACACTGACCTCCTAAACATCTAGTCCCTGAATCTGTACAGTTTAGTGGATTTTATGCTATCTCCTGTCACTGTTGATTGGGCTTGCTTGAAGGTGACTTCTCCCTGGACAGTCCAGTACCTATTTTGTAAAAAAATGCATGTGTGCATAGGGTTCAATAGCACATGGGACTGAAGTTGCAAAACCTACCATGGGTGCAGAGTGCAAAGTATATTACTTTGTAGTAATCTGTAGACAAATGAAGCTGAACAGATCTGGCTAGAATGAAATCTGGTACAATACAACTGCCTTCTGTTCTGTAAAGAAGTCTATTTCGTTTCCAGTTTAGACCCCCCACTTGTGCTTTGAAATACCAGATCTTTTTTGGCTTCCTTTTTCAAATACCTTTTCTATGCAAGGCACTCCTTGACTGCCATGTCTAAGGTAGATCCCTTGTGCTAGACTCCAGCTTATTCCTTTCTTCTGTTTTATTTTCTCATAGAATTTATCACTACCTAAAATCACTTTGCAGTTTTTAGATTATTCACCCATTTATTATCTGTCTTTCTGTCGTATAAGTTAGAGGCTGTATCAGTCATGTATGTTGGTGTATTTCTAGCAGATACAGTGAAAATGAAACAGAAGATATGCTCAGAATTTACTTATTTTGAAAAGGATAAGTAAAGGAAAAAGTGAGTAAGATAGTCTGACTATGAAGAATTCTAGCTTTGGTATGGAAAAGCAAGTAAATATTTAATAACTCAAATCGTGATAAATACTCTATCTGAAGACCACTCAGATTGATGGCAACCATAGAAGGGGCATCGCTTCAGACTGAGAAGAGAGTTTTATAGAATGACTGAGGCTTTGTAGAATTTCCAAACTTTCGGACACTGCTGAGGACAGCCAGTGAGATGTCAGAGGGCTATCTGCATTCTCTCATGCATAGTCAGTATAAAAATCACTGTGTCCTTTCTTGCCAGGGGAGTTGGGTAAATAATAAGGATCTTTTCCTCAGCCTCTCCATCTATAAATAAGTGTGATATTAGAAGTCTGCAAAAACTTAGTAAAAGGGACAGATGAGAAGAACCACATGCAAGGGAGGACTCAGTTCAGGACTTGGCCCACTAGAAGTGCTTAATACACAGCCACTCTATTATTAAAGAGGTATCATTAAAGGAATATTCATTTATAGATTACCTATTTAGTGAGATGCTGAAATACCCGTGGGCAGACAGCAACAGGCAAAACAGATCAAGTCCTTTTCTTCTAGACCTGTCATAAGAGGGTTAAAAAAACCACATAAACACATCATTTTCAAGCCTTAAAATTTGAGTTTCTCTGTAGCAAGGAAGCAGGGATGCAGAATGCCCAGGGGGTACTGTGAACTAAAGCTCAATAGGAAGATGACATTTAAGCTGAGATCCAAAGAATAAGCAAGAGACAGCCACACAAAAGGCCAACAAAGCAGTCCAGGACTTAGGAAGCTCTTGCACAAAGGATGAGAGTTTCTAAGGAGGAAGGATAGAATTGACTCACCAGCTCTGAAAGAGTGGTCGATGTCTGGAGGGCAGAGATAAGGCTATGAGGTCTGAGACCAGATTGCAGAGGTGAGTAGCCACAGATCATGCTGGGACTTGAAGGCCGGTCTAGTGGTTTGGGATTTACTTCAAAGCACAATGAAGTTCATTGGATGACTTCAAGCAAGTGAATAGCACGATCCAGTCATATTTTAAAAGGCCACACTCTCTGGATGCTATGTGAAGAATGGGTTTGAATGGGTAAAAGTGGTAATGAGGAATTCCAGTAGGCAGCAGTGAGTAGCAGCTCTCAAAGTTGGAGGTTGTTCCCATAGGTTATTAGCATTCAGAGCCTTGGAAACACTTGGAGTTATATCTCTTTTCTGTCACTATGTCCTTCCATATTTGAGGAGCAGGTAATGAGTTATTGTACCTCAAAACCCTTGGGAAGGTCCATATTCCTGAGCTAAGTGGATCACCTCTAAAACATTCACAGCCATTGGCTTTTATAATCCCCTTGGCTTTTAATCTTGAATTTCTATGTCTTAATGTTCTGTAGTCATGGTGGTCAAATATTCTGGTGGTCAAAATGATCAATCTATTTAATTCTCAGGAGACACTGTAGATTTTATTATAACCCTGTATGTCACTGTCTCTCATAAAACTTCACTTGAGTCCAGTGACAAAAAGGACCTGGTTAAAAATTATAATCGATTCATCAAATTGAAGTACTTTCTCAGAGCGAATATAAAGGCTTAGTGTCAAGACTGTCAGACATAAGTGGGAATACTCTCATAACATATTATCCCATGACCTTATAAATCACATGCATTGTTAACATGTAATCAATCATTAACATACATGGATGGAGTTTTATCATATTTCCTGGAGTACAGTTAGCATTCTGCTCATGTATCTTATTTGATCATCATAGTAACATTGTCATATAGACAATGCTGTTTCCACTTTATATGAAGGGATCAGGGTCTACTCTTTCATGCTTCACAGCTGGAATATGGAAATGGTATTTAAGTCATTATCACTCTAGGAAATAGGTAAACACTTTACAACTTTCACTAAAGTCTGTTTATAATTATAAACTCTGCTTACAATTTCACTGAACTCTGCTATAGTTAGAGGAGTTTATGAAAGAAGGAAAGACCTCTCTTTAATATTCATAAGTGAAATTAGCCATCTTACTCTCACTGTCTTCAACTGTGTAAAATAGTGTTACAACATTTCCTTATTGAAAATACATAATGAACTTGTTATGCATTGGTGGGAGAGGAGATCCTTGGTCCCATGAAGGCTGGACGCAAGTGTGGGGGAATTCAAGGGTGGGGAGGTGAGAGTGGGAGAGAGGTGGGGAGCACATCCTCATAGAATCAGGAGGAGGGGGGTGGGATGGGGGTTCTAGGTGGGGGGGGGTAAATGGGGTAAGGGGATAACATCTGAAATATAAATAAAATAGCCAATAAAAAATTAAAAAAAAACCTAGTTAACCATTTTCTTCAAAAAGCTTAGAAGTGAAATACTGTCTACAGAAAACAAGTATGCGGGGCAGTGGTGGTGCATGCCTTTAATCCCAGCATTTGAGAGGCAGAGGCAGGCAGATTTCTGAGTTTGAGGCCAGCCTGATCTACAGAGTGAGTTCCAGGACAGCCAGGGCTACTCAGAGAAAAAACTCTGTCTCAAAAAAACAAAAAACAAAAAACAAAAAACAAAAAACAAACAAACAAACCTTAACTTGATTCTCCTTGGTCTTCTTGAAGGAAGCACCAGAAAAGCAGAGCTGGGCTTCCATAGGGAGTAGCTGCAGGCCAATCACTCATTTCTAGAGATGTTCTTCAGTGTAGTTCACTAGATACAAGGAAAATTACTGGAGCTGATAATTCATAAGACTTTAAACGGCATCAGGTTTCATTATTACTATTCAGTCTGACACCCAAATTTCTAATGTGATCTTTTGTTAGCTTTTCTTAAAAGTTGTGAATTTAACTTTACTGTGAAAGGTAACTATCAAGCAGCAGGCTTTTGCCTAGCAACATCGCCATCAGGAAGGCTTCTAATTTTTACTTCATCTATTTGCCTTTACTTCAGCTGATGATACTGATGAGAAGTAATGGGCTTTCAGATCCATCTGCCTCTATGTATCTTCATTTATGGAACCTATTCACATCTGTTTTCAAGTCATTTTCAACTCTCTTAATTCTCATGTTCTTCACTTGTCTAAGCTGTCTCTCTCCATGACTTTTCTTACTTCTTTCCACCCAGGAATGTGTCTCAAAAGTCAGTTTTCTCTCCTAAAAACTTCTTAAGGACTCTTTTAATGTTCTTTCAAATGCATTCTCCCCCTTCTTTGTTAACCCATTTAACAAAGATGCATAAAGTCAGAATTTATAATAGACTATTAATACTGTTAAATGTCAGAAATTACTGACATACTTATTGGCCAATATTTAATACCTGGTACACATGCATAAACAAAGATGCTTACTTAGATTTCTTATATAATTCTGAGGTGAAATATTCAGCATAGTTAATTTACACTTATCCTTCTGACTTTCATAGTAGGAAGTTGATGAATATCATATACAAGTGTATCTCACTGGTCAGAGAAGAAGGCTACTCTACCATAGCCAATATTCATATAAAAATACTTTCCACTTAAAGCATATATTCCTAATCCAATATTAAGAATGATCATAGTTTCCTTAAATCCGATTTCTCAAGTAATATATTGCACATATTTAATGGTTATAGGTTATAGTGAACATGTTTAATGACTATAGGAAAGAACTAGTTAGCTTCTTAATTCTCCCCTACTCAAGACTTGCAGACAATTGTTAATGATTTAGGGAGTTACCATTTTGCCTGCGATCACTTCTTCTTAACACAGGTTCTAAATCTTTCTTAATTAAGAAGTCTCAGTGTTCTTGTCTGTTATCCACTCTTAGAAACACATAGTATGCCATTAGCTTTATCCTATACTCATTTCTCTCTCTCTCTCTCTCTCTCTCTCTCTCTCTCTCTCTCTCTCTCTCCATCCCTCCCTCCCTCTTGCTCCCTCCACCCTCTGTGTTTATCTCTCTCTGTTTCCCTCTGTCTCTGTCTGTCTCTCATGTTTTGATTTGTAAAATGCATGTGTTTAATCTCCAGCATTGCTACCATATGTTCCTCCCACTAGAATCACTCATGCTTACCAAGACCATCTTACAGTCACAAGCAAGCACCATGCTCATATGCGCTTCCTACTTTGTTTTTGTCATCATAGTGTAGCAGAGATGATCAAGCCTACTGTGTCCTCTAACTCAGTTCAAATTGAGCCTCTTCATTTTTCAATGATAACCCCCTACTTGAGAGTGGCCCCTGTCTCCTAAATTTCAATACCATTTCAGTCAAGCTGATAATCCTACCAGCTATCAACAAGTCAGGTATCCCCTCACTGTTGAGTTTTATATGCAGAGCCAGATGGTGCTGTGGAGGTTGCTGGAAGAGAAAACTTGCCAAAGCTTTCACCCAGCTGTAGAGCTTGCATGATATAATACCAAACTTCTAGTCAAGATGTGTCCATTATTTCAATTTTAGTATATTGTTACACACGCTCATTGCTTGGATTTGAGGTCATCTTCATAGGAAGAAATTCATGCCTGATTCCACAGTTCTAGTCAAAAATCACTTGGTTGGGGAAAGCCTAGGTCTTGGAGAGAAATCCACTACTACTGTTTTGCTAAGTGGATATAGTATGACACCATCATCTAAATATTTTTATTTGTTAAAGAATCTTATATATTAGCAGTTTCCTCTTCAAGTTACATCTTGGTGTATATGAGTATATATGGCACTTGCAAGTTCTGTCTGTGTATTCTTGCATGTTTGTGTGAATGTTTGCCTACGGTATTTGTATGTTGACTTGAATGTGCATGCAAGTGAAACCCTAAGTTATCAGCCAGTATTTTCTTCAAGCATTCTCTACTCTTTTATTGAGTCAAGGTCTCTTGTTGAACCTGAAGCTTGTAGATTCCGCATAGTCTAAATCATTAGCTTGTTCCTTACATCCCCTGTCTCTGATTCCTGAGTGATGGGTCCACAGGTGCCCTGGTTATTGCCTAGCTTTATATGAATTCTGGGGTTCTGGTCCTCATTCTTTCACATCAAGTACTTTACTCACTGAGCCATCTCTTCAGACCCTAGGTTTTATTGAAATAACTACCTTAAGAGTAAAGTCCAGACTCCATAAAGTAACATCCATGCCTCACTGTGCACAATAAATCTTAGAAACAACAGCACAGTTTAAGAAGAAACAGAAGAAACAGGATAGGAGAAAAAGAAAGGTCTCAAAAAAAGGGTTAATGTAAGATATAGAAAATTCTCTGAGCAGTTAATTAGATCGGAGAAGAAAAGGGATGGCAGGGATGGCAGTGATGGCAGAAAATAGAAGGTTTCAGAGTTTATGTAAATTTGTAAGATGTAGAAGCAGAGTAGGCATGAGAGAGAAAGAGATAGAAAAAGAGAGAGAGGAAGAAGGAGGAGAAGGAAGAGGAGGAGGAAAAGGAGAAGAAGAAGTGTGTGTGTACCTATATATGTATATATATGGCTTAAAACAAACAAACAATAACAAAACACCAGTAATAATAACTTCCAACTGACAAATCTACAGTATAAATCCTGCACCAAAGGTTCATTGATCACTCCAGAAGACAGAGTAGAATGGTTATAAGAGACAAAGATAAAGGGACTTGCTATGAGTTTCTATTTCCTAAAAATGTAGAAACTATACTCATGAAATCGCATCAACATGGCTGCATAAAGATGACCTGAACAAAAGTAATAGCTATAGACATGCTCAACTGGAAAGCTCATTAGGCTTCAACCCTAGACAAAGATCTGTAGGAAAGTTTGAAATAATGAGAACAGTAGAAATAGTTTTTCTCAGGAAGAGCATACTAATTGGTTATCCAATACCAAACACGCAACCCAGAAACAAAAGCATATAGGTAATATTCCACCAGCATCAGCACTGTAAGCACCACCACCCTCACCAACACCAGCACCAGCACCAGCACCAGCACCAGCACCAGCACCAGCACCAGCACCAGCACCAGCACCAGCACCAGCACCAGCACCAGCACCAGCACCAGCACCAGCACCAGCATCCGCACCACCACCACCATTACCACTACCACCATCACCACCAACAACAAGAGCAATTAAAGAGAAAGCATCCCTAGATTTGAAAGAAAGCAAGTGGCAGTACATATGGAATGATCTGAGTGGGAGTGGGGTAGTGGTGGAAGGGAGGTTGTAGGAATTATATAATTATAATCTCAATATGCAAAAAATTATTTAATAACTAATTTAAAATTATTGCATTTGAGCTGCAAAAAAAGTATGGGAAAAGGTTGTAATGTTTTTTATCAGAAGAAACTAGAAGACTTAGTTACTCTTATTCTACAGTAGCCCTGGGGTGATATGAACCTAGATTGGCTTGGCTTTGCTTTTTGTTGATATTATATGATTGTTTTCCTTGAGATATTGTATTGGAAAGCCAGAGTAGAACTGAGGATGTGAGGCCTACATTGTCAGAAAAAGACACTTAGTATTTCTATCTGTGAAATATTAAGTTGCATACCAAAATGAGCAGAAGATAAAAATGGTACCATCTATGAATGCCTAGTTACTGCGTAGGATCGTGTTCCACTTTTAATAAAATTCTATTGCCTAAAGAGTAACTATTTCCTTTTATCTCATTTGGATTTCCCACTTCCCACTCCACCCTCAGAGTCAATGATTGCCTAAGCATCAATAGATTATACATGATGGCATGGAACTCTGAGGCTTGCCAAGATGAAAAGCCACAATTCTATTTAAAAAGATGCTGCCAAGTTAAAGAAAGAAAAAAAGCATGATGGCAAAAGAATATAGAAGTCATGTGGAAAGCAAGTGGAACAACTGCCAGCAGAATGTTGGGGAACAGAGTGGTTAGTACTGAGCACCACCTGTGGGCTGCTGGCTCATTTCACCACATGGCCAGACATGGATAGGTATTCACTTGCAAGAATGGGAGAGAATGGATTCTTGGGGAATAAGTTTTGTTGTGAAAAATGAAAAAGAATTTTTCGGGAAAGAGAAGATGGAGTAAAGAAAATCATATCGGGGCAGGAAACTCCATCTGTAAAAAATATAAATAGCTTAAGTCTGGGCAAGTGGCTCATCATTCTTGGAGGGCAACTCAGCTACAAAACTTCAGGAAAGCAATTGCTGTTCACGTTCTCCAGAGGACTCAGGTATAGTTCTTGCTTAGTCTTCTCTTCCCATTTCTTCTATATTCTTTTGCCACCTTGCTTCTATCTTTTACTTGGCAGCATCCTTTTAAATAGGATTGTTGCTTTTGATCTTGGCAAGCCTCAGAGTTTAATGCCATAATATATAATCTATTGATTCTTAGGCAATTACTGACTCTGAGGGTGGAGTGAGGAGTGGGAAATCCAAATGAGAAAAAAGAGAAACAGTTTCTTCCATACTTTCCAAAATGTATTTTAGGAGCCAAGTAACTTCTTGGTAGGTAAGAGGCTTTTGTTTATAAGATTGACACACTGGTGAGAACACACACACACACACACACACACACACACACACACACACACACTCATCTCCATCCAAAAGGTTAGCTACTTAAGATCAACTCTCAATGAAAATCACCTAATAGGAAAGATGGAAGACATGTCTCATGCTAAAACCTGATTTCACAGTGAAGAGAAAAGAGATGGCTGGTGTTGGGTAGGACTGTAGGACTGTGGTAGCAAGACAGACAAGGATGAAGGGCTTTTACAAAGACTGACCCTTTGAGATGTGCCATAGAGTAGGAACCTATGGGCTTTGTCCAACTTTTGAGACAGGCATTTACAAAGCCTTACTTTACAATAAAGTCTGAAAGAAGTGAAGGACTTTATTGCTTTCTTTTGGAATTCCAGAAGAACAAATGTCTATAGGGTAGGAGCACCATGGCCCATTTGGACAAAAATAGGGTTGCCGTTCTCTTTCTGGTTGCTCGTGTCTTGTTGAATATATTATTAATCTGAGGGTTTCCAAGATGACATCAGTGAGTGGATGTGGAGGTGATAATGGCCTTGCTCAGCTAAAATCCAAAGCTTATCAGGATCACATTCTTTCTGAAAGTGCACAATACTTTTATTTTCCTCAGTTCCTCCTGATTCACTTGTTGATGAACCACCTCTCCCACATTAAATGCCAAAAAAATAACAATTTTGTTTTGTTACCATGGTCACATACCCTTCAGACCTCTGCCTCCTGGTTCCACTTTTAACGGTTCTTGTGATCATGTTTGTGCCATATAGACATCTGTGACCCTCTCCCACCTCCTACGTTAGCTATGTAGGAGCCTAGAATTCCTCTGTATCCTAAATGTCCTCTCCACAAAAGCAAGCGTAACCACTGCCTTCTGAGAAGTCATAAGACTTCAGGAGGTTTATTGTTTTGTCTGTTGTTGAGGTCTTCAGTGCTGAAGACTAAGATCCAGACAGGAGAAAATACCTCAAGGGAACCAGGAAATACCCTGAAGTGCTAAAGACAGTAGATGTCTGCACCTGTAGAGCATATAACCATTCCAGAAACTCTTAGAGCAGAGAGTGGACTAAGAAAAAAAGAATCACGAGGTGTCTAAATTAACCAGACAAGAGTCTATGATTTAAACTGGAAGAGACAGATAACCTTCAAATAACAAGATTAAATTTTTTTTTTCTGACATCAGGGAAACTGGAGAGAGGGCTTATTACCAGGCTACTTGACTTTAGAAAATATATTTTAAAAATCCTACGTGCATGCATCTGAGAACATGCAAATTTCAATGCTATTGGATTTTCTTAGGTGTTTGAGTTTTTCCTGATGCTTATTTGATGTTTTCCTTTTCTGATATACCTCTCTATACACAAGTTCTTACTTTAATTTTTTCCCATCTCTTATTACTTTTGTTCTTTCAACTGTAGAACTTCTATTTTTCCCCCACTTTTTTTTTACCTTCCTCCAGTGTTTATACCTATTCTATACAAACAGAGAAGTGCATGTGAGGCCTTTCTTATTATAATTTTGTTCCCAAGACTTAGAGTGGGACAAGGTAAGAACACCCTGGGTGATTTATTGACTAAAAGAATAAACTGATTGTAACTTCTGCCATGCAATAAACATAAGATGCAGCCAAAACCAGGAGAAAATGGCCTGCATTTGAAAATCTCAGAGAAGAGCCAGGTTGCATTAAAAACAATGTTAATTATGTCTCCTTTTAATGATCCCAGTTTCTCCAGCTGTCAAATGAATTATCACCTTTTAAACATGCCCCTTTGGAAACTGCTTTAATTTACAGGCAGAAGATACAAAGGAATCAGAGTAATTGGAATTAAATTTATTTCAGAGAGTTTCCCTTTTTACTGTTGTTTAAATGAGTTCAAATAAATTGAAATAGCAACCAACTTCCAAATGAATACAGGCAACCAAGTGAGATTACGTCACCTTAAGCCAAAGGCTGGAACTGAACTGATCCGTAAAGAATTATTCTCAGCAACAGCAGGCTCCAGTGCTCTTAAATCTTGGGGTTATGTGTTTTTTCCCTTTTGAAAATAACCTGCTCTGGAAATAGTACATCCTTCTCTGAAGGACAGCAATAACTTCAAATTATAGGAGTATCCAAATTATGGGATGAACACCTCTGGGTGATTGCATTTCTGGAAATATCACTTAAAGGAAAAGGCATTTCTAATTTCATGAAACATTTGTAAGAAAATCACTTTCAAAATAAGGCTTCAGAACTCAGAATGCAGCAGGATGAAGCTGATAATGAAAAGGGATAGTTGCAATGTAAACCACACAGAGAAAAGAACAAAAGAAAGACGTGATCAACTCTTGTTGCTGATGGGCCACAGGTGAGCAAGTACCAAGGAATCTTAACAAGCATAAACATCCTCTCACTCTCTCCATTTTCCTTCTTATCTCCCCTCCTTCCCTCTCTAGGAGGAAGTGAAAAGAGACTATGAGTGCCCAGTCTTGTATAGATAACATACTCAAGAAATAAATAATGTGATTTGCCATCTTTTACTGTAGAGGAAGCCCAAAAATTAGGGAAGATGATAGCATTCATACTCTGTGTGCAGCCTTTCTCAGAACATGGCTTATGCTACCAAAATGCAAGAGTGTTAAAATCTTCATGCAAGCAGACCCAGAAGCAATCTCCAACTGATAACCACTTGCAAATGAAAATTTAGTTTCCTTGAAGAGCGTCTCACCAGGGAAACAAACTACTCTTAAGAGTCCAGCAGTCCGTGGCCAAGAGAAAATGAACATCAGCGTCATCTGTGGAGGTTCTTTGTTTCGCAGTGCCAAGTCAGAGTGTTACCCTTTTTGTAGGTTTATTTTATTATTATTTATTTTTATTTAATGTTTATATTTTTGTCTTATTAACTCATGTTTTGTGTGTGTGTATGTGTCCGTCTGTGTGCGTGTGTATGTGTGTGTGTGTGTGTGTGTGTGTGTGTGTGTGAGTGTGTATATATGTTATGGCTTCCAGTTTACTGTTTCTATAGAACTCTTGAGGGCATGAACAAGTGGGTCTTTTCCTAGTTCCTTCTCTTAGCTCTTTTCCTTCTGTTTGTTTTGTCCAATCCTAATATGCTAGTTTGTTTCATCTTATTTTATTTTATTATTATCCATTAGAAGCATTATTTTCTCTTATTAGAAAGATAGGGATTGTTTATGAATGGGACAGAGGTGTGCAGAAACTGGGAGAAGTAGAGGGAGAGGAAAGCATAGACAGGATGTATTATGTGAAAAAACAATCTATTTTCAATGAGAGCAAAAAAATGCTTAAGAAATGATTTAATAAGAAAAAAATATTTGCCACTATCTAATCAAAGAAAATATCCAGAGATGGAAAGATCTCCCATGCATGTGGATCTGTTAAGATTTACCTAGTAAAATGGCCATCTTACCAAAATGTATAGATTCAATGCAATTCCCATCAACATTCCAACATAATTTTTTACAGATCTTGAGAGAATAATTCATAACTTCATATGGAAAAAACCCAGGATAGCTAAAAAAAAATCTTGCATTATGAAAGAACTTCTGGAGGAGTTATGATTCCTGATTTTAAGCTGTACTAAGTAGCAGTATTAATGAAAGATACTTTTTAACAAGTATAACTTCTGATTAATAAGACAGAAAATGATTGCAGGTCTTCATAACTGCAAATAAAATACACAATGCATTTTACAGTCAGGATGGCATGCATTTGCTAATTGTTTGATGCAGAAAATAAGAAACAGTTCTTCATCTGTTTTCTGTTGGCATAACGAAATATCAGAAACATGTCACTTTATGCAGCAAAGAGTTTTATTTAATAGAGAGTTTGGCAGTCTAAGAAATGGTACAGTAACTACTCTAATAAAGGAGTTCTAGCTGGCCACTGCACAGTGGATGACATCATTGTGGGAGTGTGTGTGTAAAAGTGAGAGATTATGTAGTGCTCTTCTTTGCTTTCTGATGCTGTGGTGAACATTTGGAAGGAAGGGTTTTTATTTAGTTTACAGGTTATAGCCTGTTATTTAGAGAAGCCAAGACAGACTGGAAGCAGCAGTTTGTAGGCAGGGACTAAAGCCAAGGCCACTGAAAAACTTTGCTTACTTGCTTGCACTTCATAGCCTGCTTAGCTTGGTTGTCATACAGCTCAATACCACCTTCCCTGGAGTGGTATTGATAGTCAATAGTTGCCTGGGCCCGTTGACATCAATTAGGACAAAAGAAAATACTCCACACATATGCCTACAAGTCAATACAGTAGATTCACTTTTTCTGTTGAAATTTCCTCTTTTCAGATATGTCTGAATTTGTGTTAACCCAAACACATCAGCAAACAAGACAAGACAGGATGCAATGGAGGAAAACATACTGGAAGAACACAATCCATCTTTATAAGAGTATTTCAAGACCAATCTTCATCCCTTTGAGAGTGCACATCCACTACTTATTCCCATTCCTCTAGGCTCCTTAGTACTGTTACAGTAGGACCAACCCTGCAGCTCTAACACTAAGGACACAAAGACCTGATTTAAAAAACAATGACTGTATGGATACCCAAGATATAACTCTATCCTGGGCTCTATCCCAAGGCTTTTATTCTGAGAAAAGAGAGAAAGTATAACCATAAGGGAAAGCAGTAGATAAATTAATATACACACACAGAGTGCTTGGTTCTTTAATGAGCAGTTTTAAAATAATGAAGCAGAACTTTAACTTGATTAAGAAAAGCTGGCCTAGTCAGAGAGAAGAACATGCATCTAGCCAAGGATTATATTTCTAGCGTTAAAGAAGATGGTGATAGAACATTCTGTTTATGTTTTGAAACTTTGGTGATAACGAATGTTTACCAGTATTGATTTATTTTTCATTTCTAGTCATATGAAAGATCATGGAACCAAGGACCTCCTCTCCCACCAATGCCTGACAAGGCCATTCTCCACTGCATATACAGCTGGAGCCATGGGTCCCTCCAAGCGTGTTCCCAGGCTGGTGGTTTAGACCCTGGGAGCTCTTGTTGGTTGGTGTTGCCTCTCTACCCATGGGGCCACAAGCCCCTTCAGCTCCTTCAGTCTTCTCTCTACCTCCTCCATTGGGGATCCCATGATTATTTCAATGATTAGCTGTGAGCATCCACCTTTGTATATGTCTGACAGAGTTTTTGACTGTGGGATGACAACCCCATTCCTCCACTTTAGGTCCTGTCTTTCTACTGCAGGTGGACTCTACAGATTCCCTCTTCTCACTGTAGGGCATTTCACCTAAGGTCCCTCCCTTTGAGTCCTGAGTCTCTCATCTCTCGGGTTCCACCCCCCACCCTCCCACCCTCCAATGTTGCATATTTCCATTCTTTATGCTGGCCCTCAGGGTTTCTCTCCTGTATCCTGAACATGACCAATACCTGATTCTGTTCTCCTTTTCTCCCCTTTCCTGTCCCACCCAGGTCACTCCATCCCTCTGCCTCCCATGATTGCTTTATTTTCCCTCTCAAATGGGACTGAATCATCCTCATTTGGGCCCTTATGTTTGTTAACCTCCTGGAGTTCTGTGGGTTGTATACTGGGTATTCTGTACTGTTTTGGGGTTAATATCCACTTATTAGTGAGTACATACCATGCATGTTCTTTTGGGTCTGAATTACCTCACTCAGGATGATATTTTCTAGTTCCATCTGTTTGCCTGTAAAATTCATGATGTGTTTATTTTTAGTAGCTCAATAGCATTCCATTGTGTAAATGAACCACATTTTCTGTATTCATTCTTCTGTTGTGGGACATCTGAGTTGTTTCCAGCTTCTGGTTATCACAGATAAGGCCATTATGAACATAGAGGAGCATGTACCCCTGTGATATGGTGGGGCAGCTTTTTGGTATATGCCCAATAGTAGCACCCCTTCATGTTAAAAGTGTTGGAGAAATCAGAAATTCAAGGTCAATACCTAAACATAATAAAAGCAATATACACCGAGCCAACATCCAATATCAAATTAAATGGAGAGAAACTTGAAGCAATACCACTAAAATCAGGAACAAGGCAAAGCTGCCCACTCTCCCTGTATCTGTTCAATATAGTACTTAAAGTTCTAGGTAGAGCAACAAGACAATGAAAGGATTTAAGGGGATATAAATCAGCAAGGAAGAAGTTAAAGTATTGCTATTTGCAGAATTCCCACCTATTTTATAATTGTAGGCAATTTTAGTTAATAAATTATAATGATAAGTGACATGTCACTTTTGAAGAAAAATCTAGCAAAGTTCTAGTATCATGTTCTCTTTCTGTGCTAGAGAAAACCATGGATTCTAGAAGAGACTGTACAAAGTGATTGTGCTTTTGTAACTAGTTGAATGGTGGTTGCCACAGTGTATGCTGATCTGTGATGAGAACTACCTATTGCAGTCTTAAATGTCAGAGGTCCTCAGGGTTGCACTCATGCTACTGTGAAGCAGAATAAACTACTTTGGTTAATATTTCGTACCAAGATGACAGTGTTTAGGTAGTAGGTGTGCCTTTATCAAAAGGGATGAAAGTTAGTCTTGAAGTATACTAATGACCGTGGATTATTCTGTAAAAGCTTTCTCTTTTCTCTCTTAATTTCTTCCCTGCTGGGCCCTCTTTCCTTCTCATACACATTCCCCCAATGAGTATCAAATTATTCCAAGGCAAAATCCAATCAGTGAGTTCTGAGTCTTTTGATTATTAACAAGATTATCACTTATACACACTCAGAGAGAGTGTTGTACTAGAACATTCTGCAACCAATACCAAAGTAGCCTATAATCAATCAGAGACAAAACACATCAAGATTCAAACATCATCCTGTCTACCTATTAAGTGAGTGGTCATGTATAAAACTCTAAAAGTACTGAGTTTTGATGTATCTGTCTGTAAGGCAGAAACAAAGTTTCTATTCTGTAAAAGTTGTGTGAATATTGACATAGGATAAATGGGAATATGAAAGCGACTCAACAAATCTCTTCTTGCTGTAAAGAAACAATTATTCTCAGAAATAAAAATTAATTTCTTAAACCTAATGGTGATTTAATTGAGAAATTGGAAATAAACACCACATTCTTATCTTTTCCTATTCTGGCTCTTCACGTGACTATAGATGTCATCCAATTGAGGACATAGACACATTGCCCCCTTTACACATCAACAGTGCCATGTATATATTAGTATTATTTATCACCTTTATTTACCCTTTTAATACATTAGGAAGAAAGAACATTTGTAATATTGCTTTTGCTTCTATAAAAAGTAAATTTCTGCAATAATAACAACAAAACTATGCTCAGAATAATAGGCTAGAGAGCCTTCACCCACGGTTCATGGCGTCTTTCCTCTTTGATGAGGTCAATACCAAGCCATTGTCATCTGATGAATGCTCAGTGATCTATGAAAAATGAGTTGAGGCTTTATTCCTTTGCACAGAAGACAATGTCACATATTAAATGGACAGCAACATTCTCATCACATCATCACATTACTTGGTGCCATGTGACAACTAGCATTGAGAAGCAAAGTTCTGACACTTTATCTTCAGAAAAGAAACAGATTTTTTTTTTGTACAACACACTGGGGGCACCTTAGGGTAAGCAGAGTTGACAATAATATTATTAAGAGATTTTCTTGCTAAATATTTAAACATTATACCTAATATATACATAATAAACTTTAATAATGATTTCAGGCTGAAGAGATGTCTCAGTGGATAAAATTCTTGCTGCACCAGTTTACCAACTAGAATTCAGATCTCCAAGAACAATATGCATGTTGGATGGATGTGGTTATCCTCTTATAATACCAGGACTCTCAGAGAATGTGATGTTTGGAAGAAGCTGGACGATACAGAAGCCATGTTGATATACTCTGGCTTCAATTGAGAAACCTTGCCTCAATAGAAAGAGGGGACAGTGTTGGAGAAACACATCAACCACAGATTTACACAGTCATGCACAGATGTGCATACCCACACATACAGATGTATATGCGCATATGTGAATATATACATCTGCATGCATATCACATATATTCATGTACATGTGCACACATACCACTACCTCTAACACAACAATGATAAAAGATCACATTATCAACTGCAGTGGACTGACAAGTTTCAGTCCATTTGACTACGTTTGTTTATACTTCAAATCCTGTTTGGTCCTGTCCCGCAGAGACTTTGTACCGGGCTACATGATTTGCTTTAGTTCACACACATATAGTAAACAATAAATGTAACACAACAAAGACTCTGTTTGGTTTTGCATTTTTGGAAATCAATACATAAGGAAGTAAAATTATGTTGGAGAAATTTTATGGAAGACCTTAAACTAATAGCTTCAGATATGGCAGTGAGGCCAACCAGAAGCAGCCACAGTCAGGGTAACCTAGAGGAAGCTGAAACAAACTGTTCTTTATTTCATCTGATAAATCAATGTACCTCATCTTGAGTAAATTATAAAGACTAGAAATGTATCCTTTTGGCATTCTGAAGATTGGGAAAGTCAATATTGAAGAACGAGAATTTTCAGTATGGTAAGATTCCCAGTATTCGCTTCCAAGATGATTTTCTTTTCATTATATGGTACATGAGCAGAAAGGAACAACAGGCTCTCATAAGCAATTTCATGAGGACTCTTAATCTTTCCCTAGTCTCTCATTTTATGACATAGTCACTCACTAAAATGATCTGTATGAATGTCTTCATAAAGATTTGAGCTTGCCATCTCACACAATTGTAAGCCATTGGTCACCAATTTAAGTCACTACTACCTCTTTAATGGCTTGTAATGCAGCAAGTGCTTGTTATACAGATATTAACATATTGACACCACACATGATCAATATTTAGACAAGAGGAAATCTAACACTGGGGACACAGATCAACAGGGAACAGCATAATTACAGTATATAAATAATTTCCCCCCCCCAAGGTGCCTTTTAAACATTGATTCACTTCTAGAAGCACTTTCCTTACCATTGGAAAAGTCACTTTCTCTTTCCCAGTAAGAAGAAATGGAAGTCTTGACCTTTACCCCACTGCCTTCATCTGTCCTGCTTGAGTTATACCTGCCATTCGTCTTCAGATTAGGTCCTGGATTTCCAGAGATTGACACTTTCATTGTCCTGTCTCTCTATGAATTTCATAATTCGCACCAATTATTTAGTTTTTTTTCTTTTGTCTCATCTATATATCTATCTGTCTTTCTGTCTATATATCTATCATTTATCAATCAATCTATTCACATAGATTTCCCATAGACAGAATTCACAGAGGATCTACTTGGATAAAATGGATAAAATCATCCAGAAAGATGATCAAAACATTGAAAAACAGAAATGACTTCCAGAAAAGTTTTTCAGCAATAAGGACTCTTGATTTTAAGTCTTGATACTCAGATACTATTCTGAAGACTCACATTTAGTTTTGGAAATCTATGTGGTAGAAGTAGAGAAACAAATTCTGAAAGTTCCTCTGTGAGGTCTACGTGTTCACTGTGACAAAAAAGCACAATTGTACAAACATACATGCGTACACACACACACACACACACCCCACCATCACCACCACCACTGCCACCACTGCCACTGCCATCACTGCCACCAATACTACCACTACCAGAACAAAATAATAAGCAAATAAACAAACAAGAACAACTAAACCCCACCAAGCTGAGTGTGTTACAGGAACCAAGCCTGTAAGGAGGATTCCTCTGTGGCCTCTACTTCAATTCCAGACTCCCTTCTTCTGCCCTGACTTCTCTAGTTATGGACTGAGGTGTAGCAGCAGAAGCTAAGTAAAACATTTCTCCTTGGGGTACTCTGGTGTTTAAGACAGCAATAAAAACGCAAACTAGAACACATAAATACTGTGCAAATGGACACATTCTGTCATTCTAAAGTCCCAATTTACCCAGGCTCTTTATATGTATCATTGTTTTGAGCCTGAGTCTTTTCATAACGCAAGCTCTGCTGATCCAGAACTCACTATATCCTCAGATTCATGACCAGTGGATGCTTCTCACCTAGGCCTCATGCATGCTGGGGTTATGCACCACCATGCTTAGATCGGTCAATTCTTAAACTGTGTATCAGAGGACTTCTGGAAAATGAATATCTCATTCTAAAATGGGTTAATTTATCTGTTACCATCATTTAAAGTTATACTGAATTATCATGATGAGCATCATATAGGAAATGGAATTAGTTTCTTTCTCTAATTTCTTTTATTGTTGTTGCCCTTTATATAGATTGACTGACTGTGTAGACGTCTGTGTGTGTTTTTAGACATGTCAAGCATGTATGTGGAGGCCAAGGGACAACTATCAGGAGTCAGTATGTAGGTCTCACAGACTGAACTGAGGTGGTCATGCTTGGTGATAAGCAACTTTGCCTATGAGTCATATTATAAGCCTGGCCCCTTTTCAGTTTCTTTATGTGTCTATATCAAATATCACAGAGGTAAACTTGTAACTCTATACATGTCCTCACAGTGAATCTGAGACTCTAGAGCAGTGGCCACAACCATTCTGCTTTTGAAAGACCTTTTCACATGGGTTACTAAGACCATTAGAAAGCACAGATTTTACATTATGGTTCATAACAGTAGATAAATTATAATTATAAAGTAGTAATGAAAATAATTTTATGGTTGAGATCACCACAACATGAGAGACTATATTAGGGCTGAAACATTGGAAGGTTGAGAGCCTTCTTCCATAGAGTCTGGTAATTCTCCAGTGAAAGGCAACCATGATTCCAGTATGTCATGTCATCCAGTTCCAGGGGAGACCTCAGCTGGACAAATTGTTACACTCTCTTGTGATACTCTTGTTTCTGTATTGACTTTTATCCTAGCCCATAATTTAAATTTCAGATTCCATTTGATTGTTACTGATAAAGAAATCTGTACTTCATTAACCTCAGTTGTAGAATAGCATGCTCCAATTTCACAAAAATCCATTTAAGCATTCCCTCAAAATCTAGAGCTCCAAGCAGAGGTGGTAAATAGCAACACTCTTTCAGACATGCTACATTAGTTACCTTTCTGTTGTTGTGATAAACCACTTTTACCTAAAGCAACATAAATGTGTATTTTGGCTTATTCCAGTGATCTCAAATGGAAGATGGCATGCCATAGTTGCAGGAACAGAAAGCTGACATATTTTATTTATACACAGGAAGAAGGGGCAAGAAGTGAGTGAAGGTATTTACCCTCAAAGCCCACCCCTAGCAAGGCTTTTCCTCTTAAAGCATTCATGACCTCACAAAATATTCTACCTATTGGGAACCAAGTGTTTAAATACATAAACTTAAGGGGGACATTTCTCTTTCAAACCACCACAGGCACCATCCTCATATCATACTTTGGATTTATACTTAAGTCTTATAGATGTTGAATTAGAATCAGAAACTCTGAAGGAAGCATGAATATGAAGTAGCATCATGAACTGTTTATAATTTACAATGGCAGTCAGCAGAAAAATATTTGGGATTAGCAAAGCTTCTGACTACGTGCTTGTGATATTTTAGATTTTGTTGGACAGCTGTATTTTAAGAGACTTCCCCTAAATGGTATTGGAGAGTGACTCCTATTTCCTATGCTTATGGTTCTGTCATTGTTACTGTAGCTTTAAAAATTACATTATCACTTGCTATTTGAGCAAGATGTCCTGAACACTAGATTATAGTTCAAGTGGCCAGCAAAGTTCAGGATGAGGGAAAAGTCCAAGTCCAAGTCAACACCTATTTTTTCTGTAATTTTGCTGCAGTGGAGCCACACCTGGGGCTTTTCATAATAACTGTGCCTACTTTTCTGTTAAGTGTGCACATTTAGGAGTCAAAGACAAGACCCTGTGATCCATAAATCTTCAAACATTTATTGATTGGTTCACCCTTTATGACAGTAAGTCTACAAACTCTTGCACCAGCTTCTTTCTTTAACTAATATGATGAAAGCCAAGATCATGTAATTACATGAAGCCAAATCAAAATAGGATGGAAGTAAGGAATCAATTGATCTGCTAAGTGATTTAAACATGGCAAGCTTTGTGTTGAGAAAACACATTGTCAGATGATCTGAGTTAATACTCTGAAATTTAGGTGAAGAGACCATTATAATTTGGTGCCAAAGAAGATTCCTATGCATCCTGGGTAACACTTGTTTAGACTTTTTGCTTAGTATCCATTGGACTGAGACTAGAATGGAAGCTGGCAGCTACAGGTAAATGTGGCCATTTGTGATAGTCATACACAGACACAAACACACACGATCACTGCCACCACTGCTAATACTGCTGCACAAGTCCATGTGTATTTACTATGATACATATCCTCACATATTCAGCGGCAAGGATACGTACATTTAAGTTAACACTTACATTTTAAAAAAAAGTTGTCCAATAAAAATACTCTAAAGTACTAATGATACCACATTAGCAAGTTACATTGTAAAATAACAATAAGTTAGGTTTCTATAGAAGTGTATCCATTTTTTTTCTGATAATTAAACAGTCATATAATAAATAAATAGTGTGCACATGAACACACAGTGCATTTGTTTGTTTATTTTTGTCTATTGGTATAATATTAGTATCATAAAGGTTGGGTTCTTCATCTCTTTTGATTCCCCTAATAGCTGTAATGCTTGACCATATGAGAGATTACTAAGATTCTCATAAATCTGTATTAAATTAGAAAGAAGAGGTGGGAGAGAGGGAAGGAAGGAAGGAAGGAAGGAAGGAAGGAAGGAAGGAAGGAAGGAAGGAAGGAAAGAGGAAATAAGCAGAAGAAGGATTGAGATAATTCAAATGCCAAATTTGAGAACAAGTGCTTGCCTGTACAATGAACATCTGTCTGTCCACATCCTGCCAACCTGCCTCTCTTCCACTTGTGAACTGGTCTGTTTCTTTAACATTTGTTTGAAATATGTGTGCTTTAGTGAGGAAATGCTCACTACTCATTTTATGAAAAAGTCAACAGTCCCCCATAAAGTACCCCAAAACACTCGAAATGGATCTTATTTTTAGATGTAGAACTGTATATTCTATCAAAATAGTACCAAAGAAGATAAAACTCAGGGCCCTGGACAGGACAGAGCTACATCTTTATGTATGTGCAACTAAGCTTAATGCAAACAGTAAATAGTATTTTATATTAAAATATGTTTTAATGATATAGTTTCATAAGTATTCCATGTCTATCACTTAGTAAATTGTCTTTTCTGCTCCAAAAAAACCTTTCCCTCATTATCCCACCTGATGCCTAGCCTATCACAACCATCCTTCTACCCTTTGCTTTTCTGAGTTTGACTCTTTGAAAATCAAAGAAAACATTCACATGTCTTAGTTATTTATCAGAAAGCTAAGTGATAGTAAGTACTGGTAATGTTAAGGGAAAAAAAGAATGATTTGTGGCCTATTAATGGGGATATAAATTAATAGAATAAGTACAGACAGAAATGAGATTCTCAAAACATTAAAAGCAGTTACATTATGACCCATGAATTGGATGTGTGTTCAAACATAAAATCATTATCTAATGGAGACATTTGTGCTCCCATGTGCTTTACATCACAGTTCACAACAGCTGACAGGTAGAATCAGAGCAATTCTCATTGATGCAAAAAAAAAGATACAGAAAACACTGCATGCATTTGTCTTAGGTAGGGGTTCTATTGCTGTGACAAAACACTGTAACCAAAAAGCAAGTTAGGGAGAAAAGGGTTTATTGAAATTATACTTCCATATTGCCATTCATCACTGAAATAGGTCACGACAGGAAACTTGAGGCAAGAGCTGATGCAGAGGCCATGGAGAGGGAGGGGTACTGCTTGCTGCCTCGTTCTCTCTGAGTTGCTCAATTTGCTTTCTTACAGAACCCAAGACTGCCAGCCCAGAAATGGCACCAGGGGTTGGGCCCTCCCACATCAATCACTAATTAGAAAGTGCCTTACAGCCAGATCTTATGAAAGCATTGTCTTAACTGAAGTCCCCTCTTATCTAATTCTAGTTTGTGGGTCAATTAACATAATACTAGACAGCTTCATGTGTGTGTGTGTATGTAATAGTTATCTACAACATAAGGAAAATCCTGTCATTTTCAATCATTCTGATGGAACTGAGGGTCTTTGTATTAAGTAAAATAAGATGAAATAGAGATACATAAAAAGATAAATATTTTATTTTTCATTGCCAGCTTAGTTTTATTGGCTGAGCCACCTTTTCCAGGATAGAGAAGACGAGGGAAGGTAAATCATAATCAGAGTATATTTTATAAAAAACATTTTCAAGAATAAAAGATTAATATTTTATGATTTCACTGACATTTTCAGGTCTTGGGTTTTGGATCAAACAAAGCAAGAATTTTTAACTAACTTCCAACCTTGATGAGCCTGAAGCATTTAATCTCACTGAGTTTGCTTTCTTCCTTCTGAAACAGTAAAAACTATATCCAAGTAGTTTAGCTTAAGCACACTATGCTTTACAGTACATGTGAGTCCTTTTGACTGGATAAAAGTACCCTTGCTTCTTCCTATGCATTGTTTATGGCACACCTAAGTTCCCATTTGGGTAACTTATGCTAACTCTCCTATTCTATATTCTTAAAATGCTGAATCTTTCCTTACACACAGAAGCATTTTTATATTGCAAGTTTTGTCTTAGTTTTATCTATCTATCTATCTATCTATCTATCTATCTATCTATCAATCATCTATCCATCTATCTAGTTTATTTATTTATTTATTTATTTATTTATTTATTTATTTAGACAGATTCTCACTAAATAGTCCTAGCTGATGTGGATCTCACAATACAGACCAGGCTAGCTTTGAGCTTATGGAAATCTCTCTTCTTTAGACTCCAGTAGGTTGGGATTACAGGTATGTGCCACCACACTTAGCCAGAGTGCATGGGTTTTTCAGTTCTTAGAAGGTTACCCAGGCCCTGTGCAAGATAGGCAACTATTCTAGGTCCAGCTTTCTCTTACTTTGTGGTCTGTCTTCAGCAACAGAGTGTAAGCTTTGTGAAGAAAGGGATGCTATGAGTATACACAGCAACATACTCAGAATTTAGCATCCTGCTAAATGAACATAATCTCTCACAAAACACACATTGAACAAATAAACACATATGTGTCCACGGGAAATCTGAGTGATCAGGTCAGTGGCTTACTGACTATTTGTCTGTGACCTTCACACTATCCTTCACTCTGTTTCCACCTGGAGCCAGGAGCAAGGTTGATTCTAATCCATCATTAGATTCTGCTCAGTTCCTGCCACAGGTGAACCAGCTTTTAGGATATGATACATTCATTGTCGGAAACCCTACAAGGACACAGACAAGTTTTGCATGTGTGAGCAGGCTTCCACTCTGGCCAGTATTAAAGAGCTGGTCTGACTTAATCATCATGTTTCAATGACTAAGGGAGCCGGAATCACCTCCTTTTTCAGGTTTCCTCCTCACTTTTCTGTACCCCTATATGACCGCTCAAAAATAGAATCCGTGTTCTAGTACTGGAGCTCCAGTTCTCCTACAGCAAAGCTCAAAGATTATAGACTTTAGATGAATCTCCTCCTGGCTGGAGGAGTTAATTTATAACTTGGTCACAGCTTTCGAGGCTGCATAATTCAGTTCACAATGGTAGTTGTAGAGAGAGATCAATCATGACCATTATATTCTTACCACACTTCTGCCAAGGCAAAAAGAGATCTATTTTCTTCTTTTTCTTTGATGGTGACGAGGCACCCTGTTGTCTGAACTGTCTGAGAGCTCAAGAAAAAAACTGATCCATTGTCCTGAAGACTTATATACAGTGTATCAACATAACAGCTAGAGAGAGCTCGTTTCTTTTATTACTATCTATTTTTTTTTGTCTCCAAGTACAGGATGACTTTGAGGACTGGCACAGAATTTTTTTAAATGACGTTTGGCTTAAATTCAAAATGACTGCTTAGAAGCAAAAATGTGTATACTCATGTTACACAGGGGAATTTTGTGGTAGGACCAGAATTTAGGCAGGTGAGTGTGGCAATTGTCTTTGGTGCAAAATTTTTTTTAAAAAAAAGCCAAATCCTTTATTGTTAAGCTAGATGAAACAGTTGAAATACATAAAAATAAAGCCACATGATGTAATATATAGCCATATAATGATAAGAACAAATTGGAATGAGTCTTCTTTAGCTATTTATAATATGTGTGACACAAATGGTATTATTCAGTAGGTCATGTTTTATTGAAATTTTAGATGTTTCTCTTCATAACTTTTGTTAAAGAATGGTGTGTATTATTTATCTAAATCATTGAGTCTTCTCTTTTAACCTATATTTGTTATATTCACAGGAAGTGCCTCACTGGCCTCATCTTCACCCAGCTCTGGATCTGGTTTCTGGGAAAAGAAGTTAGAAGACAAATATTCTAACATGCTCTTCACTGTTTGCACGGAATGAGAGGGACCTCATGAGACTTCTGAGTTACCTTAAATGTTCACTTAGCAGCCTTCAAATAGCATATTAGAATCTGGAGATGTAGCTCCAACATCACCAAATGTGATGAACCCTAAGCCCATCATCGAAATGGAATCTAAGTCTTATTTACTACCTGTATATGCAAGACTCTTTTTCATGAATAACAGTAATGACATTTGTAAAACACCAAAGCAATGTACTTTAAATTCCCTGTTCTTTTAGGTCCTAAAGGTTTATGACAGAGAGAGAGAGAGAGAGAGAGAGAGAGAGAGAGAGAGAGAGAGAGAGAGAGAAGATTGCTGAAGCTTGACGTTCTTAGTAGGACAATAAACATGGAAACCAAGTTTTCAAAACAAGATTAAAAACTATAATTCTGGTTATAGTTGGACACATTCCAAATATTCAAGTCCTGCCCTAAGCACTTTGCAAAATGCCCCCCCTGAACTCCACACAGTGTAGCTTAGAACAATTGCTGGAGAAGTTCCAATATTTATGTTTTCAAGAGTAAGACGTGCAGAAAGGGCTAGGGACAGGGACAGTGAGTGGTCTTTAAGACTCCACTCTTCCAACCTTCGTTTCAAAGAGCCTTGTTTGCATCAATATTTTTTAATGTAATTATCAAAGCTGAACTCTACTATGTCTCCTCACATTCCCAGACCACCTCTTGAAACAAAAGCTAATCCATGTAGTCCCTGCTTTTTCAAGCCTGGTCCTGGTCGCATCACATCTGTCTGTCTGTCTGTCTGTCTATCTATCTATCTATCTATCTAATGCATATTTGTACATGTACTACATGTATACAGAAAAGAGAAGAGGGGATTAAGTCCTAGGAAGTCATGAACTGACACGTGGAAGCTAGGGCTTCTATTTGGGTCCTTTACAAGAGAAATAAATGTTTATAACTTTTTATCCATTTCTCCAGCTCCAGTAAAGATATAATTATTGATAAGAAAACAATAAACTCTCATTCTGTTTCTGAAATGAGTAAAAGATAAATAGGGAGTCACTATTATTATGGTTTATAATCTGCTATCATAACAGCATGCCCAAATGTTTCCACTGAACATTTAAATACAGTCTCCCTCAGCATAGATTTTCTGTAGAAACTTAGGGAGCTAGAATGCTTCTTCATGGTTTTAATAGTCCCATGAAGTTCCTAGGATAAGGCATTATTTTTTAAAACCTTGTGGTAGTACTTACCTGCTACAACACAGAAGTGATGTGGTTCAATTCTGCTTTCATTTGGTTGTCAAAGACAATAACAACACCACTCGTGAACAACACAAACCTGGGGATAATGACATTTCTTAGGCTTAGGAAGGAAAATAAGGCTGGGCATTGGGGGCCATTAAGGAGAAATTTTTAGGTGATTTCTCCACTACCAGGGAGACTTAAAAATGAACTGATTATATCTGATGCCTAAAAACATATGAACAGGTAACATTACATAACTAAACAGGTTATATTCATGTATTTATCAACAATTAATGACAAGAAAAGCCATGAGTTGAAAGGCAGCAAGGGAGGGCGTATGGGAGGGTTTGGAAGGAAGAAAGTGAAAGGGAAATTGTGAAATTTTATTATAATCCAAAAATTTTATTAAAAGTGGATTAGTGATTTATACTGTTTTGAAAGACCACTTTGGGAAGAATAATGTGCCTTTTACCCTTGCTTCCCTGAGAAAAATAGGCTACCTGGTAAACTGTCCTCTCTGCCTGAACCTTACAACCAGGCATTGGTAAGGACACATAGGGGACTGAGAGGTAATTGGCCTCAGAAGAAGTAAATTAGCTCCCAAGAATGTCTTTGCTTTTATGTGATGTGAAAGTGCCTAGTGTTTCCTAAGGCACAGATGGAGAGAAATGATAGTGGACAAACCTAAAGGCTCTGGTTTGTGCATCTTCTAGAGATAGTTTCTGGCAGAAATACAGAGCCTCCCAAACAAAGCCTGAAACAAGGACTTCACCGTGCCAAGGACCACCTAAGTACCTTTACAGTGAGCCAGGATTTCATGCTTCCTAGGAATCTAGGTAAGAAAAAATCAGCCATAGAACATAAAGGGAAAAGAAAGGAGAAGAGAGGCAGTCAAAGAAAAGGGCAGTGCATAGAGAAAATGGGGAAGGAAGAACATTTTTCCAGATGCAGACCTCAGTAGCTACCCCCTGACATACATGGTGTCTTCGGCAAGAGAGAAGCAATAAAAGATGTATTAAATGATATTCAATTATTATTATTTTATCCAAGTAAGGCTAGAGATTACTTAAAGAGTGATATGATAAATAGGTGAAATCAGTTTTGTACAGGATATTCATTGCCTTATTCCTAGAATTGTGTCAATATGAGTGTAGGTAAACAATGACCTTCAAAGAATACTGACATTTGGACCATGACATTATTTTATGTCATCTTATTGAGAACAATCTAATAATACCAGTCTTCAAAGACATATATATCAAAAAAAGAAGAAGAACCAGTTATTGTGACATGGAATGGATCAGATTTGCTGTTGCAGTCTTTCAAA
Source organism: Arvicanthis niloticus (assembly GCF_011762505.2). Lineage (NCBI taxonomy): Eukaryota > Metazoa > Chordata > Mammalia > Rodentia > Muridae > Arvicanthis > Arvicanthis niloticus. The sequence continues at coordinate 46,621,332 of NC_047664.1, read as the reverse complement.
ATAAGAAAAGAAGTAACAGGTGAATGAGTTACCAAAGAGAGGGAACTAGAATTCAAGAATCTCTTGTGTACTGCCAACAAGATTGGAGGTGCCTGTCTTATAGCTGAAGGCCATTAAATTCTACCAACTATCTGACTGAGCACAAATCAGATTTTTTTCCATCTCTCCCAAACGGGCATAAACATTTTTATGTTAGTTTACTGAGATCAGGTTGTAATATGACAGCTTTATATTGCCTTAAGCCACTAAGTTTGTGGTAATTTGATATGGTAGTGACAGAGAGCTAATACCAAATCTTCGACTCAGAGCAAACTACAATAAATTTTCAGTGTTGCTATTCTATTGTTGGATATTTGAGGGCTCCTGAGGAAATCTAAAGCTGACAGGTCTCACTGTATATTGTATTTGCAGACATCCAAATTATATTTAATGATCTATCATAGGTCAACATACTAACAAGAGGCCAATGTGAGCCTAGGCTGATGCCAGAGGTCAGATTTTAATAAGCTTAGGGTTTGTATTCAAGCTACATCTTTGAAGCTAGTTTTATGTGTTCAGATAATGCTCATAGGGAGACTTGTCTGAATATTTTCAAGTACACATTCTTATCAGGGAACAGCTAGCATAGGACTCAAATCTCTGCAGTCTGTCTTCCCGTGTACACTTACATTTCCACTCAAGGGTTTATTCCAACATTAATCTAGTATTCTTTCACTCTTCCAATAATATGAAACCTCATGTTGGCTGAGACTCACTAATCTCAGCACTGGGCTGTCCTGATAATTCAACAAACTGTGTAGATTACTTGCTCCAAACATTACCTCTTTTGGGGCTCATTGATTGTAATGAAATTTATTTTGCCATGCTTACTCTCTATATATTACAGGTCTTCTGATAAAAGGATAGTTAAGAGTAACACACCAGAAGAAGGAAGTAGAAAACTTCCCAATCATTTATAGAGTTCAATAGACACCAATAAAATGCCCAGCATGACAATCTGAAGATTCTGAAACCACCATGTAGAACATTGATTCCCAATTTGTTGGTTGCAACCTATTTGGGGGTTGCATATGAGATAACCTGCATATCAAATGCTTATGTTGTGATTTATAACAGTAGCAAAATCACAGTTACAAATTAGCAACAGAATAACTTTAAGGTTGTGGGTCACCACAACTTAAGGAACTGTATCAAAGGGTGGCAGCATTAGGAAGACTGAGAACCACTAATGTAGAGTTTGAGAATGGCATATATACATCAAGTCACAAAAGTGAGATAAACACTAGGATTTAGTCATTATCAAAAATCCCTTTCTTGAGTTTAGTCTTCACTCACTCCAATTCATTTCCTTTTTCCAAACCCCCGAGTTAAAATTTGTATGTACTTTATTCCTAAAATAAAACTTTCAAATGGTTTGCCATAACATGATTGATCCATGAACTATCTGAGGCAAGCAAGTCTTGGGGTGAATTCCTAATACACATGCCCCATATTTTTTCTTGAAATTCTAAATTATTTGCTGAAATCATTCCTACTAGAGTCATTTTTAGAGGTTCAAAATGTGTTTTAGCTACTAGAGGTTTGGAGAAACCCTACCTTAGAGTGTTTATGTTTTTGAGTGCAGAAATTATAAATATTATTGTTCCTTCATTCTCTTTTTATTCATAAGAGTTTTCTGAGTCTTCCTCTGCTAATATTTTACCTTTAGAGATACACTAGTCCAGACCAATTTAACCATGCTTCTTTCCCATGTGTTTTATTGGAAATAAGCTCTGGTCAAGTATATTCTTTGGAAATTCAAAAGTAGCCTTCACCATATGAGCCATACACCGCACCCATTTCTGTCTTACCAATAGCATCCTCATGTTTTTATCTACACCATTTAGCTAATTTATCTTGTCAATATTTGTAGGAGGAATGAGTCAGAATATCCTGACTGGCGGCCCATAGTGCCCCATGCATGTACCACAGCTTATACTTCCTGACACCTGGAGACAAATGACAACAGAGTTCATGACCTGAAAAACAAGGATGGTGTCAGCTACAGGGAGGGAGATGTCATGGACCAATGGAGCATGGGTGGAGGGTATAAAGGCACACTCAACTGTGCAATGAATGAGTTTGCTTCTGCTTCTTACCAGACTCCCAGAGTCTGTGTCATTGATTCCATGTATATAATTCTAAACGCTTCCATTTACTATCTTTTTAAAAATATCTCTCCCACTTCTCTCAATACCCACTTCATTACAGGGTTTTTCCCCCTTTTAATACTTTTCTTTTGTGAATTCTTTAGTTTAATCAAAGTTTTTTGTGCGCTCATGGGATTGAAACTATCCAAACCATCCTTATATTTGTTTAAGAAAGGCATATTTTCCTTTTTAAAGAATAAAAATTCTGAGACAGAGCTCAGGTGACCCAGGCTATCCATGAGCTTGAGGATCCTGGCCTTGAACTCTCATCCCTCCTGGTAACACTTCCCATGTATGGAGATTATGGTTATGTGATACTACTATGCTGGGCCAATTTTTTTCTTCTTTTCCATCATTCTCTAACAAGCTAAAATCACTATTAAAAATATTTTTCCTTCATTGTAGAAATCTTAAAACCTCATTTTTTTGGGGAGGCCCATTTTCTGATATATATATATATATATATATATATATATATATATATATATATATATGCCTTTATTTCCAGCTACAACTCAGAGTGCTCCTCCATACACACAGATGCTCAAATGCATCATAGCCTCAGAATGATGAGGTCTTCTTAAGACACAAATTCTTAGGAGAAACTAATTTTTAGAATCACATTGTAAGAATCACTGACATAAATACATAAATGGAGAAGTATTGCCTTCCAGAGGCTGTAATTGCTGTAAGCATATCAAGTTGGTACATAGAAGGAGAAACAAAAGGGCTGGAGAAATGCCTTAGTGGATAAGATCTCATGATGTATGATCATGAAGACTGAAGTTTTGATTACAGCTTTCAGATAACAAGTTGAATGCTCCACAAATACTTGTAATTCTAGCTCCAATAAATCTAATGCCTCATTTCTGGCCTCCGTTCACACAGGCAAGCACACATGCACACACACACAGATGTGAGAAGAAGTAAATAAGTAAATGAATATATACATGAACAGTTTAAAAAGAAGTTAAGAAAAATAGAGGTTAACTAAAAGAAGTGTTAAACATGAGCAAACAAAAAATAAGATCGTTGTTTTACCTTTAATTCTAAACATAAGAAATAAGTTACATGAATATGATTAATAAAGGTATGTAGCAGTTTGTTCTAAGATCTTATGTGACATGGATGTAATGGTTAGTCTTCATTATCAACTTGACTATATTTGAAAACACTCATGAGATACTCCCTGGCCATCTCTTGATGGCATTTCCAGAGGGGTTTAACTGGGAAGGAAGACTCACTACAAATGAGGCAGTATCATCACATAGATTGGAGCCCCAGACAAAATAAAAATTAAAAGAAAAGGAAGAAGGTATATGAGTATCAGCTCTCTCTCTACTCTCTCTCTCTCTCTTTCTCTGTGTGTATGTCTCTGTCTGTCTGTCCCCCCCTCTCTGTCTCTCTCTCTGTTTCTCTCTCTCTGTCTCTGTCTCTCTCTCTCTCTCTGCTTTCTGACTATATACACTGTTTGAGAAGTGCCGTATATCAATAACACTACAATCAGAGCCATCTCCAAGTAAGCTTTTCTTACCACGATGAACAGTACCCTTGAACCATGATACAAAACAAATCCATTTGCTCTAAAGTTGCTTTTGTCAATTATTTCGTCACAATGAAAAGAATAGCTATTACACAGGACTTCCCCCAGTGCAGCACAATGATAGGTATGTCACCATGATAAGATGTCACCTTTAGCATGCTTTATTTGTTAATATCTTCACTTAATTGAAGTGATAAAAATAGAGCTATTAATTCATTATTTGAAAATTCCACAAAATATATTCAAATTATGCAAATCCATTCCCCTTTCTGTTTCCTCCAGTTTTCCCCTATTTCTCCAATATTCTTCCTTCCTAGATTCATGTGCTCATATACCAGGAGGCTGCTTTGACCGTTCCACAGTTACTGATGTATGAGATGCCTCTTAGAAGTCACAACAGCTCTACAACAAAGGTTGGAGTTTCATGATTCTTTTTCCCATTCCTACTGAAATTTTGGCTGGCTTGATCTTTTGGTATGCTGTTACATCATATGCAAGTTGATGTATGCCACAACCCTGTTGTGTTCAGCAAATAGTGTCTTATTGCAGATACCCACAACCTCTGGCTTTTACAATTTTTTGCTTCTCTATTCCACAATAATCCTTGAACATTAAGAGTGAAAGTTGTGATGTAGCTGTCCTCAGATCTGAGCACTCAACATCTTTTATTCTCTACATATTGCCTAGTTATGGGGCTCAGGAGAATTCATTTCTACTGTTAAAAAAGCCCAACTTTTTGGATGAGAGTTGAGAGACGCACTAACCTATGGGTATAAATATTAGAATTCAGGGGCCATTTTATTATGGTGTATATTTAATATTAGTTCTTCTAGAGCCTGTGACCTAAGCAGCCATGGTTTTATATACTTGTTAACAGTACCATGCATGTATTCTATTTGGTAAATCAAGTTTGAAATTCAAGCAGAAAGGCATTAGTTACTTCTCCAGCATATGTGCTACTCTTGCAACAGTGGGCATATCTTGCTCATCCAGTTGTTTATTATAACAGCTCACCAAGTTCCCACCTGTATAAGATTGTTGATTATTTTTATTACCTAGTAGCATACATAGTACTTCCCAAAATTATGAACGCTAGCTAGTATGGATGAAGCTTTGAGTACTAGCTTGATTTTTTTGTATTCTAGAACTCAATTGCATGATACCTTTGTCAATAAAGTCCTGCCATCAAATTTCAGACAGTATCCAAGTACAATTGTAATGGTCTGTACTAATGGGGAGTTTATGGTACCCCAATAACCTATAAGTCAGAAAGATATAACCCGTTACTGGTACTACACTTTTTATTAAATGGTCTATGATATCTAGGAAAAGTATTTTCCTATATTCTAGGGAAACATTATTTAAAGTCATTTTTGTATATGCATTTATTTTAAAAAGTGTTTAGAGTAGTAATTTGCAAAATCCTTTAGTGTTAGTTATTCCTCTCTATATAACCCCTATTCTAACTTGTGACCCCTCCACCAACCCATTTAATTCTTCTTGTTCCATGATTTACACTGTCTGTATTCTATCTTATTTCCCTTAAAATTCAACCCCATGACCTTTTACTAGTGTATTCCCTTCTGTTCGTACTTTAAGAATACATATCTAAGTATTCCAGTCTAGCATACACATAGAGATATAACACATATAAGCTAGAATATGTTGTATTTGTTTTATTTGGTCTGGGTTATCTCATTTAGAATGATAATTTCTAACTCTAGCAATTTACATGAACATTTTATTTTTTTATAGCCAAATAACAGTCCATTATGCATGCATATCACATTTTCATTACCTATTCAACTGTTAATGGAAATTTAGGCTTACTTCTGGTTCGTTGCTATTATGAATCAAACACCAATGAATATAGAGGATCAAATATCTCTGTAGGTGAAAACAGAGTTCTTCGAGTATGTTTTTCTAAGGAAGTAAAGCTAGATCTTCTGATAGATCTATTCTTAGGATTTTGAGGGACTTCCACATTGATTTTCATAGTGGCTATACTAGTTTACTTTCACCAGCAGTGAATGTATATTCTCCAGTCTCTACAAGACGTCGACATTTGTCATTTTAATCTTACCCATTCTGACTGTAAGGGAATAAAATCCCAAAGTTGTTTCAATTTACTTTTCCCCAATGGCTAACTATGATGAAAAAACAAAACAACAACAAAAAAAACAAACAAAAAACCAAAACCACCATCTGAGCCATTTGTTTATTCTTTTGAGAACCTTCTGTCTAATTCTATACCCCAATTTTTAACTATGTTATTTTTCTTAGTGTTTAGCTTTTGTTGTTGCTTTTGTTTACTTAATTTTGTTGTTGTTGCTGTTAGTAATTTGTATATGCCCCAGGCAAAATAATGACTCAGTATTATTAAATGTGCAGAATGTAAGATATTAAGACATTCTGGGAATGAGACTTCCATATTATGCATACAATAACACTTTTAGGTTTTGTAGAAACTAGAAGGTAAAAGAGAGAGAGCACATACTTCTTCTAGGGCTGGGCCATTAATGTCTTTGCATCCTACTATGCAGAACCTAGTCAAATGACTGAATTGGCTGTAAGAAAGATGAATGTATATAGTCTATCTACTGAGATGAAAATTCTGTATCTCTTATATTGGTGAGCTCAGACATGGATGTGGATTTTGCCAGTTAATTATTCCTTGTTGTTTCCAATTGCCTATGCCAGTACTCAGGAGATAAACAAGTGAGTCAGCAGGCTTTGTAAAAAGGGATGATGGAAGATAATGTTAGTAAGATAAAATGTAAAAAAAAAAATATATATATCAGAACTGACAGTGCTACTCCAAGATTTTCATGCTCATATCTACACATAAAAGTAACTCCAGTGCAGGTGGTCCTGGTACATGGTAAGATAAAAGCAAATAAACACTCTACAGTTACATGGGGAAGCTTAAAATGTAGAGTCATATCCACTCTCATGAGTGCTGGCTGATATTTTGCAATATAAGAAACAGTACAAAATACAAGCTTAACAATAATGAAGTATCTACATTATCATATGCAGACTAGTTTATGTGTAGAGTTGTTACACTTATAAAATCCTATATGCTTATAGGCTACCAATACACTGCAAAATAGTCACATATCCTTATAAAATGGATTTATACAACTATTACACACTGTAGTAGAATTTTTAGCTTCAGAGAATAGAAATAATATGTAAGTGTTGTATCATAGCTACAATGCTATGACGATTAGCAAGCCATTTTAGTATATCATTTATATCATTTTTACCATAGCCTATTAATGTCCATTTTTATTGCACAGAAATATATCCGTGGAGCTAGAGAGCAGCCTCAGCAGTTAAGAGAGCTTACTGTTCTTGCAGATGAAGTTTGATTACCAGAACCCACACCTGACTGTAACTTCAAACCCTAGGGAATCTAACAGCCTTTCCTGACACCTATAGACACTTGAGTATCTCTTTATACACACACACACACACACACACACACACACACATTCATGTACAGAAAGTCAAAAGTAAATCTTTAAATATACATACAAATATGTATATCTATATGTGTGTGTATTTTAGTTCAAATATTAAGTCTAACATGTGCCCAAAACTATACATACATTGAATATAAATGTCTACAAAGTTGAGCTCCAGATATGATTTCCCCAGATGTCTTGGGAACTGGTCTGTGTGATTAACAGAATTGTCAAATAAACTACAGAGGAGAAAAGTAGATATTTTTCTCTGGCCAGCTAAAACTGTTTCAGTGGCTATAGTATCTGACACCTTCACCCCATCTCAACATTTCTTCCACTTCCTGTCATATCACTATGAACAATTACATTTTCTGACCTTTGGGGTTTGACATAATGAATCTTTCACTGTCTCCCATGAAAACCAAGATCACTTTGAACTGACAGTTAATATTTCTGAACCTAGACATAAAAAGACGTTGAAGGAGCAGAGGGTTACCCTGACTCTGTTGCCTGCCTGTGGATCACATTCTCTTAACTGGGTTACATGTCTGCCTTCAGTGGGAGAGGATGTGCCTAGTCCTTCAGTGGTTTGAAGTACCAGTGTGTGTTGACACCTGGTGGGGGGTGGGACCTCCCTCTTTCATATGTTAAAGGAAAGGGCACTGGAGGGAAAGGGGCTTGTAAGTGGGGGATTGGGAGGAAGGGTTCTGTGATTGGGATGTAAAGTGAATCAATACATAAGCTAATAAAAATATGGTAAAGGAGTTTAGAGAAAGCTATTTTAGGAAGCCAAGATACTGGCCAAGAGTAAAATCTAATGGCAGGAGAGGGTCTGTAAGGGTTAATACTAACTAACTGAGAAGCACCTCAGATTAGTAAAGCATATGCCTGGATGATTACTATGGAGGTATTTACAGAAAAGCTTGGGTAAATAGGAGAGATATACTTTGAATATGAATGGCACTACCTAATCGCCTGGAGGATGCAATAATAGTAGGGAGAATTGGGGAAGCCAGATAGTGCAGACATTTTCTCTCTGTTTCCTGTTACCCTGATGCAAGCTTCTGTATGATGTTTCCCTTCCCCAGCATGATGGACTGAATCCTTTGATACAGTGAAGAGAGAAAGCCTTCCTTTATCTTCTTCAGGCTTATCATTCATAGCAATAAACAATCCAGCATAGGGTACTTATAAAACAATGGTGGGAAACAAGAAAACTCTTAACAGAATAGCTCTGGTCTTAAGAACCAAGCATTGAGAAAGAATTTTTGATTCACCAAGATGTGATGTTCTGTCTGGCTCTGACACATGGGACTTCGTCACTCTACAAAATTCACCGTCTTTTCTCTTCAGTCTCTTCATTTTTTTAAATATTTATTTTATTCTTTCTCTCTTTCTCTCTTTCTCTCTTTCTCTCTTTCTCTCTCTCTGAGTACATGCAAGTGTGTGTGTGTTTGTGTGCATGTGCGTGTGCGTGTGTGTGTAAGTCTGTGTGCAGGTTCATTCATGTGAGTGTAGACAGCCTGGGGGCCAAAGATTTCTGATCAAAGTCACAGGAAGTTATGAGTCACATGACACCAGTGTTTGGAGTCAAACTTGGGTCCTCTGAAAGAGAACTACCTCTTCCTAATCACTAAGACATCTCTCCAGCCTGTAACTATTTCTTTTCTTTATAAAGATGCAATGCTATTTTGATTTCTGTCACAGTATAAGTCATATATACAGATATAAGCATATATAAATGTGTCACTTTGCAAACTACACATACTTGTATATACTGGTTTTTATTAGTACTTGTATAATAGATTATCGAAAAATGTATCATATGAAGTCAGAGAAAAAAGTTAGCTTTATGAGAGCTACCATGCATTTTAAACCCTGATCTACCAGACAATTTACACTTCTTATCTTATTACTCCGTACCATGAACCTACACTTATTCCTGTTCTGCGTATGTAAAAGCAAAGGCTCGAGGATATTCATTAATCTTGCCAAGGCCATATACTGAAAGCATGGTGGAGCATTTAGTTAAATGGAAACTTCTAGTTTTATTAATATAATAGATGGGCCAGTCATGATGAAGCTACAAGCTTTTCCAGCTAGGTGCCATCTCTAGCATGTCTTAATTAGATGGAAAGAAGAAGATGATGCATCTTTAATTTGATGATAAAAGTCTTTACTTGATGCTTACAAGGTCATTGTTTACATGATTTCTGGCAGGACATAATGTGTTTATGACAGAAGAATCCTCCACTGACGGTAAATTTGAGGAGTAGATTTGAATTTGCCGTGAACAATCATGGCAAGTGACTAAAGAAGTTGGCAAAAAGTCACTTTGAGTGTGACAGCTGATTGAATCATAGGAGGGTCACGGCACCTTTGGCACAAGGAGATGAGCTTCAACAGAATATTTTCAAGGAAGTATCACAAAATCATCAGATGATGTGTGCTTAGATCCACAGTCAGAGATAGCCAATGTAGGTTCTGAAGTCAGTACTGTTTCAAGTGCTGAATTGTTATATTTATATCATCATCTGTGTATTGTCTTAGATTTTGAAAACAAAAACAAGAGACAGTCATAACACTGATCTTCAAGTGTATGTGGAAGAGACTAACAAACTGATCATCTGTGATGGAGCATCAGGGAAAGAAACATTTAGTACATCAGTGCAACGAACAGGAGTAACTCTAGTTTTCTGGGACTAAGACTCAAGGACAACTTAAAACACCATTCCCACACATCCCTAGGAGAATAGGATTGCTATACAACTGCTATTGCGAATGTGAATTCACCTATACAGAGGGATTGTCTTTTATAATTGAACGCATGGCCCCTGGCAGTTTTATGTCCCTGACAGTTCACCAAAGTCGACAGGGTTTTACAAGAAATTTATAACTGTGAGACTTGAGTGAATAGGCTCTTGACTCTCTTTCAAAAGTCCATTAGAAGGACAGGAGATGAAGGATCCACAGATACAAGCACAACTGCTGAGAGCTCAAGTAGGAGGGGTAATGTTTCTTGGCTCCAAAGTCACATTATGAATGATGTTTCCTTGAAGAGCAGGTCTGGTTTTACTTTCCTGAATCATTCAGCTCAGGACCTGCTGCCGTGAACCATGACATGTAGAGAAGATCACTCCCTCTCAGCACAAATTTATGGGGGCGATTCTTCAGAGATGCTGGATGTTCAGAAGACTGTGTGATGAACTGGCATCTATGAAGTCCAGTCTGGGAAGTTTTAAAATCATTTTTGTCAAGTTCTCCGACACTGCAAGCAACATAATGGACAAGAGCTGGAAACTGACTTTAATGGACAAGAATCATGGCTGCCATTACAGCTTGACGGAGCAGGATTACACAGCAGGTTGGAGATCCACTTGTGAATTTAATTGAAACTGTATCTACCACGGCAAGGGAGAAGCTAAAAATGTTAGGCACCTCTACCAAAACTCTTCACCCATACTGAATCTTTAAAGGGTGGCATAGTACTCTTCTATTTTAGCTGGAAAAAAATTATCAGGATTTCTGGTTTCTTTTATCCAGGATCAGAACACAGTCTGTCTGGATTCTTCATACATGGTTATATATTATTCTGGTTTAAACAATACATGTTTATGTCCCACAGCTAGAGAGAACTATGTATTCAGGATCATCTGAATCACCTGTTGATTTGGTCCCTGGTATAGTGTTCCTTTTGACGTTACATTCTTACTGTGTTTTCATAACCATATACATAGAGAAAAGACACTCTTCTTAAAATGTTACCATCCCCTTTATCGGTGGGTCTCTTTCCTCATGCCTGTTTTTAAACCCAGTTACCTCTCAGTGTCACCACAGTGGGAGATGGTCAGAGTATCAGTATATTATTTGGGTGAGAACACATTAAGTTCATGAGAGAGTTATATCTTGCTGCTCCATTTAAAAAATTGAACCCATTTTGCTTCAGTTCCTACATTTCAAAGGAGCACCATCATGGTACCTGTTGCAGAAGCTATGTAGCAGATGTGCAGCTTGGTCTTCATGTGGGTCTTGAACAACTGGTGAGGGGACTATTCCAAAAGCTGTTGCCTGTATATGAGACATGTTTTTCTAGCTGGGCTGCATTGTTTGGCCTCAGTGGAAGGGGCAATGTCTAGCCTCACAGAGACTTGAAGTGCCAGAGTGGGGAGATACACAGGGTGGTCCCCACCTGCTCAGTGGAAAAGGGGAGTGGGAGACAGTGGAAGGATTGTGGAAGGGGTGACTGGGACTGGGCAGTGAGCAGGATATAAAGTGAATAAGTAAAAAAATTTTAAAAATATGTAAATAAAAATAATAAAAAACAAAGTAGCACAATCATGTTTAGAATCAATATTTGACACAAATAGCTTTCCATGAATATTATTAGTTAATGGTTACACATTTCCTTTTCTGTTAATTAAAATAATTATAAAACAGAAACATATACACACAAACACACACATACACACACACATACACACAGACACACACAGCCATTCAATCTCAAAAGTGTTTTCGTTAGGACAAAGACATAAATATAAATATTTAATACAACAGCTGGTAGTTTGTATGTTTTGAACTATGAAAAATATAAACAAAACTCTTGAAAAATAAGGGTGTATTAAAACTGTTCAAATTAAGACATTGGTTTAAAAGTGTTTTTGAAATTCTCTAAGATGATATCTCTATGCTAATACTGGAAGGTCAAACTAAACTATGATGATTTTTGGTTCAGGGAATTTTTTTCCACTTCTCTACATAATTTCTTCCAAAGAAACCTTTAGATTATGTAATGAGAGTAGAGATATAAAACTAATCATGCCAATTGATACCCATGCAACATAGATGCTAATAAAAAACACTCATATCAATCAAAATAAGACATGGAAACTAATGATACTTTAGGAGAAACATAAGAAATGAGGAAATAGATAGTAAGTACCTATTCTAAGTCTTTGTTTGCTTTGTTGTATTGAGCATCAGAACCCATATAAGAAAATACACAACAGTGAAAATTAACAGCAAAGCAAATAATACCCCAAGAGACATATAAAACCATAAATATCCTTGGCTTACACCATGTTTTTTGTTAGCACAGATTGTTGAAGGTGGGAATGGGTGGACTCAAGTGCATCTTTTCTCATATTAGGCATGCAGAGAAAGGCCACAAAGACAGTGAGTGAGGCCTGGTCTCAGTTGGCTGGTCCTCCATTCTATTGATATAATAAGATCCAGGAAAACTATATGCACTTTATATTTCTAACGTTTGTGGCTTTGCCAAAAGGCAAAGCTGAGTCTGATGCCCTGAACATTTACAGTTGGAACAGATTCTAGATGGTTTCCATGAAAATCCCATATGGGCACAAAGCCAACAGATAGGTTCTCTGGGCTGCACTAATTCTGCAATTGCTGGTTGATCTACTGTGGTGATTTGAATGAGATATCCCTTATAATCTTAGGTATTTGAATTCTTGGACCTCAGTTAAGGGTAATGTTTAATGAAGCTTAAAGGGTGTAGCCTTTTTTTCGAAAAGATGTGTTACTGGAAGCAGGTTTTGAGAATTAAAGGACATTTCTCATTGATGTTCTTCCTGTCTGATATATGTCTGAAATTCGATATCTGACCTCTCTCAGCTTGTTGCTATAAGCTCCATGCTCACCTCTGTATTTTCTGCTTGCTGCCACACCTCCAGCCATGAAAAATTTTATTTTCTTTCTGAAATAGTAATTTGATTACATTTCTCCCTTCACTTTTCTCATTCCAAACACACTCATCTACCCCTCTCTGTTTACCTTCAAATTCATGGTCTTTCTTTTTCAACAATTGTTGTTGTATGAATTATGTATATACATATATCTTACTAAATATAACCTATTGAGTACATACAATGTTAGTTGCATGTAGGTTTTCGGGACTGACCATTTGGCACTGAACAACTGATTGGTGTGCTCTTCCTGGCAGAAGACTACCCAGCAATCCTTGAGTTTTACTCAGCTTCCTGTTATTCTTTGTAGAGGGTTGTGGCCTTTTTCTTATACAGTTTTGAATGTTTGTTAGAGTCCTCTTCTTCAGCTTGTGTTTCAGCAGTTAGTGAGATTTTATGAGAATGGCTTCTGGTGTTACTAAGAGACAATTTCACAGGAATGTCCCTGATCTTCAGGCTTGTACAACCATTTTACTCCTCTTCCTCAGTGTTTCCTGACCTTTAAGTATGGGAGTGTTTGGAAGATATATCAACTATGGGGGGGGGCACTGTTTTTCATAGTTCTGCATTTTGGTTAGTTGTAAGTGTCTGTAGTAAACCAAATACTCCTTAATGAGGTATGAAGAATACAGTAATCTATGGGTATAAGTGCAAATATCTATTCATTGGTTTTAGGAATGATATTGGTTTAGTAAATTAATTGTTATAGATTCTTTTGATAACCATGATTTCAGTAGCACTAAGTAGTTAGCTATGTTTCCAGTACAGGATCTGATATCCTTCTTATTGAATGGCTCTTACATCCAATTACAGAACAATTCGTTACATACAGGGTTTATGTGCCATTATTTCACCTGTTAACTTATATTATGCTAGCTGCTGATATGGTTCATAGCTGAGTAAGACTGTTGCCTCCCTCCTTTGGAAGTTTATAGAGCATCCATGTTACCATAAAAGCCAGTCTTCAGAAGAGTCAGTTCTAGCTCCTGGGTCTTTCTGAGTCCTGTTTCTGAAGTACACGGTGTATTCAGCCATAATAACTTATTGTCTTTCTCTGATAGAATTTAAGGGGCACAGAAATAGGCTGTATGTTTTGGGAGTCTCTTAACCATCCTTGACCAACAACTAACAAAGGGGCTTCTCATGGCTTTCGGGTTTCTTTTAGGCAATCTTTAGCTTTTAGATAAAAGTTAATTGAAACTATACACATACACACACACATTGAATTTAGTATAGTATAGATTTTAATACTGCAGTAGTTAATAGTATGATTTCTTGTAACTTTCTCAAAAATCCATATTGTTGTTTTACCTACCTTCCCCCTTCTCTGGTATTTACCTCCCTTCCCTTTCACATTCCCTAAGAAGCTCTCCATTTTTTTTTCCCATTTCTTCTACCAAGTCAATGGGGTCTAGATCACCTAACTCAAAATGACTTTTTCTAGTTCCATCCATTTACTTATCAAGTTCATGATTTTATTTTTCATTAGTGCTGAACAGTGTTCCATAGAATATATATGCCACATTTGTATTATCCATCCACATGACAAACTTTTATCTCTCAGGAACACTCAGCCCAAATGAACTCTTTAGTTGCTTTAGTTATTGTCTTAATGTTTCTAATGCTATGACCAAACACCATGACCAAAAACATCGTGGGAGAAAGGGACTTATTATGGCTTTTCATATTCACATCATAATCCATCATCAAAGAAAGCTAGGGCAAGAACTCAAGATGAGAACTGAAGACATAGAAAAGTGGCTAGTACTGGATTATTCCTCTTGGCTTGCTCAGCCTGCTTTCTTATGCCACAAAGGACCACTAGTCCAGGAATGGCACTATTCCCAGAATAGTGAGCCCTCCTACATCAGTTGTCTATCAAGAAACTGCCTCATAGGCTTTCTCACAATCCAATCTGGTAGTGGCAGTATTTCTCGATTAAGGTTGTCTTTTCTCAGATGACTCTAGCTTATATCAAGTTGATACAAAACTATCCAGTACAGTCATAGTATCTTATCTGAACAACAAAAAAGCAGCTAATGCCTTACTCTAGAGGACTCTACCTACAGTAATGGCAGGGTAAGGGTGAAAAGAAGAGCCAGACACAAATATTTAATTAGACAGAGGAGCTAAATTTCAGTTGAGTAGCCTTAACTTTCTCCTATGAGCATTTTCAAGGAAGAAGTAGTGCTGATCTTTTCACTCTCCTGTAATCTGATATCTGTTAGCATGTGTATAGTGTGAATAAAATTCCAGATATGGAATTTATCTGTAATGGAATTTAATTTATAGGTTTTCTATGTTCTGATAAATACACAAGAATGATTGAATAAGTTAATTTTGTGTCAATCTTTGGAGAAGTTTTTATTAAACACAAAAATGTCTCTCAAATTTCTCTTGATGGGGAAGATATTTTAAATGAGTTATTATAATGTCAAAAATTCAGAAGAATAAATAAAAGGTAGGATTCTTAAGATAATGAAAGAACAAAAGAACATATGCATGCAACACACACACACACACACACACACACACACACACACACACTCATTGAGTAATACTGCAGACTTTCCAGAACCTTCAACTTCACTGATTTGTCCTCTCCTGGGCAATCATGCAAAATATCAAACATAAGACTTCAAAAATTTCAGTCGTTCTGCATAACATAACTTTCTATAGCTCTTTCTCCCATCTGAATATAAAAAGTAATTAGTGTACTTCTTGGTGGTTATGCTTTGCTTTAATTGTCCTAATGTTTTGTGGTACAAGACCTAATTTTTTCCCTTCAGTCCCACTTAATATGTTAGCATATAGGCCATAGGTAGACATAGGTAGACTGTATAGAAGTTCCTTACACCTTATTACAATTCTATTCAGAAAACTGCCCTAATACCTAGAAGTATTATTCAGTGCATAGATAGGAAAATGGATGTGTGAATGAATTAATTAATGGTAAATTATAATTTATATTAATTTTTATCCTCACTTACTTTATTTTGTGTGATGTTTTATTTGACTCTACCAGAAGAAAAAAATTCACATGACAAAAATTAATGCTAAAACTACATTCTAAACAAGTCTCAGAAGTCTATATAATCTTTGCAATGTATTGACTGTCAAAGTTATAGATAAACTGGCAGGTTCCATGAAGGAGAGAATGTGACAACACAGACATTGAAATGGAGCTATTTATTTTTGCGAGTTGAAGTGACCATATAACTCATAAGTATTGCGGAAACCTGTAAATTCTTGAAGATTCATGTTGCGCTGTATCACAGGGAATGGCTCATAATTCATCTGTGGAGCTTCCTTTGGTGTGCTCAGCCAGAATATTTCAGCATAAAATTTCCTTTCTCTTTGTTGATTCAGAAATGCAACCATGATTGTCTGGCAACTTGAATTGTCTCAGAATAATAGTTTAGATACTTGGGTCTGTTTGACAGATGGCAAAGGTGACTGGAGGGCACTAATGACAACCTCACTGATGTCATCAAACCCCTCCCACTTTTCTCCACAGTCCACCCAGAAATATATCAGAATTTGAGAACTGTACAAAGGTAATGTTTGTTTGTATTTCTTAAGTGTGGAAGTAAATAATTATATATGCTTGTAAGTGTTTTCTCTTGCTGAGGGCAGAGATCCTCTTATGTGATCAGACAAGGAGTCTGCACAGACATTCATGTCATGATCTGCTGATATGGTTGGTCAGAGTTCCAGATTGGATACATGTAAAATGCTGTGGGCTAAACATGGTTTCCACATAAAATTCACATGCTGAGCCCCTACTCATCAGTGAGATGGCATTTGGTCAGTCATAAGGACTATGGGAGATAGTTATGGTTGGATGAGACCATGAATGCAGGCCTCACGATGGGATTAATGTTCTTACTTAATAGAAAATGCCCCGTTTCTTTCTCTGTGCATTAACTACCAACAGACTTCATGAAGACACACACAGGAAGAACTCTCTCATCCAATATGGACCCAAATTACACCTGATTCAGCAACTCCAGGTTCTGGAATGTATATTTTGGATGCCTCTTTGTCTATGATGTTCTGTTATAGCAGCCTGAACTGATGAAGACAGACATCTTAGAGTACAGTAATGCCTCTTGTGGGTTTTTTACTCTCTGTAAGATAAGCTTATAACGTAAAAGGTTTTCTTACCCAATTGTTAGGCGTACTTCATTTGGATGACCCTCCCTGCCATATGTACCCTGCCTGTTCTCTTTGTCCTTCACTATCCCTGCTGCCTTTGTCCTAATAGTTCCTCTTCCACTTAAATGTCTTCAGTGTTCTCTTCTTTTCCCTTTCTCCTCCTCGAATGCTCTTTTCTTTCACCGCACACTCTTGGCCCCTACCCACATTTCTTTCTTTGCAGAAGGTACAACGGTTACTGTGTATGTGATGTGTGTGCACATGTACATGTGCACAGTCCTATGAATGTGGGTGTGTGGCATGCATGCCACAGCATGTGTGAAAACCAGAGGGAAACTTCCTGTGTCAGCCTTTGCTTTTCACCTAATTTGAGACAAGATTTGCTTGTTTGACAATGCATATTCCAAGCCAGCTAGACTTTGAAATTCTGGGAATTCTGTCTCTGCCTCTCACATCACCAGGTAATTTCTAAAGAATGGTGTTTCGGTGTTCATCATTCCAGAGGTTGGGAAGTCTAAGAAGATGATCCTAATACATGCTTCACAGCGGGTAAGACCTATTTGTCTCACAGCAGAAAACATCACATTTGAGGTTGGGCTAGTATGCTATTTCAAATTTTTCTTTCTCTACTTATAAAGAAAAGAGTATTGAAGGGGCTTGTGCAGGGAGTTTATGATCTTATGTAATCCTACACTTCATTGCAAATCCCACTTGCCAATTTCTGGATCAACTAACATGAATTGAGGACTAGATTTCCCAAACATGAGTGTTTAAGGAACAATCGAACATTACCAACAGCTATGGAGGTAGTTTTCCAGAGTGTCTGAGTAAGTACCAAGGAGGTTCTACAGATTCCTTGATTTGTTTACTACAGGTACTGGTCTTCTAGTCCAGAGTTATATACTTTTTAGAAGCTTAATTTCTTTCCATTTTTCTTTAGTTAACTACTTCTTTGACTTAAGAAAAAACCAATTATTATAATTCTCTATTTTACCTTATTTGTACAAACTCCCGAGTGTGCTTTAATGTGCAGTATGTCATTTGCTCTCATTTCTCCATCAGAGGCGGGACCTATGTAAATCAAATTTCTCAGGGATTTTTTTTCTTTCCAGCCTATGCCAAGGAAGTGAATGTAAGGTTTGCATCCTTAAGATGGTATGACTTCCCTAAAGGAAAGATGTAGTCATTTGGGTTTGACATTTCTCCTCTTCTGCCCCCTTTCCCACAAGGAAAAAGGTAAGGTCACTTACAGTCTGCTGATAGCAGGAGTGGGTGAGACCATGGAGAATACAGCCAGTTCAGGAAGATGAACAGCATAAAAGCTAACTGCAAGGCTCAGGTGACAAAAGATAGATTTCCAGGCCAAAGAGTCATGTTTCTCCATATGCCGAACACCTCATTTCTAAACACTCTTAATAATACCATTATCAGTACTTGCATAAAACTTCTATTCTAAGCAACTATTCCGAGTAACTGCTTCTCTGTCCTTCACCACCAGTGAGCAGTCCGCTTGGGCACCTCTGACACAGGGCAGCACCTGTGACTGGGGAAACCATCTCTCTCAGGTTGATCCAGGAAGGCAATGATTTCAGAGGGTTTATTTTAGAAGCAGAGGCAGGTTTGCTAATGACAGGCTGGTTTGGGTGGGGAAAATTGCAACTCATTGGTTGTGCTGGCAGACCACCCCCTGCCAACCTATTTTGTCATTTTGTTGTCTGTTTGAGGGACAACAAAATGTCTGTGAGCAGCTGGTGGTGGAATTGTGCTTTGTGTACAAAATGCTGGAGCAAATTCTGGCCTAGTGATGTAATTGCCTGGTGGCTTTGGAGTGGGAGAATGGGTTATGCTTTTATCTGAATAAAATGTGCTTTTTTTTTCTCACCCAGGTTCAACGTCCCCAACTGTGATTGCAATCAGTGAACAACAGTCTTTGTGTATTTCAGATGGGAATGAGGGGTGAAATTAAAAAAAAAAAAAAAACTATTGTAAGCAATTTGAAAAGTCAGAGTCAGCTTATAGTCTGCCATGGCTGTGGTGAGATGATATGTTGGTTTATCTTCAAAGATTTTGGCTCTCGAAAGAAAGGGATTCTGACAGTAGACTTGCTGACAGAAGAGGACATAGTGAGCAGAATGGGGAGAACAATTCTCAGTAGGACTTGGGAGGAGATACATCAAACTGTCAAGACTTAATGCTGTAGAGTCTTCTGAATCCGTGTTCTGATTTATATTTTGTCAATGTCCATGTCACAGAAAGCCCTCAGAGCAATTTAAATATTGACTGTGCCATCATATTCTTCTGCTTCAGCTATAAGAGCTACGTGCTTCAAAGGAATCCTGTGTGTATGCTCCCTAAAGTGTCATGATGATTATATTTTTTATGATGATTATGTGACAATAAATCATGAACAACAAAAATGAAAACAAAAGAAAATTAGAAAATCTTATTTCTTTGAAAGTTTAGATAAAAAAATTATATTGGAAATAAATAGCTGAAGTTTTTCCATTGAACTTATGGTTAGGTAAAAATAATGAAAATCAAGGTGACTGATCCAAAGATAGATTTATAGCTATATACAAGATGCCATGGCAAGAATTAGAAAAGTGAAAAATATCTGTTTTCCGATTCCCATCTCAAAGAATGAATGGAATACCAGTTATGATATCTATGTTTAAGTTGAATCATTGGTAAAAAGCAGTTATAATTTGTATTCCAATCATGTATGCATACCCACGTTCTATTACAATTTATGTCTTCATTCCTCAGTCACCTATTTGAATTGCTCATTTTGCTTAGATCTGGACTGGTGGTTATGTGTTTTTAATTCTGCCATGAATATACAAAAATTATTTATTCTTGAGAGATATGCAGGTAATACCAGCTGATAGGAGAAAGAGAAGGTAACATGTGATTTAAAGTTAGAGGTGGTCATAGCTATGTTTACACATTGCAGTACTAGATCAGCATGCACATCGCTGGGACAAAGTATCTGAAGTAGACTTGAGGTAAAACCTCCTTTGTGAGAAGAAGAACTGAGCAGAACATGTTGTGCCACAGCCCAGGAGCCCTATGAGGTGAATCAGTAATAATAACGAGAGCTGGAGACTTATAATACCTATAACAGAAATATTACAGATTTCACCAGCTAGCAGAGTTCGTCATTGTGCCTCAGGTGTGACAATTATTCTTTCTGATCCTCAACCTCCTTGTCTGTAAACTTTGAGCAATCATACCTCTCTGGAAAGGTAATTGGGAGGATTACATTTATAATATTATTGTCCATCACTTAATAATAGGGATGTATGCTGCCAAATATATCCACCAGACAATTTTGCCTTGCGCAAACAAAAAACCTTACACAGTATATGTCAATCACTGGATGTGCTCTGTTAATGCAATCAGAAGCCAGAGTAAATACAAGGTGTATGATTCCATTGTCATTGTAACACAACTTACCATTTTATGGTAAGTAGTTTTTAGTTAGTAGGAGTATATATTAAAATAATTCAAGTATAGTATAGCAACTTTATAAACCAGAAATACAATCATTTATTATTATGCAAGCTGTTCTTTCATTCAGCTGGAGGCATGGCAAGTTTATTTATGCATCATCACAAATATTGCAGCTGGGCATTATGATGGCAATAACTTTACTAGGCAAGAGGGATTAGATATAATCCTTCTAGTATAACTTCATAAGACCACAACCGTGTATTTACTTTTTTCAACCAAACAATTTTATGCATCTTATGACCATATTTAGACTTCCTGCCATCCACAAATATATGTTTCTACTTCCTTTTCTTGCATTCATTTTTGTAGTACATTTATTGAGCACCTTCTATATGCAAGGATTTGTGTGAATAATAAAAAATTCCACAAGGCTTTTAATACACCTGTAGTTTTGGTTAATCCATTGACTAACCCCTCATTCATTTCTGAAGGTGTGGCCAATGGTATGTTTCCATGCTCCAGTAGGTGCCTGATTCCATGCACACATGCAAGGCACTAATGAGACTTAGTGGGCTATCAAAAACAAAATGACAAAAAGAATATGTGAATTAGGAGAAGGGTGTTGGGGGGCACAGGAGAAGAGTTGGAGAGAGGAATGGGAAATGAGGCATGCTTTCTATCATATTTAATTGTTTACAAGTATGAAATGCTCAGTAAATCAAAAATAGAACTGTTAACAAAAGAATCCCACAATATATACAAAAGAGAATTAAAAGAGAATTACTTGTATATATTTTACCTTATGATGGGCACACAAAAAAGTAGGTCAGAATATAATATAATATAAAGACTATGCATTATAAAATAAAATGACAAAAAATAAGATTTTTAAGAAATGAAATGTTAGTATACATGGTCTATTTTATTCTCAGTATAAATGAGATAGAAACCTGTGGTATAGCTATTGTTATGATCAGAAGTGATCACTGCACTGTCTTCAAAAGAAAACATGGACCTCCCATGCCTAGTCAGCTTCATGGAGGGAGCGTGTGTGTGTGTGTGTGTGTGTGTGTGTGTGTGTGTGTGTATGTGTGTGTGTGTGAGAGAGAGAGAGAGAGAGAGAGAGAGAGAGAGAGAGAGAGAGAGAAGTCTGTGTGTGTCTGTGTGCATTGTCTGCAAGTGAGTGCTTATAGATGCAAAGTGAGGGTAGATTCCTTGAAGCTGGAGTTACTAGTGGTTGTGAGCCACCCAGTGTGGGTATGTTAAATCAAACCCTAGCACTCTGCAAGAGTAACAAACTCTCTTACCTTCTTATAAATCTCTAGCCCTATATGTCCCACCATTTTTCACTTTTTGTATGGAAGTATAGTACATTACATAAAACATTTAGCATCAACATATTATTTTGAATGTGCTTTGAGGTAGATGGTTTTACCCAACTCTCTGCTGATGTTAGTGCCCTGAACTTGTTTAAAGTAAGTTTAATGTAAGATGTGATGTTAAGTAACTTAGTTGCATTTAGTGCAGTATTCAACTACCCTGTTTTCAACAGTTTAAACAGGAGTTTAATCTGAGTATAAATGTATCATGGTTCAGTGAGCAGCTTTCCTGTGAAAATCCATGTTTTATAACTTCATGGTCAGTAGAACATTATAAGGTGTGGGTCACTTATGAAATGAATAAAGAATGAACACTGTCTCGTGAATAAGGTTAAAGCCTATTAGTTACTGTGCTTCCTGCTGTGACAATACACTCCAGAAAAGTCTTTAGAAGGACCTTTTATTTTGATTTTAAGGGGTATAGCTCCTTATAATGAGGAAGACATGGCAGAGAGGGGAAGGCATAAAGGCAAGAGCAGGAAACTTTCTGGTTTCAATGCATCTGTAGTCAGGAAACAGTAAACAGAAGAGAGTGGGACCTTTTTTAGCAGCACTGTATCTAGGGACTAAGCGTTCAAACACAGGAACCTTAACAAAATTCTGTCCCTTTAGTCCAGAGATTCATTCAGATGGAAAATGCATTCATTCAAATTTCCAAAGTCCCCACCATCTTGATCAGTCCCTATACTGTTTAAAAGTCTAAAACCCAAAGTCATTTCTGAAACACAGACGATATTTTAATTATTAGCTCCTTGAAAATCAAAATGCATGTGATATACTTCGAATATAAAAAGACAGAGAAAACATTTCCTATTCCAAATGTAGGATTCGGAGCATGAAGAAAAAATGGGACCAAACTAATATGAAAGTGTGAATAGATAAACTTCAGATCCCACAGTTCTATATCTGTTATCATAATGAGTCAGGTAGTGTTACTTCAACCACTTATTGCTATAACACACATCCTCTCTCTTGGGTCAGAACCATTCTGCACTTTCAGCTTTCTTCAGTGGATTTTATATGGTGATAACATCCACAACATTCTAAGATCTCCATTGCAACATCTTCATTTCCAGCTTCATATCTTCATAAAATACAAGGAACAGTTATAGGAATCATGACCAATCACACATTGCCTGCCCTCAGCTGCTTTCAGAGAGTATGAAGAAACTCTCTCTGTGTCTCTCTTTGTCTCTCTCTGTGTCTCTCTGTCTCTGTTCCTCTCTGTCTCTGTTTCTCTCTGTCTCTGTCTCTGTCTCTGTCTCTCTCTCTCTCTCTCTCTCTCTCTCTCTCTCTCTCTCTCTCTCTCTCTCTCTCTCTCTATTTGTGGATCAAGCTATATAGTCTCAACTACTGCTCCAGTGCCATGTCTGCTGGCCTGTTGCCTTCCTCCCTGACACAATGATAATGAACTCTAACTTTCTGAAATCATGAGCCTCCAAACTAAATGCTTTCTTTTATAAGTTGACTTTGTCATGGCAATAAGACATTTAAGACAGCAACCTTATTAGAATAAATTCAAAGAACTACCTAGTGACCCTGCCTTCTTCTACCCTTTACATCATATTCAAAAACTATGCAGAGTACCAGTTTGGGAGCAGAGTTAGTGGATTCATGGCCTAAACTTGATTGTGGAAGTGTCAGCTTCTAGAATTATCGGGGATAAATTCCTGGCATTTATAAACCCTCTGGTACTAGGTATTCCATTAAAGCAAATGAAATGTATAAAGACATCCCTGATATTTTCTAATTTCCCCACAGCTATGCAAGGTATCACCTATGAGCCTTTAGCTGAACTGAGCCTAGAGTAGGTGAGCACAACTTCTCAGTGTCTCCCCCTGTTTGCTATGGGACTAAGATGACAGATGATGCCATATGAGGTTAGTATCTATCGTTTTCCCTATGTGCGATGCTTTCAGCATCCTCTCTATTCTGGACTGGATAAAGAACATTGGCAGGAAAAACATGCTTCTTGAGTGAAGTTATAAGGTGTTCTGATTACTGAAAAGTACTCTTTCTAACTGGCCATAATACCAAGAGGCCTAAATCATTCATGAGATTGAGAAGGCTACAATAGAAGCTCATCAAATATTAGCTGACTCTAGGTAGAAGGGACAAATATTACACCATAAACACTTTGCAGTGGCACTTGGGGGCAATACAGAGGAGATGTGGATCATGGCTAGCTAATTTGTTCTGAATTCCACATTACTTTTAGACTCAATTGAAAACTTTCCCTTCATTCTTAGGAACTCTCTGAGAATCATGAAGTCACCCTCCATTAAATGCATGCCAATACTGACTTTTGGATACTATTACCTCACAGCCTGTGTTACCACAGTGCTAGACATACGCTAACTCCTGCCTCTACGGCATTTTTTTCTTCATCCCTTTGGCTGATATGCTCTTCTGTTAATAAACAAATGTTGGATTCTTCTTTTTCATCTAGCATCAATTCAGAAATTGCCTCAAAGTGAAGAATGTTTTGATTCTTTGATTATCATATTTTTTATCTCTCTTACATAAAATTACATAAATTCACATAAAACCAAAAAGTTCATGTACATTTGGAAATTTATCTTTTATACTTGTCCATCTGTTTTCTTGTGTCTTGTAGGGCACAGTCCACTAGCTTGTATAAGCCCTCAAGAACATAGATTTCTCTTCTTGGAACAACTTCCAGAACATCATATTCATCCCTATTTGTTGCATAAGTGCACAAGCAATTATAGATGCTAGGCTCTGTGCTGTATGCTGTAGCACACACAGATTTGAATATAATGGAGCCCAGAGAAAAGAGGGCTGGTTAAAAGCAATAGCAATTTTCTGTAGGCCTATCAGTGGAAGGAACAATCAATTCTCCCTGAATTGAAGGCAACAGGGTACTTTTCCTAGAGATGAGATTATTCAACCCTAAAATAGGGATAATGACTAAGATTTTGAATAGTGAGCTGTAATGACAGTAAGCAAGGAGACAATAAAATAGGTCCTACATCAATTGAAGAGAATAATTGAGACCAAAAGTGAAAATTTATACACAGGTTCAGGAACAATGACTATGCCAGTCAACAGGAAGCAAGCATGTGCTGGGAAGACTGAGACAAAGATAAGCCTTATTAAAGGATACAGAGAACTAGGACAGATTGAAAATGAAAAGTTTCTTAATTTAAGCCCACATCACACATTTTCTTTTTGCAGAAAAAAGAAGACATCAAGCTAGATAAAAGGGGGTTTTGGTCTTGGTCGTACCTTCCATCTTTTTCTTGCCCTTTCCCTCTGAAGACTTAGTTTGACTTTCTATGAGATGGGAATGCTTTAGTCTTATTTTGCCACATAATAACCTATTGTAATCACTTTTAGGCATAGGAGGGTGCTGTAGAGCATTCCTTGATATTATTATGGTAGCAGTGAGGTCATCATTGACTTTGATCCAGTAGGCAGGCATTTTGCACAATAAAAACAAAAGGAAGCAAAAGAGGAGGAGCTGTGCTTCCAGGTTTCCTAGGGAAGAGTCTGAATCATGGCAAGCATGCCCGTGTCTCATTTCAGATGACTTGATTACAGCATGAGGTCCACAGTGAGGATAAAAGAGAACCAGTCAGAGAAATCTAAGAAACCAAAAAACAGCTGGACCCAGTCCAAAAAGAAGCATCCTGTTTTGCTGTTTGGACAGGACCTCTGAATGCCTCTACTTCTAGAAATGATTGGGATTGGAAACTGAATAGACATCAACGTACTCATATCCAACATGAGTGAGATCTGATTCTTAAGAAATTGTTCGTCAGGCTCATTTAGCACTTTTGTCTGGTGTCCTCTCACACCTTCAGTGTCTTTGGTAAATTAGAATATTTTGGTGACTTTAGATGTGAACTCCTCTTGAAGACAGACACAGTGAAAGAGCCAGGAACTCAATTCTGGGGCAACTCAGGCATGTGTGGGTAAGCTCTCCTGGAGTTAGTCAGAAAGCAGCCCTTGGGAAAGAAAAAAGTAGTTGATGTTCTTATAACTCACTTAAAAAGTGGCCATTGACCACCCCGCCCCCCAAAAAAAAAAAACTAAGGGCCAGAATCTGTAAAAAATTTTACAGTTAACTAAATATACCTGGTAAATTGTTTTTGTTTTAGTTCTTTTAACTAGTTCTTAAAATTGACACTAAAAAAAACATAGAAATAATTCTATGGGCTGGGATATAGAGTCTGAAATTTTAAGAACCTCATTATAACACCCATTGATAAATTTACATGTCTTCAATGGTCAGTTTGAAAGTCTTAAGAGGAAGAGTTGGGTTTTAATTCATACTGTTGTGGTAGACAAATCAAGTCACGACTAATCCTCTTAGGAGTCTCAGTATCAAGAGGTTATGAGATGACTCTATACTTGAGACATATCTCTTCTTTCAGAATAACTGCAGCCACTCTGGAAATCAGTGAGATGATTCCATTTAAAGCAAGAATAGACCTACAGTGTGATCCAAGTATGCCACCACCCTTGAACATAAACAGAAAGAACTCTATTTTATATTATAGGGATGCTTGGTCCTCCATTTTCATTACAGTTCTATTCCCAATGGCCAGAAAATGTAAAGATCCTAGATGTATATGAAGGATTGAATGAATAACAAAAATATTGTACATTTAGCCAATTGAAAATGAAATTCACAGAGATATAAATAGGGCTGGGCATAATCATTCTGAGTGAGATAACCCAGACTCAAAAAGACAAATAGTCATGCTTTCTGTCAGTTGTGGATATTATATAGGAATACCCACAGTGGAACACTTTTAATAATAATGGACCAAAAGGAAGGACTTTCAAGGAAGGTTAAATAGAGCACGGTGGTACAAAGAAGCAAAGGATGGGAATAATTGAACAGGAAGGGTTTAAAAAAGTAGGAGATGAGAAGGCAGGACAGAGGAGAGACTATAAGAAGGAATGAATCATACTGAATCCATTCTGGAATATCATATGCAAAACTACTACAGCAGAAGTTTTCTAAGGCATAAATATATACGTATATAAGCTGAGTTACCCTAGAATGGGACAACCCATGCTAGGCACCAGAGGATAACAAAAAGTCCAGAGAAATAAATGGATTATCTCTTTTAGAGTTGTTGCCCTTTCAGATCCTATAAAGCACCCCAAATTATAGAATATTGCCAATGCCCTCGATTGCCTCCCCACCAGAACTTGACAATAAGACCATTGTTGAGGCTACCACATGCTTGAGTTATATGTTATAGAGAAATCAAGCTGGTATTGATGTTAAATCTTTAGTCCTACTGCTAAATTTCATAGTGCTAGATGGTGCTATAGACATCACAGGCGGCTAAAAGTAATCATCAGTCTTACCCAGCTGTGAATGCTATAAGCTAAAATAATGGCTGGACTCTCAAGACACACCCACTAGTACAATAGTAGCATAAATATTATGAGAATAACAAACAAATAAGAAACCATTGGATTGAAGACTGACCTCCAGAAGGTAAAAGTCATATTTAGCACTGTTAGAGGAAGCAAAACCCTGTGGCTTGAAGGACATGCCTCCTACGAAAGAACGTAGTGCTATTATTACTCACCTACATAATAATTGGGTGAATATTCTTTATTGATATCTATGTCTCATGAAGTGAAGTATCATAAGGTCTTGGTTGCTTGTTCTCCCATCAGATCATGATACTTCATTGATGCCATTTATAAATACTCCACCTTTACCTGCTTTTGTATCCCTTGGATTTTCCAACATTCATAAGAGTAAGAAAATCTTGTTCTGTTTTATAAAATATCCAGTTTCAGTGGGTTAGAGATGCAGTTTAGTGATTCAGTGTTGATGATGCCCTAGGGTCCACATCTGCAACACAGCCAAAAGAAAACTAAGAGAAGCAAATACCCTAGTTTTAAATATTTTATTGTAACATCACATGTGAACTGATATATGAGGATTTTTCACTGAAACTCAAAATCTTCTAATTTTTTTTCACTCTTTCCTCCACTCACTTTTCCCCCTGGAACCTGATTGATTAATGAGAAGGCTTTAAACTGGATAATGCTCCCTTTCCATATTAGAATTGATAAATAAGTTACTGATTTATAGATTCATTATTCTTGCTGAATGCAAACCAATGCAGTCTCTATTAGTAATGCCTTCCCACTGGGAAAAAAAAACAAACAAAACCAATAAAATTCTACTCTCATAATTCCCCAGTTGTTCAATAGTTCACAGGAAGATTGCCCTAGAAATTACCAGTATAGTTTATCAATGGTATACAAACAGTAACATTCCAGACATCAAAAGACCGTTTAAAAATGTTCTTTTATCTGAGTGGATGGTTTTCAGCTGACATTCATTCTAAAGCCAAGAAAAAAAGCCAGGCTCAAAACTAAGTGTTTTAGTTAGGAGAGATGACAGAGGTTCTGGTTAGTCAACAAAATGATGGACTTGGTACTAGGTCTATCTTGTACCTTACTGATACAAATTGGTATAGTTATGCTCTAATTGCATTTTGAGAGAAAAGTTTTATTTTAACAGGAAGGGTGATATGTAGGAGGAGCTAGGGTGGGAGGAGTACTGAGAGGAAGAGAAGGATCAAGGAGAGGAGAATGAGAGGAGAAGCTAGGTGATGAGAGAGAGAAAGAGAGAGAAAGAAAGGGGAGGGACATGGAGGCAGATATTCATGTGTCTCCACCAGTCAAAGATAGTTGATATATCTAGGTTGGGTATTGTGTTACACTTCTGATTGAGCATTACCAAACTTATAAAGCCCTTGATTATCATTTAAAAAAAAAATTGTATACAAGCAAAAAGGAAAAGGGGGCATGGGATAGGGGTTTTATAGGGAGGGGAAATGGAGAAAGGGGATGGCATCTGAAATGTAAATAAAATATCCAATAAAAAATATAATGTAATTACCTTCTGTTCAGAGAAAACCTTTTTAAAAGCATGTTACTATGTTTTAGCCTATTTTATCTGAAATTTGAATTCAGACAATACATTTAGCTTTTATTTGTATAGTTGTGACTTTTGATTTATAGATTTTGGCTGGTTTGAATGCCATAATAAATATGAAATTACATTTTCTATTTTATACCGCAAAAATAAAAATAAAAATGTCCTTTCATTTATTTTTCTTTTTAATTGATTTATTTTACATCCTGACCACAGATTCCTCTTCCTTCTCTCCTCTAAGTCTGTCTTTCTCACCTCTCTTTCCCTCTATGCCCTTTTCTTCCCTTTCTCCTCAGAAAAGGAGAGGCCTACCATGGATCCCAACCTGCCTTGTCATATCAAGTTGCAGTTGATCTAAATGCATCTTCTCTTATTGAGAAGCTAGACAAGGCAGCCCAGTTAGATGAAAGGAAGTCAACAGAGTCAAAGACAATCTCTGTTCCTGTTGTTAAGAGTATCACATGTAGACTAAGCTGCACAATATTTACATATGTGTAGAGGGACCTAGGTCTGTCATGGACATGCTTTCTGGTTGGCAATTCAGTCTCTGTGAGTATCTATGAGGCCAGATTAGTTGATCTGTAGGTTTTCTTGTGGTGTCTTTGACTTCTCTGGTTCCTTTAATCCTTCCTCCCCTCCCCCTTTTTTTTTTTTGACAAGTTTCCCCAAGCTCCACCTACTATTTGTCTGTGGGTCTCTGTATCCATTTCCATCAGTTTCTGGGTGAAGCTTCTCAGATGACAGTTATGTTAGAATCCTATCTGCAAGTGTAGCAGAATATCATTAATATTGTCAGGGGTAGGCTCTCTCTCACGGCATGGGTCTCAAGATAGGCCAGTAAGTGGTTGGCCATTCTATCAACTTCTTAATTCACTTTTCTTTTATTGAACTATCAAGCCAAACTCTCTATACATGAATCAGACACATTAGTTATAAGCACAGGATGACAGCACTGGATTTATAGAGGGGTGTTCCTTTTGGAATAAGAATCCTTTTTCTCCTAATGCTACTGCAAGAGTAGCCTGAGGGAAGAGCAGAAGCCAGTCTTAAATATTTAATTTCCATCTTTGAAGTGGATGTCAGGAATGGTGAGGGTGGCCCCACACACAAGCTCACCAACCACAGATGTTCCAACACTCACCCTCCTTTTCTGTCTTGCATGTCATGGGACTTTATCTCCAGTAGTTAAGCCTCTATTACTCTTAAACCATCTAGTTTGATGTCACCCCAGCAGTGAAGTCATTACAATTCTCCAGGGAAATTTCTTCCTGGACTAATAACATCCTATTAGTATCTTACAATGCCAAAGGAAAACCTGCTCCAGGAAAAGGCAGAGAGATGAACAGAGTGTGTCCCACTGTCTTTATGTAAACCTTTGCTGACACACAATTTCTCAATTATACAACCCTGGCTTCCCATTCACTGCTGGCAAATTAAGAAGCTGGGGGAAGGGGTTCTATCCTTTTGCTGGCTCTGCTTGTATGTAAAGAAACAAGAATGATCCTTAGAGATTTAAATCCTGTGGACAACTTAGGTGATGAAGAAAATCACAAAATTGTACACTTTCCATAAATTCAGAGTTCATATACTATGAATTTTCACAAAACTGCTTGAGATGAGTAGTTACACTGTTTTACAAATGGCATGAATTCTGTGTGAATCGTATGTGAGCATGCATTTGCATAAAAACTTTGCATACATAAAAATACATGCATGTATTTATGTAGGAGAGTTCTTTTATTTTTCATGTTTTAGCATTCCTTACTCTGCTTCATTTCTTCTTGTTGAATCACAGCAGCTGTTACTAAGATAGTGGGATGCAGGATGGAGAACACAAAAACAACAATGAAGTGAATGGATTTAGATAGATAGAGACAGATGAAGCTTACTTAGTCTTTTGGACATAGAAAGAGAAAAAGGTTAGCAATGTATATATATTCCTGAGTTCTTGTAGGGTTTTAAGGACTTTTAGAGATTGCACATATAAATTCAGGGCAGCAATGATTTGGCATAAATCTTAATTATTTCCTAATATTGGGCTGATACAGCTCTCAATCAGCTGCTATACTGCACAGAGAGAAACTATTAAATATATTAAATAGCAGCCTATATTTGTGATGTTGCATATGATACTGTACAAACACACACACACACACACACACACACACACACACACGTCTATTCGATGCATAAGTGTACAAGCCGAAAGTGAAGAGGTTACAGACTGAGTTTCACAGTACTATCTATGAATGGTGAGAAATTACTTACCTTTGTGTTAAGTACTGTGAAACTCAGTCTGTTCTTAATTATATTTGTTAGACTAAATAATATACTCAGACCTTTGGAAACAATTCATTATGCAGAAATGATACAGCCTGCATGGAAGAGTCTCACAACTAAATTTAACTACGGAAGGCAGCTACACACTCAATAAGTACTTACAACCAATCCATGTGAGATCTTGGACAAAACATGCCAAAATAAAATATTTTCCTTCAAAGTTTACTTTCTCATTTGACTAGTATGATCATGAACTGGTGACTTTCTGTCTGTACCTTAGTTTTCTCATCATGAAAATAATGGCATTAAACTGTCCCAGGACCAGTAACAATGTCTAATGAGGTAAAATGCCCCAAGCATTTTGAATATTGCCTATTATAAGCCCAGAATAAATGTTAGCAGCCATATGCCAGTGACTGGTCATTCTGCTGTCAAGCCCCAAGGAAGATTCCCGTCAGCTTCCTTCTATACTCTGACATTCTTAGCACACTACTCTTCATATAAGGAATATAATAAGCAACATCCCTTGTTTTTTCTTGTTAATATACATCAAATAGGCTAACTCTGTCTTAACTGTATGCTTCAAATGTACAAAACTTACAGAGAAATTAGCAACAAATGCATCATTCTAGTAACATCCTATTACATGGCATGATTGGTCCTATTTTAAAGCTAAGACTCATTGTGTTAGTTCCTACCTAACATCATGTAAGTCTAGGTAAGAACTAGAAAAAAGGGTGTTTTATTATTGTTGCAGAAGTGTTTTCACAAACAGTTACACTACACATTTAATCTATGTTGTGTTATTTCCTCCTCCCATGACATAAAAAGTTAGAGATTGTTGTCCACAGAAATGTTGAATCTGCCTCAACACTCCAGGATGGCCACATTCGATCTTTGAACCTCGGTCAGTCAAGGATTCAGGGAACTGATTTCCACCAACCTTCTTCTTGAATTTAGTTTCATTTATAATTTATGTTACAATAAAGGGGTTGTGTCAGCTTCATGATGCTTATATATAATAAAATGATAAATGTTGACAGAGTGTTTGAAGCAATGTATTCCACCTTCTCCCCATTGGCCATTGGCTTTACCAGCCCTGAAACTACCAGTTTTAATGAGACAACAGACACACACAAACACACACAAACACACACACACACACACACACACACACACACACACACACACACACACACAAGGAGGGTGAGAATAGTGGACAGAGAAGAAGAGAGGAAGGGAAGGGTAGTGGAGGGAGAGGGAGAGAGGAGTGGGCAGTGAGGGAAGGAGAAAGGGAGGGAGGCAGAAATGAAAGTAGCAGGGTATATGTAGGCAGCAAGCTGGTCTCTAGAGTGCAGATCACCAAGGCTGGCCGCTTTATCTTCCAGTGCCTTAAGCTACTGAGGTCTGTGCAGCCTTCTGTGGCTGCATATGTCTCCAAGCAGAGTGATGCTTCCTAGCAGTCTGCATTCTACATTATGCTCCCCACTGCCTTTTGAATCACTCTAAATTAAGCAATGGATATGTGCACTGGCAAAGGAAAGCCTACTTGGGCCAGTAAAACTAGTGAAAGTACACAATGTTTTAAGACCTCACAGAATAAAAAGGAGAAGCGATATCTACTTTGCTTCATTAAAAATAGCACACATGTTTCTACTTTCTTCACATAGACTTTGATACTAGGAAATGGGAGCCTATAAAAGATAAGTACAGTTCTTTGTTCCGACATCACCACAATTAGATCGATTGCCAATAGAACATGAGTGAACAGTTACTGATGTGGCCAATAGGCTCTCAGTTTGACTCTCATTAAACTAAGAGATGATCTGGTAACAGGAAAATCAGAGCTAGCCCAGAAAAAGCAAGGGATGAAATAAGCTTTCTGAGGTATTACAAAATCATTCCCAGACACAGAGAATGAATCTAGTTTGCTCTAACCTTCGTTGGTAACTAGGGCTGCCCATTGTAAGCTGGGTGCTTTGCAGAAACCCCTCTCATTACCTGGAAGTGTTCCTTCTAATGTAGAAGGTAGACAACAGAGGCTACTTTGGAGTCACTGTGTTTGACCTGAATAGACAGATAGAATCCAGGACACTGGACAATTTTTCTGATACCAGGTTTGATCACATCAGTGTTGCTTCTAGCTCTGATACTGGAAAGCCCAGTGGTCTTATGATAATTATTAGCTTCATCAAGAACTGAAGATTTGTAATTTAACAGATGGTACTTCAGCACTCCCACTACAATATGAGAAACTGTTCTTTTGGAATGGAAATACAGAAAGAAAAGCACAGGTATCCAGATAAGCATATCTTTTTCAAACAGCTTATGGAATATGGGAATGGAATTTACTCAGGTAAGTAGTACCAAGGAGCAAAAGAGACTTGAAAACTGGTTCTGAGTGATGGCACTGACATGATTGTTGCTAATGCTACTACTGAGACAGGGCACTAACTTGGAAACCTGAATTAGTCACATGCTCAGGTCTTAATGAAGTGTAAGCTTAGACTTCAGTTTTCTTTCTACAACTCAAGCTGGAGTTATCACCACATTCCTGCCCCATTCTCACATCCACTGAGTCTATATTTCAGAGAGAATTCTGACTCAACTTAAATAATTTTATCATCTCTAGTCAAATATAAGTTGTGCATTGTCCATATCACTGACATGCAGTGTTATATACATTATCATGATAAGTTATTATGTGAGGTCACAGTGGCTGAGTTCATATAGTAGAGAACCACAGGGAGTGCTCAACTCTCACCTAAGCATCTTTATTACACATTTTCCCCCTAAGGCTCAGGGATTACCCTGCTTTGCTATAATTTTGACATCTA
The DNA here is from genome assembly GCF_011762505.2 of Arvicanthis niloticus. NCBI lineage: Eukaryota > Metazoa > Chordata > Mammalia > Rodentia > Muridae > Arvicanthis > Arvicanthis niloticus. Next base: position 46,587,375 of record NC_047664.1, on the reverse strand, counting down.
TCATTACATGTGGAATTAGTATGTTTCAATATTTTATTATTAAGTTTGGTATAAGTATATGCCTTACTCCTAAAATAACATTAGAAGCTACCTTAGCTAAGCTTGAACTAATTTGAACCTTTGAAGAAATTTGGAATTATATTCTATTTAAAAAATGAAATACATAATAGTAAGGAATTTACATTTTTGTTAAGTGGGAATACTTTCACCTATGATGTTTATATTTCATCCCCTTTCTAAATGAAAATGGATTATATATACTTTGGAACTGGGTAATTTTGTTGTGTGGTATTTTTATTTATTTGAAAGTTATTTTTTAGATAAAGTTTGTAAAAAAAAAAATAAAAAAAAACCTGATGACATTTATTTTGCTAAAAATATTAACTTGCTCTGCAAATCCAACCTAACTCTTATGCAATTACACACATACTTACTTTGCCCCATTTTGGACATTCAGCTTTTAACAAACCTCAAGTATAGGGGTTAGAGAGATGGTTCAGAGGTTAGGAAGGCTTAATGCTTTTTGAGAGGACACAAGTCTGCTTCCCAGAATTTATATCTGGAGCTAACAATCACCTGTAACTCCAGCCCCAGGACACCCAGCACCTCATTCTACTCTTCATGAGTACCCACACATATAGCATATACATACATGCATACACACACACACATACATACACACATACACATACAAGCACACACACGTTTGCACGTGTGAATAAATGTTAATTTTAAATCTTAATTATTCATGACTCAAATATTTACAAAATTGATTGTTATTTTTTATTTTCATTTTATTTGCATTTTAGTGTGGAATAGAGTTTATTTAGGCATATGGAGGTAAGTTGAGAGGATATAGACAGAGAAAGGCAGAAAGAGAGAGAGACAGAGACAGTGTCAGTAGAAGAGTAGAGGCAGGCCATGAACACATGGAAAGAGAAGGGGAAGGGGATGGGGAGAGAAGGAGCAGAGAGGGAATAGGAGAGTAAAGTAAGGGAGTAAGAGAGCAAGAGTATTTGCATTATTTTATATGCTGCTTTTTAAGATGAGAAGAGGGAAGGGGAATGTAATTCCCTTTAAAATGATAGTATAATATGAGTATCTAAAGGTAAAATGACTTGGTATTTTTATGACATACATTTGACTTATACAAGAAGCATGCAAGGATTTCACATGTTCAAAAATAATCAACTAGCTACCTGTGACTGTTTACCTTCTTCTGGAGTATTTATGGTTCCTTTCTTAATATATTTTAAATTTAGTATTTTCTCAATATTGCACTAACATAGATTATATCTATCAAGTCTCTTGTTCATAAAATCATTATAGAATTATGTAAAACTCACAGATAAATGCCATTAAATTTCACATAGAGTTATTTTAAAAAGATAAATGTTGAAAGTAAAAATACACAGAGAAATATTGGTTTAAGAGTAGCAAAGGAAAAAGAGGAAACAAAGGTACCAAGATTAAGTGAGTTAACTGGCTCTTCCAAGAAGACAGTTCCCTGGTAACTCATTGTGGAGTCACTGCTCTCATTAATGTGAGTTGGACTCTCCCCAAAATAAATAAAAGCATCTTGGGAACTAATTTAGAATAGAGGACTTGTTTCTGTGTGTAGATTCTGACCTTCATGGTACCATTTCTTAGTTTACTATGTACAAGTCAGCCCAGGTTCCCAAAGGTAAAAATTTTAAAAGGAGAGATTTAAGAGCCAGGTTGTAACATATGTGTTGGTGTTTTGACAATGAATATAACATTATACTCACAAATATGGTGACTGTATGATACAGTTCTACCCAAGGAGTTGAAAGACCACATACCAAAAGAAAAAAAGAAAGCTTTCAGAGTAAATGCTGCTTTTTGTGATGAAAGGGGGAATGGGAAAAGTGGTTCCCTGTAAAATGATAGTATATTAAGAGTATCAAAAGGTAAAATGACTTGGTATTTTCATGACATACGTTTGACTTATACAAGGAGCATGCAAGGAATTCACATGTTCAAAAATAACCAAACAGCTACCTGTGACACAAGTCCTTATCTATAAGACATGATGCCTCAAATTATAGACTAAGTGGTTCTCGTTTAGGAGAGAGCACCCAAGGGAGGTATTTTCATCTTTCAAGCATCTTTTTACCTTCATTCAGAGAGAAAAAAAGAGAATGCAAAGTGAAAGTGCTTTTCTATGTCATGTCAGCAGATATTTCCAATTTCCTTTTCATGACCTCTCAGAAAGACATAGTCTCAAAAGTGCTGTTCAGTTGGAAAAAGAAATTGCTCAACAATTATAGTTTTACTTGATACAAGGTATGTGGTTTCTGGGAAATGCAAGAACAACAAAACATTCCTCACTTGGCTGCCATTTTAGTGGGCCATAAAATTCTGTTAAAGGCCTCATACTTTGTAATAAGAAGTAATGTTCACTAATATATCCCTAGATATGAAGTATTGTGTTGTACTGCATTGCATACATTTGGCAAATCTCTCATTTTCTAATTTGTGCTTTTAAAGGAATCCTGCAAGCTTTGTCTTTCGATGAACTTTGTTCATTGGCCATTACAAACAAGTGATTCTTCTTCTTTGTGAGTTGTAGTAGAAAGGGATACAACTAGAGTGCTGAGTGCTGGTAGAGAGATGAAGAAGCAATGGAAATTCCCATTTCATTCATTATAACCTGAAATGGGAAAGTCAAGAAGCCTACGTTGTTTTAACCATAGGGATTATATTAATGTCAACATTAATCCATTGTGCATAATACACTAGCAATTACATGTACTATCATAGTCACTCATATTAAGTTTATGACAAATCCTTACATCAGTGCTTTTACCTATCTGAGGTGTGTAGAACACCTCATTCCAGGAAATTCCCTCCTCCCCCTCTCCATCTGATTCTGAAAAAAAGCAACAACTATTCTTTTTTTCATGTTTTCGGAAAATCTGTGTTTTTATCTTTTTTCCATTTTTATTGTTGACAGTTTCATACATCATTTTAATGAATTTTAGGTATATTTTTAGACCATTTCGGTGCCTATAATACCCTTGCAAGGTTTAAGAAACACTGATTGCAAATGAGAGGGTACAAGGAATGTAAGAAAGATGAAGTGTGTAGTAACAAGATGTCTTCTGGATACGACATAGATATTACACTCAAAGTCACCATATAAGAGTAAACTCGTCAACACTTGTTAGTAAATTATATGTAAATACTATGTTTAGCAAATAACCTTTGTATCTAGCTTTCTTCATGCTACTTGTTTAAGCGACTTGTCTGTGATTATTTTATTAGTACTGTTTACTGTGGGTGTTCTATTGGGTGGGTACTTGAACCAGAGATTATTCTTTTGTAAATGAGTATTTGAATAATTTCTAGTCTTAGCTCTATGGACTTCACAATCTGAATACTTCTTCTAAGCAAATCACCTTCTTGTTAGTTATTTTGGTTATAGTAGTATGAATATATTTGCTAGCTCATGTGATATATATTCAGACATATTTTTGTATTCAGCTTTCTGGCATATTCTTGACTACATAAAAGATACATTATCATCATTTATTTTAGTTCAGAAATAATAAGGAAGATAGCAAAGGTTTCAAATAGACCACGACTAACGTTACATATGTCTTTCTTTACAAAACTGTCATAGTATTTATAGGCATGTAGAATGTTAGTTAATATCCAAGAACTTCGTGTGTATCTTTCCTTATCTTTCTTAATATTCATCATTTTATTGATGTGTATTCATTGTACCAAGGGTTAGGTTTCTTGTATACAATTTCTTTGGGCTATAATACATACCTTCATTAAAGTTCACTCCTCTTATGCCTTCTAGCTAAGCTTCCCTGCATCTTCCTCCTCTGTCTTTGTTCCTCTTGTCCCCATTCTAGATACATCATATGTATATATGTGTGTATATATATATTCTAGGACATAAGGGAAAAAATAGCACAATGAAATTAGTATTGCCTTTCTACATCTTTTCTATTTGTTATGGCATTTTCAAACTTCTTCTCACCCTGTTTATAACCCATAAATTGCTCAGGCTAGTTATCAACTAACAAGTTCAAGTAATCCTATTGCCACAGGATCCTAAGTACCTTAGATTGCAAATAACCTCCCTTCTGTGTTTGCAATGTTTTCTTTTAAGTAACTATCATTTAGGTTTTTAAAGTTTATTTTATTTTGAAATTACAATATAATTTTAATACCTTTGCATTCCCTTTCCTCCATCCAAATCCTCCTATATACCTCTTCTTGTTCTTTTTCAGATTTGTCACCTCTTTCTTCATTAATTGTTGTTATATGCAAATGCAGAGAAGCCCAGCATCAGTGGATACATCTATAAAACACTCAGCACCAAAGACTCAGGAAACATTGCGGAAGAGAAGACCAACCAATTTTAAGAATCAGATTAAGAGGTTTGTTGTAAGATTTTTGTCTCCTGATAATTTCAGAAGATACACTCACGAAATTTCACCAACATGTCTGCCCACGCATGAGCTAAACAAAGATGATATGAATTTGAATGCCAACAAGGATAGGGAAAAGTTCATAAAGCCGTGACCCTATACAAAGAACTACCCAACCCAAAGAAAAACCAGTAACCAAGGAATGTTGAGCATGGGAAAAATGGTCTTCCTTAGGAAAATGCACAACAGTCAATTGACCAATACCAAAAGGTCATCTTTGAAAACATACATACAAATAACATTATACAATCTAAACAGGGTAATAGAATACACACACACACACACACACACACACACACACTATCATTTATTTTCTTAAGTGATGAAAGAACCTCCAATAATGGCAGTTGCCAAAGCCAGAGAAGCAACAAAAGCCCGATGGCCCCATTCCATAATCTTGTAACCTTTGTAAGGGTTATTTTCTTTTTTAAATATAATAATTTTATTTATTACTTGAGATTTTCATGTTTTGATCATATTTGTTTTTATTTTTATTTATTTATTTTAAACATTTTTTTTAATTTTTAAAAAATTTTTAAATTTTTTTAAATTAAAAAAAATTTTTTTTTGGTTTTCTGAGACAGGGTTTCTCTGCGTAGCCCTGGCTGTCCTAGAACTCACTCTGTAGACCAGGCTGGCCTCAAACTCAGAAACCTACCTGCCTCTGCCTCCTAAGTGCTGGGATTAAAGGCGTGTGCCACCACTGCCCTGCGTTTTGATCATATTTAACTCCCTTTCCCCAACATTTTTCTAGAGCTCTGTACCACCTCCAAGTTCCTACCCATCTAACTTTGAATGTTTTATATCAGTGTAGAACGATTTGTTTTGCCCAACTACTCTTGGGAGTGGGGCCTGCTGTTAAGTGTGGTTTACCTACCAGGGGTTACACTATTAAAGAAAACTGATTCTCCATCTCCTAGAGGCTATCAAATGCTAATAGTTCCTCAACTAATGAACTCACAGCAAGTGTTACAGAATCCTCAGAACCCATATGAGCTCAAGCTAGACAAAGTCCCATCACTGAAGTGAGGCGTTCCTCATGAAATCCCAGCACTAGCTTTTTAAAGTTTCCTTAGTTGCCTTTGTATTTCATTTGACAGCTTGCCTGCACTCACTCTGGTATTGCATCCAATTGTGTGTTCCAGGTAAATGCAGATGGCATCCTAGATGTTATAGATCAAGAATCTGCTTATCAATATTATTGCCTTCAAGCAGCCCACAGGCTAGTGTAATAAATATATAATAAACTTGTCGACAAGGGAACCTAAATAGTTCAGGCAGAAATTGATGCAGCAAAGGAATACAGTCATAGCAAAGGAGAATGAGCAAATAGCTTGAGAGAAGGGGTAAGGAAGGGAAATTTGAGGCAGGGTTTGAAAAGGGAACAGAGAGAAGAAAAACAAGGTCTGACTATTGTAAGAAGCAAGAATTTCATGGAGACGGGTTTCAGGATAAAGGGACAAGCAAAGAAAGAGGAGGGACATAAGCTCAGGCAGTTTTCAGACTGCTTGTTACCCACCTCCACAGTGCATACTGCTGAGGAGCTCTGAGGCTACATCCATGTGTGCCATGTAGCTAATGCTTATCTTGGTTTTTGGCAAATATATTATGTGCCAGTATAAACAGTTCTACAAGATAAATCTTCTATCATAAATAGAACTTCTGGGTTAAGTACATGTATTTTACATTTTGTAGAATATTACCAAATGAACATGTTCTCTCACAAACTACTGGATTCAACTGTTTGGTGTAATAAACAGAATGCTAGTAGTTCCTCAGTGACTTCCAAGTCTTCATCAGAAGAATATGTGCCTGTGCCCTTGCACATGAAACTTTCCAGAAGTAATTGAGCTGCAAAGCTTACATGTGCAGCATATCCTGTTTAGCTGGGTGGACCTAATATAACCACAAGGAGAAAGAGAAAGTTCTGAAACGTAATCTCAGAGCAGCACAATCTGGTCAAAAACATTCACCAGCTATGACTACCCTTAAAAATGGAAAGGAATATGGGTAGATATTAAAATCTAGAAAATAAAAAGAAGCTGATCAACACCTCTCCCCTTCACTGCAATTAATTCAGTCCTAATGACACCATGGTTTGGGTCCTGGAAGAGTTGTTTCAGATTTCTGACCCCCTAAAGCAGTCCACTCGGTTTGTTACAGCAGTAAAAGAAAGCAGTGCCTTCAGTGATGTGGCAGAGGAGATAGCCACATGCAGGATTCCTGAGCTGAATCCTCAGACGTGGGACTCCTTACTTATAAAGCCATGCACTGTGCCTATGTCTCCTTGTATTTACTTGTTTGAAGTTGGGGTGATTTTAATGATAAAATCAGCATTTCGTTTCTGTGATTGTTCCTATCAGATTTTTAATGAGACTCCTTACAATAGATACTTTATCATAATTGTATATATGTAGCTTTTCTCTCCTATGAATCACATTTTTATGCTTTGTAGACAAACCCCTGGAGAGGCATTGAAATAGTTTCTATTATATCCATTCCTTTCAAGGTCAGTTTAATTACAGTAGGCATCTTTTATCATTTTGTATACACACACACACACACACACACACACACACACACACACACACACACATTCAGTTACCTGTAACCAATTACAGTTCAAAACACTAAATGCAAAATTCCAGAGGAGTAATTCATTAGTTTTAAATAACTTACATATATTCTTAAAATTATTCATATTATTTACTTTTAATTATTCAGTTATTTATTAATTGTAAATTAAATTTAAGTCATTAGTGATAAATATTTAATTATTAATTATATTTTGATGTACATAATTTTTAAATTAAGTTTTTTAAATTTACATGTGTGTGGCATTAAGCATAATATCTATTGAGTTTTAATTATCTAGAGTTGAAGGATCTCAGAATGTTTCTTCTACAGATAAATAGGAACTACAACAAATAATTATATATACATATATATGTATATATACATGTATATATATGTATGTGTATGTATGTATATTTGTGTGTTATGTTGATGTAGACATTTGTGCAATTACCCTTGTTCTTCATCTATTTTATGGCCTGTGTGTAAGTATAGTATATGTAGACACATATACAATATCACACACACACACACACACACACACACACACACACACACACACACACACTATACTACAGACCTTTATGAATGCACCTTTCAATCCTAGGACTCATCTCAGGAGTTTCATTAAAACACAACCATTATTTTCAAGACTGATAATCACAGTGGTGCATTGACTTGTGTTTTTAATTATAAAGATCCAGGAAAATACAATGGTATGTACACATACAAACAATATGTGTGGACACAGCCATGTGAAAACAGTCCCACTAATTAGAGTACTGAAAGGCTTCAATAAATGTTATTTTCAGCCTCATCTGCCTTATGATAATAGTCAAGCTGAGTTCAATTCATAGAAGGCCAAGAATTTATGCTTCTTTCCCCTTGAATTTCATCCAGAAAACAAAGAAGAAACCAGCCAGGGAAAGCAGTAAACCTTTGTCATACTCAAGGGCTAATTCATATCACGAAAAATAGCATCCCTCGACATTTGTTTTTCCTCTCTCTGTTATGAAACAGAGAATTAAATTCCCCAAAGTATTCAGCATTGTCCTTTTCTGTCATGCTACAGCCATCTCTGGTGCCTATCAGGCCTGTTTCCAGCACTTTTATGTCTTCCAAGGTGCTGGTAATTAAGGCCCAGGCACTCTTGTCTTCTCATCATAATGAATTACTGGTTTCATTAGGGGATGGAGACTGTTTGTTGCTCTCTGCACTGGTACCATAGCTTCAAAGCAGATAAATAAGGCAAAGGATTATTAGACACCTCTTTAAGCTCCCTCCATGGAAAATGCCAGCTGCTGGCTTTCTCATAAATCTGGGCCTAACTATTGTGTTCTGAAACTTTCTGTTAAGAGAGACCAAGCCTCTTCGTGAACACAAGATGGCTGAAGCTGTCTGCTAGAAAGATCAGTGAATGGAAAGTGAGTTATACCAAGATCCTCTATTCGACTTCTTATAAGCAATGTGAACAGCCAAGAGCTGATGTAAAATTGTAGAGTAAATTACAACAAAGCCTGTGGGGGAGAAAACATCCCTTTACCTGCTAAAAGGCTAGGAAGAAGACTTCTGTGTTCCTGACTGTGTGCAGCTCATAGACCTATTGGGAGTCAATCCTTCTTCACTGGCTTCTGAGGTTGAAGTCAATAACTGCTCCTTTGTATTTGTTTATGCCCAGGATAATGTGAATCCTAGGCATAGGCACATGATGCACATTGATGATGGTAATGGGCCACACAACACACTGGCTTGTATTTTAAGCTGTAAAGCACTAAGAGAATGTAATAATGTTGTATGTCTAAATACAATCTCTACAGCCCTGGAAATACTAAAACCTGGAGGTAAAATGAATGGCAGAGGTGTCCCTTTATGGTAGGCATTTGGTTGGGCTACCAAGAAACACCCTCTTCTCCCACTCCCACACACTCCCATTTTGCCTCAGGTACTTCTGGTACCTTGTTTGCACCACAACATAACATGTGACTCACTATGTCTTAAACTGTCTTGTCTCAGCTGCTCCTCCCTCAGAGGCTGGCTGGTGCTGCAGTAAGATGAGACAGGGGGCCCATGCATCAGTTATACACAGTTTCTGTATTTTGCATAACGCATAAAAACGTTTTACAGGTGTTACTTTGCATTGAATTTTAAAAATTTTTTTCCACAGCTTTACTGAAACAGTTTAATTAGAAGCTATTAAGGGTGCTAATGAACTTGCCAAATCTTTGTACAACTGCTGAGGGCTTTCCCAGCAAAAGAAATCTAGCTCTCCAAGCTAGCAAGCGAATAGGAATCCTTAAATATGACCCTCACTGGAGTGTATCTAACCTAATATACCTTGAACTCTTCTTTAAAAGAATTAGGCTGGGTAGCTCAGAGACCAAGGATAGCAAAATATCAATTAAATGACTACTAATGATATTCTGCTATATTCATAGATTGGTGCCTAGACCAATCTTCATCAGAAAGGCTTCCTCTAGCAGCTGATGGGAGCAGATTCAGTAACCCACAGACAACATTCGGTAGAAAGACCAAATTGGAGATCTCATTGGAAACCTTCTCTTGAACTCAAGTGACCATGTGATAAAGGCACAGAAATAATTGTACGAGCCAGAGGGGTCAGGACACTAGAACATCACAGCCCACAGAATCAAATAAGCATGGTTCATAAGGCTCTCAGAGTCTGAAGCAGCAGTCATGGAGCCTGCATGGGTCTGGAGTAGGCACAAACACTATGTCTGGCCTGGCCTAGTATATTGAGTACTACCTGTAATTTCATCTAGTCCTAATATGTAGCAAGTCCCCTAGTCTCACATAATTTGGCTATATTTGGCAACACATACTATTAAGACAACTATATTGATCAGACAATAAGACCAAATTTATAGCATCTGACAGCTAATTAGAAATTATTAGGCACATAAAGAAGCAAGACAATATGACTCCTAATGAGGAAAAAGAAGCAACCAAACCAAACAAAACTAATAAACATACTTAGAAATGACACAGAGGTAAGTATGGATGTTCTAAAACACACAAGATCATGACCAGGCATGATAGTCCATGTCTTTAATCTCATTCCACTGGAGGAAAAGGCTAGAGAATATTGAGAATTCAATATCATCATTCCCTGAGCTAAATAAAGATAGAGATCTGTATGGCTACTTACCTAAACTGTCTCAAAAATAATTAAATAGTATAGCTAGCTAGCTAGCTAGCTAGGATGATAGATAGATAGATAGATAGATAGATAGATAGATAGATAGATAGATAGATAGATGATAGATATACAGGCAGAAAGATAACAAAATCTAATATTTAGAGACAACAATAATAAGTGAGTCCAATGATATACTTAACATTGCAGAACAGAATATGGTTATTGACTATAAGACAGAAGTAGAAACTATGGAAAATGGAACCCAGAGAAAATAAGAACCCTGATAGGGACAGAAGGATGGGAAGGGGATAGGAAGTATCATTAGACAGTATATAAATAAAATATTGTAACTTTGATCAAATAAAACTTTGTTTATAACATAAGGTACTCACTTCAAGGGCTAAAGTTTGCTGACTCCATTACAGATTAAAGCAGCAACCAACCCAAATGCTCAATCAGTAATGTTGAACTAAGTCTATTTTGCCTCTTATATCAATAAAATCTATCTACTTCTTAACATGAGTTTTCAGTTCACAGGTCCTTTGTGAATTATTTGCTTAATGAATGACTGAACATTGCACAAACTTATGTTGCAAGAATGAGTGAAATAATGAATTTATGTAGTTGGGGATTTTCTCAGAAAACATCAACCTTTGAATTTCTTTCTCGTATAAAATAGCTCAAGTCTGCTATCTTCTTTTCCCTCCAAGGGTATATATAGCCTGGTATGAAATGTTTACATCCAGCCTAATGCTTTTATGGGACAAGAAAATAGTTTTCGGGCACATTCTGCAATCAATTTCTGAAAATGGAGAGGGAACTCGTTCTCCATTTATCTTGAATGAGGTAAATGCCCTTCATTTGAAATTCATCAATGTTGTGAATGCCATTCCTGGGGAAAACACAGGTGCTGTTTTTCCATAAATTATTTGGGCCTCCATGGAGCCCAAGCAAAACAGAAACGGCAGGGAGTTTATCAAATTGTTTTCTATATTTGAAAACGCCACACAAATGGAAAATGAAACGGAGAAGCATCTGCCTGAGCACAGGCTTTTGTGGAGGAGGGAGGAGGAGCAGGAGGAGGGTGTGGATCCCAGAAGAATTTCATCTCAATTCAGGATCCTTCTTTTCCCACAGGAAAACTCTTTAGTGCTTGATGAAATAGAAAATGCCATATAACAAACTCGTAAAATTACAAAAATCCCCACAAATAAATGCACCCTGAAGATCTGCTATTGTGGTTCAAACCTCATTTTGTACTTGATTCTTCTGTCCCCTGGTGCCTGTATACCCTGGGGACAAAGTGCTTATCACAACTGAGTGCTTTCATATATATGTATATATATGTATATATATACGTATACATATATATACATGGGTTTTCATGGTAATATCCATGGCAATATTATATTCCCTATGTTTAAAGCCATTTTCTATTCTAAATATAAGAAATTCAGACATCAATAAACCTCTAAGGAATCTCAGCTAGAAGGGTGACATAGAAAGGAAAATCACCGAGCAAACACCCTGGAAGCCAATATATTTGTTTTCTGACCCACACGTTGCTGGACTGTGAAATTTTCTGAGATTCTGTTTCCTTACTCATCAAAAATAATATTAATACAGTTCCTCATGTTGCAGTGTCGCCCAACAATAAAGTTATTTTATTTATTATTATTGCTACTTCGTAACTATAATTTCACTAGTGTTATTAATTGTAATGTAAATATCTGTACTTTCTGATGGTCTTAGGTGACCTCTGAGAAACAGGCATTTCCCACAGGTTGATAATCACTGTCTTAAAGGATCATAGTTTTACATTCCTAAAATATTTGCTTTGGAAAAAAAATCTTAAAATTAAGAGCAAAAGTAAACTAATATGACTTTGTTTTACTCAATGTTCATAGTTGTGATATTTATGATTGTTGCTTTGTGTATCTTCAGAGTTGGCATCAGACATACGAAGGGTATGATCATCATAGAGTAGAAGTTACACAAGTGTTTATCTTTTAGATGATGGCTTGTTGAATGCTGTGCATCATGCAAAAGACATCTGAACTTGGGCAACAAGTTTTTGGAACAATGTTGACTTGCCTCAGAGTTATTCCTGAGCCATCAACCCTGAGTTTGTTACTATATGGTTTTAGTCAAGTCAGGACATAGAAAAACACAAGAATGCTAACAAAAAGTATTTACTGTAAACAGTCACTAACTATAAAAGGAACTCATCAATGAAAGATTGGAAAAAAAAGTGTAGGCTAAAGGATATCATGTGCAGGGACCACCCTTGGGTCTGAGATGCAGAATCTGAAGAAGGGGCTCTTCTAAATGCTGAGACCAGATCTTAGAAAAGGAAATGCCTTTTCTCTCACTAGAGAATTGAGCAGCCTCTGTACTGATGTGCCAGTGGAAGTCTCTAGAAATATACTCTGTGAAAGTTGCTAGAAATCTCTCCTGTACAGTGGTGAACAAACCCATTCATTGGAAGATGTCTGAGTGGAGATGTTCTTATATAAACCTGTCTACCAGAAGAATAGAAACTTCTAGGGAGAAATTCGTTAGCTGGTGAGGAATGCTGACAACTATACATTGTAGGCAAGTGTTGGTTATGCTGCATGTTTTCCATGCCAAAAGAAAAATGGCTTTGCAATAAGAGCTAAGTACAAAGTAGGCCGTTTCCCTGCAAGGTCTTTCCAAGTCTATTCAGTAGACCAGAAACTGTGTGTGTGTGTGTGTGTGTGTGTGTGTGTGTGTGTGTGTGTGTGTGTATGTGTCTGTGTGTGTGTCTGTGTGTGTCTGTCTGTCTCTCTCTCTCTTTGTGTGCATGCGTGCATGTGTGTTCATCTTGCATTATCGTTCTCGTGTCCTCTACTACAAACCTTTGACTCAGGAGTTTATAATATCTCTCTGAGCTAATATCTTTGGAAAGACAGTCACTGCCTTCATAAATATTATTTTATTTAATCCAGAATTCACCAGTTCTGTAAAACTTTCAGCTGTGAAAGTCAAAGTAACTGTTTGAAAAGATCCCAACTAAGGATTTTCATGTTGAAATACAAAAGCTTCAGCACGATGGTAAATACTAAAGATGAAATGGTCTCCTGTATCCTTGTTTTCATGAATCTGACCATGAGTGGTAGATTAAGAAGTGGGTGAAAAGAAGCTGATTAGGGCTACCTCTGCCTTAAGATTTTAGGTATTCTATATAACAATGAATCGGTTTAGCATTTGTAAAGCATTGTTCAGGGCAAAAAGAAACACTAAAGGCATACATAAGGCATTGTAATCAAGTGGTAGAGCTTCGTGGAAGTGATTAGATCATAAAGAATCAAAAGTTCAAAGTCCCTTCTTCCTGCCCCCCACCATGTGTTAGGCCATATGGGAGCAAATATGCATTGTAATTATTTTACTTTTTATATGTGTGTACATGTGTGTATACATGTTTGTCAGCGTGCATACCTATGCATATTTTTGGTAGGACAGTATTAGGTGTGTTCCGCTGTTTGTCGATCTTATTTTTTAGATGAAGTCTTTCATTGAGCCCAGAACTTGCTATTTTGGCTACAGCTGCTGGTCAGCATGCTCCAGGTGTTTTTTTTTTCTGCCCCCCCCCCCCCCCCCCGCATGTGCTTTTCTGTGCTGTGATTGCACAGAAAAGGGTTATACAGACTTTCACCTGCACTCAGGTCATTATGCTTGTACACCAAGTACATTACTGAGATGTCTCCAACTCCTTATTTACTTTGGTCTGTTTTCTTCTCTTTGAAATTTTTCTTTTTTATTTTATGTAATACATTATAATTAAAGTATAATTATATCACTTTTCTCCTTCTTTTTCCTCCCTACATCTCCTCTCTCAACTCCTTTTCCTCCAATCCTTCCATGTCCTTCCCCTTATATTTAGGGGGAGTTACTTGAGCTACTAACCATTCTAAAAGAGATTTCTCATGTCTGGTCCTGAGAAATTTTGTTATTCTTTGATTCTTGTGGGAAGTACTGTCAACTCTGGTGTTGTGTGTGTAGATAGATAGATAGATTGATTGATTGATTGATAGACAGACAGACTTATATTCATTGTATATAATTTTAGGTAAACAAAAACTAAGAAGATTCTATGTAGCCTTATCAAACGACCTTGGTGCTATCTTGATCTTCTTTCCTCCTCCTTCTGTATTGGCTTCCCTCTCCCTACCCTAATTAAAACCTGCCTCCTTATTTGTTTGTTTCCTGCGACCCATCACCTCACCTGGATCCTGCTATAGCTATCTTCCTTTTAACCCCCTTGTCCACTTCCTGGTCTCTTTTTACTTTTGTGATTTCTGTGATTGCTCCAGTATATGTATTCACATCCAAAGAACTGGGGCTAGAAACTTCAATTGAAAGAGAACATCCACCAATGTGTTTTTTAAAATCTGGGTTACCTCACTGAATATGATCTTTTTCAGTTCCAAATATTTAGCTTCAAATTTCATGACTTCATTTTTCTTTACAGCTGAATAGCATTCCTTACTACATATGTATCACACTTGCCTTAATCCATTCATCTATTGAGGGAAACTTTAGTGGTTTTCAACTCCTGGCTTTTGTAAAGAGGAAAGCAATGAATGTGGCTAAGGAGTCATGGAGGTAGACTCTTGAGTTATTTGAGCTGGGTCCTATTGTAGGTTTATTTTTAAATTTTGAGGATTCTCCAGGCTAACTTTCAGAGTAGTCTTAACAATTTGCATTTCCACCAACAGTGAATGTGGGTTCCCTTCCCACACAATCTTGTCAGCATTTGTCAGTTGTGTTTCTATTAGTTGTTCTGATTGGGGTAAGATGAAACCTGAAAGTTGTTTTAATTTGCATTTTCCTATTTGCTAAAGGTTTTGAAATTTTTTTGGGGGGGATTTTTAGCCATTTTTATTTCTTCTATTGTGAACACTGTTTAGCTTTCGAGATAGCCATCACTGCCTGCTGCTTTTACTAAACTGGGTCATTGATTTCCTTGAGTACTTGTTTTTTTCTGACTTCTTTGTATATTCTGGATATTTAATATACCCTGTCAGATATATAGCTGGCAATGAGTATCTCCATTCTCTAGGCTTTTTCTTCATTAGCTGGATTGCTCCTTTATCTATCACTCAGCACAGAAATCAGTTCCAATCAGGTTGAAGAGTTCAATTTGAAACCTGAAATGCTAAACCTGCTAGAAGAAACCATGGGTAGAACCCTATAAGATTTAGGTGCAGGGAAAGACTTTCCGAATAGGATGCTGTCTGCTTGGGAAGGAAGACCAACAATCAACAAGTAGGACCTCATACAACTAAACAGTCTGCACACCTAAAGAAACAGGTAAAACAGTGACAGAAAAAAACAAACAAGGGGGAAAATCTTGGATTCATCTGTTCTCTTCTCAGTTGTGATGCTCACAGTAATTTGAAAGCTGCCTGGTTCTGAGAGCTTAGCAACTATTTGTTCAATGATTAGACAAGCCTGGAGAGCTTTACATTTATTGTTGTCCTTTACTGGTGCTTGTATAAGATGGTGAATATACAGAAAAACAAAAGGACCTATACATAAATATGGTATAAGAACTTTGGATAAATTTAAAGAACTCTAATGCATCAATCTTGTCTGTGGTAGATTTTCTCCATTAAATTACTCATTGAAGGAAGAAGATAAAAATATGAATGTTGATTATTTTTGTAACTCTTGGTTGATGTCAGCTTCAGAATTATAGGCTATTCAAGCTGAAGGAGTTTGTGGAAGGACAAAGTGATTTACAGGAGAATAACATCTATTTTCCACTAGTGATGTTCTCCCACTAAAACCAAGGCAGCTATTTAACTTAACTTTCACAAACTATAGTCTATGTGTTGGAGGTTGATAGAAAAACATATTAAATGTTCTGATTCTAATCATGTCCAAAGGGATTTCAGTACTCACAATATGAGTAATAACATAGACTACTTCCCTGCACTGCTACCAAATCAGATGATGAATACACACACACAGTCTATCACTAAATAAATATATTAGATTAATATCAGAATGTGCTGGATAGTGTCCGAAGCATTACAGACTTGAGAAATAGGCCAAATGTACAATACTTTAAAGAATTGAACCTCTGAAGATGGAAACTCATAAAAGATAAGTGTTCATAAAAATAGCATAGAGACTGTGCACAGTCAAATAGGAAGGAAGGGAGTTGACTAGAGGAATCATAATTTGACTGTGATGTACAAATATTACTTCCCACATTTTAATGAAAGAATGTTTTGCAAAAAGAATCATGTGCATTTAAAAATGATTTATCTTAATTGTGATGTTGTAAGTTAACAATGATAACAGCAGAAAATGTTTTCATAGCGTCAGAAGATGCAAAGTAGTTGTTACTTTTTATACCTGCCTTTTGTTTGATCTCTCTAATGACCCTACAGAGAAAACTCTTATAATGTATGCATTTTACAGATGAAGTGGGTTGATTAAATCTTTCCTGAAGCAAAGTTAAGACAAGATGATGTGTTCAGTTTATTATAGAAAAACCCTGCAAGGGAATGGAAAGAGGAATCCAGGAAAGTCCCAGAGACATTCCAAGCTATGGTTAAAGCCTATCCTTGCTGATAAGAAAAAGTGAAGACTCACAGGTGAGAGATTTTTATCCCTGAAATGCAATCTGCTCAAATTACATAAGGCCAATGGGGGTCTGACCAGAACTATGGCTAAGCTGAGTTCACTGATATAATAATATGATTCCACACTAATTTCCTTGCTTTTTCCCATTTGTTTGTTATAATACTTATATGAATATGGTGGGAACACGTCACAGTCCCCTGGGATTGCTCAACAATCCTTCAGAAGTCTGAGTGGAATATAACCTCACAGCCATCACATGAAAACACTAAGGAGCTGCAGATTGACCCACCAAGTTCAAATACATGATAAGCAGCAGAAACCAGAAACATTGGTAGTGCAGATATGCTTAGCAAAACTTAAAACAGAAATACTTATTCTGGTAACTGAGTAATAAATGAAATAACACAGTGAAAGAAAATGAATTTGGACAGCACAGGAGGAAGCTGATGCAATTATCCAGAAAACAAAATTCAAAAACTAAATGGGAGAAAGTAGCAGGTGAGAGTGGGAAGATTTAGTTAGTGAAATCAACAGGGCTCAGTGACTGACAGCATGTAAAATAGAAGAAAGAGTGGAAAACATCACGAATGTTTTTAGTTTAGATGCAGAGACTATTTGCAGCAAATGAGAGCATAATAGTGGCTCGGAGAAGTAACAGTGCACTTCTCTTTGCTCGTATATCTGAGGCTTTGCCAGGGTCTGGGAAATGCTATCAAGAAACATAAGGCTTACTTTTGCTTTTTGCTCAGTTTCTATAACTCACCACCACTATAATTTAAGAAATATCACCGGATGGTATGTATGCTTCTAAGTAGAGGCATTTTATTGACTTGGACATAGACAGTTAGTAGGGTTGGCTGCTTTCCCACTGTCTTATATATAGCTTCTGAATGACAGCTACCTGGCTCTTCCTTCTGTATGAAGCATTTTCTTCAGCTGTGAGGGGTAGGCAATGAAGATATAAGAACCTAGTTAGGTTTTAAACAAGTGAGGGGAAGATTAAATCTCATTACATGAAGTCAAGTCAAGTTACCATGCATAGTATGAACACACGCAATCTATTTTACTTCCAAATTAGATCCTCATGTACAGCCTTTAATGTGATCAGACAATGAACCCATCTTACAGATATGGATGCAAAACCTGGTCCCTCTTCATTAATTTTCCCAAAGTCATGAAGACTTTGGGTCAATTATCAATAAATGCCAGTTTTCTATGTTCTATATTTTCTTGCTTTCTAAATTCCAGCTTGGGAAAATTATATCTATGTCTGAGGTGAATTTAACTAGTGGCAAGAGATACAAATGAGTACTGATTGACATATATGTATATTAATTATACAGTCTATAAATGAGAACTTACTTTCAACTTTATGTAAAACAACATAAATCCAAGAAACATCAGTGTCTCAATGTGGACTATTAATACTGATGGTTGATTGTTGGGTTGTAGTGTGAGCATGGGTTGATGTGTGGGTCCTGCCCCCACTCCCTCAATGGGCTAGGGCCGCTGCTCAGAGAGGCGGAGGCTCCGGAAGTTGACTGTGTTCTCCCCAGCTGGCTCCTCAGTGGTGGGGAGTGCAGTCTGAGGTCACGTGGGGAGCTTGAGCTCTTCTTGGCTCCGGGGTCCCCAGGCCAAAAGGCGGCCAGGGATCAACTGGTTCTCAGACTCTTGGGCCCCCAGAAGATGCTGGGGGGGGGGCCTGTGAAAGGGCAGAGAGCGAAGTGGGGGCATATGGGATAGATTGGCCCACAGCCAAAGAGGAGAGGGGGATGAGAGTTCTTGGCTTGGTCACTGGCATGGGTGGTTGATGGTCTCTGAGGCTGGAAACACAGAGAAGTTATCAGCAGGAGATTAAGCGGAGGCTCTGTGAATTGAGGCCTGTTCCACTGTTCCCCACAGCAGACCCCAAAGAAGAAAAATAGTCCATGGTCTTAAGATGTTTACTGTAATGGCAGAAAATAGATGAAAACTATACCTCAGTTTCCTCAGGGTAGGCCTAAGGTTAAATACCTTTTTTAAGGAGGAGGGTCTGGGAAGGAATGTTTAATTGGCTATGCCCTTCTGGCCTTTAGGTGTGTCATTAATATGAAGATCTGTCTTGAGGCTCCATGGCCTCTACCTCTGGAAGGGCCAGTGGGCATTGTCCTATATGACCGAAGGACCCAACTCTATGGAGGTCTGCAGCCTTGTGTCAGGAGCCTGGGGTCTGGGAGCTTGGTGGAATGCATGCCATCCCTTTGGATCCCCTGGGGTCTCCAGCTCACCAGAAAGTTGTCTGACTTTTATAAATTCTGTTGCTGTAATGATTTCATAAACATTTAGTTCTTAGCTTCAGTCACAGGCTTCAAAACTAGGCCTTGTGATTAGAACAGTAAGAAAACCATGAATACAATTCAAAATTGATTGTCAAGGGTCATCTTTCATTTTCCTAGGAAGCACATCTTTTTTTTTTTAATGTTTGTGTACAATAAAAAAGATGGTGGAGGCTGGGGAGATGACTCAATGGGTATAGTGCTTGAGGTGAGGGCATGACGACCTGAGTTAGGACCCCTAGGAATCATGTAAAAGTTAGACTAAGGGCAAACATCTATTAACACGGAGAGCAGAGATAGGAGGATACCTGAGACTCATTGTCCAGCCAAGCTACTTGATCATAAAGGTCAAGAATTAATGACAGATGTTGTCAATTAAACAAAATAAAATGAAGAATGCCTGAAGACACTCATTCTGACTTGTGTTGTCCACATCTGTGTGCTTGGGCAAGCATGCCTGCACACACATGGATATCACACACACACACACACTCACTCATGCACACCCTCCCATGCACATGCACACACATACATGCAAGCATGAACATACACACACATAGGCACAATGCAAAATAAATGGCAAACAAAGGAAATGAGCAAACTGGTGAGAAATATACAATAGGAAACAAAATCACGGAATTTAAACCTAGTTGCAAAAGTCCTCTCCTCAAGGAAAAAAAAAATTCCTTTACAGGAGAATTTATATTAATAGATATTTGAACACTAGTCAAATGTACCATAGCAATGGAGAAATAGTTAAACAACTTTGTGTCATTTCTATAGAGAATCCTGGATGGTAAGAGGTATGAGAGAGGAAGGCAGAACAGAGATTGAAACATAAGTGAAGAGGAAAGTGTCAGTGAAAAAAAAAAATTAAAGCAAACATAGCACACTAACTGCCTCAGCTGTGGTGAAGTCTCTCTTAACACAGCGGGACTATTTAGAATTACATGTTCAATTATAGGGTGAGATGTAATTTTTTTTGTACCATGTATCTGCCAATGCTTCCAAATCTCTTATAAAATGTTCCTGTATATTAATGCCTTCCGTAAGTGGTGTTTTGAAGACAAAAGCTGTGAGGCATGCTAGACAGTGATGGGGACAGCTTTGAGAGGACATACACTCCTACCCTGACTCAATCTCACGGTATCCCCTTTCTCTTCTCTAGAAAAGCTGAGATACCCTCTTCCTTTTATATCATCTTCCCCACTGCCTCCTCTTTCGTTTTATAGTTTTTCTATAATCAGTGCACCTTGATTCTGAAATGAAATGAGAATTACTGGATTTGCATTAGTTGTGGGGTCTACACTATGGCCTCCCCCCACCAACACACACACATATCTACAGATAAATACATAGTTTTATAGAGTTTTTTCACTTGCGACATTCTGAATTTAATGTCTGAGTCAAACCTACCCCTTTATACAGTCATTTAAAAACACTTAACATGAGGTCAGCCCTTAGCAAATCTGTGTCATTGACTATCAGTTTGATGTTGTGCAGCAGCTTGGGAAGAGCTTATTCATCTTGATCAACTTTCACTCTCTGCCCATTGGTTGAAAATCTCTAATTTTTACTGTCTAGTCTCATTGCATTTTTAATTGTATGAATTTGGATTTTTTCATTCTTAGGTAAATAGACCATGCAGTATTTGTCTTTCTGAGACTGCCTTATTTGACATACATCCTGTCCTCAGAGTTAATCCATATGTCATATGTGTCATGACTGGCATAATTGTGTTCATTTGAAAAGCTGAAGTGTGTGTGTGTTTCTGTGTGTGTGTGTTTCTGTGTGTGTTTCTGTGTGTGTGTTATTTATCCATCCATCTGCTGATGGATTCTTGGGTTACTTCCACATCATCACATCATGACTATTAACAATGCAGTACAAACACCTCTCTGAGATTCTGTTATCAATCATTTTAAACTTATTTAAGAAGAGGTGCTTCTGTAAAATATACTAACTCTAACTAATTTTTGAGAAATGCCATTCTCCATGTTGGATTCCCATTCATAGGTGGCAAGTTCTCCAAATTCTCCTGATAATGGTTGCCATCTTTTTGTGACAATAGCCAAGCCAATCACTATGGGTTAGATTTACATTTCTCTCAAGATTTATAATCTGAAACATTTTTATATCAAGTGTGGTGACACACACCTGTAATCTTACCACTTGGAGGTAGACGCAAGGGGATTTTGAGTTCAGATCCAGGGTTACCTATGCATACAGTTGAAGTCTAGTCTGCACTGTAAGAGATTCTGTCTCAAAAACAAAACAAACAACATAAAACATTTTCATATATACCTGAAGCCTTTTATTATCTTTTTTGCAGAAATGGTTATTCAATTCTTCCAGCTCTTTTTAAGTTGCTCAGGTTGACATTGAACTTGTATTCTACTGCCTTTCCTCCTGAGAAGTTAGGATTGCAGGTCTGCATGCCCAGTCTAGGCAGCCCAGTGGTAAAACTGTCTTATGCTAGACTCCTGATTTACAGGAAAGTTCTCCTTTGGGGTTAGATCTTTATCAAATACCTGGCTAACAAGTATCTTTCTCCAACTTACTGATGACTGCTCTGCTTGAGTATGTACTCTAAGGGTGCCTCAGTATCCTAGGAGTACGGAAGATGTTGAGTGATTTAAGACCTGGAATTTAGTGGAGGGTCCCTAAGTAACATAGAAGCTGTCATAGAAAGGGTTAAAATAAGTTTTATGTGTCTCCTGAACAATTTCAAGAGGAGGTGACTAAAAGTGAAAGCCCAAGTCATGATCACACGCTGCCTGACTTGTGATGTGACCTCTCAGTGGCACACATGCTTTGACCAGTGTGCTCTTGGATCCTCTCCAGATGCCAGGTCAGTAAGACTTCCCAATCGGGGACTGTTAGCCTTCTTTTCTTTATAAAGGTATTTTTTTTCTCTTTTTAAAAAATTTCATTTCAGCAAATATATGTTATTTTTATGCTTTTATGTCTCTTACACTCCTTTATCATTTTTCCATTCCTTAATTTATTTATTTTCTTTATATCTCAATAGCTGCTGCACCCCAACTTGGTCACGCCCAAACACAATCTTGCCCCATTTTTTCCTCCTCTGGGACTCTTATGAAAGAGTGGGAGGAGGATTAAGAGTCCCAAAGGAGATACAAACTCTACAGAAAGACCAACAAAGTCAACTATCCTGGACCATTGCATGCTCTCAGAGACTGAACCACCAACCAAAGAGCATACAGAGGTTGAACCTAGCTACTTTCCCCCCAGCACATATGTAGCAGATGTACAGCTCAGACTTCATGTGAGTTTCAGCCCAACTGGAATAGGGTTATCCCTAAAGGGTTGCCTGTTCATTGATCCCATTCTCCACATGAGCTGCCTTGTCTGGCCTCAGTGGGAGAGGATGCACCTAGTTCTACAGAGACTTGATGTGCCAAGGTAGGGAGACATCAAGGAGGGGCCTCCACTCTTACAAAGGAGAGAATTGGGGAAAGTGGCAATGACTGTGTAAGTGAGGACTGAATGGGACAATGATAGGGATGTGGAGTAAATAAATTAATTAGTGGATAAAAGGAAAAATTATAAAGTTATCTTGCCTCATGTATTTTATTATAGTACTGAAAAAAAATCAACCAATGTACTTGCCTTTTTATGTTGTCTCAATAATTTTTGTTTTTATTATTTGTGGGTTTGGTGAGATATTCATTAATATATTGCCAAGCTCAATGTTAGAATGGTTTTTCCTATGTGTTTCTGTTCAGGAATTTTATACATTGTGCTTCTATACTTAAAAGTGTAATATTGTAATATTCTGTCGATTTTGTCTGTGGTATACAGGCTGGTTTAAATGTCATTCTTTTTGTGAGTTTTTTTCTTTCTCAGAATCTTTTGTTGAATAAACTACCCTTCCTACTCTGAGTTCTTGATACATTTATAGAAGGCTAGTGTACTTTACATGTTTGAATTTATTTTTGATTCAATTTTCTGATTCATCAATCTATTTGTCTGCTTGAGTTTTTTTTTTTTTTTTTTTTAATATACTCTATAGACTAGAAGAGAAGGTCAAAGGCATACATTAGCTAACTCCCTGCCTGCACTCTGCACTCTGTAACTAGACTGTCCCCGACACATCAAACCTTCAAGTTTGATGAAGCAGAAGTCAATATTTTAGGTAACTAAGATTCCTGATTATACAAACAAAACACATCTGCATTTGGTGAAGCTGTGTGTGTGTGGGGGGCGTGGGGGGATTGCCTCCTAGTGTTATGTTAAGGGGCCAGAGGCAGAGGTCCTAGCACAGGAAAAATAACTGAGTGGCAAACAGGAACCACTCAATTAGAATCTGAGTGATCACAAGAATTAGCCCATGAGTTCTTGCCCAATTGGTGTGCTGGGAGTGGGGAGAAGAGCCAAGGACTCATAATCTCCATGGTGCTGCTGTCAATCTCACAAGGCGAGAGCCATTCTTTATGGACATTTCTACCCCAAGTGCTCTGAAAGGAGCACTTGGTTTTCTGTAGACAGATATTCACATGTGATATTACCCAGTCTACGTGCATGTTGGACTCCTTCTCTAGTTATCTCATAAATTGTAACACCCATGAGATAAACCACCTTAACTGTTTATTTCAAATTTAAAAAAAAATCCTATATTGTTTTTCAATTTCTGTGGTGGCCATTGTAATGGCATTGAAGGGTTCCTGGGAATCTGGTAAGACAAAGTTTTGAGTGTGCTTATAAAGGTGTTTCCAAAGAAAAATGGTATGTGAGACAGCAACTGAGGAGACAGAGATCTACCTTGAAGGAAGGAGCAGAACTATGAGGTAGGCCAAGGTTCTGCAGCTAGACAAGAGGAGCCTTGCTCTCAGTTAGATAGGTTTCTTACCCTCCATGAGGCAAGTCACACAGGTTCATTGCATGTTCTCTGCCACAATGTTCTTCTTTGCCATGTATTATCCTGGGAGCAAATGGGCTAAAACGTCTGAACTATGAGCCAACACAAAACATACCGCCTTTATGGTTTTCTGGGATACTTTATCACAGAGACATAAACTAATCACCACAAGGTTTATTTAAACTATGTAACTAAGACACAATCTTCCTCATGAGTCTGAAATATTGAATGAGTCTATAGATAATTTCATTAACTCATGAAATTTTGCATTTTACAGAAATTTTATGTTCTAGATTTTCAAAGTTTTATAAATGGAGGCTGGAGAGATAAGAGCACTTGCTGCTCTTGCAGAAGATCTGGGATGAGTTACTAGTCCTCATGTCACTGCTCACAACTATCTGTAACTGGAACACCAGGCAATCTGACATCATTTTTTAGCCTCCAAAGGTACAAGCATTCATTGCACATACACATAATTTTAAAAAGTAAACCTGTGAAAATATTTCATGAATACTTGAGGACTTCTTAAAAGTGGGAATGTCAAATTAAGTCCTTCAGGTTTAGTTCAAACCTTGCTCTAGGGACATATGTTGTGATTATATTTATATCACAAACACCTGTAAATTGTAACTAGGCACATACATATGTGTGATATAAAGCAATGGAAATATGAAAAGTGCCACAACTTATCAAAGGTCATGTCAATAAATAACCAGAGGTTACTGGGACCAAGTTCTCCTTAGGGAGTAGTCACTTAGAGCACCCGCTGTTTGGTTTCCTTGTTTGCAAACTAAACAAATGAATGTAAGCTTCTATGTAATTTAACTGTAGCATTGTAAAACTGAGGTTACTTTTATGAATTGTGTTTTATTGAAGATTATGTATAATATTGCATACACTTTAGATTAATAAAAATGAAGCAAAAATCAAGGAGAATATGTTCTGGCTAGGTAAGGCGTCTGTTTTAGTTTTGTAATTCAATTTACAATCTAAAACTGTTCAAGTCCTTGGTTAATATTTCAATGGTCTGCTAAAAGATATGCAGGAAAAATGGACACTCCTGTGGTGCCTGAAGATTTTCTGAAATGAAGATACAAGACTTTTGAGCATGGTGAATAGCAAGTCTCAAGAGTGATAGGTTTGGGGATTTTCATTCTTAGATCCCTCATTCTGTCCTAAAGCTGATCTCTTCAATACTGAATTTAGGGAGTTAACTTAGCTCTAAATCCAGGAGCAATGTGTATTTCTCCCTTACTTTATTAGTTTACATTTTTATGCATTTTAGTTGTAATTTTAATCTTTGTCCTTTTTCCTCTGCAAAGATTACTGGTTGTCTATACTTCAGAGTGGTAACTTTGGTTGTATACAGATATTATACATGGGAAACAGTAGCTTGTTTCTTCTGTCTTTTGTACTGCAGTTATCCCTTAGCTAGATCCTCCAGTGAGTATAAATGAGTTATTATCTGCCACTAACTGTGCCCCAAATGCATCCTTTCTTAATACTGTGAAACTGAGATTTACAAATTATGAATGAAGATGATTTAATATTTTGACTTTCAATATATAATTAAAAATTCTTAAATAGAAGACAAAACAAAAACTTTAATGACTCCAGTTATTTAATGTAAAGGGTGCAATCCTAAATTTTTACTCTCACATGTACATTGTGGTCTTCAGAAAAACTAAATTAATTATATATGATGCTGTGCTTGCTCTACTCTTGGTTTCAGTAGAGACAGTAGATGAAGTTAGTTAACAGTGACAATTTATTACATATATTATTTTTCCCAATGTATATTCTAAATAGACAGTAACATATTCACAGTTCACAGCATGCTGCCACTTACATTTAGAGTGAGTGCTTCCTAGTCAGTTAAACCCGTATGGAAACATCTTCGAAGGCATTCCCAAAAGTTTGTCTCTGGGTCCCATCAGGGTTACAAGTATGATTGATCATTATAAGTCTACCCTGTCTCAGTGCGATAATTGATCATATCAGCTTAAATTATAATATTTTGCCTATTTCCCAATGGAAAGACAAGACAATGTACAAGATGATAAGATAAAGAAGAAGTTTCAGAGAAATGCCTTGGCCTAGAGAACACAGCAGCTGCACTATTCCAGGTGAAGCTTCAAAGATTAACTGTCCCAGACCACAGCAGAGCTTCAAAAAAAATCTGTTAAAAGCATAGCAATTGGACTGAAGCCTAAGGATGCCTTTGACAGCACTTCATGAGCAGTGAACTGCACATGTAAAAATAAATTAAAGGAGATGCAGGAAGATACTATAAAGGGAAAGAGGATGAAAGACAAATCAAGAGAAGGAAAAGTAGAAAAATAGAAAACAAGGGAAAACTAGAAGAAAGAAATGAAAGAAGAAAATAACACTGGAAGAGATGAAAACCTAGTTAGAACATCAAATTGGTTGTGATGGCAACATCCCTGGGTGAACATGTCTTTAGTTATTTAATTACTACTATTCATAAAATTAAATATTCAAAGGAGAGAGTCAGATGAAGGTAGTTAATAGTGACAATTTATTACATATGTTATTCTTTCTAGTGTATATTCTAAATATACAATGACATCTTCACATATAATATTCTGCATTGTCATTTTGACAAAATTAATGCCTATAATGGATATAATGTTAATGTCTATAATATGATCATCTGAAGAGTTTTATAGAAATTTTATTAATCAACATCACACTAGTAAGCACTCAGGTGGCTTCTTGTGTGTGTGTGTGTGTGTGTGTGTGTGTGTGTGTGTATGTGTATGTGTGTAAGGAAGGAGGATTTCAAACACTTGATGATATTTGCTGGCTCTTAATTTCTCTGCATCCAAAGATATAAGCTTTGTGATATGAGAGAGCATAGCTGTTAAGTTCCACAGGTAAAACAGCACTTTGCATTTTCAAGACTGAGATTCTTGTGTAGTTTCTATTCACCCTCATCTCAAGAGTATAGTAGTAAACCTCAATCTCTGCCATCCTTTGTGTTAAGAACAGCATCTCTGCATTGTTATCCACCTTTATAATATTAGGCAGATAGACTTGAATTCTAATCTTTGATTCCTATTATATCATTATCATTGGATTATACATACAGCTCTTTGTTTTATTTCCTCTGTTTAACGAGATAATGAATCAGGTAGTATAATTATAGCCACGACCCACAAATGCTAAGAATTAGCTGAATGTATTTATACAGAATAATTGAGACTTCACTGAATTTCCTTTGCTGTGTGCCCTGTATAATGAGGGTAGGCTGATCCTTTCCTACATGCATCATATTGCATGCTGCACAACTCTGGTAGGATGCACAGTGTCTCTGCTTTGTCTGAGATGTGTCACTAACCCCAGTGTATGCCATCGGTTTTAGTTATGATAAATAACTCTCATGCAAACTGTCTCTCAAATTCTCAGTAGTGAAGTAAAAGCATAGTATACAGAGATAGTGGACAACAGTGAAGTGGAAACTTCTGGTTTCTTTAGAAAGTCATTTATGTCCAATAATATTTGGCTGCGGCACACAGGGGAAAGAATGTTTTCCTGAACAAAACACAGGTGAAAGAATATTTTGCTGAAGCAGACATGTGAAAGGACATGTGATGAAGGACTATAAATGTATCTGCACAGACAGTGGGAACTGGAGCATTGGTTTGCTTTGCTCCACCTCATGATTCTTTTCTAAAGACAGGCACACATTAGTTTGCCTTACATTGCATTGCTGAGCCCCTTGTTTGTGCCACTATAGCCATAAATTTTTCTCAACTTACATTAGTAAGTGTTCAACCTCTCCTCTAGCTCAACACACACTAGAGGTGGTGGAAAAGAAAAGTTATTAGGACACAGGGGAAGTAGAAGTGTTTAGAAATAGTTCGTTTGGGGTGAGTCCAATCTTTGTTGTCAGGTTATCAGCAATTTAGTCCATAATAAATACCAAGAATGAACCGGCAGCTGCAGTCCAGTCCTTTTGACAGGCAGACACCATGCACAAATTCAATCCTGAAGAAACTACAAGGCTCACCAACCAGTCTGAGGCTGCTTAAGTGGCAAAAAGCCACAGGAACCTCGCAAGAAATTCTTTGGTGAGTAACTCTGTGGTGTCATCACAAGCAGAGCTCAGCAATGCAATGTAAGGTGAACCAATACTTGTGTGTCGTTTGCAATGAATAGGAAGATAGAGCAAAGCAAACCAATGCTCCAGCTCCCACTGTCTGTATTATATTCCTTCAACATGCATCCTTTCACCTGTTTGCAATAGCAAAACATTTTTTCACCTGTGTCTGCTTCACAATAACATTTTTTTCATGTGTTTGCTTTAGCAAAACATCCTTTTAACTGTGTGCCCCAACAAAACATCATTTGACATTACCAACTTTCCAAAACAAAACAAACAAAACTACCCAGAAGTTTCCACTGGACATCATATTTGTCTTCTGCAATGTTGATGGTAAACTATACCATCCTAATGACTGTGACTAAAGCTGTGTCTCCTGTTGTGACATATATCTGATAAGATGGGACATCCTTTGTCCTCCTGTCTGTTTTTTGTATGTAGAGAAGCAGGGAGAAGAGGAAAAATAAATAAATTTAGAACTTTGGGTAAACGGACTGTAGCAGTTCATCTCATCTTATGCTCTGTCATAAAACCAAAGGGCATCTATCCCCTTACCATCTTAAACTCATAATCTTTTTTAACCTATGAGCCATGTCACTTCCATAGCTATCTTATAACATGCTGTAATTGGAGAGTGTTTTGTCTCTGAATTTGGGAATAACTCCATACTTTCTATCCATAACCTCTAATCCCACACTATGCCTATGGTGAAAAGCAAATGAAGTCCTGCAAGAGTGTATATTGTTTGAAGCAAGCATGGTCATACAAGAATTCCAGTGCCCTTGTCTGTGTGTTATTATTGATAGGGTATATAGAAAGTGTAGATTGCAGCTTCCTCCTCCTTGCATTTTACAGCCTGAGATTGCTTCCGTTCTCCTTTGCCTACTGAGATGAGCCAAACTTGCCTCCTTGTTTGGCTGTATTCAGTACATACATATGCTGAATTTAGAAGTCTAAAGTAAGCTGAGTTTCTGAGCTGCTGCTTCTGCAGCCACCTCAGAGCTCACAGCTCAGTGCACCTCAGATTTTCTGTCTATCTATGAGTCACTTCTTCATTCCTTGGAGACCCCAGTTAGGTCAATCCCCAAGTCACACAGATCACAGAAGTCAACTATTCTACATTTAATGTTTTGCTGGTTATAATATCTAGTATTTTACAACTTATAAAATACTACTATGCTCTATCAAAGATGTTCTTAAAGACCATCATCCTGTATCCTTGCCTACATTAAATTTCAAATATATTTTTGGCACTTTTAAATTTTATTATATAACTGTATTAAATATTATGAAGACATATGGGCTCAATATTTCAACTTCATGTGATCTACAAAGTCCTAATGAGCTATGCTTCTGCAAACTCATTGCCCCAATCTCAAAATTTAAACATAGCCCACAAATATCTAAACCTTTATAACGATTTTCACTATTTTTCAAGAGTTTTTAATGGCAGACCAGTCTTCCCTTTTCCCAGTATTGGTGGATTCTATTTTCTCAACATCTATAAAAAATTTAAATAACAAAACCTTAAAAATTCCAAATTTTGTGTTAACTCATAAACTTACCTCAATTTGGGCCTATTTTCTTTCACTCTTTCTGTAGATATTAAGAAAAAAAAAAGCCAATTTTTTACCTTATTTCCACACTATTCTTTCTCATTTATTAATAAGTCTTAAAATACTTTATGTTACATTTGACCCTGAAAGATCATAAAAGCCCTTTCAGTCTTCTCTCTTTCATGTTACCAGGTCCACTAAATCATTTATCTGGAACAAGCTCTATACTGCAGTAAATCTTTCTTTCTCTGGTCTCACCCCACGTGACGTTTTCAGCCACATTATGAAGTCATACCCAAACTTTGGTTTTTCATTTTGGTTTTCAATCTGGCCCTAGTACTCTGATTTTTGACGCAGTAACCTTAAATTCTGAGTTCATAGGATCATAGATAGTCATCCCCTCTCACCTCTTCTCTTGTACTTACAGAACAGACTGGATTACTTTCTCATATTCATGCATAATCTATTTGTCAACTCCTTTCAAGATCCTATAAAATTCTTTACACTGCCTTTCCTTCAGCTGTCTGAATTCAGTGTGCACAAAACATCCTTACCTGAGATACAGCAAATAGTTAAATTTCCCAAAGTCTTTTCAGAGGCTTGGAGATATAGTTTGTGAGGATGTTTTGTTTGCTTGATTTTGTTGTTTGAGCTGTGGTAGGTTTCTCTATAACCCATGAAACTCTTGTGTGACAATCATTTCTCTCCTATGTTTCTTCTGATGGTTATGCTTTAGATCACTTCCTGAGAAATGCTTCCTTTGATTTTCAAGAGGAATGTTTCTTTTTTAATATGCTGCCATGGTATATTCCAATTTTGCCTTACATGAACACTTACCCAGTTTCTAATTACCACCCAAGCTCTATTCCTTTATCAAAGGATGCACTTGACGAGAGATGTAAGCATGGTGCCCACAGCTTCTTTATATGCTGCCATATTTCTAGTCAACATTACTATTATTTAGCTCAAGAATACATACACAGATCTGTTAGTAACGATATGATGTTTCACTCAAATAGCATGCATATTCCTATTTCCCAGAGGTAAATGAAGGACTTGTCTGAACAACGAGTTGGAGTAGGATTTTGAAAATGTCTCCATTTCTGAGCTTGTCTATCAGACTAAAAGCAGAATATTTCAATAATTAAATAAGGACATTTTCTTTCTATCCACCAAACTCCTGGTTAAATTTATCAACTAGTTTCCAAGTCAGACAGGGTAGGAATTTTATTTATTGGGGAATTTAAAATCCCCAAACATCCCAACTTTTGACCCATTGCAGCTACACATTTGTGAAATAAGTTTATACAGGACTTTACTAATGAGTAAAATCGAAGTTTTAAAAATCATAAGAGAATAAAAATGGATTTGAAGTTATATTTATTATGCATGTTTGTGTGTGTGTGTGTGTGTGTGTGTGTGTATGCACATGTTTGACATTATCTGCAGTGGCCAGAAAGGACTGTTGGATCTTCTGAAGTTGGGTCTACAGCAGCTGTCATCTACCTTATGTGGGTGCTCAGCATGGGACTCAGGTTCTCTGCAAGAATGGCAAGCTTGCTTAAACTCAAAACAATATCTCCAGCCTCCGAAGAGGAATTTGGTATATATAGAAGACTAAAACCATGATGGGAGAAAAATAAAAAAGAATAAAAAAAGAATGAACAAAGAAAGTGATTTTTTTCTCTAATATTTAATGCAGATAATTTCATCATTGTTAAAAGAAGTTGGATGGGAAATGCATTATAGCTAGTTAAAGTAGCAAAATATAAAAAAAAAATTCAATGGGTTTTCATTTTTAAAATACAAAAGGATAAAATTCTAGGCAAAAATAATCAATCAGAGATAAAGTCAAAGGGGTTTACATACTGAGTAGTATATTTTATTTATTGGTAAGTAAAAAAAAAAATGGTCCCTTGAGTCACAAAATGGAGTAAAAAGTGATTTGAGATCATAATCAAGTATGTCAACAATGATCTCGCAGCCCCAAAGGCTGCCTCTTGTAAAATGTGAAGTATTTAAATAAAGGTCAATGAGAAAGATATATATGAAGGTTTGATAAATCAGATGAATAATGGAAAAAGTATCATGGGATAAAATAAGCGAATAAATATGTGAAAAGACTCATTTCTAATTCATGGATGTTTTACTTTATTCAGTGTTCTGTATCTGTGATTTAGTGGTGGCTTGGCACATGCAACAGAAGAAGCGCAAACACAATGAAAATATGATGCCAGCACAACCATCCATCACTCAGAGATATGGTGTCCTGGCAGGTCTGAGTTCAAGATCAAAAGACTCAGCTTGGAGCAGCCTAAGATGCTCAATCAAATACTGGAATATCATAGTTCTTTTATGTAAATTAGAAAAATAAAAGTCCTCTATTTATAACATGTGCCTTATTGTGGTCTGCGTTGAAAAATATAAAGCAGGCAAAAGTAAAGGGATAAGCACATGTATGTGAATAAACTTGCTTGGTTTTATTTCTTAAAAGTTATGGATTGGGAAGTGAGTGGAAGCAATTTTCACTTGGAAGTCAAACTTGCTTTCTTACTCAATAGCAGGTTTATTTGATAAGTAGTATGGGGCCTTACACAGGACAGAACTTCCTGCTTTTCTTTTTCTATTGTTTTTGTGTATTTTAAATATTAAAATCTGCTATTGTAGTTTGCATATCTTTGGGCCTCGTGTGCATATAATGCCTATCAACAAGTGTGAGGAAGGGAAGAAGGGAGTGTATCTGAGCATGTGCAATTCTGTTCACTTTGCTTTTGTTTTGTTTGTTTGTTTTTCTTTTCAAATAACACAGATTAGCATTCAGCAAGAAGGGAAATTTCTTTTGATGGAAATAATTAAATTTCCTGGAGCTGTTTATGTCTGCCAGGTATTGTCCTCAGCTTTTGCATTTCTTCACTTAATTCTTTCAAAGTCCTTTGCATACATAGCTTCTTATTAAATCTGTAACTCAAATGAAAATTCTAGGACACAGAGGCAGAAAGTCACTCACCCTAATTTCCATAGCTAGTGAGGCATACTGATTGATTTTGTTTTGAGAATAGGAATTTCATAATCAGGCACATATTTACACATAACTCATATTATACCAACCACAGGTCATCTTACCAAAATTAGGTGATTTTTCATATGGAATCTGAAGATTCAAGGGAAACTTCAACCCAAAAATTCTGAGACATATTCATATAATTTCCCTTAAATCATCATATGACAGAAAACAGTTATAAACTTAAGAGCACAGGGGATATGGGGTGAAAGATTAAGAGTTACAAAGTTAGTCCTAGATAAAAGGAGATAGTCTTAAGGCTACACTCAGCATAATGCATACTTGTTATCTCAGCTCTTGAGAGACCGAGGCAGGAAGATCAGGAGTTCAATGTGATCTTCTGATACATAGTATTTTCAATGCCAGCCTAAACTATATGAGACTATATTCCCTCTCAAAAACTAAAATCAAAAAGCTGAGAGAAAGAAAAGGCACATTCTTGTGTTCTACTATCTTACATCAACAGCAATGTTCAAAATAATCAGAGAAGACTGGCTTTTTCATCACTAAATTGTAAAGGTGTTTGAGAGTTTGAGGTTGTGGTGACCTGTATTGAAACAGCACATCATACTTCTTTAGGTTATTTTAGGCAAAGGAGAATGAGAGAGAGAGAGAGAGAGAGAGAGAGAGAGAGAGAGAGAGAGAGCGCACAAATTATAAACAATTGCAATTGCTAAGGTAAAAATCATTCCATGAGTTCACAGACATCTATTTGAAAGGAACTAAGTGAAAAAGAATGGAAGAAGGATGTTCCAGGTTAGAGGGAAAATAAGGAACAAGCATACCAAGCATCAAGCTAAGATGAGGAAGGGACAGTCTGGTGAAGCTGTTGTGTGAGATTAGCCTGACAGAGAAGATTGGCCGTGGGTATCAATGAAAGGTTTAGACTGAAAGGTTTTTTGTTTTTTGGTTTTTTTTAATCATTAAAAAAATTTCAAAAGCTTTTCCAAATAACCAAAGACCCAAGAACTCCATTTGAATATAAATACACTCAAGAGTCTAAATTCTAAGATTTCAGAACGAATTGGGAGAAATTCTTGGAAATGAATGTTCTTTGCAAGAGAGAAATGAACAAGCAATGGAGGGTGAGCGAGTAGGATAAACGTAAATGATGTGGTTTCTACAGATGTCTTAAGCATCACTGCAGTTCTCTAAGAGGTGAGGGTAGTGCCGCGAATCTTGGAATCCACTGGACATTGAACTATAAGAGAATGAAAACCTCAGAATAAAGGATCATGTGGGTCTGGCAGTCTTCCAGGCAGCTGTTTTTATAGAAATATGTCAGGTCTGGATCCATAGTGAAGAGATGACCTAGCTGCCTGTCTGTAGAGAAGTCATGGCTCCATCCAGATGGCACACATGTGTGCTCGGTGATGATCTTAATCATTCTTTTGCTTCTTAAAAGTATCCATGCTGGTGGAGTTTAGGACTCAGAGTGACATAATGTTGTCTTGGAGACCAGGAGATAACAGACACTGAACATTTCAATAGTACTCTATGTTGAAATAAGTATTCAGAAAAACTAATTAGACAAACTAAAAGGTGCACTTGACATTGTTTACAAGAAGCATGTAGATATTGAGTTTTCTCAGTGCCATTTGAAAAAAAAAAATGGTTTTACCAAGGCATGCTGATGGCTTCGTTGTCAAGAGTCAGATTATTGTAGCTGGTGGGTTGATTAGGCTGTTCTCCATCCTACTCTGTTGGTTTAAATGTCTGTTTTCATGCCGATATGACTAGTACTGCTTTGTTACTGTGACTCTGTTACATAATTTGAAATCTGATCCTTCAGATACTTCTAGCATTTTTCTGTTTTGATTTCAAATAAATTTAGCATTGATTTCTTACCAAATCTGTAAGAAGTACTGATGTTTTAAGGAGGTTTGCATGAATCTGTAGTTCACTGATATTATATGGTATAACTAATGTGCAGTAATAGGGCATGTGCAAAGCTGGCCATGAGGGTTCATGTTGCTAATCACGGCACTAGGAAGGATGAAACATGATTCCAGTGAATCCAAGTTTAGTGTAGGCTATAGGCTGACTTCCTACCTCAACAGAGCCAAATCAGAACAAGCAAAGATACATATACATGCTTCTAATATTTACCTTTCCCTTTATCACTGAATAAACTATGAAGCATTTAATTTTGTTTGTTAAATTATACTTTTTATATGGCTACATATTTATATTTTTTATAAATACATAATTGTGTTAAAACTCTGCTTCCGTTTCATTTTTTAGATCATTATTTTCTTAGGTATTGATTCTGATCTATTCTCTCCTATCTACCCCTGACTCATGGGAAAGCATTTGGAAGCATTCATGAACCTTTGGCACACTGGGTTCTTTTTCTCATCCCTTTCTTCTGCATCACAGATCAAGGATATCCTCTGATCTCTTTTCTTAATGTTATCATCTCCCCTGACCTGTCTTCTGATATATCATCCAATGTCTTCATAATTCTAGCCCTATACATGTTTACTTATTTTTCTTTCCTATTCCTGATCATCTACTTTCATTATATATACATATTACTTATCTCTTTAAAATAATTCCCCTTGTTGTCTACATTTCCCTTTATTTATTATAATCAACCTGGTTATTTTTTAAGACCTTTCGCATTAAGGTGCATTATGCTGTGCCTTAGGGAGACTTCTTTCTAATCTCTGTTTGGGTCTTCTTTCTATTTACATTTTCCTTCATCTTTATTCATACATCTTTGTTCACACATCTTTGTTCATCATGTTCAATACTCTTTCTTACTATCTCTAGAAAGAAAGATCAGAATAATGTGATGGGTCATGCATGCTAAAAGGAAAAGAGGGTTTAATTTTCTTCCACTAAATAGAAGGAATGAAGCATCAATAATCTCAAACCAAGCAGAGACTGTTCTGGGATACAGTTGAATTGCTTTCTAAGTATGAGTGATCCTTGTTCCTCACATTTGGCTTCTGGGAGATATTGACAGACCATTGTAGACTTCTGTCACTTCAGACCTAAATGATGGTGGGGAATTTAACCCAGAGACACATGTTGTTTAACAGTTTCATACATTTATAGTATTATGAATTTTGACCATTTCCCCTCAATTCCATCTTCTGTTCCCCTCTCCCACTGATACCATCTCAGCAGTTTTCCCCATGTACCCCCTAATTTACCCAGTCTTGTGCATATAACTACAGTTTCAGGTAGTGCATGGGTCTAATGGCCATTTCACATCCAGAAAACATGTTTGCTGTGTATCTGTCCATCCTCCACTCTGATACTCTTTCTGTACTTTTTCCCAAGATGTTTCCTGAGCCTTGGAGGAAGAGTTAACTCCCCACCTTTCACACTTTTCAATAGCTATACAAGGAAGACAAGTTTTCCATGCTTGTGTTAAGCATCCTATTACATCCTTG
Source organism: Arvicanthis niloticus (assembly GCF_011762505.2). Lineage (NCBI taxonomy): Eukaryota > Metazoa > Chordata > Mammalia > Rodentia > Muridae > Arvicanthis > Arvicanthis niloticus. Next base: position 46,551,213 of record NC_047664.1, on the reverse strand, counting down.
GGGGCAATCACTCTGCTATGGGTATGGTTGTCCATTTTGAAGCTTTAGATTCAAGCTTCTTGATACTCAAGAATTTAAAAAGTAAATAAAGTGTCTTAAAGAGACTATGGGCCAAGGAACTGCACTTTTTTTCTGATTTAAACCCATTGTATAACCTCTGTATAAATGGTATGAATGTTAGATGTTCCAAATCTCCTCTTTCATCAACTGAGTTCCTTCATGATTTTGTCCCTCAGTGGATTTTTTCATAATTCTCCAACTGCAATTTATAAGAAAATTATGAAGGAAAGAAAATAACATTGGTGAACCCACTTCTGATATGCTCTTTGTTCTGTAAAATCCTTTATTGACTTGCTTCCACAGTTCTTCATGTGTCTAAAGAAAATGGCATTAAACCAGTGTGACACGATCATCTCCATTCTTGGAGCTCAAACCCAAGACATTGTTTTCATGCATTGTGCTCATAAGAATGTCTAACTTTTGATAACATAATATATTGAAAAAGTTATGAAAAAAATTGATGCATTTCTGTTCTACTCCACTAAAGGATTATTTACATACTATGATCAACACTATAAACACTGTTCCTTTATTTAGTCTATCAACTGTAATAATAGGAATGTTGTTCATACATTTCAAAAATGATAGATTATAAGATTATGTATCAAAACATCACTTTATAGCAAGGGTTAAAATCTAATCAAAGATTCACCAGTAACATTTTAATATTAAATGTAAGTTCTAAGCTATCATAAGTAATTAAGAAGTTTTTAATTAAATAAATAAAAATGTAATCAGGATGCATTTTTCAAGAAAATCAAAAGACAGGTAACAGTGTGAGGATGTTGTCTTAGTTTATTTCCTTTCGCTATGATAGAATGTTGACCAAAAGCACCTTGGGGAGAAAAGGGTTCATTCCATCCTGCAGCTAACAGTCTAAGATGGAGGAAAGTCAGGGCAGAAACTCAGAAACTGAAAGAAAAAACCTGGGGTTAGGAATTGAAGTAGAGACCATGGAGAGATGCTATTTCCTTGTTCCCAGTGGCTTTCTTACCTTCCTTTCTTTTATTTTTTTATTGGATATTTTATTTATTTACATTTCAAATGTTATCCACATTCCCAGTTTCCCCTCTGTAAACCCCCATCTCATCCCCCCTACCCTGTTTCTATGAGGGTGCTCCCACACCCATGCACCCACTCCTGCCTCACTGCCCTAGCATTCCTCTACACTGGGACATCAAGCTTTCACAGGACCAAGATTCTTCCCTCTCATTGATGCCAGATAAAGCCCCTTCAGCTCCTTCAGTCCTTCTTCTAACTCCTCCAGTGGGGTCCCTGTGCTCAGTCCAATGGTGAGCTGCGAGTATCTGCCTCTGTATTGGCCAGGTCTCCTGAGAGGCTCTGCCAGAGCCTGCTTTCTTATACAATCCAGAACTACATGCCTATGAGTAGCACAGCCCACAGTGGACTGTAAACTCCCAACCCAATCATTAATAAAGAACATAGCCCCACAGACTTGCATATGGACCAATTTGATGGTGTTATTTTCTCAGTTGCGTTTTCCTATTACTAGATGATCCTAGCTTGTGTCAAATTCATAAAATGTTGCCACTAGAGATGCTAATGTTTACAATTATTCGTCATTACAGAGACTACAGATTTCTATTGAAATTTGTAACAGACAACTGTAATATATAAAACTAGTTATATGTAATGCTTTCAAATGGATGGAAGAATGAAAAATGGATAAATAAAATGGCAATTTCACTATTAATCTTAAAAGTAGATAAGTACATGTTATATAATTTTGACTCATTCACAATTTTTAATGTATATATAAAGTAGTAATTAATAATAATATCCCGCAAAACAAGAACAAATGCGATAATCCTACTCAAATGTATCCAAAATTTGTAAAATGGGGTGTGAGACCAAAAAAAGAGAACAGAAAATAATAAAGGCAACATTTTTACTTTTCATGTATACATGAGCAACCTTAATTCTAAAACTTACAGTATCACCTCTACTTGTAAAGAGAATAGAACATCTTTTCTTACTCAACAGCCTAATTCTCAATGAATCTGACCTGTACAACCAAACTGGATTTTCCAGAATTGCTTTTCTGGCTAAAAATGTTTAGAAGGTAAAGTCATATCAATGTAAAATAGACAATATTCATCCAATTAGCATAATAAAAGTCTTAGGCATTATATCAATTGACTCAGGATAAAAGCCAATTTCCAACTAGGAGAGAAGCAAACTTTGCAATGACTTTCTAGCCTGATACTTTTCAGTGGCATTTGTGAAATCCCTCTTAACATTTGACACTGTCTCAGAATTCAACTGCACCTCTTTAAGGGTCTCATCAGCTTACAAGTGTCTACCTCTAGATCCAAAGTCAGACGACAGATTCCAGTATCTAATGGGTATGGCCTGACCCATTTCTTCTCTTGATACAGCATTTCTTTTTCTGCAAAATAAGTTCTTTGGTCCATATGTTGTCTGCAATACCCCTAGAATGTACATACTGTGACTTAACTTCATTTTTACATTGAACAGAAATAGGCAACTAGATGGCCTGTACATACTCTCCAGAACAGGTTGGCTTAGGAGTCTGGATCAGTCCCTTCTCCTATAGGTCTGAGGACCCCCAATTGCAGCACTAGGAAAGTTGATAGCTTAGTATACTTGCCATGAAATGTGTGGTTCATAACCTGTAGCTAAATGATGTTGGTTGACCTTTGTGTTAGAGAGCTCTTTACTTTTGGCCATCATGTAATTTTATTCATATATTAAATAAAAACTGTTTCGACCCAAAATGTTTAAATGCTTAGGAAAGTTTTGACTTCCTGTTTCTCCTTTCCAGTTCAACCAGCCCAGATAGTCCCAAAACATGCAAGATGAAAGAATAGAACATTAGAAAAGAAGAGGGAAAATTAGAGCCTTAGCAATGTACAGCTCAGGCTCACTAAGAGCAGGAAAGAAGAATGATGGTACTTCAGTATCCCCCAGCAAACATCACCTGTGAGTTAGCACTAATATCTCTTCAGTGTGATCTTTAGACTCCAGAGATACATATCTCCTAAGATTTCCTTTTTATTTACCCACTACTCATAGGACACCTGTCTAAGTTAGGGTTTCTATTTCTGTGATAAAATACCATAACCAAAAATTAAGTTGGGCAGGGAAGGATTTATTTGTCTTATATTTTCATTTCTCTGTTCATCATCAGAGGAAGTCAGGACAGAAACTCAAATAAGGCAGAAACCTGGAGGCAGTTGATGGAGAGGTTGTTTACTGGCTTGCTTCTCATGGTTTGCTCATGGTTTTCTTATAAAACCAAGGGCCACCAGCCCAGAGATGGATCTATGTACAATTGGCTGTGCCCACCCCCATCAATAACTAATTAGGCAAAGCCTTACAGGACTGCCTATAATCCTGTCTTATGGGGTATTTTATTAATTGCAGTTCCCTTCTCTCAGGTGACTTTAGTTTTTGTCAACGTGACCTTTAGCTATCTAGCACAAAATGTTTTCTTAGCATATTGAGCTGCCATGATATCTGGAATCACAACTTACTAGATATAGAGGTCTCTCTGAGTAATTTTTTTCATTGATTCTTTGTGAATTTCACATCATGCACACCAATTTCCCTCATTTTTCCCATCCCTTTATATCTGCCCTCTACCTGCAACCTCCCTGCCCCCAGTGAAAAAAACAAGTCTGATCATGGAAGCTGTAATGCGTCACAGTGTGTAATGTTTATAAAAGGTTTTCAGGTGAAGAGAAGGTGACATGAAAGTGGAAGAGATGATGAAAAGTAAAGCTTATATGTTCGCATAAGAATTATTTTTGTTTATAATTTGTGGTAGGCCTATGAGTTTCTTCAGTGACCTACTTAAAACTATTGGTGATTTTGGAACAAGTAAAGGTGTCTCAGTGCCTCGGGCTTGGAACAATAGCTGAATGAATTCTCTGCCTCTTTGAATAGTGGCTCATTTATCAAGAGCCTTCACCCTGGGTCAGAAAGTGGAGAAACAGGATTGATGGGATTATCTAAGGATATTTATTTTTCTTGTTTCTAGACCACATCAACTAGATAAATTGAGAGGATGTGTCCTACTTTGCTTTTCTGTTACTATGATAAACACCATAATCAAAAACAAGTTGAGAACAAAGGGTTTTTATTTAGTTTACAAGTCGGGATCATAATCCATCATTGAGGGAAATCAAGGCAGAGAGTCAAGAAGCAGCGGAGGCAGGAACCATGCAGTACAGATGTTTAATAGTTAGCTTCTGTTTTGTTTGTCTACCTTTCTTATAAATCTCAGGCCTGCCTATCCAAGGTTGTCACCACACACATTGCACTGGGTACCCCTACACCAATTAGCAATAATGATAATGCCCAACAAATATGCCTACAGGCCAATCTGATGATACCAATCCTTGGCTGAAAGTCTATCTTTCCAGGTATGTTTATGTTTAAGTTGACAAAATTTAATCCTTATAGAATGTCTAGTTCTTTTTTAGACATAAATTTTGACTCCTGTGTAACAAACTATGCTTTTATGAAAAGGAACTTAGGAGGTATCAGAGACCTTGTTAATTTAAACAAAGCCTCTAAGATGCTGATGACACTACCTGCTAAATGCTGTAAGCCTCTCAGAGCTCAATTCATCATCCAAGACAATCTCATGTGCTAGAAAAATAGTCATCTTTTTGAATATTTGTTCTTGTTAACATCTTTTTGAGAGCTGACATTTTACAGAGGGTATAAGAGGAAAGAAAAGGGTTTGGTATTCAGAACAACTGTCACTGCTATACTTTATAGTTTTCCCTGAGATGTGTAGGTGAAGTTTTCTTGACTTTGGATTCTTATTCCTGAAATTCATTAATCTTCCAATCCTAGCCTACATACCTATATGTTATGATCAGAGCCAAGATCCTATTCATTGATCTTTTTAATATATGACACCAATTTCTCTTCCTAAAGACCCCTAAGTGAGGCAGATATCACCTAGTAGGGCATGGTGACCTCACTGTGTTCACTAGTCCAAATTTGTATTTTGCTGAAGTCTCAAGACTGACTCCCCACAGCACTCATTGTTTTCCAGCATTTGAACACTCCTGGGGCCATCTAGTCAGCTCTACATCTGTAAATATTAGCTTGTATTTGTTGGCAAGATATCTGTCTGCTTGAGTACTCATGCACATGCACACACACACACACACACACACACACACACACACACACAAACACAAACACACATTCACACCTGAGCCCATCTACCTATACATTCCATGTGTAGCTTCTATTATCTTTCTTCCTTCCCATATTTCATTACAATTGTTGACTATTAGAGAGTTTTAGCTTTAAAGTCAAACAAACAGACTAAAAATCAACAACTGACTTGAGGCATGCTTATCAGCGTGGTCTGACCTATCAGGTCTATGTGCTGACTTGTGTGTTATCCATTAGAAATGTCAAGTTTGAAAAATGAAAACAGCCAATAAAGAAAAGACTATAAGTGTCCATGGATAAGTTCTAAAGGTGAGGTCTGTTGCATATTTTTTATAGAATTGGAAGGGAAAGAATATAGTATTGGGGAAGAAAAACAAAAGAAAAATATTCTTCAACTGTGAAGTGAATATGGGCTGAAAAATTACAATGAAAGATAATTGTAAAAACTCTATGACCTAAGCATGAGAATTTCTGGATAATTGCAACATGTTTAATAAATGTGAGTCATTAATAAGACCCTAAGAAAATAGAGTAAACCATGATTGGCCAGTGGGAAACAAAATTTTCAGATCAATCTATATTATCTAATTTCACAAGTCTATGGGCAGATGGTGACAATACCATCAATACTATCAATATAATTGTAGGTAGTAGACTATACACCAGCATTTTTGTGTATTTTTACCACAAAAACAAATTGATTTAGCAATATTAGGCTGCTTTTGTTCACTTACATTTTTAGACTGCTTTTTGTACTTATATTGGTTGTACTTGTTTTCTGTAATTGCAAATTTAAATTAAATGTTAACTCACCAGAAACATCATAGGTATCAACAGAAAGTTACTGAATTTTTTCCTACTTAAAATGAAGTTTAATAGTTCACATGGAATAGAGAAAAAAGTCACTTAAAAATATTTGACTAAGTGAAAGTGAGACTGATGAAAAGTAGAAAATTAGAAATTTTCCAGAAAGATTAATTCAGAGACCCTCACAATTGTCAGTATGTCTTTCTCCATTTTAAGACAACTGACACCAGTCACTATGCAGAATTCATTAGGATCCAAGGTTATAAAAAAGATACAATAGGATATATCCAAGAAACCAGTATTTAAAGAAAATTGCTTGCCTTGACATCTAAACATTGTTTAATTGGTGTACACTATTCTGTTGAAAATTATATGGAATATTTAAGAAAGGCATATATCATTTCTTATGATTTTCTGATTTAACTGGCTTTCTTGTTAGCCAACTAATAACTATTTCCAATGACATTAAGTAAAGAAATTTGCACTGAAATTCAAAATAATGAAAATATGCTTTCTCAAATAGATGAACTAAGAGAGGGAGAGCTCATGTCCTCAATGAAAACAACTAAATTTTTCAATTTGAGGTGTACTTGTAGTACTGGCTCCTTTCATTTGCTGAGTCCATTCCATTGAGTCTCTTGTGCCTAATATTGCAGTGTGTGTAAGATGCAGGAACAATATCACCTGCATGCTGAGGGAAATTCCCCTCCAGAGCTGTTTCAGGGAATGGAGAGGTTGCACTCTTCATGACAGGAAGAACTCATGATTCTAGTGTTTCATAAAGTTGCTAGGAACAGTTCAACTTGGAACTATTGCAGGAGTGGATGAAACCCATACTGAGTCTGACACCTGCACCCCAGCCTGAACTCAGAGGTCCAAAGCAAATCCTTGTCCATCATCCAGGTCAGTGAAGCTTGAAAATGATAGCCAAAGCCACACACACATTTTGGGAAAGAGGAAAAAATAAAACTGGAAAGCAGAAGCCAAAAAAAAAGAAAAAAAAAACGAAAAAGAAAAAGAAAGAAAGAAGAGAAGAGAAGAGAAGAGAAGAGAAGAGAAGAGAAGAGAAGAGAAGAGAAGAGAAGAGAAGAGAAAAGAAAAGAAAAGTGTCTTTGAGGTTTGGCTATGACTCTTCTTAGTAGGATGAATCTAGAGTCTAGGAAAGCCCTGAAATTGCAGTGGCTCAAAATCCTCCCTGTCCCACTACAAAATGCTTATAATTTCTATGCTGTTTTCCACAAGAGTTCCTTGTGTATGAATAAAATAGAGGTTCTTCCCAACACTTGTGCCCTGGAGTTCCTCAAAAAGAAGCCTCTCCCTTTCTGCTCATGTCTTTGTGTCCTTACATTTTCTACTTCAAAGTAAGGGGAGATAGTGATTTGTGATCATGAGACATTTAATGATCTGTGCTTCAATGGAACTTATACATCAGCACTTGCATGCTGTGTTCAATCTCTGGAGTTCGCTGACTTAGTGACTTTATTGATAGTTAGTTTTGCATACATATTAACTATTTCACATCCATAAAGAGTTATATAAAGATGCATTTAGTCAGAAAATTTTGTGACAATTATTACAGTAACTTATTGAAATTATAGTATGCAAATAACAAATTTTTAACATTCAGTTGTAGGATATAAGACCAACTTTCTCAGGCTGAAGTGGATATGAAGATTTATAATTTTTTAATGTCTCAGACACTTTTGAAATAATACAATCACATAAAAGCCAACAAATATTCTAATTTTACTGGTTATATCCTAATAGGGCCATTGAAAATCAGTGAAGGTTTTTTGCACATTAAATTTTCTTTAAGATATTTTATCCATGTTTTGTCTGATTACTAATGTAGAACTAGATTACAAAGGAGACAGATTAGAATAAAGTAGAACCCGATACATTGTCAGGTTCAGCACCAACATTGTAGAAGTAGATTCTTAGGGCAACAAAAGTGTGGATCTGATAATAAGTAACAATGTACCAATTCCTCAAATTAGAATAAAGAATAGATGAAATCCATATCCTTTAATTATGCTTTGGCTCTTCCAGAAGAGCAATTCATCAGACATCCATGTGGAAGAAACTAAACTAGTAAAGTAGAAGCTTGTCTCCTGCTGCACTCCAAACATGAAATGGTTCCCTTGGATGTGGTGGCTTCAGAGCAGATAGCTGAAAGAAATTCATGGAAACTCTGCATTATCAGAAGTGACTTCACACCTTCATTGTCGTGATTTAAATAGGATTCCTAATGGCACAAACCTCCAGAGAACATTAAGCACTAACTCATGGCCAACACATAACAGACATACAAGTATTTCCTCTGACTTGGTAGATTTTCTCCAAGTGTTTAGTGTGATTTTTATCATAAGTTATTTTTCAAATTATATGACCCTCGTGAAAACCTTTATGCATATGACTTCCTCAAGGGCTCTCACCTATGCCTTAGAACAAACAGTTAGTAAATAAATATGGATGTATGCTATATTTACCCATCATCAACCATGTAACAAGAGAGTGTTTACTATGCTGTGTGTGTCCTGGGATATTCCCTTAGGTCATTCAAAATTTTATAATTCCATGTTGCTATTTTTTTGTATACAAATACTTGATAAAAACTATTTTGAGGAGAAAGAGACATTTTGAACTTGGAAATAAACACTGTATCACTAAAACCATCCTTGAACACAATGTCTTGTGTTTGATAAGAATGATGTCTCCTCTTCTGTCACACTTCAAGGGCCTTGGTAAAGAAAACTGCCACTTAGCCTGTCCAAGCTGTGCTGAGATCAATGTTTACATTGTGTGCAAGCACATATAAAATAAATGATGTGGGAAGAAAGTTCATCATCTATTTTAAAATGCTACCTTCTATTTTAGACTGAACATGTACAATTTCTGTTTAGCAATTTCAGCTAATTGTTGGATTAACATTTTGGGGAACAGATTGCAAACTTCAAAATGGAAAAGATCATTTTAGGGAGGGAAGCTAGGCAGCTGTCAGGGAGTCAGAATTAACATACATTTGCATAACAGATGTACAGTAAGGTGTCTATGACAGACAATCGCTGAATATTAATGCTGTAGACCACGACATCATTTGCGTAAATGCTGTCTGCTGGGTATTGAGGTTGGTGTGCTCTTTGCAGAAGACAAAGGGCCAGAGAATGGAACAGATGTACCAGATACACTGATGCATCTTAATTTATGACATCCTCATGAAAGACCTTGTGGTGCGATTTCAGATTTTATTACAAATAATTTGGAGATAAAGGAACTAAGTAATTATCTTTTTCCCCTACAGTTAGTCTCTCTCAAAGGATGAGGGTTCATTTGTGGACTACCATTGTGATGCCTCAAGAGAATAGCATTCTTTATGAGGCATGGGGGTGGGGAAAGGCTTCAAAGAAAAGCTTTCCTGAGAGTCAACATTGGAGTCTCAATAGATTTGGCTGTTAGCATGTTGTTGGACACCTGTCACACAGAAATTCATCTCCTACATACATTCTTGAATGAAGCAGCAGGTGAGCCTATAGCAGGATTCAAAGGTACTTTTTAAAAAGTTAATAGTGTTGAAGTAGAAAACTCACTTTGTCAAATCAATGTAATAAACATATGTTGAGCTCATGCTAAGTACAGAGCTTTCTTCATTATCCTAATTGACTTTCTTTTAACTCTTTTGCTCTTCTTCAGCCAGCCTTTACTGGATACCCTCCCAGGTAATGGCAGTCCATGAATTTGTTTGCTTTCTTGATCTTTCATTGAATAGCTAGTCTTGGTTGGCTGACTCATCATCATACATTTGATCAACATATATTTAAGTGCACAGCACATGCTGGTGTTTGTCCCATGATCTGAGTATAGAAGGTACATCTTCCATCACATGGTAATTTATTGTTTAGTGCAGATGCCAGTCAACCAGCCAGTCAACAAATATTTACTGAAAGTAACTCTGCTGTGGATATTGTTAAGGTGTAGAGCTGTAGCAATAAATAAAACTGACAATCATCACCCTCAAGGCACTGTTATTTTTTCTAATGGAGTAAACAAGTGATAACAGTAAATAAAATGATATCATGTATACAGATAAAATAGGGTAATGGGAGAGAATGTAGCAGTGGGTGAATGGCAGTGATTTGAACTGGGCAGGCTGGCTTTATTTTCAATCATGAAATAATCTCTAAAAGGCAACAATTGGCCTGGCACCTGAGAATTGAGAAGCAAGCAGTCACATAGAAAATGGAAGTGATATCATTCAAGTAAAAAAAAATTGCAAATTCATACTTCCTGAGACAGAGTGCATACAGCCACACATAATTTGATCAAGAGTAGATAAGTCTTGTGCATTAGGCTGTTCACAGGTGTTATAGATGAGAACAAAGGGGAGAGATTGAGCGAGCTGAGATAGGTCGAGGGAGTTACCAGAACGAAGAAAATTCTATGGAGTTTGCTTTGCGTGTGTGTGTGTGTGTGTGTGTGTGTAAAGCCTACAATATGAAAAGTGATTGTGTAGCCATAAAAGAGAAAAACATGTATGCAAATCTATTTTAAACGAGATGCAGGAAAGTGAGACATACATTGACAATTATACTTACTATACATAGAGAATTATATTTTTGTGATTCAATAATAAATTATGTGGGTATTAAAGAGAAAATTCAAAGAAGGGATAAAATTTAGATTGAGAACTTCAAAGCTAAATTACTAAGAAATTTATTCAACAGTATGGTCAAACTTTAACCTAGAGATCTCTTCTGGGCACCCTGTAGGCATAAGCAGAACTATAAAATAGAGTGACATGTTCAGCTCTGAGTTGGGTAAGCATCTCACTCCTCTGGATAGGTAGTATGCCATTTAGTAATAAGCCATGTTATTTTGACTTTTAGTAAGTGCCTTCCTTTTTATTGACAGTGGAAGGAAGACACAATGATTTTTGCACTCCTTTTTCTTACAATGTTTCTGGTCCACAAATGGTTCAGAGAAATTGGTGCATCTGTAGGCTTTGTTCATTGTGAGGATGTAAACACTTGTTCCAATGCAGGGACTTAACTGGTACTTGCTTCCTGCAAAGAGTGGTGTTGAACTTCTTCATGTGCATGACCAGAGGCTGGATATTTTCATCATGCTTGGCCAAACAGTAACCATTTATTCTTATTACACATGGAGTCTCAATAACTCTTCATTTTAACTGCTAACACATATGGAGAAAATACTGTTTTACGCTCTGTGCAATATTGTAAGCTTGAAGTATTTTATTTCAGTCTGCTGGTGCCCTATAATGTATTTTCCCCTTCAGTATGTAGGAAATAGGAATAAGAGGGCCCATCCATTTGCTTATGTCTCAAAACCATCAGGTGACAACTAACTCTGAATTTGGAAAGGATAGCTGAAGAGACCATCCACAACTACTCTACAATACCATCTTTCCAGACACATAAACAGCACACCCATGAGATTAAAGCAAGACAACAGCATATATTTTACAGAAGTTGGCTGGTTCAGGATCCATATTCTCTATTACTAACAACCTTCACAAGGGTTGCCCTAATAGATTCCAGGGAGTTTCCACCTTACTAGATTTCCATATTACCCCTGAAATGCCCCCCCAATCTTAATCATCTCCCCAGTACTCTCTCTCTCTCTCTCTCTCTCTCTCTCTCTCTCTCTCTCTCTCTCTCTCCATACTCTCTACACCCCAGCCCTGTTCTGTTCTTTTCTGTTTCTATCTCCAACTTTCTCCAATCCACCCTCAAAATCAATTCTATTTCCCCTTTCCAGGGAGATCCATGTGGCCTTTCTTGAGGCCTCCTTGTTACTTAGACTCTCTGAGTCAGTGGGTAGTAGCATGATTATCTTTTACTTTAAAGCTAATATCCACCTATAAGTGAGTACATATTACATTTGTCTTTCTGTGTCTGGGTTATCTCACTTACAATGTTTTTGTTGTTGTTGTCTTGTGTTGTTTTGTTTTGGAGTTCTGTCTATTTGCCTGCAAATTTTATAAGGTCATTTACTCTAACAGCTGAGTAATACTTTATTGTGTAAATGTATCAAATTTTCTTTATCTCTGCTTTAAATGAAGGACATCTAGGTTGTGTCCAGTTTCTGGCTATTATAACTACTGTTACTATGAAAAGTGTTTTTTTTTTTTTTTAATATGATCTTGTTGAAGATACGGTCTACATCATTGATCTGAACTTTTTCCCATTATCTATGTCTATAATTCAGAGATTTTGTCTTCTCATGCTGTCCCACATATACACATATAAAGGAATATGCATATTTCATGTGCTTTTAACTGTTTTCTATATTTATAGTATGTGTAGTCTAGTTCCTCTACTTTTTCTCTATGTCCTGATATTCTATCTTCCATTTGCTCTATTCCAATTGCAAGGCTTTTACATTAGTTTTCCAATTGAGTTATATCCTGTGCTTTATCTAGGATCTACATAATTCTTACTGCATTTTTTTTGTAAGAGTGGTGGATATGAGGGGCTGTGTGTAGGTGGAATACTGTCTTAACCTTTAATATTATGGTGTCATTATGAGACCATGGCATGTGCACTTCATTCTTTGGCTGTGTTTCTAATGTATTATTTTAGACTGTCCCAGGCTAGGCCAGTATATAGGCTATGCAGCATGGCCTGAGGGCTCTGGATGGTGAGATTCCAGGTATTCACCAGTTTGGACTCTCTCAAAAACATGTGATCTGGCGAAAGCCTAGATATGTGATATGGTATATGTCAACTAGAATGTGGGGTGGAGACTAGAAGTTGAGGAATGTATATATGCTCATGGAGTCAGAAAGATTATCAAACTAGAACTGAAGAGAGGCTAAACCTATAGGATGAATGTTGGGGAGAAAGCTACGGTCAGGAGAGCCAATCATGCTAGGTTAGCACACAGGGTACAGGACTGTCTAATCATAGGGGTTGGAATAGTGCAATGGAGTCTGATTAAATTGGACCTGCAAGGAGGGTATGAAACTTAGACTAAACCTTCGAGTTGGAACCAGGTTTCAGTAGACTAAGGTTCAGTGAATTCAATGGACTCGGCACAGGCTGTGAGTTCTAGGTAAGACCTGGCCTGGAGGTTAATTATGACATGAGTGAATTTAATGGAAAAAAAGAGAGAGAGAGAGAGTTCAGGCATCCTGCCTAGTTCCTTATTTCATGTGATGGCTGTTGGCCTTTGGTAGAAAGTGGGATTAGGGTTGTCACCCCAAAGAAATGGAAATATGCTGTGAGGAGGGGGCTGAGGCAGGTGGCAGGAGCTGTCTTATTGGAGCCCTAGGGACACCTTAATTGAGAAGGAGGAGTAGTGTGCTCTTCAATCCTTGCCACATATGCTGCCTGCATATTTCTTGGTAGGCAGTTGGTCTAGGGTCAGAAGCAACTCACAAAGGACTGAAGATGTAGGTATAGGTGCTCAGGCAAGTGGCCACAGAACTGGTGATACCCTATGTCCTTATCTTGAAAGTAAGCAATAGTTACCATTCTTTCTTTCTCTTTCCTATCTGTCATTCAAAGCCAACATCTTTAAAATTCTTCACCTGGTACATAGCCAGAGACTATTGTAAATGAAAGCCTTCCCAGCCTTTCGGTGTAATAATATGTCCATGTTGCCTCATTATTAGGATTCCATAGATTCTATCTTGACTTAGATTTTGGAATGTTTATATAACCTCCTTAAGTAGCCATCAGTGGCATAAAGGGCAAGTTACAAATTGAGATTTGGTCTCAACAAGTTGCAGCTTGACATTACTGAGATCTGTGATTCTTCATAATATCTATGTGTTAAGAATGGACTTCTCACAGAAGTGACTGGGGTATAGAAAATTGGAATTTGCTTGTGGTAGAAGCATTTGAAGATAGCTGGATGCCAAGAGACAAAACACACATAGAAGGAATATGCAAGTTGAAACCTTGGTAGATCAAAAAAAAAAAAATCATAGAGAAACAAAACCATGGCAGGTGTCAAGAAATAACATAATAAAGTTATACAATTTTAGAAGAATCAGAACAATTCAAAATCCTTTTTATAAAGAAACACTGATCATTGAAACATAATTTTAGAGTGATGTTTAAAACTATTCAAAAATTGTTTTTTAACCTCTGGGGGATGAAAAATTGATGAGGTTTATAGACAGAAATGACATGTTTAGATTTTTGTCTTAAAGGATTATAAAAACAGCATGAAGACTAGATTTGGTTAGAGGAAGAGAAACTAAAGGATCAAATAAAAGTTGTCAGTGCATGTAGTCCAGAAGAGGATTATCAACAGTGCCCTATAGGAAGACCTTAGAAATAGAAAAGAGAAGAAAAGGTGTGTAATACTCAAGACACTGAATGAGAATTGGTTGACTGAATGTAGACTTGCCAAGGGAAATGAAGAACAAGATAGTCAAAAATTTAAACTTGGACAAAAGGGTTAAAATTAAGACTAGACCCTTATGAAGTGTTAAAAAGATAGCAGTTTTACTCTAGCTATCTGAATTTAGAAAGAAGAGCTTACAATGTGTTTAATCTGTTACACTTTGACCCAATAGAGATTGGAATGTGTGTGTGTGTGTGTGTGTGTGTGTGTGTGAGAGAGAGAGAGAGAGAGAGAGAGAGAGAGATCACTAAATGTACAAAACAATAAATAATGCCTATGACTAGAATATGTAATATGAAAATTGACTGGGATCACATGTAAGATGGAATCACATATAAAAATACTTATGTGTATTACATTGAATTAAGACCAGTTTCTACCATAAGCAATATGTACATGTATATAAATTGAAGTACACAAAGTGTTTTAAAAAAAATGTATCAAGTGTCAAATAAAAGTGTGTAAGACACAGTCAAAAAGAGGGAAGCATTTTCTGGAGAAGTCATAATAATATTTAGATGTTGGGAATTGGTTCTGATGTTTCAATTTAATCGGGAATCTGTATGCCCAAACATTGAAGTTCTTTGTCTGCAGTTGGTTTTTGATTGATCAATAAAGAGCCAACAGCCATTGGTCTGGTGGGGGGAGGGAGGGAGAGAGAGAGAGAGAGCTGGGTCCCATAGGTTCCCTCGGGCTAGGATGAAGGGGAGAAGAAGAGACAGAGAATCCCCATAGTGAATTGGGAGATGAATCAGTTTAAGAGCTGCAGAAGTCATGTAAGGAGTCATGTAAGAATTCAGGTAAGTAGCCACTGGCCACTCCCCGGACTGGGCCTGGGGTAGCAGGAAGAAAGAATTAGAACTGCCCAGCCTTGAGGTAATCACAGCATATTAAAATTAACTGGTGTGTGTATGTGGGTTTCATTTGCATATCCAAAGAACTGCTATGCAGATGACTGGAAGAGCATGACCTGACAAGCGCCAAAGCAGAGTAGCAAAACTCCCACTACATATAGACAGCCAGTTTAAGTAATACTTCTGAAACCATGACCATTTAGTGAAGACAAAGGAAATACCCTGGCTGGAAAATATGGAAAATTAACTGTTTTGGCCTTGTACATGCATGTGTGTTTCAAAGGAGAGAGGCTACAGTGAGTTCAAAGTCAAGTAAAGTAGTGTATAAGGATGAAATATTAAAGACACAGAGAAAAGAATATCAAATTGAAACAGTGGGGTTATTGAGAAATGGATATTACCTTTACAAAGAAGGCAACACATCATTCTCTCAGTTTGGGCCATGGATAAGCTTTGTAAGTTTAGTGGTACCTAAAGATTTTTTATAGCTTCAGGAGCTTCTAACTTCTTGTTAAAATGGGGAAAACTATGTAGCAAGTGTGATTAAGATGATGAACTTCTAAAGTTTCATACAAATCCAAAAATTTTGAATTAGATATTCTTCCTGAATGACTGCTGATTGGGAAAACCTCAAAGAGAAGAGAGTGACTTCAGACTCCTATGAACTTTTCCCTCTACCTCACTTTGTCTCCCCCACAAGCCTCTTTGCAGAGCTGTGATGAAAGCCACTCTTTTCTAATTCAGAGATAATGGTTCTTTTATTTATAAAAGCAAAATGAACCAGTTCTCATTGTTGACCTATTAGATGGTGATTCGGCCAGTATCAAACTGTCTAATCAAATAGTCTTATGACAATTTTGGCTAGTTACCGTAGGAACATGGTCATGAGAGGGCGTGAATTGCACTCTGACACATTCCATTCTTTCAGGACTTCCATCATCACGAATTTCTCAGATGGGCCTTCCAACAAGTCTGATGCCCCATCCCATCTTACACACACACACACACACACACACACACACACACACACACACACACACAATTTACTTTATTCCCATCATAGTATTCCTAGTACCCAAAGAAAGGCTTGTATGCAATAGCTTGACAAAGACTTGCCAACTGAGAAGACTCTGTTTTAACAGATTGATCAGATTGTAACCATTTATCTCAGGACCCTACATGAAGTTGTATATTAATGCAAGGAAAAGGAGGACTTTGTGATAGCAACTAACATTGCACTGTGAAGTTTCAAATCATCTGGCACTGGCAGTAAATGGGAGCAGAGTGGAGCATCATCTGTGAAAACAATATATCATAGAATATTACCTTTGGAAAAATGTGCAGGAGAATGTCCTGGGACCGGAAGAAGGAAGTTGAACTAAGCTAACTTGTTGAGTTCTTCAGTTTGTTGACTATCATCTAAGGCAACTACTTAAACATTTCAAGTGACATTCACAAAAAACCTGAGGTCTCCATAAAGTTTAAGGTTTTTTTTCAATACAACAATATCCATAATCAAGAAATGGGTCAAATCTGGGTCCAAATCCCAGTTCACAGATTTGTATATAAATTTCTGAACAGGTTGCCTAACATTTCTGTCATTACTCCGTGCTCTACAAAGAAAGAATGGCGTTCACACTGATAGCAGTTCTAATACTGTATTAACCAAGACAGTAGTTGCTAGGCATATGTGAACATTACAATTTATATTATTCAAGATAAATAACATTAAGTGGCATTCCAGTCGTGCTAGTCACTCTTAAAGTGTGCAGTGGCAACACGTAGCTAATACCTATGATGTGACATGTGATAGTCATAACACTGTTATGGTTTGGTTCTTAAATGTCTAAAGACTCTGCCCTCAGAATTTCAGGAGATTGTATTTAATTGAAAAAAATTAGTCCATTTGGAGCAGGCTCTTGAAGGGTATCTACACTGTCTAGTTTTGTGTCAACTTGTTAAATAGGGTTTTTTTTTTTTTTTTTAATTTGGAACCTCACTGGGAAAGTGTGCCTAACTGGATTGTCCTGTGTATGAGCCTGGGATGCTCACACAGGTTGGAGCCTGAAGCAGCTGGTTGGTCATATTGTATTCATGGTCAAGAAGAAAATAATGTATGCTGGTGTATGCTAACTTTCTTCTTTTTATGTTGTCCAGGATCCAAGCCCAGCTTTAGAGTGATTCCTCCCACCTCAGTTAGTTTAATCAAGATAATCCCTCACAGGCATTACCACAAAAGGGTAATTTACAACCTTTTGTAAATTATTTTTCACAACTGTGCCTGAAGAATTCTTCAAATAACTACAGATATTTTCAAATTGACAGGAAAGAATAACCATCACAAAGGGTACATTGGGACCCTCTGCCTTCAGATTCTTTTTTTTTTAATTTTACTGATCATCTGAGATGAGCAGTCTGACTCCATCACATACCAGCATCCTCTGCTGCCTCACAGACACAAAATGATGGGGGCAGGATCTCATGGACTGAAATTTCTGAAACCATGACATGAAAAACAAAGCTCAAAACAAACAAGCAAAAACCAGCAATAACAACCTTGATCTTTTTCTAAGTTATTTTATCTCTGGAACTTTGCTATATCTATGAAAAATAATAAGCACAAAAATGGTTCTTATATTATAGAAATTTTTACTTGCCAGCATGACAATTAGAATTAGAAATAATTTATTAATAATTTATTATTAATAATATCTAGTACATACTATATTTCTATAAATAATTACAATTTTGATTGGGTAGTTAAATTTAATTTTTAGGAATATGTGCTAAATTCTGTACTAAGTGTGTTACATATATTTGGTATACTTTTTACTCTGATTGCGATTAGAAATGAGATTACTCTTATTCTCTGAAAGAGAAAGTAAAAGATTCTTTTAATTAACTAAATGGTCAAGATTATACATATAATTTCTTGTAATGACTCAAAAAATACAGAGAAAAAGTTAATCAAAAGGTTTTCTTTTCTTTCAGTTCTTATTAAATTACCAAAATCTTGCACTGCTATCTGTTTTGCAGTAGCTTTTATTAATATCCTTCAACTCTTAACAGAAAAAAGTGCAACTGTGGTTAAAGTGGAGGTCGGAATATTTAAAGCTTTTGTGACAAAAGGACAAGAATGAGGTAAGAAAGGCATTTATTTATAAATAAATAAAAGTAAAGTAGGGAGGCTCTGAGGTCTATAATCTTGATGGTACATTTCTGAAAGGTCTTATATTACATGTTCTATCCCTTCAGAGATAATTAGAAGGAATGGTTATTATTGCAAGAAAAAGAGATACTTTCTCTTTTTGTCTTGGCTGATCAATACGTGCCTCTTTGTGGAAACCTAAGTTCTGAGTTGCACGTGGAGAGGAGCAATTTGATGCTGAAAGCAAAGAAATGGGTTGGGAAATGTGACCAAGTAGTTCAGTGTGGGATCTTATCAATAGGACAAATTGTGCTCTTAAGAAGTGAGGTCTTTGCCCATGTTCTTATGTAGGCTTCAGACCTTTCTACATTAGTTCCAAAAGAAATAAACCAGAATATTCAAAATAAGCATAACTGTGTCTTGTAAAACCCATGCTTGATTATAAAACAACAAATAACAAATGAAGCACATGAATATGAAAATACGATAAAATTAATGTCACGATACTTTATACCAGTTGTATTTGTCAGGAAGAAGAGTGTCCTATTATCATTCCTGTTACTATGATAAAAATATCCTGACAAATGCAACTTTAATTGAGGAGGGGCTCGTTAGGTTGACAACTCTGGGTGACAGTCAATAATTATGGAGAGTTGACAGGAACTTGAAGTGACTGCTCGCATTATATCCACAATCAAGAGCAGAGAGGTAATGAACACACATGTGCCTGTTTGGCCCATTCTGTGTACTTATACACTCCAGGGTCCAAATCCAAAGCTTGCTGCCTATGTAGGAAGATCTTCCCACCTCAATTCAAACAATCAAGACAATCCCCCGCAGATATGCCCGCAGGCTAATTTGATCTATACAACTCTTCATCGATACCCCATTCCCAGATAATTCTATATTGGAACAAGTTGGCAATTAAAACTAAGCATAACATATATTCATTAAAAATACACCCCCAAATCTCAGTGTTTTAAGTTAGAAAAAATTTCTTATGTCTCATTCATGTCACAGCAAAGCTTAATAAAATTAATTCATTTTAGCTCTTTTTGATAATTTCCCTCCAAATGTCTAGGCGCTTTATCATGTAGAACTTACCCTTTTCAGGAACTATAAATTCACATACGATGAAGGGTCCAACATAAGTACAACATCTGCTTAGTTAGCTTGCTTTCACCAATGCCCAATCACACGGTCCAACGCTGAACTACATAATGTAGTAACAATAGTGTACACTGTCAAAGTTCCAAGTGTCAGGCATATGTGACCTTGCCTCTGAAGAGATTACATTAGTTTGTAAGCATTTGGAAGCTATTAATTAAGAAAACACATTATTTTCCTTCTACAAGCTTTCTAATTACATGTCACCTTCCTTGTCCTTAACAAAGAGACCTAGTTCTTACTTGAGTAAGAATATCAACCTCATCATGTTTCGCCCTGTTCCTTTCAGCCTTTTAGACTTTCTTCCAGAGAAGTTTTCTTTCCTGAAGCAAATACAACTTTTTCTTTCTTTCTTTCTTTCTTTCTTTCTTTCTTTCTTTCTTTCTTTCTTTCTTTCTTTCTTTCTTTCTTTTTCTTATTTGACTCAATTTATTTTCTTTGGTCAGGATACAAGACCACATTAAAAACACACAGACATTTTATTAACATTTGACATTGAATTCCACGGAAAAGTTAAACCGGGAATCCAAATCACTTATTGAAGAGATTTTAAAGCTCATGTGCGTATGGATGAATATGCAGGAGGAGCTGGGAAGAAGAGGACAGGACGTGTAAGGGAGGAAGAGGAGAAGGAAGAGGAGGTAGGAGAAAGATGAGACGAGAGAGAGGCGAACATGGAGACAGATGTTCACGTGTCTCCACCAGTCAAAGGTAGTTGGTATATCTAGGTTTCGTATTGGGTTACACCTCTGATTGTAAGGGTATCTTGTTATTGATCATTACTAAATATATAAGCCTTTGGATAATCTAAGTATTAGAGTCTCATTTGTACCAAGCCTGCATAGTTGTCTGGATGGTCTGGGCCCTGCCCAGCCTTGCAGAGACAGCATGGAAGGTTGGTAGAGCCATCTTGCATGCTGGCGTCTTGTGGGTGGCAGGGTTGGTGTCTCTGGCTGGCTGTTTCTAGCTGTGGCGTGCACATGGCCTCTGGCCACGTGGTTGAGTTAGGCAGAGATGCTGCAGCTTAGCCAGTTGGCTTAACCTGTGTCCGCTTTTAAAATAATTACTACAACATGGATACATATATTATATACCCCAAATCTGCTCAGTGCTCAGACACAGACAGGAAGAAACCAGTGATCTAGGCAAGGAGTGAATTCCTGGATCCTAGTGGGTCTCAGTTACTCCCTGTTTGGGGCAGGTGTTGCTGTCTCTTTACCTAAGATACTACCAGGGTTAGAGCTCCTGAAAGTCCCTCTTCCTCTGGAATTTGTGAGGTTGGGGGCAGAGCTGCCACCTGGGATCTTCTCTGTACCCAGGCCCAGATAAGAAGGAACACAAATCCAATTCTTAATAGGAATCTCTGGGCTCCTTCGTATCTCCTAGGCATTGTCTTATCAATTATCCCTCATTCTTCTTACATAATTACCTATGTGAACCTTCACAATTTTTTTCTCATACATCTCACTACAAAAGTTCCCTTGAATTAAGGTTGTATTCTGTGTATTAGTTTATGTCAGTTTCAAAAGAGTTCTTGATGATAAAATCTCAAAAGTATATTCTGTGAGCATCCACCTATGTATATGTCAGGCTCTGGCAAAGCCTCTAAAGAGACAGCTATATCAGGCTCCTGTCATCATGAACTTCCTGGCATCCAAAACAGTATCTGCCTTTGGTGACTGCACATGGAATGGATACCCAGATGGGGCAGATTGCAGCTAACCATTGAACTGATCACAGAGTTCCCAATAGAGGAGTTAGAGAGAAGATTAAAGTAGCTGAAGGGGTTTGCAGCCCCATGGGAGAGCAACAATTCCAACCAACCAGAGCTCCCAGGGTCTAAATCACCAGCCTGGGAGGATATAGGGAGGGATCCATGACTCTAGCTGTATATGTAGGGGATGATGGCCTTGTTGAGAATAGATGGGAGAGGAGTTCCTTGGTCACATGAAGGTTGGTTGTTTCAGTGTGGGGGAATTCGAGGGCAGGGAGGTGGGAGTAGGTGAGTGGGGGCACACCCTTACAGAAACAGGATGAGGAGGAGTGGGATGGGGGGAAATGGGAAAAATCTGAAATGTAAATAAATAAAATATCCAATAAAAATATTCTATTGGTTTGCTTAATTTATTTTTTAAAACTTATCTTCATAACACATAACACAATTATAAAAGTAATTGCTTTTATTCCACAAGAGGTTGTTTACTACTTCCTTGTCATCCACAAGCATCCAGGTTCCCCACTGTCTACACCTGTTTGATTCACCCTGACTTTTAGTGCTCAGCTCAGTGCAGGATAGTGAGTAAATATCCAATGAATATTCAACAAATAGGTCCATTGTGATTGACACGAACTGAGATTCTAAGTGACACATTCATGATTAAATCTAGCAGATATGTTTCTATTTTTAATTTCCTGGACTGCTCTGTACCTTGCACCCTTAGATGGATCATTTTGTTTAATTTTCTAATGATTTGATGATCCTGGCCCATTAAAACTTGTGTTCCTCGTGATGGCTTCTTCTCAGCCTACTTAATGCCTTCCTCCATCTTCTCTTTTCCACTTAAGAAAGGACATTGGAGATTCTTGTGTGGGCTGCAAACATCAGTCTTTAAATTACTATGAATGATGATGTTATTTACATTAAGGATTTGGTCTGTCACTTACATAATGATACACATGTGAATATGTATCATTTCTAGACTTTTCTTTTGAATTACAGCATTTTTAAACCAAATTACCTGCTCAATCTTATTGATGTCTTAAGTTTGATTGGATAGAATATGAATCACATATTCTTTAAGGTGTGAAGGTTAACTTTCTCTTTATCTGAAAGTCAGATTGTTATCTATCTGAAGAAACAAAGCTAACTTTCTTGCCTCCATCCTGTCAATCAGAAATTTGCTCTGTCACTTATAGTTCAAAATATTTTGTTTGTTCTTTTCCTCTTCATTCTTCTCATTTTTCTCGTTCTCTATCTTGGACTCTGCATATTCAGCCCTTGCTAGTCTCTTTGTCCTCATGTACCATCTTAATAAATGTATTACCTATACAAAAGCCAAGTTGGTTTCCAGAAATAAATTTGTCTATTTTATACTCTGAGATAGGCTCCTTTAAACTCCCTTCCTACACAGCTTAAAGCCCACACCTCCAAATGTCTAGCTCTTCTAGTAACTTGATCCTTTTTAGTTTTGTTTTTCTTTATTGTCTTTTGGTATCTTTGACTTCATAATGAGCAATGTTAATATTCTGCATACACCTGTCTTTTTTCATACTGACAGTTGTGCTTAAAAGTTAAAGTTCAGTAATTATAGCTAACTTCTCCACATCCATGAGGTTTTATCTCAGGCTTTTATTCAGGTTCAGAATGACTATTTGTCCTTATTCAATGTGGATTAAGTACCACTGTGCTTATATGATACCCTATATATACCTGGGACAGTAAATTATATAGAACAAACTCTACTGAGAAAAGATGAGAGACTTGATCTGTTCAGGAAATGCAACTTTGTGTTGTGAGTAGGATTTAAGGGTAATTTGCTACACTGGCGCAACTTGGGGACTCTAGAATAAACTGCAGTGAGTGTATTAAAAAGGAAGAAAGGGGCTTAGAAAAGTTAGTTCTCCTCCCTGCTCACACACTCAAAGCACAATTCTTTTGTGCTCTCCAGTTTGCATAGTCACTGGGGCGATTTTACTAGGAAGTGTTCAAACTGAGCCAACTTGATTCTAGAAGGAGATGAAGAAAATGATGGGAAACGGCTTTTCCTAAGTATAGCAAACATTTGTAGAATTAATGAGTTTGCAGTTTATAATCTGTTTTCCACTCTAGCAGAGCTGGTACTGTTCCATCTGAGCTGAGAAACTGCTGGAGCTTGAATTATCCATGAAGGCACTGACTGTTTGTTATGCAGACTAGCTCACAGAGGACAGGGTTGCCATAATGAAATGCAATGCATTCTGGAAACCCAGCAAATGCAATTGCAATTTGATGGTCAAAGCATCTTGTGTCTGTCCTTGTTTGGGAGC
Source organism: Arvicanthis niloticus (assembly GCF_011762505.2). Classification (NCBI taxonomy): domain Eukaryota; kingdom Metazoa; phylum Chordata; class Mammalia; order Rodentia; family Muridae; genus Arvicanthis; species Arvicanthis niloticus. The sequence goes on along the minus strand of NC_047664.1, from coordinate 46,527,597 downwards.
CATTCAAGGCACATGAGGAATAGAGCCAGGGGAAATGGGCCTTCAGAGAATGGCAGAGCTCTTCCCTCTCACTGTATCTGCTGCTGATGCAGCCAAAGGTTTCAGAGGAAGCAGGATGCTAAAGATTAATTTGTGAGTACATACTTCCACAAAAGACCAAATTGCCAAAATTCCCTTAAGAATAAGGGTTAAATATAACTCAACCCATCCAGTGTTTACTCACTCAACAAGCAAAGGGTATCTGCAGATAGCTCCTTTCTGCTTTAAGTACCATTGGTTATTGCTGTAGTTTGTGTCTTGGTTAGAGCATATTGCTTTGCAATCTTCTGGAATTTATACTTTTATCCAGTGTTTAGCAAATTCTCCAGGACATGGCCCTAATGAAAGGTAGAACCTGCCTCCACCTTAGAAGCCAAAAGGTCATGTGTGCACTTGGTTAGCCTAGCTTGACTTTTGAGACTCAGCATATCCCTAATTGTCAGATAATCATATGCTCACAACAAAGAATGATACAAAAGAGAAAGGGTTTCAAGAATGTGTTACTAGGTTTAGTGACAGTGGCGGGGAGCAATGTCAAAATTTGTGGATAGTCGGGCTGAAGATAATCAAAGAAAGCACACGTGGCTCAACATAATGCATAATAACAGCAATGCTTACCAAACTCACATTAAGAATGATTTTTGCAACCGGGCAGTGGTGGCGCACACCTTTAATCCCAGCACTTGGGAGGCAGAGGCAGGAGGATTTCTGAGTTCGAGGCCAGCCTGGTCTACAGAGTGAGTTCCAGGATAGCCAGGACTACACAGAGAAACCCTGTCTCAAAAAAACAAAACAAACAAAAAAACAAAAAACAAAAAACAAAAACAAACAACAAACAACAATAACAACAAAGAATGATTTTTGCTAGTGTCCTCGACCAATACCCTAGAATTCTTTTGTCTTGTTCTTGTTGCTATTTGTTTGTTTGTGTTGTTGTTGTTATTGTTGATTTTGGTTTGTTTTATTGTGTTTTTGTTCTGTCCCTGGCTCTCCAACATACATAGCAATTTTATCTTCCCTAAATAACCTTTATAACAAAGTCCTCCCATTTTTTTTTAGTCAAAGCAAGTTTCTGTATTTCTATTAAATTTCTGGGCTAACAAACTCCTTCATGGTCATGGTATAAGGAATATTATTAAAATAATTATTATAAAAACTATTAAGGAGTTCTATTTATAAAATAGATGAAGGTAAATGGTCTCCACATACAAAAGTAATTTACCTTGCCATAGGTTAAGATTATACTCTCTTTTGGCTTGATTTATCATCTTTGATTAGTGGTTACCAACATGGTACAATTTTGTCTAAGTCTGTTTGATTGTCACAATAGGATGGGAGTGCTAACACTGAAGCCAGAGATATTGTTCAACACCCAACAATGCCCAGATTAGTTCCAATGAGCCAACTGGCCCAAGAGGTGAATCATGCCAACAATAAAGTCTGGCTTTAAATTTGTGAGGTTGAGTGGGACTTAGAGCTTATTGGTTCCCTGACATTCCTATTTCCTTACAAACTTTTAAACTAATAGTGGTTATACCAAAGTATTTCCCATGTTTTGTTATTATTGGCCCAATAAGTAGTTATATTGTCAGTTCTCTACCAAGTATGGTGCCACAATAATGAAGAAGAAATAAAAAAGCATACATGACAATCTCTTTTAAGAGTCTTCACATAAATTGGAAGGCTACAATAGAAAACTGTATCAAGTAATATATCCAGAGATGGAATTTTAATAAAGATAATAAGGGGAAGAAAGCCGGGGTTAAGTACTTAGGAATCAGTAAGGAAAGATAAACTTCAACCATGCAACTTCTCTGGAAGGTAACATTTATATCAAAGCTAGATGGATAATATTTTAAGGAAAAAAATCCCATTTTATCCCTTCAGTTAAAACTCTATAAATGGTTACCTCAATGAAATGAGATGTTTTGCCCAATGCCCTGAACAGGCCATTATTTAGCACAAAGATTGCCCTTTAAAAGCAAATCATAGGTGCTCATCACGTTCAGATCAGATGTCCAGCTTCAACTGTTCTACTTGATGAAAACAACTGTTCAGATGTTCTTGCCAAAGGAACTTTGCATCAGGTAATCATCAGTTTCCTCTTTGTCCTTCAAGTTTGGAAGACTATGTTAGCATTCAAGCTTCTTTAATTTTATATCTCCCATTAAAAATTCTTACCACCACAGTGTCTCTGAATTGATTTTGTAACAGTTATTAGTTAAAATTATATTGTTCTTGTAGTTGGTGACTATAAGATAGACGTTCCAGGAAATTCAATAGGCACAGGAACTAATATGGAAAGTCCCTGAAAATCCAATACTTACTGTGAACTTTTCCTATGCTATTATGGTTTAATTCTTGGAAGAGACTATCTGTGTTCCTAATCTGACTTCTAACTGGTATGTAATTAACTATTTACTTTCTTCTGGAATTAACTATTAACTTCCCTCTTTTCATGAAGTATATTATCAATGCTCTAAAGTTCCATTTATCCATTTACAATGGACAGGTGATAATATTCAATATGAATGTAACATTTATGGAGTCATTAATTAACGCCTTGGTTAAAAGGCAAATAAAAATAAGCTCTTGGCATGGCTTGCCCTCGTCTATGTAGATAAGAAATTACAACTCTATTCCAAAGCTTGTCTCTACAAACATATGAATTTGCAACCTAGTTATTTTCTTTTCCTGGAAAAAGGTATTTTCATAAAAACCATGTTATCCCAACAGAGAAATGCATTTTCTGGTGGAAGGGAAAGTCTCTGGTAGGCTGATGACAGCTCACTAATGGCCCCATGCCCATGAACATATGGAAAACACAAATTGAACTCAGTAGATTATAAAGATAATGGGAAAAAAATCTGGGTATAAAGTTGAGAGTGGTAGGAGAATGGGGAGAGAAACTAGGAGGAGTATGGTGACCATGATTAAGATATAGAGTATGCATACATAAAACTTTCAAAGAATTAATAAAATGGTGTATTTAAAGTGCATTTGTTTCTTAAGCTACTGGAGAGAAATTTAATTTCAGATATATATATATATAATATATATATTTCAGATATATATTTAATATATATATTTAATATATATTTAATATATATATTATATATATATTATATATATAATATATATATTATATATATAATATATATATAATATATTATATATATATAATATATATATATATATATATATATATATATATATATATATATATTTAATGCTTTGAACATAGCTGGAACTGTTAAGCTTATTCCAGGGATGTGAAACACTCTTGGCTGTGAAGTAAGCATGGTGATGTATCATGCTTTTCTCACAGATGACCCCCTTTTCATCTCATGCAGTAATCTGTTAGACCACCGTTCTAGGCTGTTACACTGAAACTACTCCCATGCAGCACTTGTTTCCATGTTATCACAGCATATCAATTTTCTCCCCTACAGTGACTCCTAACTGCCTTACCTGTTTCCTATTTACCCTGGTCTAGCCTCCTCTATAATGCCACAGTCATTTTGTGATTGTGGATTTTTTTTCTTCCTATGCCACTCAATGCTTTCTTCTTGCTTCTGTGTCAGGGTGGGACATGTTCCCTGGCCATCTATAGGAGCTAGATCCTGTTTGCATCTCCCACCTTGGTTCCCATAGCTTCCACTCCCCTATCCACCTGACACTCACTCCTCATTCAGTTTCTGCTCTTGACGGTGACTCAGAAATATAGCAGCGCTCTGCTAACAGTAGGGAAGAACATATTCATAGCTGCAGACTTCTATTTACTTTATAGTTCCTTTCTTATTAGGAAAGAAACTACTCTCTTCCTGGCTATAACACTCTACAACTAATCTCATCTTTCTGACACATCATGCATATGCCAATCTTGATTTTTTAAATAATGTATGCTACTCAAGTCTTTTATTAAAAATACTAAATATACATAATGATGGCAATATACTAGGGCTATTGCCTTCTGTGTGTTTTCCAGGGTTCTTAAAGCCTCCCTATCTCATGGGGCATTCTATTAAAACAACTTCCTATTAGTAAGTCACTCCCTGCCATTGGCATCCCCAGCCCACAGTAGAGTCATCTATGATGAAAATATTCTTCCTCGAGGAACCAAGTGCCACCCTTCCCTGGAGCTAGAACCAAATAGAAATAGTGAGTCTTTCACAGAGGGTGCATACAAGATATACTGCATATCAAATGTTTACATTACAATTTGTAACCACATCAAAATTACCATTGTGAAGTAGCAACAAAGTCATCTTATGGTTAGAGGTAACAATATGGGGAACTGTATTAAAGGGTCTCAGCATTAGAGAAGTTGAGAACCACGGGTCTAGAGAAGGAAAGGAAAGTAGGAATTAGGTACACAAATAAAAAGTTTATAACAATAATAGTAATAAAAAACAAACATCCCCTGGTCTTGGAGTCCCTCTTTTCCATTGTTTGTAGTATCTAAAAGCTGTTTTTTAACCTAAGCTCTAAAAATATGCCTGCATTCACTATTTTGTTTGTTTATGTTATTGTGTATTCATGTCTATTGTATTCTATCATACTGTAACATTATGTAGATATATACACATGTAAGATTTATTATATGCATGTATACATATAATTCACAGAACATCTCATTCAATAACACAGTACCTCTGAATAAATACATTATGCCTCCATTCTACAGATAAAAATAAGAATCATAAGGATTATATTCCATCTATAAGACCTCACTGCTAGTTACTGTGCAGCTAAATATGAATCAAGTTCATTTTTGTTCTCAAATAAATCCTTCTCCTATTTTTATGCCTTTAAGTCAACTCTTAGCATCCTAGTATCAGCTTTCATCCATGCATCTATGCATTATTTTAGCAACTCACTCATGAACCATGAATCAGTTTTTACCTCTATGGCAGATAGAGCACAGGGAATTTTTTTTTCATAAAACTTTTTAAAAATACTCTTGGGAATTAATTTCCATGGACCTTGCATGAATTCCTACACATTTTGAAGCAACCAATCTTCTGATTAATTTTTAAACTTTATTGTTTTGTAATTTGCCTAAGAAGGTAGAGTTAGTGTCTCCCTTCTAAGCAGAGAAAGCATTTTTGCCTGAATAGTGTAATAAACAGTTACTCTTGATTCAAATATTGGGAAATCTTCATATGCTTAGATGTGATATAGTCCCAGTGAAAACACAGACACTTCCTGAACAGTGGGTGGGTTAAGGAAAACTCATGTGAACGTGAAGCTCCTATTACCTGCAAGGTTGACATTGATAACGTCTATGCCTCTGAGCCAGGATTCTCATATATCTTGCAGACATATTCTTGTGACATGCTAACATGCTGCCTTGCAAAAGGAAAAAAAATCCTTTGGTAACCTTCATTCTTCTTGACAGATGCAACTGGCATAATCACTACAAATTAATAATTATGAACATATCAACTGGATTCAACAGTGTTACCACAAGCTTGTTAGTACTGGAGCCAATGTTTGAATCTATGATTAAATACAATATACAAAGAAGTTAAAGGACATGATTAGGCCTAATCAAGTAGGAAGCCCTAACTGGTCAGACTTGTGCTATTCTAAATCATGAGAATCTGAAGAGCAACTGGAATTTGTGAGGGGACTAAGAGCCCAACAAGAAATAAGTGAACTTCAGGTAGAGAAGAAAGATGATTTAACAGGATAAGAGACTGAGAGTCAAACAGCCCTAGGTTTAAATCTGACACTCTGTATAAAAATGTTTGAATCTACCATTTATTCAATGTGTTTTAGCAATAATTTTCTCCCTCTAAGGCACAAATAAGGATCCTGTCTCACAAAAGTCTCACGACCATTAAACATGGTGATATATAAGAGCATTAAGAATGAAGTTTCACATGTAGAAAAAGTATTTACTAAATGGTAGTTATTACTACTCCTAAAAACTCCTCAATGAATATTGAACAAGTGATTGACTGATTCACCTACATCAATGTTACTGCACCTTAACTCAGAGTATTCGCTATTAATATTCCTAGTTTTTAGCAATGTAACCAGGTTACTAAATACAGATTTACTATCTGAACCATTGAAGCCTGGGAACTAATGTGGCCCCTGATGTTAACTGTGACGGACATTAAAAGTTCTTTCATGTAACCAAAATATCTCCAGGCTGCAACTATAAGATAGCATTGAGGGTGAGACTCACACTTTGCCTTTCTACAAATGGTATGAGGAATTACAAGGCTGGAGGTTTTCCCGGTTATCCATTTGTCTCTTTCCCATCTTACAAGGGAAACCATGATTTCTGTTGCCAAGCAACAGTGTGGTGTTGAGAGTGATAGAGCATGTGCAATGTGGCACCTTGGGAGTGAGGGGCTTAGTTCTAGAGTTGGCCCAAGGGTACTGAAAAGGAACATGGGAGAGTGTACCTCAACAGCTGGGCAGTCTTGTCATTAATGCAAATCCCCTAATAATGAAAGAGGCTGCTTCCACAGAGAAATCCCATCACTGGCTTTCTGTGAACTGGAGAAAATCCTCAGAAACACAGTGATTAGAAGCTCTGGAGAGTTACGATTTGCCCTTCTAGCTTCTCATCTTGATTATGGTGTGGCTTAAATCCAGCAGTATTTCTTGACAAGTAGTCAAGTACAAGACAGAATATTAAAAGAAAGTTTAGAAACCCTGGCACCAAACATGTATCTGTTCTATAGGAAACCAGACTCAGCCTCTGATTGATGTCAAATCATCTTGCTAAAGCAACTGGAAAGACTGAGTGTATGAAGCATAGGATAAGAGGGAGAATTCAGATTTTGTACTGATACTCATCTGTTCATATTATCAGAAATGGAAGTTGTTGATGTCTCAGTCATATTAGCAATGAAATCTTCATAACTAATTGTAGTTATAATTCACTAATAATTAGTGTGCTCAAGTTTGCATCCAGAGGTAAGCACTGCAGTTGCATATAAATTAATAGCACAGGCTCTGAGCTCCATCAGCATCTGTCTTCATGCATACATACCAACACACAGACAGAGGCACTTCATTAAAAACAATGAAAATAAGTTCAAAACACCCCAAGTTTAAAATTTAGTGTCTTTACTGTAGCTAAATGTCGAAGAAATGAGTCCTTTTCTACGTGTTATCTTTCATTTTTTTTAAGTTCCCACCTTTTTCTTGTTTTCATTAAAACATGGCAGAAAAAAAGGGGAAAACTTTACACTTTTCCCTTTTCAGTACTGAGCTAGAAATAATAAGTGTGAATCTGAGGTTGATGGATCTACCTTCTCTGCTCTTTGAAGATTACTCTGTAATTCACTGATCCAGAAGAGGAAAATAATATTTATTTAAAAACTGAGGTTTATGTAGAAAGACAACTAAGATCACAGACTTTTATTCTGGCAGCTTAATCAAGATTCATTTTTATTCTCCCAAGCACTTCCCATATCTGTTGTCTGCAATGGAATGCGTACCTTGATTATTTTACCAAGCATTATGAGGTAACTTAGTTTTTGCAATCACCACCAATGTTTCTTTATATAGGTTTCAGTGCATATAGCACACTGTATATAGTTTTTAGTGGAGTTGTAGTATTTTATGGCATGAAAGTGTTTATTTGTAGTCCTCTTACAAGCTTAATGTTAAAGTGTGCTATGTGCAAGTGCTATTTTCTCTCTTTTTTCATAAGTACCTGTATGAACTGAAGCCCACACCAGTTTCTTTCAAACTTCTCTAGTCAAACTGAACAAAAAAAGGGCCACAACCAAACCCAGCTTGTCTAGAGCTGAAGATAATGTTTGTGTTGCTTCTTATTATTGGCAACTGGGTTCATGCTTCAACACTGATTCTAATATGGATATGATACTTTTCTTGGTTTTTTCATAGTACTAAATTTCTTAAAGGAAGGCAAAGTGCAATGGCTTAACTGCACAGCAATGAGTCCTATTCTCCAAAGGCATAGTACTGTTGTACAGATTGATAAGGTCATAAGTTCAAAGCTCTATATGATAATTTTATTTTTCTAATATCCTTACATAGATTTTTCAAAACAAACATATAAGTATAAATCTCCATAATATTTGGTTCTGTGTGGATTATTATAGCTAAGCTCTTGTCTAAGTTCCAATTCTCACTCTCTCCATCTCCTTACATGTCCCTCATAAATTTAGACTTCTCCTAATGTACCTCTCTATCTTATTCCTATTAATATTCAACCCAAAGATGGAAGAATTATTCAACATGCACAAATCAAGAACAATAATCCACTATATGAATAAACAGAAACCAAGTGCTTACCTCATTCGATGCATAAAAGATGCCTAGGAACAAGTACCTTGATCTCAAGTGGCAGAGAACATAAAAAAGGAGAAGTAGGCTTGGGTGTTCTCTGTAAAACTATGCAGGGTGTATATCCAGAGCCTAATGGATCAGAGATAAAGTTAAGAAATATTCTTCACTGGGACTAGGAAAAAAATGGTATAGAACTGACATCTTAAAAATTGCTTCACTTTGCTAAATTAGTATAATCTCTAACAACAACCTATAAACATTTGTCATTAAGAAAACTCTTTGTAACAATAAAGACCATTACAGAAAACCACAACCAATGAGTTTGTGGATCTCAGTCCCAGTGGATGTATCTTCAGAACACTCAAGTACCTTAGGAAATGTTGTGGAAAAGAAGAGAAAATATTGGGAAAGCAAAAGTATCAAGGATATTATTGAGAGTGTGAATCCTGGTAATTTCAGAAGCCATATGATCAGCATGACTGTCCAAATGTGAGCCAAAAATGGATGAAACCAACAGATATTCCAAAGTGCATGGGAAAAGCCCATGAGGCTTCAACTCTATCTAAAACACTACAGACATCTGAGGAAAGTTGGAAGTAGAAGAGTTAGTTGGTTCTCCTTAAAGAAGAACACACCAATTGGTTTTCCAGTACTGAATCATCATGGTGAAAGCATGCACACACACGCGAACAGGCACGTGCACGCACATGCACATGGACACGCGCGCGCGCGAGCACACACACACACACACACACACAAACATTGTGTAAACAGAGAAGTTGAGTGAAGGTTTATCATGTTAGCCATGTTTGTCATAAAACCCCTCTTTTCTGTATCATGGTGACAACAGTATTATATGACACAGTATCTCTACTTTCTGTATACAATGGCTTCCCCATTCTTCTGTGAATCTCTTTTTCCTATGTACTGGGTCTGAATTATTTTCCTTCAAATAACTCAAAATTCTCATGTTCAACCTTCCTCTTCATGCCTGGTTAACAAGACATCACTTCTTAGACAACCAGAAGATCTATTCCTCAGTGAAAGTGGGGGGGGGGGGGTTGTCTGAAAAATATACTCAGTTTCCAGTAGAAGAAGAAGATAAGGAAGGAGAGGAAGAGGAGAAGGAAGAACAGGAGAAAGAAGAAGAGGAAGAGGAAAAAGAAGAAGAAGAAAAGAAGAAGAAGAGGAAGAAAAGAGGAAGAGGAGGAAGAGGAGGAAGAGGAGGAAGAGGAGGAAGAGGAGGAAGAGGAGGAAGAGGAGGAAGAGGAGGAAGAGGAGGAAGAGGAGGAAGAGGAGGAAGAGGAGGAAGAGGAGGAAGAGGAGGAGGAGGAGGAAGAGGAAGAGGAAGAGGAAGAGGAAGAAGAAGAAGAAGAAGAAGAAGAAGAAGAAGAAGAAGAAGAAGAAGAAGAAGAAGGTTGACAAAGTTTTGTGTCAATGAATATGTATCTACCAATTATACCTACTGTCATCATAAACTGATGCCTTTAGCCAAACCAGAGCTTCTCAACCTCAACTCTAAAGGCATTTTAGGTCGATGGATTTTGCTCTGACTGCTTGCCTGTATTTTAGAAGATTCCAATTAACATCCATTGTTCTTATAGATCATCAGTGCCTTCCTTCTCCTTCTCAAATTGCAAAAGTTAAAAATACCTATTGATTTTTTACCCACGGCCCCTTTAATGCAAAACCAAAAGAGCACTGACATATTTCCATCTGCTAGTTAGTATACGTTAACCAATAGCCTCTTAACAAATGTATGCATTTACTACAGTTTCTAATGTCCACTTGAGGTCATTTACTCAAGTTTTTAAATTAAATGTCACTTACAAGGCACTCTAAGAATAAACTGCCATGATAAATACTATTTCTGAGATAGGAAAATTAGGGTCATAGAGTTTTAAATGTTATTTTCCAAGAAAATAGAAAAATAAGAAGTGGAGTAGGAACCTTTAGTCTAATCTCTCTAACTTCAAAGTTTTCTATAGTTTCTGACATACTGCTTACCAAACAGGATGAGTATTGTAGAGATTCCAAGAAATCTTTTAAGGCTTACTCCAACCAAACCACTTTGAACAATAGAATTATCAAGCTATTCAGTAACGAGGCTATTTGAACATTGAGTGTTTCAGGATAATAAGAGTGAAAGTCAAATCTGAGAGGCAGATCTTTTGTGATAAGCTGGACACCCAATCCAAGCAAGGAGGGCTATGGTTCCATGCAAGGATTATGCACTTCCTTCATGGAAACATGCTATCCACTGTGTCACCACTGTATCTTGCACTTGTCTGCTCTCTTGTACTGAGAGCATCTTTAGCACAGAAATATGTTTGCTCATCTTTCTTGCAGAGAAAGTACATAAGAGAAATTCTGTCACAGCTGGCTGAATTGAATGAATAAATGAACTAATGAATCACATATTTATAAGTATAAACATGCAAAAACAGGAGTTATAACATAGCTCCTGGCAGCCCAGGTGCAAATGAGAACCTGTCAAGTTATCTACTTATGGGGAGCATTTTGTATTTTCCAAACAGGAAGCCTGTGGATGCACAGTCCATAGATTTAAAACAGCAAATAAAGTAGGGGGGAAATGGCACAAACAGGATGAAAAATTGCCCAACCTATCTTTTCAGTTTTATTCTTCTGGCAGTGGCTGGTACAAGTCAAGCATTTCAGTTCCTCCCAATTTTACAACTGGTATTTGTTTTGTTAAATATTAAAGTCATTGTTTTTCTTTAAAGGCTATAAGCATGTTAGCACCAGAATGTAATCCGTAATGCTTCTACCCATGTACAGCCTGGTGAAAGTGGTTTAAAAACACAGTCCCTGCCTGGAGAAGTTCACCAGATCTAGAGGCAGGTATGTGGAGGGAATTGTGCCTTCTCTGTCTCCGTAGTCTTAGCTGAGAGATGCTGAGAATTGCTCCTTTATTCTTAGATGAATTATTGGCCTAGAAAGATTCCTGATGAATCTTTCTCTTTTAATCTTCATGATAGCTGATGATCTTTGGAAGTTTCTTCTGTCAGAGCCACTGGAGCCCAAAATGATATCCATATTGATGAGACATCCAGAGTACATAGAATAAAGGTGACCTGCAAAGAGTTCCCAAGAGCTTTTGTCCAAAACCAAGGTCACTTCAGGAAAGCAGTTAGACTATAGAGCTAATGGGTCAGCTCTCCTCCTGGAGCTGAGAAGAGGCTCACAATAGATATTAATCAATTAGTCTGAACTGGGTTAGGGAATCCATCAATTGACAATTATAGATTTTCAGAGTTGCTACAATTATTCATTCATGTGTGCATGCATCCTAAGTATCATTATATGCCTACTGTGTGCTGAATAATATGTATCTTCAAATATTTGATGAGTGGGGCAGACATAAATCAGGAAGACAGACTGGGAGAATGAAATAATAAAATAAGGTATAATACAAGTACAATGTCAATGATGAAATACAATATCATAAGCCCATAATGTTGCATATGAAAAGTATTAATTTAGTTTACTCAGGCTGCTATAAAAGCATACAGGAAACTTGGTTAAATAACAGGGGTTTCTTATGAAGGTTAGACACCTAACATCAACCACAATGCCAGCTATATGTTCTGTGGTCCAATGGAAGAGATCTCGGAGGAGTAGAGAAAGAATGGGAAGACAGAAGTAAAGGAGAGGGGAACATTTACAAGTTCAAATTCTCTGAGTCTTTTATGATAATTTAGAAGATCATTTCTCTTGTAAAGGTATAATCTTCAAACACAACCACACTGAGTGACACTCAGGCATTAGACATTCATCATGAGTTTGGGAGATACGGAATTCCCCATTAACACATGCAACTATATATGGTATTAAATGAATGGTCAAAATACAGTATATACTTGTGTAAAACTCTCCTCATGTCACATAACATTATGTACAGTAAAGATAAACAATTCAAAAATATATTATGCCCAATGAATGCGTACAATGCAAATTTTTAAAAAAGAAAACAAATACTAAGTATAAAAAGAGGAAAAAGAAAGATAAGTGTTCTTGTAGGAACTAACTAAAATCAAGTGCACTCTCTACTTCCAAGGAATAATATGGAGTCAGAAACTTGGTAATGATGCCAAAAATCCAATGTAATATAGACATGAATAAAGAAATAAACAGAAAGGCACCAAAGAACAGTGACTGGGTTCATAGGCTATAGTTTCAGGCAGAAGTTTATCATTAACCAGCTGCAGTCATGGACAAATCATCCACGTTGTCTGAGTTTTCTTTAACCCAACTATAAAATAGGAATAATACATGTAGCTCATTTATAGAGTAGTTCTGAAATTTGCATAGAATAATTTATGTAGACCGAGGTTGTAAAATCAAATAGTAAGTGACTATGGTTATTGAGAAATTCAAAATATTTCATCAGCATTTTCTATGGTGCCTATATGCGGTCGGCCAGCTATCTCCAAGATCACTGGCCTGATGTAAACCTCCAATTCCTTGTATGATCCTGAGTCACTCATTTATTTAAATCCTCTGCCTAAGTTTTCTCATCTGCATAATAGTCAGAAATATTAAATGTGTGTTTCATGAAGACACTATGAGTACTTGTAAAATTGAATATCTAATGTACTTTAAAGGAACACTAGACCCTAATGAGTTGTTAAGTGTGGACCTACACCTATTTTTACCATTCCTACTCATGGTCTTTGAAGCAGCCTTGAGTCTCCTCCTCTATATCTACTTTTCCTCCCTAATCTCTTCCCAAGGAATCTGAAGTTATAGCTTCAGTAAACACATAAAATGACTTCATTCCTTGCCAGAAACCCTGAAATAAACTGGCATCTCATTCAGAATGAGGGGCGTATTCACATTGCCCTGGGTATCCTCACTTCCCTGACCTCGTTCACCATTAGCCTAGCCTTCCTTGTCTGCCCGCATACCTTGACCTGCTCTCTGTTCTCACGTTTGTTCGATCTATGTATTTTCAAATATTTCTTGCATTAACTCTGTCCTTATTTATACTCAGGTATATTCATGACCTAGACACTCATTCTGTTTAGTTCTCTACATTAGCACTGAGACCAACTTTTGCCAACTAACCTAAATACTGAATGCCATCCAAGTTTGTCATATCACCCTGGCCCTTCTTGATTTTTCTTATTTATTTATTTAAATTATATGCATATGTGTGTGCCTGAGTGTATATATGTCTACCACATGTGTGCAGGAGCCTATGGATCTCAGAAAAAGGTACTGGATCCTCTGGAATTAAATGACAAGCATTTGTGAGATATCATGTGTGTGCCGGGAATTGAACCCTACAGGAGCTGTAAGTGCTTTAACCCATTGAGCCATCTCTCCAGGCTTTCTTATTTGTTGGTCTTATCATCTTGATTGTTGGGTATTTAAACTGAACATTGTCCACTGTCTACCACCTTGACAAATATATGCTCCATGAGGGCAAAACATTGATTATGTTGTCACTGTCTTAGGCAAGAATTATGTTGGTCACATAATAGAAATCTGGTAAATACTTGTTCCATGGGCAATGAATATTGTTTTGACTGATATATTCAGCATTGCTTCTAAGGGACTGATACCCACCTGAGTAAATTGAACCCCTGTTGTGGGACTTCACAATGCTTGTAATCATCAGTGAAGTATTCATGTATTCAGAACTCTTGTCTGCCAGATTTGTGTCTTCTCTAAAACCATGCTGGAAAATCTATCAGGGTCATTCACAGAGGCAGAGGGCAAGTAATCTGCATTGTTTAGCAATTTAAGTTTTACCTTAATGACCCAGTATATCATGGTGAGATTTTGAATGCCTCTGTAATATGGTGATTCTGAGAAAGTGCTGACTCCAGCATCCTCTGCAGGGATGTTATTACTGATTAGCTTAAGATGGGTATTTTGCAGGAACTTTTATGCTCCACTTAGGTCAGGGTGCAAGAAAAGATATATCTTTTTTCTTTTTTATGTGGCAGAGTATAATTCACTCACAGGCAAGTCAGGGTAGTGACTCTCTTGTTTATATGCTCTCTTACTGGCTCTCTCTCTCTCTCTCTCTCTCTCTCTCTCTCTCTCTCTCTCTCTCTCTGTGTGTGTGTGTGTGTGTGTGTGTGTGTGTGAGAGAGAGAGAGAGAGAGAGAGAGAGAGAGAGAGAGAGAGCATTATTTTAACCAGACACTTCAGATTTTCAACATTTTTGTCAAATATTAAAACAGGTTGAATTCCCACAGGTTTCATTCCCCACCTCCTCATTACAAGGACTCCTTACTAATTTTTTACTGAGCTTGCATTAATCCCCAACCTGTCCCTGTGTACCTATCTTTAGGACTAGGTAACAAGAGTGAACATCTTGGCTCATGTGCATTTGAAAAATGAATTGATTAAAAGGCTATGCACCCACCTCTACTGTTTGACATCCAGAACTCAGCTTTGATGTACTGTGAGTCTGAGATTACATTCCTGTGTGTTCAAGCCTCAGGGAAATACTTCTTCACATGTTTTGCTCTGTGCTCCTGCAATGAAAAGGTCAGTGCATCTGAATGTCATGAAGGCTTGCAGGTGTGTCACTGCCAATGTTAGAGACAAATGCTAAAGGATTGTAACAGTAGAGCCTGTAGCAGGAAAAAAGACAAATTTATGTGTGTGACCTTTCCTCTCTGTCTTCTCTACAGGAGAACCTCAAGACTTGTGCTCCACAATGTGAGGGAAACATGTCTTGACTTGTGTATTTTCATCTTTCTTTTCACAATTGCAGAGTTTATGAGGTATTTACATTGGTTTCATTGAATGGTTAAGAAACGTTTTTCTCTACTATATGTAGCTTATTTCATATATGGGCCGACATGAAGCATGGTTATGTTTTACATTAGACATTACATGGCAGAATAGGAAATGTTACTGCTTATTAAAAAGTTAGAAACATGAGTTAGGTTTGCTTAAGTCTGCAAAGAAATAAAAAAGTTCATTTATATATAAGAAATTTCAATTTAGTTGTTAATATCTTGATATGATTAAAGCAAATATAATTGAAATTCTATTTTAATCTCAACATATATGAGTATTTTAGAATTAACTTTTGAAACATAACTTTATTCATTTATTATAACTGCTCTAATTTACATTTATATGAATATATATTAAAGCCTTATAAAGCAAATTAAGTTATGTTTTATGCTTTAATCTTTAAAATCATTTAGAGTGAGTATAGTTTGAGAATATAATAGAATTAAAAAGGAGAAAATTGAGCATCCTGAAAAAACACACTATAATGAACAGAAACAAAACTTTCCAAGACAGATATGATGTATAATTCCATGTTATTTCTGGCAAATAATGTTGATTCACATTATTTGTCAGAAATAACATGAAATTATAACCTATTTCACTGCAAATTCTTAAGGTAAAGAAGACTAGATTATTAATCAAAAGAGCAAAATCTAAAATCAAAATTCTCACTAAATCACCTGTCTGACCCAGTCACCTAACGTCAGTGCATTTTCATCCTACCTAAGAAGATGCAGTTACTGACTGAAGTCAGAATTCATCAGCCTTCATTTATGCCTTTGGTGTGGATCTTGACTGTTCACCTTCCTCAACATCACTGCAAAAAACTGCTACATCTCAGCCCTCACCTTCATTACTGACCTTAAATGCAAGTCCTTTAACATCTGTCTTTGCACACATGATTCCAGGGAAATAGGCAGGATGCCATGAGCCTGCAAAGTGTAAGAAAACTGGAAATACTAAAGTCCATTTTCCATGTGTTATTCCTTAAAAAGGTAAATAGGATTGTTTCCTGGGCCTTTTCCTTTTAGGTTGTTGTTGTTTTTTTTTTGTTTTTTTTTTAAAAGCAAACCCATCAATCTCACTTGTATTAAATACATGTTACACATGCTATACACATGGTAAACCATTATTTGTATTGTATGTTATTTTATGTCCACATAGGAAAGAAAAACATACCCTAAGTAGACACAGCAGAGTTAGTTTGAGCTCAGTGTGACACAGGATCCCACAAGTGACTTATGCTATTTATATTAAGCAAAGAGTGGGCATGTTCATCTTCATCCCTTCTACATTATTTTTATGTGAAGAACTCAGAGGACCCCTCCTCAATATCGTCTAAAGGTGTGATAAATAGTATCTACATCTGATCTTTAACCAATATGTGAGTCTTGAGCACAGACTTCATTTTACTCATTCTTAAATCTCTAATGCCTATAAGAGGTATGTGGGTTTGTTCTAGTTTCACTTCTAGTGCTGTGAGAAAAAAAAGCACTGGGAAAAACAACTAGGAGGAGAAATTTATAATCTGAGGTCACTATTCCCGGTTATACTCTCTACCATTGTAGAGGAGTCAAGGCACTAATGTGAAGCAACTATCAATATCATATCCACAGTCAATGACAGAAAATTAATGCGTGCATGCTTACTGCTCAGCTTGGTTTCTCTACTCTCACATAACTCAGAAAGAAAGCCCAGGGAATGCTGCTGCCCTCAGTGGGCTGGATCTTTACATTTCAATTTTTGTAGCCAAGACAGTCCTGCATAGGTACACTCACAGACCAACTTGATCTAGTTAGTCTCTTATTGAGAATCTTTTACCAATAGAGTCTAGATTGTATAAAGTTGATAATTACAACTAATCCTTACAAAAGAAAAGCAAACCAATACCAAGTGTGGTCACCTTGAGGATATAAATACAAGCAACATTATACATATTAAGCAGGTTATAATTATGTGCATGTATATATATATATATCATAACATACTGCATATAAAGCAATTAAAAGGTCAAGGAGATACATGGGAGAGTTTGAGGAAGAAAATAGAAATGGCTTAATATAGTATATCTCAAAAATAAAAGAAATTATTTAAAAAGCTAATCATTACAGTATTTCAGAATTTAAATAGCTCTTTTGGCAATTAGAAAATTAAAATGAATACATGAACAGAGGTAACAAAAGACTCTTAAGTGATGGTCTGTATTTAGGTACATACTTGTTGCTTTTCCTCATGCGATTACTAAAAAATCTTTCATTCAAGAATCAAGTATAATATATTTCATTCATTTCACTGCATGACATTGTATGTAGGAGCAAGCATGGTCTCGCTTACTGCCAGGATTGGATTGGACTGCATACATAGCATAACTAAGGAAGTTCCTTCTGTCCTATCTTTTCACTCAGAGTATTGACAGAACTTAACTCTCCACTTGGTGAGGTGTTAGTGACAACTAGACCTCTAGGAAGAGCAGAATGTTATTTTCTATAACCTTCTTCAGCCTGACTGGGCTCACAGATATGGCGAGACCAAAAGCTCTGTTGGTCAAGCTCGGCAAACATCTGATTTTCCTACTCTACTCTCTCTGCATGTGCCCTGGGAATCTGAGAATCTTAGAATCTGAGAATCTTAGAGAAAAGGAACATAACACATGACTTCAGACAACAACTTCAGGCCCCAGCCACTTTCTCTAATGTGTCCTAATCAGCAACAAAGCCAGTATTCTGATTCCATTTGACTCCTATTCATGTGTCTCAATTGGTTCTGTACTCTGAAGAAGGAAGTGGATGAATAAATTTGCTTTCTTAGAGTTCTCTTTAGGCTTGATGACTCATTTTGGTCAAGTCACACAGCGAGGGCTAACCATAAAGCATTCTTGCTATCAATGCCCCCTCATTTTACCTGGTCCACAAATTACAAGGTCTGTGTGTATTCCAGGATTAGAAAATGCTTCGATGTTACCTTCATAACCGTTCCTTCAGCACCTCACAGAATAAGACTTAAAGGGCATTATCAGTGCTATATTATGAATAGTTTATTATTAGTCTTCACAACTTCGGGATATGAAGCTTCTTACACGTAGAGAGATGAAGACTTTGCTTGTCTTCTGCTTTACTGCACCCTGAACAGCTTGACCAAGATTGAAGGGTACTAAATGTAAAAGAAATTAATATGCTAACGTAGAAATCTAGAGCCCCGAAAGTGTTGAGTGATTAAAAATTTATTAAAAATACTTCAAGAATCTAACCTGACATTTTTAAATGTCACTGAACCACAAATCTAGTGAGAAACTAGCACTAGACTGTGAAACAAAATAGACAATAGAGTGTGTCCAGTTGTCTCCATTATGTCCAACAGATGTGAGGACCCAGATGCTGAAGATTCATTTGTCTACATTGGTGATGTAGATGAGGATAGCAGCTGTCTCTTTGTGATGTGGGAGAATATTTTGCCTATTAATAGCAAAGTTAAATTTCTATAAAATCAGACAGTGATAAAAAACAGAGAATATTTTTCACCATCTATTCAGCTAAAACAGGACTCTGAAACCTAAACAAGTAAATTAATAAGTTCTTTAACCACACAACGATGGAACAGGGATGAAAGATGACAATTCTTGTCTAAAAGGTTTAGGTATCTCTATGTGTTGTTCAAGAAGGTACCTCATCTCTCATAGAACACCTCCATACCCAGAGTCAGTAGATGCAAAAGACTCAATGGGATTCTGAAAAGTCCAATGACCAGTAAAAAAAAATTATTAAAACCACCAATAATTATAAATTGAATTAGAAAGATGCTATGGTATTTGTGAAACAAATTAATATGGGATTATTCTCATTTAGATAAAGGGCGTTGTATTACTTATTTTGAGGTGATATATTTTTATCTCCTTTCCTGTTTGGGAAAGTATACAGGATGAATATGGGAATAAGAGAAAATGGTAAAGAAGGGGGATCACCATGGAAAAAAATGAAGGTCATTTTACAAAGCACCCTTCTTTCTCCATGTCTTATGTAATATTCTTTCTACTTTTAATAATTTTCCACCATGCTTATATCCTTTACACAATCTGATGCCTTTATTCAGGTTGTTCTGGTCATTGTTTTCACAGGAGTGCTTTCCCATGCTTTGCATTTGACTTAAATGTTATATCCATCAGAAGCCCTAATCTATCTGTGTATAGCCTAAAGTAGCCTCTCCCTCAACAACACTGACATTTTTCAAGGAAAATAATATATTATAACAATTTAAATAAAATATTTAGTTATGAGTTAAGCTTATTTTTGTGGCAGTAGGATCCAACCCAAAGTTGTACATATGTTTACCACTATACCATTGAGCTCTAGATTCTGGTCACAAGTTTTAAATGACCATCATGTGTATCACTTTCATTGACCTATAAGCCCAAGAACAGTCCTAATCTCTGAAACATTCATCATACATTCTGGTTCTTTATCAGTTAGTTGATATACAATCAGCAGCGGGTAAGTAAAACCTCTTGAATGAGTAACTACATTGGTGGAATAAACTTCCTTGTCTACACTGACTATATAATGAGGTAATGAATCCATTGCTAGTTAGAATTTACTAAATACTTACTGAATCACAGACACTAGAAGAACAATGGAAACAAAGACAGGTAAAGCAACTTTCTCAAGTTCACTCCGTGGTAAGTAGCATGGTTGGAAGGAAAAAAACCAGGTGGTCTGAAGGGGTAGTCTGTACTTTTAGCCTAGAAGCTTTACTACTTGTCATGAGTGAGTAGGTGAGATAATTAATAACAGGATAAGTATAAAGGGAGAATTGTGTTCAGGGAACTGCTGAAGGCTGAATATAATTGTTGTCTAAAAAGATAGAGCAACAGAGCCTGGTATGAATAGGTAAAGGGTTATTGAGACCTGGTAATATTAAATCATGATGAGACAGTGAGTACAAAATAATTGTAAACATTCACAATTTTTTTGGTAATTGTTAATATAAAAGATTCTTTTAGAAGAAAGAGGTAAGAAGCAGAGAAAAAGGAATCTATATTAAGCATATAGACTTCTGTCTTATCTATAATGAAGGCTAGCAATAGTTACTTAAATTCATTGTCTCAATGAAAGAACCGTGTGAGATACTGAAGATTCATCTAGAAATAGCAATGGCTTGTCTCTAGATCAGAGAATGGCAAATGTATTGCCACTAAATCTTCCTATGAGAACATTTATAAGAATTTAAAAAGTCATACATAGGGCAAGGAGAACGAAGACATTGTGACATGCTTATTTTATTCTTTTTGTCTTCCTTGTTTCTCTTCCCAACAGAAAAGAAATAAATGAGAAATTTAAAATAATACAAAATATAAATTAAACATTAGCCAAGAGGAAGGGTAACTATAGACTCAATGATAATACAGACAGCAAAATTCGCCATGTAAACTTCCTGAGTTTTGGGAGATTTCTCACAACAACTTAGGATCTCAGGGTCTCTGAAATATAACATGTAACTCCATGTTCCCATAAATTTATCAGGAATTTGTTCCCATTGGGCAACTGTTGACACTGCTACTTTCTGAGTCATTGTGTTTCTTCTTAGTCTTCTAGTATTTCATATGATCTAATGAATTTTTAAATAGGCCTTTTTGAGTTCAGAGTCAGCATGTCCCTAGGATAACACCTTTGAGGACACCGTTGAGGATGCCTGCTAACACTGATAGATACTTCCACCTTGAAAACAGGTTTCAAGACACTTCATTCCATGCATACCTCGGTATGCCCATTCTGTAATTCCTTGTCCAGGTTGAACACTCAAACATAAATGGCACAGTAACAACAAATATATAAGAGAGGTCCTGGACTAGGAAACGGCCAGTAGATAAGGTAAAATGCTTGTGAAAACATGAGGACCTGAGTTCAGATCTCCAGAATTCTTGGGAAAAACTGGATGTGGTGATATATGCCTGTCACCAAGAAACCTGGTTAAGGAAGAGAAAGAGAGACTCTAAGGGATCATTTGCTAGCCAGATTATCCATAATGGAGGTCTCCAGAAACAGTGAGAGAACTATCACCAATATATATATATATACACACACATATATACATATATATATACAATACACACACAATACATATATATACAATACATATATATACAATACACACACGCACACACACACATGCAATGTGAACTTTTAGCACATTTATAGGATGGGAAACAATGTTGAATGACAAAACAATTTCTACCTTAGCCTAGGCAGAGGAGTATGCTCAGGAAGAGCTTACCCTGAAAGCTCCAGTGAAGGAAGGAATCTCCTATGATGTCACTCAAATCCGAGGAGAAATCTAGGAGCCAAATGATCAAAACAAAAGCAGAATATACAAGCTTGAAGTTAAAAGGCTGTGTAAGGTGGTTGGGTAATAACAAATAAGTAAGAAGTTCCATAATATGAGAGTCAAACGGCGTAGATTTGCTGACAACATACACTGGAAATAGAGCTTATGTGATGTTCTATGTAAAGAAAATGAAAACAGGAGTGGCTCACTGTGCCGTGTTCAGCATCTGATGGTAGACTAGAAGAAAATGAGAACAGAAACGTGAGCTAAAAACGGGGAGTCGGTAAAGAGGATTTAAGAAGCACAAGAGCGTATGAGGAGTCAGGAAACAATACCTGCTTACTGGATTTTTAGATGAGTTTCTATGTGGAACATTGCAGGTCTGCATAACACGTGCTATCTATAGGGATTTGCGGAGCTCTGGCCCAGCCTGAGCAGTCAAAGATTTGCAGTTCTCAGAGGGGAAGCTGGAGCAAGGAGGACTACTTAGACTCTTTTGTGAAGAACACAGCAGGTGACTCCAGACCAAGGTGGGGCTGCTGAGCAGAGCAGGAAGTGGCTGTGGTAGGCCCCAGCACCCAGGTTGGGCCAAGTTGAGGTCCAGAGAAGAAAGCTTTGGGAGAGAATACTCTTCTGTGGAGTGTTACAGTTCAATAAGACAGGCACTCTCAGAAGGTCTTTAGTGAGATTACTCACACACTTTATTCCTTGCAGATAGAAATTCATAAACATTTTGGGGTGGGTTGGGATATAAATGCAAATGCTTTCTATTGCCTTGCTCTAAGATGTTAGGGATGCCTCATCTGCATGCGGAAGGACTTCAGATGTTGTTCTTATGTGACTGACTGTCACCGTCTTCTCAATGGAATATTGTGGTCACGTATTTCAGGACAGGAACCTGGTCAGGAGTAGATTTAAATGCCTCCTGTTCTCAATTATAAGAATTGCCAGGGTTCTCAAATCTGTTAGACCTTACCAGGTTTACTCTCTGGAGGCACGATTTATTGCCCCACAGAACATTTGTTGGGAGGTAAAGAGCAAGCATGGGCTGTATGTAAACCCAAGGGCCAGAAGAAATAAACTTCCCATGGTCTTCAATCCCTCTAATGATATGAAGGAGGTGCTGTGATTCTGGTGCAAAGAACTGATTCTTCCATACACTGAATGTAGGACCCTGAAAGGTGTCCCCAAATTGATAAGGTACTGTTTTAATTAATATCTTTAGGCAAGATAACAGATTGGAAGAATTCTGGTTCAGTTTTTGAGAGCAGGAATACACAGTCTTCTTTCTCATTATAAAGTTTTAACTCAGAACTTACTCTCCTTATATACAAATTCATATTTTGGAAAAAACTGGTCTTTCATGACTTATGAGACTCCACATAACCACATTTTAATGTGACTATTGTATTGAATTTAGAATCAGCTCATTGGTTGTAACAGTTGAAGGCTTAGATTAGCTCAGCAATTCTCAAGAGAGGCCAAGCTCCCTAATTAATTTAAAAAGTGAATTGTTTTTTTGTTGGTCACATTGATACTATCATTCTTCCTTATTTAAAAACAAATCACAGGTAAAGAAAACTTCACCTTAACATTTGAGAGACAAAATCTGCCACATTGTGTTTGACATTGAAAATGAAGTCTCTTGACTGAAAAATTATTAATTTCTGTTAAGTCTGGATAGATATATGTGTAAACATGCATGCACTCCCACTTCAACATGTAATACTAAGATAAAAATCTGAAACTCGTTCCTTGCTCTAAGAATTCACATTGAGTTTTACTGTACACTCATTCTGGGTGGAATTTGATTACTGTGAACAGTTGTTTATTGGTATTGCTTCAAGTTTCTTAGAACTCTGCAGGGTACCATGAAAAACCTCAGCCAACTGTAGATTCTTGAATGTGTTCTCAGCCAACATAGCTCAAGCAAAAGCTCTAAGAACATAAGCACAAGTTCGAAGTTTCTGTCCAAATCCCTATGAATGAAAAACCTTACTTGGTTTGGATTATCTAGGTTTAATCCACCCATTTTATATGAAGTGCCGCAACCATGTGAGCCTTCAAATATAAAGTATAAACTGAAAACACATTAGCCAGTATCATATTTTTTAATTAAATATATTGAGATGTAACAATAGCCTTTTTGTTCCAAGTCAACTCTGATAATCATTCAAACAAACAAATAACAAAACAACACAAAAACAAAATACAACAACAACAAAAAGCATAGGAAGATATAGAAGAAAATATCAGAGATGTAATGAAGTTCACTAGCCTTAAGATCCCAACTGGCTTATGCATCTCAATATCAGTGAAGACTAGGTACCACAAGGAAGCAAATAACAATTCAAATATATAGTGAAACAAACAATCCAACAGAATACAATAGAACAGACTATAAGAATTTGTTAGAGTATAACCATAAACATAAAGGAATGATAATATTAGACATATCATAACATTGTCAAAACAAATTCAATATTATGCTTAAATAAACAAAAATGTACTAAAAAAAAGAGTCAGCTACAAACCAGCTAAGACACAATCAGCTCCACACAACACCATTATTTTTAGTCTTAAGAGAGTCCAGTGAATGTGATTTAGAACATACATCAAATTTTTCTTAAAATTACAAATGAACAAACCATTGTTTCATCTTGCTCAGAATCTCTTCCATAATAACTTCTCTCAAGTAAATGTCACTATGGAATTGAGATATTATTATATATTCAGATATCCTGTCTCTACAACTCTTTGTTTCTAATCATACAGTCATATGTCATCTATACATTTTCCATCAGCTGAACTAATAGTAAGACTTGTATCTACACCATAGTAGGATCATTCCCAACACAGAACTGATGCAAGAATCTAGTCACTAGTCAAACAGAAGTGCTGCTCATCACCTCAGGAAACAGCCATACAACTACAGACTACATTCCATTACTCAGGACCATTACGTACAATAGAAAGTGAGCTTAGGCTTGAGTACATTTGTACCAGGCTTTCCTACTCTACAAATCTAACTATAGAACCATAAGAAAACATCTGGGTTTTGTTAGCACACGTACTGTGTAAACTTTGGGTTCAATATTATTAAAAATCTAATTATTCCCTCAATAGAATTGCTGGCCATTAAAAATGCTCTCAGGAAATAATCAGAAGGATGTTTGCAATAGATTTATCATGCTATCATCTTTTAATTAATTGACTATGTGTCTGTGGACAACCTCAGTTTTCAAACTGGGTAAGAGCCAATGATCTGTCACTGCTTTGGTTGGTGTCAGCCTCCATGATGCTCCACTGTCTTCTATTCATTCATATACTCACCGTATTTTCACTGTCCTGACCTACTCTGTTATATAGGCGCTGAGCTAATCTTCCAGCATCAGAAGAAAATGCGTGAGTATTTATAATGGGATTGTTCAGGCTATGCCTTTGTAAATCATTTGCTATAAACATTCATTGAGGTGTTGGATGGTACAGGCTCTAATAGGAACAGCAGAATATGAATCACTTAGACAAGTAAGCATGAGGTGAATTATGAATAAACTCTATCTTAGATAGTAAAATGATAACCCACTTACCTGGCCTTTCACCCCCACACACCTTTGTACTAGCTGTGTAATCTTTGGAATTGGCCATACAAGACACTCTCTTTGGAGAAAAGTTCAGCAAGATGAGATGACCCATGCTGTGGATGCCAGCCCCATTTTCAAAATGTATTGTGTAGCTTTGACTACATGTCTGAAGACTACTCATGGCCACAAAGATAAGTTTATCATTATCAAGCCTCATTCAGTTGCTGAAATGGAATAGCTAAGTGTGCATTTAGGCAACAAGAGAGTCTATAACCAACATTGGACAACCAACAACACTATTTTCTGACATTACTAGATAGTCAACTAGTAACCATAGCAAGTATGACTATCCTATAGCTTCAGAGGACAGAATTCAAAGAATAGCATGTCGGGTGTCATTAGATCAAGGTATCTCGTGAAAGCTTGTTTATTGGTTCACAGATGGCTATCTTCTCAGATCCTCACAGGGCATAGGAAGCAAGCCATCTTCTAACTTATGAGAGCTCTGATTACATCATGACATCCTCATGATCATGACCTCATCTACATCTGATTGCTTTTCAAGGCCCCAAAGCACTATCCCATGTAGCATCTCTTTTTTAAACAAGGAAATCATTATGTAGCAAATTAAGTAAAATGAGGCTTTTATTCATGCAATTTGCTTATCTTGTCAATCTAATTCTTCATCCATAAGCATTTGGCCTAATTAGATTATATAGTTCATGCATAGTTTCCTTTCCTGAAGCCAAGGTTACTATTTAAATCTTATTGCATTAGCTAGGAAAAGTCACCCACGAGTATAAATGTTATATTATATAATATATATGATTTAAATCACTAATTATCAAATAGTGGTTTTTTTCCTCAAGATCATATTCCATGGGTATAAATAATATAAACAGAAGATGAGTCTCATTATTATGTCCTATAGACACTTAGGGAATTTATCACTTTTATTTTTGATAATTCTATATATCTATAAAATGCACAGTAGTGATATTTACCCCAATACCCTCTCTTATTTTCCTCCCACTCTTGCTGAGTTATTTTCTTCTTCAAAACTAGTACACATCCTGCTTTCAGTGTTTTTGTTGCTTAGTGATTTTAAAGAATATTTTAACATAATGATAGTATTCCTTTAAAAAGGAAAATTTCTTTAACAAGTGTACTTCATTTCTATTAACAATTAAATAAAAGTTCTCTGATTATTCTAGCTCCTTACATAGCTAGCATACACAAAGAAAAATATCTAACGCCGGGCAGTGGTGGCGCATGCCTTTAATCCCAGCATTTGGGAGGCAGAGGCAGGCGGATTTCTGCGTTCGAGGCCAGTCTGGTCTACAGAGTGAGTTCCAGGACAGCCAGGGCTACACAGATAAACCCTGTCTCAAAAAACAAAAAAAAAAAGTATCTAATTTAAAGGGATAGATTTTTTATAAGAAAAAATAGTGGATTTAATCAGGTGGGGAAAAAAAGGAAGAATCTGATTGGAATCCAGTTAAGTTATTAGCTTAAGTTAATGCTCTCTTACCAGGTATCTTAGTCAAAGGGAAAAAAATGGAAAACTCAACGGGGGATATATGAGTTACTCATGGGAAAAAAATGTTATGGCCATGACAGAAAAGAAGGAGAGATAACTAAATGCCACAAACGAAAAGTTGTAACACTCCATAAGGTTTTCTGTAAATAGAATGTTCTCAGATTGTGTATTCTACTCTTCTCCATGCGTTTTTATTTCTGTTAATATAACTGCTAACTTGTAGCAATGTGCCAATATAGAGTAGTGCCACCAGAGTTAGCACTAGGGTGAGGCATGTTGAAGTGCCCAAACTGAAAATTTAAAAAACACTCCTACTATAGTTGCTGTCGTGTCATTTCCGATACACACTCTATAATTACTTCTTTGAAGAGAATTCTTGCCCACTTCTACTAATTTGAGCTCTAAACGATGTGAACGTTACAAGAGAGACAAATTAGCTCATTTCTTACACCACTAAATGTCTAGCAAGGAGGCAGTCCCTGGTGCTGTCCATGGTCCTGAAAACTGCAGCAAATTCGGAAATTAGAAACTCAGGTTCAATTTTTTCCTTATTATAATTTTATTGAGAATTTTATACACATAACGAAATATGATACTATCTACCCAATCTTCCTTGTCATATATCTCAGCATGATCCCTTCCAATTTTATGTATTTCTTTTCTTCCTTTTTTTTGGGGGGGGGATGGTTGGAGGGGTCAGGGAATCACATGAATTCTGATTACGTTCTTTACATGTAATTACGTGGCAGATGATCCACAATGTCCATGCTTTCCACTAGAGCATGGAAAACAAACCAGTGAGAATATCCTCAAAATAGAATATTCTTCTTACCAGAGCAAGTATTAAATTCCAATAGATTCTCAATTAGGCCTGCTGTGAAGGTTTAAAAAAATTTGAAGTCCACATCTATAAAACTTTATAATATCAAATTATAAATATCCATGTTTAGCAATTACATTGATTTTCTAAAATAGCATAATCATCAACTACCAATAGAATAATAATTGTTCTCTGAATGCTCATGTTTCTTACAATAAAAATTACTACTTTTGAAAAATATTCTCTTTTTCTCTGTCTCTTTCTCTCACTCTCTGTCTTCTGTCTTTTTCCATCTGTCCATTTGTGTCTCTCTGTCTCTCTGTCTGTCTGTCTCTCTCTCTCTCTCTCTCTCTCTCCCTCCCTCCCTCCCTTCTTTTCTCCCTGCTGCCTGTGGTTCCAGATGTGAAACTCTCAGCCACCTATCCAGCACCATGTCTCCATGTCTGCCTGTCTGCTACCATGCTTCCTGTCATGATAACAATGGACTAAACTAATGAACTGTAAGCCAGCCCCAACCGGATGCTTTTCTTTATAAGAGTTACTGTGGTCAGGGTTTCTCTTTCTAGCAATAGAAACCCCAAGACAGTCCTGAATACCTGACTGTAGCCCTATCGGGCTCAAATAAAGATTTCAATTTGCTGTATACTATATCTTAATGGTCACCTCTGCTGGGATTCTTATAACAAAAAAGAAGCCAAAGAAAGGGTAATAAACTAGCCTGCTTTTTTATTTTGGGTGATAATACTGTCTTATATAAAGAAAAACTAGATTCAATCCTGTTTATGAAGAAATGTTTCCCAAGGATTTTTGGACTATGCTCCACCTGTAACCTTAACTGAAGTTATTCTGTACTGCCTGTCCCAAGTATCAGCAACCATACCTTTGTTTCAAAAGATATTATCTGTTATGACTACCTTTTTATGACCAACTTGCAACCATGTCTTTGTTTCAGAACTTGTGTTCTGGTTCTATTACCTTGCCTATTGGCCTGCCAAATTTACCATTTGGAAACATTATATTCCTGACCTATAAACAGGCTATTTCACCCATGTTCAGTGCTGATATCTTGAAACCTACCTTTAAAGAGAGACATACCCTTCACATAAATAAAAAAAAATTTCTTTAATTACTTGCTTACTTCAGTTGATTTGAGCATGATTTGGGTTCATGGTTTTTCTCCTTGCATCTGTTGGAACAGAAACAAAACAAAACAAAACAAAACAAGTCAACTAGCCAAACAGAGCAGGCATGGTAGATTATTTGAATATAGAGTTCAAAAGTATATGCAAGTTGTATATCATTTAGAATAGTGTAGAACCCTGACATTTTCTTTCTAGAGAAGCCAATCTGCTCTCATAGAATAAAATGGAAATGGAGGCTGAGCAAGGAGAATAGCTCTGAGATCACCACTGCTCATTCTCATGCCCTGCTTTGCAAGCATTGTGCAAAGTACTTTGCATAAGTTAGCATATTAAAATTTCACAGCAGCTCCATGTGTTAGATAAAATCATGCACAATTTACAGATGGGAGAATATCCTAAATGCTTGATTGTTTTGCTGAAGTTTATGCACACAGTGTAGAGGGCTAAAATAGTAGCTCGGGCCTCTCTGCTGTCAACAGCTCAGGTGGTTATCACGTCTGAGGATGCTTCACAGCATGTGCTATGTGGCATGTGGCTTTATATCACAGAGCCAGAGGATCTCCAGGAGTGCTCTTTGGAGTCTCACACAGAAGAGATAGACATGAAACACTAAAAGTGGGTTGGGGGATGGCTTGTGGGATTCTATAGTCTTTTTTATAACTTATATAAAATATTATCTTCTAGAGAAAAAATCCATCTCTCATCAGAGAAAATTTTTATCATTAAGAATATGCTAATTAGTATAAACAGACTCAGAAATTGATCAAAAGTAGAGGAAGGTTGCCCAGTTATTCCAGTATGAGAAAGGTTGAAATGAAAGGTAAGAGAATGAGGGTCTATTGAGACAGACCAGGAAGTAAAGACAGTTGCTATCAAGCCTCACAACATGAGGTTGATCCATGATACTAACATGGTGGAAAGAAATTCCACCCATGAGTTGTTCTCTGGTGTCCACAAATGTACTATGATGTGCATGTGCCTGATATCTGCTACCAAACAGATTAATGAAATACATTTTAGAGACAGGAAAAATGAGTATTTTGGCTAGCAAACATTACCAATACAAGTGTTTCTGAGTACCTACTGGTTGCCAGGCAATGTCCTAGACAGTAAAGCACAGCTAGGCAACCAACAAATAGGGCAAATGAAGGAAATCAGGAACTGGAGCATCCTGATAGCCTTTTTCTAATCTTAAGCTAACTAGCTTCATGGCCCAAGCCACACTGCTTAACACCTCTGAGTCTCAGCTTCTTTATCCAATATGAACGTAATCAGCCTCAGTTCTAAGGATCCTTGTAAGGAGTAAGTATGGGAGTGCTTAGATGTCTGATTCATAGGAAACACCCACTTATGTAGCAATGCGATTTGTATTCAACATTACAAATTGAATTCCTCCTAGAAAGCCCATGCCCAGTTTTCTTCATAGCATATTAAGACACTGCCATTCTTAAAGGTTAATAGATAGAACTGGATTTCCAGGGTATTAAATGTACGTTTCTTGCATCTACTCATCCTATTCCTTTCACATGGTGTGGTTTGTGTCCTCATTAATTATGTGTCCACTTGACTGGGTCACAGAGTACCCAGACATTTGTTTACATATTACATTGTGTGTTTTTGTAGGGATGCTTCACGAGAAATTTAACATTTGTATGAGTAGGCTGAATAATCCAGATGGTTCTCAGTGTGCATTAGCCTCATCCAGTCAGTAGAACCTCTCCATGGAAGAAACAGCTTGATATTCCTGATACTAAGAGAGGGTGCTTGTTGCCTGGCTACCTTAATCTGGGACAGTGGTCTTTTTTTCCCCATTACATTTGAATGGAAGCAATGATACTTCCTGAGTCTTGAGACTGACATTCAGGACCAGACATATACAACTGGTTCTTTTGAGTCTACCACATATCCAATGCTATCATGGGACACATCAGCTTTTATAAATAGGTGAGCCATTCCTTGTTGTGCTCCCCCTCCCCTTTTCTCTTCCCCTCTTTTCTGTCTTTCTCTACCTCAATTCTTTCTCTCTAGAGAAAAAAAAGACTAATACAGTTGAGAACATTTAAATCAAGAGATGAGATGTTCCAGAACTTAGCGAGAGAACAGGAAAGTGTTGGATTCTCTTGATGTCTTGTCCAGTAATCTTCCTATGTAATTCCTCTCTTCTTGCTTGTAATGTTTTCCTCATAGATGGAAGCATTTCATCCTCCAAGAAGCTCCTTAAATGGTAAAGTAAAAAAACTCAAAGGAGCTTCAGGAAGTTCCTAAAACTGACAAGATTCACTAGGTCTCTCCCAGTCAGAGTAAATAATAAAAGCCTTAAGTCTCTCTCACACCAAAGAAAACTAAAAAGCAAAGAAGACTCTCAGTCAAGCCAATCTGCAAAGAAGATTCTGAGGTCAGACCAGATGCTTAGAGATCCAGAAACCAGCCAAGCTACCTGGAAGAGGCTTAGAACAGATACTTGGAAAAGAAACTCTCCAATGTGTTGAGCTGCCTGAGAGCTATGCAGTGTGCTCCAGGTTTTCCAGTGTTTGTGAGTTATCACTCACACACACACACACACACACACACACACACACACACACACACGGATGGGCTTTGGTTATTTCTGCTCCTGTGAGTAACCCTTCAGCCATATTCCCATAGGTAACTCCAATATAACTCATTAGTTCACTAAGTTGGGCTTTGATAAGGTGTGTACTATGGTCTGTCAAAGGAGCCCTATCTGGGATGAGTAGATATATGTTGTGTCTACTCAGAAAATGTTTAGTTACATAACACTGCTATATCACAGCAATGTCATGATTACAGAGAAAAGAAACACAGATCAGATAACCTTTTCACAGAGTGGGAAGAAATCTAATTGGGAAACCATGACCCCACCTGGATAGAAAAACAAAAGCCCTTCCTAATATCCAAGATAAGAGGTGACTGGCCATCTACGCAGCACACACTGTGACCAAATGTTCTCTCATTGTTACATATGTTACCATTGAATTCTAATCTATAAGCAATGGGTCTAACTGGCAGAACTCCCCTTCTCATTATGATGATAAACTCTCCATGATGATTACCCTATCCCTTAAAACTGTCCATGGGAAGCAAATATTGTGCTACAAGGTTGCTTTCTGACTTCCTAGTGAGAAAGAGCCTGAGGGCCCTGAGATTGAAGGAGACAACTAAGTGTCTTTGGATCCTAATTCTCACTACCCACCTCTCCAGTGGTCTGTCTCTCTTTATCAGAATCTCCATATGCCTGGGTGGTGCACATGAATCTGGGAAGATGCCAGGCCTGGCAGGTAATGCTTGTTTTACAGCCAGGCACACCTGCTTCTTGGAGCCTGCCAACTCCTTTAGCTGCCGACTGTTGGCAGGATCACCATCTGGCTTCAGACCCCTTGTCTGAATCCTACATTCCCTTTTCATTAAAAAGCATTCTCGTGTTCTTCTCTTTCCCCCATCTTTATCTCCCTCTCTCTTCTGCTGAAGTAAACTTCTCTATTTCTTTCTCACACCTTTCCTTTTAGTGTAGATGAATGCATTTTTTTTTTTTTTACAAAGAGTAACAAAGCAAAAGTAAACCCTGCATATAATGCTTCTTGTGGAAGCCTACATACAAGGCTCCTGTTAGTAAGCTATTTCCCTCTGCTCCTATTTCTTTTGGAAGAAATCTTTACCAAGTCCTTTATACCAATGTTTGTTCTAATGTTCTGATGTTTGCCATGCAAATAGGATTTCCCTCAAACATGATTATAATTTGAAGAAGGTGCTAGGATTTTGTCATGCAAGCAAGTTCCCTCTGCTGTAATACCTTTCAGTCAACTTTAGTAATTTCTCATATTTCTGTAGTTACCTTAACCACCTCGTCATGTTGTCTCAGGATTTGGAAGATATTTAAACACCTTTGGTTAGAGTAATTTAGTTAGTATTCTATAATTTTATACATAACATTATAAGTCAAAATTTAAAATAATTTTGAGATTATAGCATAATTACCTTGTTTTCTTCTTCCCTCCCTCTCTCCAAACAGTTTCATGTAAATGTAACCCTCCTTGCTCTCTTTCAAATTCATGGACTATTTCTTGCTAATTGATGGGTTTTTATTTAGGTGTTGAATTAACTTTTTAATACTAGAATAAATCTTATGTTTCACTTATGATAAATATTGCTGTGGTAAAAGACACACACACACACACACACACAAAAACAAAACAAAACAAAACAAAAAACAACTGGAGAAGAAAAGGGCTATTTCAGTTTATAATACCAAGGTCACACTCGGTTACTGAAGGAAGTCATGGCCAAAACTCAAGGAAGGAATCTGGAGGCAGAAATTGAAGTAGAGTCCATGAAGGAGTGCTGCTTACTAGCTTGCTCCTCATGGGAGTCTCAGTCTTCCTTCTTAATTGTTATTACACAGAAACACACTCACCCCCCCCCACACAGCCACAAACACACATTTCATATATATGTATATATATGTGTATATATATACACACATATATACATATTTATGCATATATATATGCATATGTATATATGTATATATACAAAATACATACAATTATGCTCAATAGGTATTAATTGTATGTATATGTTTTCAAAGCAAATGATTTGGTATTGTAAAACTGATTGTGCACTCTTCCCTGAGGAAGATGATTTCTCTGGATCTCAACATTCCTCAATTGCCTATAAATTTTTGTCTAGAATTGTGGCCCAGTGAGATTCCTCCATCCATGTTAGCTTGCCTACAGGCGATATTTCCATTCAGATCATATTTAGGAAGCTGTGTTGCTGAGATATTATGGGTGTAACTTCTGACATTCCTAAGAAACATAATCACACAACAAATTTTCTGTTCCTTTGGTCTCTTTCCACTCTCCTTCTTAAATAAAGGTGTTGTCTGATGATGCCTCTTCCATAGGCTATAGACCATTTAATAAAAACCCCAACACCAAATATTAGAAGTCCTCTCTTGAGTTATTGGTCAAGTCATTTGTGTGTGTGTGTGTGTGTGTGTGTGTGTGTGTGTGTGTGTGTGTATGTGTATGTGTGTGTGTATCCATAAAGTGGTCTAGTTTCTGATACTGATTCCTAAGCTGATAGGCACATCAATAGAAGTGACAGGCTTTCCTAGAATGCTATATGTCTGGGTAGACAGATGATTGAGCACAGAGGTGAAGACTATGAACAAAAGCAATGTTAAGTCAGAGATGCAGGAAAAAATAGAGTTATGCATTGAAGATATGATTAATTCCTAGAATTAATTCCTAGATTCTGCATAGAAGCCTCAGAAACTCCGATAATTAATGCTGAATCAAAGCCAATTAAAATGAGACCATAAAAATGAAAAGGTAATTTGGGAGCAGAGATTTTTGAGAAAATGTATGATAAATAAAAGTAATGATCATAAAAAATTTCCCTTGCCTTCTCCTTAATTGTAGTTACATTTGTACTCAGGAACTGATTCATAAAAAGCACAAGCCTGGACTGAGTAGACACTACTGTTTCAGAGATGGAAAAATGTATTTTGTTATTAATGTAGGAAATATAGATAAAATATTCTTCTTTTCTCAATTAATTTTTTTCAAGATATTAAAGCAAGTATTATTCTCAGATGTATTTAGCATTTAGTGATTTGCTGAGTTTGTCAATATTGCTACACCTCTGAATTAGCTCCTTCTCTCTCCTAGATCACCAGTATCAATTTATAAAATCATTTGGTTAAAAAAGTATCTTCTCCTGCACAACTGTTTGTATGATACTCTCTAAAGTGGGAATATATTTGAGAGGTACATTTTCAATGCCTAAACTTCATTTTGCATCTAAACAAGATTCTAATATGGCCACGGTAGAGAGTAATGCCACAAAATTGTCCATATGGTAAGTGACTTACTTAATGTTCAATTGTTTGTTAGTAATCTTTTATATTACATATACTTTTAAAAGAAACTGTATAGCAAAATATATATAATGAGGTAACACATGCCTCATTTAATTTATAGTTACTACAGAGATTGCTTTCATTATGTATTTGAAGCAAGAGAAAAATGAGTATTGGAAATTAGAGAGAAAAAGGAAAAAAATCAGAAACCCGATAGTCAGAAAAAATGGAGTATTTCTTGGGGCTAACCTGAGGTCAGCCTCTGTGGACACAATTCCTGCTGGAATTAATGTAGAGAAGAATACTACTGAGATGATGATCATGTGTAGGGTGAGAATCCCTTACTCCAAATCCCTAATCTAAAATGTCCCAAATTGGAAGCATTTGAGCAGGGATACAAGACAAGAGGAAAATAATAAATCTGATCCCACATTAACACTGGGTCCTAGCTACAAAACAGACACACGACAAATATTGTCAAAATTACTTCAGGCTCTGTGTATAATATAATATAATATAATATATATATATATATATATATATATATATATATATATATATGCTTAAACTTAGATCCTGAACTATTTCCCTATATAAAAAAAATTCCAAAATCAAAAAAGAAACCTTAAATACAAATGTTTCTTCTCAAAAACACTTCAGATAAGGTGTGTCTAAACTACCACAGATTAGATCATCCAAAGGAACATTTAGTTCAAAATTACCGAACTCACCAAAATCCTTCCATTCATTGGTCCTCAGGTATAAACCATCCCAGGAAACATGTGTGTTGTCAGTTTAAGCAGTTGCCACTTTTTTTTTTTTTTTTTTTTGATTTTTCAAGACAGGGTTTCTCTGTGTAGCCCTGGCTGTCCTGGAATTCACTCTGTAGACCAGGCTGGCCTCAAACTCAGAAATCTGCCTGCCTCTGCCTCCCAAGTGCTGGGATTAAAGGCATGCACCACCACTGCCCAGCCAGTTGCCACTTTTTAACTGAGACACTTAGAGGGTGCTGATAGGTAAGGCTTTTTTGAGATACCCAAAAACCTTGGTAGGAAATGAAAGTGTAAGTATTATGAATCTCAACTGTAGACTGAATTCCTACATGATGCAGTATTGAGACAGAACTCCTAGGTGCTGTAATAAATATGAGCCTTTATATTTTAAAGCTACTATAATATCATACATATCTATGCCAATGTTATTGCCATTTGTTAACAATGTCATGGAAAAGTCAAGCTATAATGGATGCAGATTCAGGAATGTTAGGACAACGATGATAGAATAAAGAAGAAATATAAAATCATGATATAAGTATTCTTTCTATGCAGGAAATATATTTTTAAATGTGCTGGTTTTCCACCGAAAAAAAAAGAAAAACAAATAAAGCAAGCCATATTTTCCCAGATTCCATATCTAGGAGCAACATAGCCAGGAAATTGAAAACTTTTTAACTCTCAATCCTGGATTATCCTGATACATGAAATGGCCAGCCCCAGAGAACGACACTCATCAGAAGAGGAGATTATTTCCGGGGCTCAGGGAGTATTGCACTGTCAGCACTTATGAATAAAGACCAAGGTTCTTCTTTCCTACTAAATGTGTGCCATTGTGTGTACTGGTGACAGGCAGCAGTGAAAAGTCAAGGGATTGGCTTGGTATAATTATGAAAGCTTTGGTCTAGTTCTTTTTAGCTCTGCTAATTTCATTGATAATTGGATCAGTCTCCAGTTAGACGAGAAAATAAAGACAATTGTCATAGCAGAGCTGTCTTATGTTCTCATGCTAAATATAAATGTGAACAAAGGAAAACCATTTCCTTTCATCTGGGGAATCAGGGCTTGCACACAAAAAGCTCTCATACAAATCAAAAGAGAATTATATTTATACATAAAATAGAATGTTCACAAAAGGAAAGCATGATAATTGTGTTAGTGTTTAATTCAGTTTTCTGGAAATTTCTGACCCTTTTTTTTTTTTTGGCCACAGAATAAAACTTCTGATGTCTTGAGATGGAGGTGAAACTGTGTAATTGAGTATCTTAGATAATTATTATAATAACTCAAAGCTCACACTTAAAAAAAGTCCTCCAAATTTTATTGACATATTACTTCATATATTATTTAGTGTTCCTAAAGCAACATTCTTTCTTCTCTCTCTCTCCCTCCCCTCTCTCTCCCTCCCTTCCCCCCCTCTCTCTTTTTCTCTGTGTGTAAAATGAAGGGAAAGTACTAAGTTGGCTTATAGGATGTAAACAAGATAGTTCAATAATAACTGTCTAACACTGGGGATGCAGAGAACCAAGTACTTTCTCAGTCCCTAGGGCTAGATGACTTAATTGATCCAATCAGCCTGACATTGATGGCTGAAAAGGTACTTCAGAATCTGCTGGTCTTTGGACTATCTGGAAGTTGTTTATTTTTATCACCAGGGAAGAACTGTCAGAGTAATAGAGTGATGAAATGTGCGATACAAAGCAATATTTCTTTATTCCAGATTCTTTCATATTGTCTGCCATCCAGAAGGTTCCATTTAGGGTGGATCTTCCTGCTTCAAATAATGTAATTGAGGACATCACTTACAGGAGTGCCTAGAAGCTAGGGTTTTAGTTGATTCCAGGAGCAACCGAGTTGACACCTAAAATTAGTCATCATAACCCATGAAAATGTGAAACCAGGTGATTTAAAACCCTTACAGAACCACCTCTCTCCCTCTTTTTCTTCTAATATAATTTTCCCAAATTAAGTATGTTGCTTATCAGAAATCAGTCAAGCAAACATCGTAATTTATCAATCACTCAAACACATCCTTAATTTATTTATTAGTCTTGACAATAACCTTTAAAGGTATTTGTATCTGTGATATATTCAATGATTCTAGCTTTTCCCCTAATGTAGAAGAAAGGCATAAATATCACAACAGATACATTATACCATATTTATTATTGTGGTTATATCCATATATGTTTATATAATGTGTGCATGTCTCTATTTGTGTTTATATATCCCATATTAATTAATTAATAAGTGATCTTCCCTTTATTTTATATGTGGGAGCTCATATCTAGCTCATGGCATTATGAAAAATTCAGCATATTCATGAGTATAGGTCCTGAGAAGGGTTTCTGCTAGTGTGAGTTAATTCACACAGGCTATTCTGACAAGTGAATAAAAACTTCTGATACTCAAAATAAATGGACCCAGAAAATTGCAGAATGTACAAGATTATGCCCACACTAAAAGGATTTCTGCTTGCATTGATAATCTCTGCCTTTTATTAAGAACCAAAGGAACTCATTTGTTGTACTCTGAAAAGTATCTAAAAATATAACTGAAAAAAAGTTTCCCTATAATATGTAGAAGTCATTCACTCTATCTTACTTTCTATTTTGCATTATCTCTTTGGCTGCAGTTGTCTACAGGGCATTGTAAAAATTTCATGCTCCACTGTGCACTGATTATATTACAATATCCAGTTCACCATGATCCATCCACAACTCCTCCAAATGAGGCTCACAAAAGACACACAGCTTGGTGACAATGGAGCATATCATGATGGAAAGTCCAAGAATTGGGAACACCAGGACACATGGCCATAAAGCTTATTCAGTGTTACATACAGGAAATAATATGTGTCTAAAGGTATACACTGCTCAGAATGTTGGAGAATGAATGCTACCAATGAGTCTCCAAATCCCCAAAGAAGCAACATCAGTTCTCTATTTTGCTGACTGGTGAGTCCTTTTACATCTTAAGCAAAAAGAAAGAAAGAAAGAAAGAAAGAAAGAAAGAAAGAAAGAAAGAAAGAAAGAAAGACCATTTAAAAATCATTATCATTACCTATAATCTATATTTAATTTTAAATGAACCACTTTATTAATGCTCATGTACTACTATTTATGAAAATGTGTCATTCAAAAGTAACACTTTTAAAATATAATCAAATATAATAATAATTGAAAATTATATTCTGATACATTAAAATAGGTTCAAAACTTACAGGACATGAAAGAGACAAACTGTTATCTATATACATTTGGTTACCAAATTCCAATAGAAACTGAACAGGAGTTTCTATCCAGTGTCTGACACTGCAAACCATATCAAGACTTCCATCTGTGTTCAAGTGGATCAATTCACCTCTCTTGTCTCATTCTTCCTTTGTCTCTGCTCACTTCTCATTATCCTCTCATGGTAACTTTGAGTAAATACTTCTTGCATACCTCACTTAGATTGAAACTACAGAGTAGATAGGAATGCTGCCTCCTGTCTAATGTTTTGATTGGTTTTATTGTCTCTCTTTTGTAATGCAGATGTTTAAATTTTTGACTTGCAGAAAGCCTAAAAAAAATGACCATTAAAATAGTAATGAACCCAGAAAATGGATAGATAGAACTTTTACCTTATGTTCTAAGGATACTAAAGACACACACACACACACACACACACACACACACACACACAGAGAGAGAGAGAGAGAGAGAGACAGACAGAGAGACAGAGAGAGACAGAGAGTGAGCATGCTTGTTACTGAAACTGTCTTGTGATTCTGAAACTTCACCACCTCTGCAGTGACACACTTTCATCAAGGCCACATGTACCCCAACAAGGCCACAGATCTTAATCCTTTCAAACAATGTCAATCCCCATGCTCCTATGGGGACTATGTTCACTCAAATCACCACAGGGGTTCAAGTATAGCACCAAGTGTTTATATAGTAAGTGGTTTTTAAAACAAAGCTACGAACTGGTATCTCTTGTGACAGGAAACAGCAGTTTAACAGAAGCTAAGATAAGTGAGCTGGGGCACCTCAGCTTTTTATCAAGGTGGTCAGATTCTAGTTAAACCTAAAATGGCCTCAGTAAGAATACAAAATAGAGGACACACTGTGCTGCATTGCCGTATTACATACTCAAACTCACATAACAAAATACTCAAATCTTGTAATTCTCTCTTCTGTATTGCCTACACTCACTGTCTGCCAACCTTGTGAACTGCCTTGTCCATACTTAGAGATCTTTTTCTCCCTCGCTCCCTCTCTCCCTTTCTCCATCCCTTTCTTTTTCCTACTTCCTACCCCTTCTCCCTCTTGTTTGTATTGGTAACTTAACTGTCCCATTTTACCTGTTCCAAAGTGACTCCAGTATGCAGAAATTGCCCTTAGGTCTCACAATGTAGAACTCATTTAGAAATCTCTGGCTTTTTCATGTTTTCTTAATGACCTTCAATTGCTCACAGGATGTATAATTTATTCCGACCCTATATTCACTAATCCTCCTTTCTCAAAATAAATATTAACTCAGCCGATCTGTTAAAACAAGCCCAAATCAAGTCTCGTAACAAATGAACTCAGACAGACACAGAATGTTGAGAATAGGAGCATTTGGAAATTATCTTTATTTAAAAAATGAAGGTTCAAATCTTTCTTTTGCCTTAAAACATTTCATTGAACTTAGTTCAGCAAAGGGTTCCTCAAACTCTATCTACAGGCAATGATAATGTTATATGGGACAGACATTGAAGTCCTGGGTAAAAGGTATAACAGCAGAACTGTATTTAAATTCTATGTTTACTCTTGACTAACTGTGAATATCAGTAAAGTTACTCTTGACTAACTGTGAATATCAGTAAAGTCATTCTGAGGCTCAGATGAAGAGAAATAGTAGCACATCAAATTATCAACACTTTATTCCCTTTATGCTCCCTGACACACAATTTGCACTAAAGATTTCTTGTATTTTTCTAAGATACAAAAAGTAGAATATTAATGGGTGGAGATGGCATCCTTATAAATAGAGTAGGCCTGTCTCAATTCCAAGGGAGTCTGCTGTTCTATATCTGCCAACATGTAGGCTCAGTTGTACATGAAGACAGCATCACAGTCATTTTCTATCTTGACTTGTTCCAGCCTTGGTATGTTAATCCCGGGCTTAGTTGCTATCAACATAGGGAACTGGAGGAGGAGCCCTCAAGACCTCACTTGATCATTGAAAAATAATTTTTTGTTTGTGCTTTTGAATAGAAATGTGATTAGAAGTACCCATCCTCCTAGGTTAGGCTACTAAAGACATCTAGGCTATAAAAATGATATGTTAACATACCAATATCTAATGTACTGTCCAATATCAATATGTGGGAAGAGAACAAAGCCCATATAAAAGACAGTGGAGACAGAATTCCAGGTTTTGTTTGTTTGTTTGTTTCTTAAATCAAAACTAGGAATGTCACCGTGGTGCTTTGAATGAAAATTTTCTCCCTCATATGCTCATATATTTCTCTGTCTAGTTCTCAGTTGATGAATTATTTGGAAAGGATTAGGAGCTGTGGCCTTGTTGGAGGAGTTTAGAGTAGATGTGGCACTGGGTGTGGGACTTTAGATTTCAAAAGCCCACACCAGGCTAGATTGGTCTCGCTGTGTCTGTGTCGCTGTCGCTCTGTCTCTCTCTCTCTCTCTCTCTCTCTCTGCCTGCTGCCTGTAGATCAATATGCAAAGCTCTCAGCTACTTTTCTAACACCATACCTGGTGGAGGGCTACCAAGCTCCCTACCACCTACCACAATGCTGAAAGACTAACTCTCTAAAACTGTACTCAAACTCCAAATTAAATGCTTTCTTTTATGAGTTGTCCAGATCATAGTGTCTCTTTTCCTCAATAAAACAGCAATTGACACAGTCCTCTAGAACACTCTGAGAAATGGGTGTGTAGAGTTCCCTGTGTTGGACTACATTCCAGGAAAAGACAGTGAGCTCATCTAATGGATTCTCTAGGATAAACAAATTGAAAGAAGAAAGCAAAGCCTGCTGGGAAAGGGTTAAGAAAAGTGTTAACTGGAGACAGGTGGTTGTGGTGGTTAATTTGGATTGTTGATTTAACTAGATTTAGAGTCACCATGGAAATATCCCTTTGAGAGTATTTCAGAAAACTCTAACTGGTGGAAAGAAG
This sequence comes from Arvicanthis niloticus, assembly GCF_011762505.2. Lineage (NCBI taxonomy): Eukaryota > Metazoa > Chordata > Mammalia > Rodentia > Muridae > Arvicanthis > Arvicanthis niloticus. The sequence continues at coordinate 46,486,267 of NC_047664.1, read as the reverse complement.
ATTCACCCTTAATATGGATGGTGTATTTATTAGTCAGGGTTCTCTAGAGTCACAGAACTTATGGGTTGTCTCTATATAGTAAGTAAATTTGTTGATGACTTACAGCCTGTAGTCCAACTCCCCAACAATGATCAGCAGTAGCTGTGAATGGAAGTCCAAGGATCTAGCAGTTGCTCAGTCTCACAAGGCAAGCAGGCAAGAAGAGCAAGTCTTCCTTCTTCCAATGTCCTTATGTAGGTCTCCAGCAGAAGGTGTGGCCCAGATTAAAGATGTGTACCAACATGCCTGGATCTGGATTAAAGGTGTGTATTATGTTGCCTGGGCCTAAGCTTTTCGTAACAACTATGCTTCAAGATCTCCATGCCAAGACCAGGTCAGAAACTTGTATCTCCTAGCCTCAAGATCAGGATCATAGGTGAGCCTTCCAATTCTGGATTGTAGTTCATTCTAGATATGGTCAAGTTGACAACCAGGAATAGTCACTATAGATGGTATTATCCAATGCATTGAGATCCTGGAGCAAAAAAAAAAAAAAAAAAAAAAAAAAAAATTAAGTTGAATTGAGCAGCAGTATCCATCTCTCTTTGTTTTCTAACCATAGATGCATATAGTAAGAAAAAGAACTGGGCGGAGATGAGCAGACCCTATTTGCAATACTGCATTGAGCAGGGGACCATGAGACAGTGCAGTACAACTAATCACAGTTTATTGCAGGAATTTAAGAATAGGTTACACATACAAGATAAGTGGGCAGTAAACACTGCACTTGGTAGGTTTAGAAAAAATAAAAATAGGTCATCAAGTTGGGGCATAGGGAAGTGGAGTCTGATCCAGGAGGAATTAAAGGAGGTCAGTGAATTTGATCAAAACACATTTTTTAAAAATCTTCAAGAATTAATTTAAAATGAGAAATAAAAGAATGGCATAACAATAAAATAATCATATTACTCAGCAGTGTTGGAGGTCTCAGGATTCTCCTTGTTGTTTCCACTGAATAGAATATCCTCCTACTTCCTTCCCATTGATGAGACAAGGCACCATGCTAATGCTTTAGAGCAAACCAGATAGACCCCTAAGTCCTTAGTGTGCTAAATACTATTGTTGTATCAGCCTCTGTAGTAGATGCTTCAAAGGGCAAAATCATAATATTCTCATGACTCCTTCAGTGAGTGCAAGCCAGAAAGAGCTGGCCATCATGGCCCTTGAGTAAGAATTCACTGCCGATTGTTGAAAAGGACAAAAACATTGCAATGGTGGAAGGAAATTCTTCTGTATTTAGACAAAGTCAAAAGCAACTGAGGCAATTATGGAAAAGTTTCAAGTGTCTTAGAAATCGTCAAGAAAAATAATTTTTTGGCCTCTGCGGGACCTTCAAATGCAGCCTCCGTAAAGCATCATTAACCCTGCATGGGCCTAATGAGGTAACTCCACATCATCCGGTTATTAAACAAACAAAAAGGTCTGCTCTCATTTCCCAGAGAGCTCTCCAACTCACATGCCTTCTCATGAGCTCAAATTAAGGAATTAAATATTCTGACATCTTGTACCACCGTGTATTCAAATTCTTAGACGGAGTTGAGGACAGAGGAAGCAAGAAGAGGTATGCTAATTATTTATTTTTCTCATCAACAACTACTCAGTAGTGCTGTTTTGATAAAGAGGACATAAAATAGAAACAGATTACACTATTCTTGGCCCCTAGTAGTAGGATATAGTAGAAAAAAATATAGAAACAGACTATTAAGAAAAAGGCAAAATTATATAAGTGCCTGTTGGCTATTTTTCCTTAATAATTTACCACACTTTTTGAAACATGGTCTCACTATGAAGCTCTGGTTATCCTAGATCTTACTGCATGGGCTAGAATGCCCTCAAATTCATAGCGATTCACCTGCCTCTGTCTCCTGAGTACTGGCATAAAGACCTGTGTCAAATACCCAACCCCATTATTCTCTTTCCAAATACAATTTCCTGGCAGGGAAATGTGTTATTTCAAAATATCCTCTTGGGGCTGGAGAGAAGGCTCAATGGTTAAGACCACTGGCTGTTCTTCCAGAGGACCCAGGTTTAATTCCCAGCACCTCATGATAGCTCACAACTCTCTGTATTTCCAGTTTCAGAGAATCTGACACCCTCACACAGACATGCAGGCAGGCAGAACACCAATGTACATACAATAAAAGTATTTTTTAAAAATCCTCTAAAAAAAATCTCAGGGATCTGGAAGGAATTGTAGAAGAATGTCATCAAATTATAGAATATGAAATAATCTTAGATAAACATGTTTGTTTGTTTTACAAAATTCAGAAGTGGGCAATTACACAGCATGTGTATGATCAACAGGTTTCTAGTGTGACAAAACTGATATGTTTGGTAGTAAATAGGAACCAGAGTCAGGAGCCTAGGAAGGTTTCCCATCACACATTCCCTTAAGTAAGGTAGTTCTTAATATATGATGTGCAGGACCAATCAAAAAGTAAGGTAATTCATAAAGTACCAAGTCTTATGAAAAAGTGTCAGTTGAGTGAACCATGAGAGCTTCTAGATTTCTCAGCTACAGCTTCTGCCCTCTCTTCTCCTTTGTTCCTTTCTCATGACTGCAGTGTCACAGGGCTGGAAGTATTTCTGCTTACATATTGTGGCACCCAATATCCTGTCCACAATTCCCATATCCTCCTATATTTTTTCAAATTCATAAAACCAAAGTCCCCTATGAATAATGAACCCCAAAAAATTATTCCCTATTTTCTCTCCACCCATATGTTAATGTTTCTTTCTCTCTCTGATTTATTCTTTGTTCTCAGGGTCTTTGGTGTCCACTCTTGTCTTCCACATTCTGAGATGTCTTGCTGTGGTCTTCCACATTCTGAGATGTCTTGCTGTGGCTGGAGCATGATATTCCTGAACATTCCAAAGAGAGTTATCAAAAGACAAATGGAAGGCTGGAAATAGCTGCTTCAGATGAGTATCCAGATAAGTTTTCAATTGGTAGATTTCAACTCTGTCCAAATACTTAACCAAAGACACAAACAACAGGAAAACAAGACCAGGCCAGGCCTGTGTGCTGAAATAAACTCAAAGCAACAAAGACTGGCAGGCAAATGCTCTTCTCTTATCCAGCCACTCTCTGATAGTAGCTTGAAATTGGACACGTGAAAGTGTTTACATTTATGAGAATTGGCCACTACTATAAATCACAGTGTTTGGGTTGGCCCTGTTTGAGAGGCCTTGTTAAACTGTTGCTGACAGTAATGCTTGAAAGTCTAAGGAAAGCTAATGTTTTACTGTTCTTTCTGGTTTAAGTGCTTAAAAAAAAGTTTTCTTGTTTCTGAGAATTCTAAGGATGTGTCATCACACAGTGAGATGCTTCCTGAAGCCATGGTTCTTTCAGTTTATTAAAACATCCGTACTCAGGGTTCTGGCCAGCAACCTTCTGTTCTTGTTTCCTATAAGGTGCTATCTTCAAAGTGGTTTCATGGCCTCCTGCAGCAGTGGTTGCAGAGACAAAGGTATAACTGCCAATCAGAAGGTTTCCTTAATCTTGTAAGACCTTAGCTGAAATGGAGCCTGATTCTTGTCTTAGGTAAAGTAAAATATTTTACTCAGGACAATCCAGTATGAAGCAGAGTAGAAGTATTTTTTTAAAGTCGTTTTGATTTTAATTATATGTATGTGTCTGTGTGTGCGTATGAACTTGTGAATACTGCTGCCTTTGGAGGCCAGCACCTAACCAGTGTGGAGTTAGCAGTAATAAGTAGTTGTGAGCCATCTTACTCTGTTATGAGAACTAAAATCTTAGCTTTTATTCAAGAGCAGTGCATATGTTTAACCACTGAGCCTTCTTGCCAGCCCATGGATTTCACTAAAATGGTCAAAAAGCACTCCTGGAAAGAATAAAGCATCTCAGAGTGCAGAACTGTGGATTTCTTCAGGAAGACTCTCAGTTTACTAATAGACATACTAACATGGTTTTTAAGAACTGGTATTAAATAATCCCAAAGAAAAGAATAAGTCACATCAAATATGGAAATATGGATATGAACTTGTTAAAGGAGATTTGCAGTTAAAATTCAGCCATATGAGGGACCATTTCTCTCTCTCTCTCTCTCTCTCTCTCTCTCTCTCTCTCTCTCTCTCTTTCTTTCTCTCTCTCTCTCTCCTCCCTCTGTCATACATAAACACACACACAGACACACACAATAAGTGAGATTTTTAGCATGGTTCCATTAAGGTAATTATAATATGATAAAGTGCAAACAGATACCACCAACTTTGCAAGGTAGTTAGGACATGCTTTTTTACAGTAAATATGGGTGCCATAGATTTCCAGAAAATGGTAGGTTTATAACTGAGAAAAGAGAAAAAAACCTGTGCAAATTACATCGAGATTCTTGAGTCTCATCTGTCTATAGGACTCATGGGCTCTGTGGTACAGGGCTCCTCTCCTTCCCCTGACCCATAATGCTACTTGTTTTTCTAATCTTTCCCACACATACCAGTATTGTGGGTTGGCCAATGTAATTCCAGGATCACTCTTCTAAAAGGATATCATTCAAAAATATAATAAATAAATTGGCAACATTATTTACTTGGATTAAAGGATTATGACATCATGTGTAACTAGGATGAGTAGCTAAGGGTGAGAACAGGAGGAAGCTGACAATGCTCTTGATGAGGATATAGGTGCTTTGAACATTTTTCTTCTGCTTTCCCCTCCTTTCCTCTCCTCCTTCCCTTCCAAATAAAGCTTTCCCAAGGTGTTTTCTTCCTCACTTTACTTCCAAGCTTCTCGTACCCATAGTCCAGTGGGTTAAGCAGGTTCCACTTCTAGTAATCAAAGCTGCCTCCCTAGGACCTGGATCTTCAGTTACTGTTACTTTCTTGTTCAGAAGTCATTTTTCTAAAATTCTTTCCTTGGCCATCATGGCTGTTCACAACTGTGGCTAGCAGCCAGAAGTTCTGATTGATCTCATTGTTTGGTTGGATTGTTTTTCTACTCAGAGTTCCTAAATACAGTTTCTCAAGGAATCTGGAATGGGCACCTGCCACTGACTTTGAAACCCCTTTTTATTATAACTGATATTTTTCTTTGAGAATGTGGTATCTCCTGCAGTAGAGCCCAGATGAAAAGGAATAAGCTGTCTTGAACTCAGGATTCTTTATAGACCTGTCTACAAAGGAGGTGTTATATAGGAAGAATGACCTCCCTACTTGTTCTTCAGGGAACACCTGATGCAGTCTGAAGATATTTTTGATCTTTATACTTAGAGGGGCACTGTGTCTAGTAGTTTGAGTTCATAGCTGTTGATAAATGTCCTACAATGTATCCAAAACCTCATATCTTAGGTTTACAAAACATCATGACCAAAAAGTCAGTTAAAGAAGAAAGGGTTTAATCAGCTTGCAAATCCACACTGCTGTTCATCATCAAAGGAAGTCAGAATAGGAATTCGAACAGGGCAGGATACTGGAGGCAAGCATTAATACAGATCCCATGGAAGGGTGCTACTTACTGGCTTGTTCCACCTGACTTGCTCAGCTTGTTTTTTATAGAACCCAAGACCACCATCCCAGGAAAGGCACCATCCACTATAGGCTAAGCCCTCCCACACTGATCATTAAATGAGAAAATAACTTACAGGTGGATCTCATGGAGGCATTTGTTCAACTGAGGCTTCTTCCTCTCTGATGACTCTAGTGTCTGTCAAACTGACACAAAAACAGCCAGTACCAATAGATTCAATTGAAATAAAATATCTGATTGAAATAACAATATGCTGAATTGGGAAACATCAGTTTTAGACAGTGGATTGTCTTGTGTCTATCTCTCACTGTGTCATAGAAGCTCACTGGCTAATGAGAATAAAAGTTGGTTGTGATTGTGTAGTTCTTAGAGGGGTACCTGATACAGAGGTAGGAATATAAGTCATTATTGTCTCACTGCCCACAACCCCAGTTACTCTATAGTGTTATACAGTTTTCTTACACACAAGTACCTAGGCTTCTGTTTCTCAAAATGCCTCTGAGTCTTTGCAGTACTTCTTTTCTACAAAATGGGAACTCTAAAATGGCAGAGTTCATAGCAATCTGAACACTCAGTAAGTTGGGCAAGTAAAATATTTAGCAAAATACCTAGCAGCTAGTCATCATTTGGCAGATCTGAGGCAGCAATAGTAAACCAGTATCAGGGTCTTCAGCACTGGTAAGAAAACAGGAAGCAAGAATATTCTTTGTATATAAGAGACTGAGGAAACATTGTCAAACTACTTCCTACTTTCTGTGTGTATAGTTGTTGCTAGACTTTTGCCTATATTGTGGGTTCTCTTTTCCTATCATCCTTCTCTATCCTTATTCTTTCCAATACCCCAACACTAAGTAGGAGAGAAAGATTAAAGGGGATAGGGAATGTTGATCTCCTATAGACCACTCTGGCTTATTAGGGGCATTGAGCTCCTTGGGAAAAGTTTGATCTTTGTTATCAGGATATCTCCAACCAGCCACCAGCCACAAGCCACCAGCCACCAGCCACCAGCCACCAGCCACCAGCCACCAGCCACCAGCCACCAGCCACCAGCCACCAGCCACCAGCAGAGGCAGCAGGGAATGCAGAGGCATCAGGGGCAGCAGCAGCAGCAGCAGGCAACCCTGTCCAGATGCTAGCATTTTTATAGCTTCTCAAGGGTCACCAGAATTCCATAACATCAATCATTTGTAGAAACTATATGCAGCTGGAAAAATCATGCCCCTTCCAGGACAAGAGGCAAATTATAATCTGCTTCTGTGGACAATCAAACAACCCCACATCCCACAGCCAGGATTAAAACAAAAACATATTCCTATAGCATTTTGTATCTAAAGAGACCAAGATTCTTGTTATATATTCTATCAAAGGTCCATGTATTCAGTTGAAATGGACTGATTTAAGTCAAGTATACATTTAATCCATTCTCTATAACAACAACAGTCAATCAAATGGAACACTGCAGTGTTTATAAATTGATTCAAGAAGCATTAAAGAAATGAAGAAACAGGGTTAAAAATGAATACAGAACAGAGGACACAGGAGCTATTGCTGTGAGAAAATGTGCTCCATTAGCTGGGACTCAGGAGTCCAAGCATCTTGCTACTCTAATGATTCTGCAGAGCTTCCTGGTGTTATCATTCCAATTTTTTGAAACCTGAGCAAACCAAAGAACAGAAAAATTGAGTGAAGTGCTCAAGGACACATGGACGCCAAGCCCAGAATAGAACTAATGTCTGTTGGTTTCCCGTTCAGCTGTGACCTTTACCAATACACCTTATTTAAAGCAGTCTGGTTGGCAGTGGCTAATGGCTTTGATATTCTTGAATCATTAATACTTCTTTCTGAGTAATACTCTTGGCAAAATTGCTTGTTTTCCAGAGTGAGAAGTATTTTTTCTTTTTGCAAATAGTGTCCATAAATAGTATTGATTCTCAATCGTAAAACAAACAGCAACAATAAAAAAGCCTAACTAAAATAATTGAATAAATTTAAACTTAAAGTGTGTTTAGGCTATAGTCAAATTATATCAAAGCACATCATAGCAATATCATGAATTTTGGAAGATAGGAAAGTTAGATAAAACAAACTGAATATCAAGTAATGGTTTTTACAAAACTTGGAAATGGAGTTCAGACTGTTAGCTAGGAGCTTGAATTTCTGCCAGAAAAATGCAGTACACCTTGGCATCTTGCCCTGACCTCACAATCCTGAGCCCTGGCTTACAGCTCATGCTACAGCTAACTCATTTCCTCCAGCCCAATCGATAGCTTTATAATAGCAGTGCATCCTGCCCCAAATCACTTGCAAACCACTAAGATACACTTTCACTATTTATTTTCTGACTTATGACACAGAAGAGCAAGGTCAGTTGATTCTTTCAATGATGCTTCTGAAATAAAAACTTTCACTGCAGTCTTTAGAGCCATTGTAAACCAGTGCTCAAAAAGAGCAACCTTAGCAAACATGGTGGGTTAATGAATTTAGTTTGTCCATAACTTTATCTATATGTACATCTATCTCTCTATGTACGGTAAAGATTGTCTAATTCATTAGTAATTACTTAAGAGGTCTATGGTCTTACATGTACAAAATATAAAATCTATGTAAGTTAGACACTTAATGAAATGCATATTAATAAAGGTTTTCTGATAACTAATTGGTCACTTTTCAAAACATAATAGCTATTTTATAATCAGAGTGATTATTTTTGGTCATATTATGGTGATGAGAATCCTTTCTCTGGTAGGAAGGGTACATGTCAAGGAGCTCTAGATAATGAGCCTGAGATTAAAGGATAGCCAACAAAGACAGTCTTGGCATCATAAGATAGTATGAACAGAAAGATGGAGAGAAGTTGAAATTGTTGTACATACTCTATTCACTACCTACAATCTTCTTGGTGGGCAGTATTGTCCTAAGCTACTGGACTACCACTGCCACATAAACCTTCACCATCAGAGTCTCAGCAACTGATGAGAGCAACTAAAGAGAAAAGAGCTATCTATCAGTAGATCAGTGACCTGAAACATCTATCTCATTGTCAGTCACTACTGTCAGGATCCTCACATGTGCTGTTATCTATTTAACACCACTTTCCAAACCAGATACAACTGCTTGCTTTCTCAGGACTCCAAGAAATGTGTGACAGAGTCAGAGTTGAAATATACCGTTCCCAGACTTATTTCTCATCAAATGCCTTGTTTGAAAATGATGAATTGGGCTGGGTCAGATACCTGGCTTGTTTGCTTTGTGAAGACAACTTGTGCTGAACCTTCCTAGAGCAGCTTGTAAGAACCCTCCCCCCACAACCCTAAGCTCCCAAACTGCAACTTAAAGCCTTAGGTACTCTGGGCCCATCAAGCATCCAAACCCTGCCCTTCTGGAAAACCACTCTAATCTGCCCTCTCCTGGTCCTTTAGGCTGGGGTAGACACTCGGCAGTCTGCTCCCATGAAGACACCATATCCTGAACCATCTTGTAGCAGTAGTGGAACCACTGCACTCAGAGCAGCAGGATTTCAGGATCCCAAAGGAACCCTGAGTTCGAGGAGCTCTTCCACCCAGAAGCTCAGGATCATAGGATTACAGAGACATCTGGATTCTGAGGAGTTCTGACACAAGCAAGATATCTGGAAAGGCAGTCTCCAGTCAGAGACAGTGAGTGCAGAGAGCACTAGAGTTAACCAGATGGTGAAAGGCAAGGGCAAGAATATAAGCAACAGACACCAAAGTTACCTGGCATCATCAGAGCCCAGTTCTCCTATCATAGCAAGTCCTGGACACCCCCATCACACTAGAAATGGAGGATTCAGATTTAAACTCACTTCTCATGAGGATGATAGGGGACTTGATCAAGGACATAAACAACTCCTTTAAAGAAAAACAGGAGAACATAGGTTAACAGGTAAAAGCCCTTAAGGAGGAAACACAAAAATCCTTTAAAGAATTGCAAGAAAACACAACCAAATGGGTGAAGGAATTAAACAAAACCATCCAGGATCTAAAAATACAGGTAGAACCAATAAAGAAATCTCAAAGGGAGACTACCCTGGAGATAGAAAACCTAGGAAAAAAATCAGGAGTCATAAATGCAAGCAAGCATCACCAACAGAATACAAGAGATTGAAGAGAGAATCTCATGTGCAGAAGATACCATGGAAAACACTGACACAACTGGTAAAGAAAATGCAAAATGCAAAAAGCTCCTAACCCAAAACATACAGGATATCCAGGACACAATGAGAAGACCAAACCTAAGGATAATCGGTAAAGATGAGAGTAAAGATTCTCAAATTAAAGGGCCAGTAAATATCTTCAACAAAATTATAGAGGAAAACTTCCCTAACCCAAACAAAGAGATGCCAATGAGCATACAAGAAACCTACAGAACTCCAAATAGACTAGACCAGAAAAGAAATTCCTCCCATCACATAATAATCAAAACATCAAATGCACAAAGCAAAGAAAAAATACTAAAAGCAGTAAGGGAAAAACATCAAGTAACATATAAAAGAAGACTTATAAGAATTACACCAGACTTCTCACCAGAGACTATAAAAGCCATAAGTTGCTGGACTGATATCATACAGACCCTATGAGAACACAAATGCCAGCCCAGATTACTATACCCAGCAAAAATCTCAATCTCTATAGATGGAGAAATCAAGATATTCCAAGACAAAACCAGATTTACACAATATCTTTTCACAAATCCAGCCTTACAAAGGATAATAGAAGGAAAACTCCAACACAAGGAGAAAACCTACAACCTAGAAAAAGCAAGAAAGTAAACTTTCAACAAACCCAAAAGAAGATAGCTACACAAACATAATTACATCTTTAATAACTAAAATAACACAAAGAAACAATCACTTTTCCTTAATATCTCTTAACATCAATGGACTTAATTCCCCAATAAAAAGATGTAGACTAACAGACTGGATATGAAAACAGGACCCAGAATTTTGCTATATACAGGAAACACACCTCAGTGGCAAAGACAGATAATCCTCAGAGTAAAGGGCTGGAAAATAATTTTCCAAGCAAATGGTCCTAAGAAACAAGCTGGAGTACTTATTCTAATTCTGAATAAAATCAACTTTCAACCAAAAGTTATCAAAAAAAGATTAGGGAGGACACTTCATACACATCAAAGGAAAAATCTACCAAGATGAGCTCTAAATTCTGAGTATCTATGCCCCAAATGCAAGGGCACCCACATACATAAAAGAAACTTTACTAAAATTCAAAGCACACATTGCACCTCAGACAATAATAGTGAAGGATTTCAACACCCTACTCTCAGCAATGGACAAATCATGGAAACAGAAACTAAACAGAGACACAGTAAAATTAACAGAAGTCATAAACCAAATGGATTCAACAGATATCTACAAAACATTTCATCCTAAAACAAAAGAATATACCTTTATTCTCAGCATCTCATGGTACCTTCTCCAAAATAGACCATATAATTGGTCACAAAGCAGGCCTCAACAGATACAAAAATATTGAAATAATCCCTTGCATTCTATCAGATCACCAGACTAAGGCTGGTCTACAATAATAACAAAAACAATGGAAAGTCCACATACATGTGAAAACTGAACAGTGTTCTACTCAATGATAAGTTGGTCAAGAAATAAATAAAGAAATTAAAGACTTTTTAGAATTTAATGAAAATGAAGATACCTCATACCAAAACTTATGAGACACAATGAAAGCAGTGCTAAAGGGAAAACTCATAGCTCTAAGTATCTACAAAAAGAAGTGGAGAGAGCAGACTAGCAACTTGACAGCACACCTAAAAGCATTAGAACAAAAAGAAGCTAATATACCCAAGAGGAGTAGACGGCAGGAAATAATCAAACTCAGGGCTGAAATCAACCAAGTTGAAACAGAAAGAACTATACAAAATATCAACAAAACCAGGAACTGGTCCTTTGAGAAAATCAACAAGATAGACAAACCCTTAGCCAGACTAACCAAAGGGTGCAGAGACAGTACTCAAATTAATAAAATCAGAACTGTAAAGGGAGATATAACAACAGAAACAGAGAAAATTAAAAAAAATTGTCAGATCCTACTACAAAGGCCAATACTCAACAAAACTGGAAAATCTAGATGAAATGAATAATTTTCTAGACAGATACCAGGTATCAAAGTTAAATTAGGAGCAGAAAAGCATCTAAACAGTCCCATAACCCCTGAAGAAATAGCAGCAGTCATTAAAAGTCTCCCCACCAAAAAAAAAAACCCTAGGACTAGATAGTTTTATGCAGAATTCTATCAGACCTTCAAGGAAGACCTAATACCAATTCTCTTCAGACTATTACACAAAATAGAAACAGAAGAAACACTACCCAATTCATTCTATGAAGCCACAATTACGCTCATACCTAAACCTCACAAAGACCCTACAAAAAAAAGAGAACTTCAGACCAATCTCCTTTATGAATATGGATGCAAAAATACTCAATTAAATTCTCACAAACTAATCCAAAAACACATCAAAACAATCATCCATCATGATCAAGTAGGCTTTATTCCAGGAATGCAGGTTTGGTTCAATATTCAGAAATCCATCAATGTAATCCACTATATAAACAAACTCAAAGAAAAAAAAAAAAAACCACATCATCATCTCACGAGATGCTGAGAAAGCATTTGACAAAATTCAACATACCTTCATGGTAAAAATTTTGGAAAGATCAGGAATTCAAGGCCCATACCTAAACATAGTAAAAGCAATATACAGCAGGGCAGTAGCCAACACCAAACTAAATGGAGAAAAACTTGAAGCAATCCCACTAAAATCAGGAACTAGACAAGGCTGCCCATTCTTTCCCTACCTATTCAATATGGTACTGGAAGTCCTAGCCAGAGCAATTAGACATCAAAAAGAAGTCAAAGGGATACAAATAGGAAAGGAAGATGACAAAAATATCACTATTTTCAGATGATATGATAGTATACTTAAGTGACCCCAAAACTTCCACCAGAGAATTCCTAAACTTGTAAAAAAAAAAAAAAAAACTTCAGCAAAATGGCTGGATATAAAATCAACTCAAACAAATCAGTAGCCTTCCTGCATTCAAAGGATAAACAAGCTGAGAAAGAAATTAGGGAAATGACACCCTTCACAATAGTCACAGATAGTATAAAACACATTGGTGTGAATCTAACCAAGCACTGTGAACAATCTGTATGACAAGAACTTCAAGTCTCTGAAGAAGAATTCTAAGATCTCAGAAGACTGAAAGATCTGTCATGCTCATTGATTGGCAGGATTAATATAGTAAAAATGGCCATCTTGTCGAAAGCAATCTACAGATTCAATGCAATTCCCATTAAAATCTCATCTCAATTCTTCACAGAGTTAGAAAGAGAAATTCTCAAATTTGTTTGGAATAACAAAAAACCCAGGATAGCAAAAACTCTTCTCAACAATAAAAGAACTTCTGGGGGAATCATCATCCCTGACCTCAAGCTGTACTACAGAGCAATAGTGATAAAACCTGCATGGTATTGGTACAGAGACAGGCAGGAAGATCAGTGGGATAGAATCGAAGACCCAGAAATAAATCCACACACCTATGGTCACTTGATCTTTGACAAAGAAGCTAAAACCATCCAGTAGAAAAAAAAAAGCATTTTCAATAAATGGTGCTGGTTAAACTGGAGGTCAGCATGTAGAAGAATGAAAATCAATCCATTCTTCTCCTTGTATAAAGCTCAAGTCCAAGTGGATAAAGGACATTCACATAAAACCAGATACACTGAAACTAATAGAAGAGAAGGTGAGGAAGAACCTTGAATACTTGGGCACATGGGAAAAGTTCCTGAACAGAACACCAATGGCTTATGCTCTAAGATCAAGATTTGATAAATGGGACCTCATAAAATTGCAAAGTTTCTGTAAGGCAAAGGACACTGTCAATAGGACAAAACATCAACCAACAGATTAGAAAAAGATCTTTACTAATCCCACATCCGACATAGGACTAATATCCAATATATACAAAGAACTCAAGAAATTAGACTCCAGACAACCTAATAACCCTATTAAAAATGGGGTACAGAGCTAAACAAAGAATTTTCAACTGAGGAAACTCGAATGGCTGAAAAACACCTAAAGAAATGTTCAGCATCCTTAGTCATCAGGGAAATGCAAATCAAAACAACCCTGAGATACCACCTCACAACAATCAGAATGGCTAAGATCAAAAACTCAGGTGATAGTAGATGCTGGCGAGGATGTGGAGAAAGAGGAACACTCTTCCATTGTTGGTGGGATTGCAAGCTGGTGCAACCACTCTGGAAATCAGTCTGGTGGTTCCTCAGAAAACTGGACATAGCATACCTGAGGACCCAACTATACCATTCCTGGGCATATACTCAGAGGATGATCTAACATATAACAAGAACATATGCTTCACTATGTTTATAGCAGCCTTATTTATAATAGCCAGAATCTGGAAAGAACCCAGATGTCCTTCAACAGAGGAATGGATACAAAAAATGTGGTACATTTACACTGTGGAGTATTACTCAGCTATTAAAAACAATGAATTCTAGAAATTCTTAGGTAAATGAATGGAACTAGAAAATATCATACTGAGTGAGGTAACCCAATCACAAAAGAACACACATAGTATTCACTCACTGATAATTGAATATTAGCCCAGAAGATAGCAATACCAAAGATTCAACTCACAGACCACATGAAGCTCATGATGAAGGAAGACCAAGTGAGGGTGCTTTGGTCTTTCTTAGAAGGAGTGGCAGAATGCTCAAGGGAGCAAATATGGAGACAAAGTATGGGACAGAAACTGAAGGAGGGGCCATCTGGAGACCATTCCACCTGGGTATTCATCCCATGTGCAGTCACCAAAGGTAGATGCTGATGTAGATGTCAGGAAGTGCACGCTGACAGGAGCCTGATATAGCTGTCTTCTTAGAGATCTGACAGAGTCTGACATATTCAGAGGTGGATGCTCACAGCTAATCATTGAACTGATCAAGGGGTTCCCAATGCAGGAGTTGCAGAGAAGACTGAAGGAGCTGAAAGGGTTTGAGGCCCCCCCATAAGGAGAGGAACAATACCAACCAACCATAGTTCCCAGGGTCTAAACCACCAGCCTGGGAGCACATAGGGATACATCCATGGCTCCAGCTGTATATATAGAGGAGGATGGCCTTCTTGGGCATAAGTGGGAGACGAGATCCTTGGTCTCATGAAGGCTGGATGCCAAGTGTCTGGGAATTTGAGGGTGGGGAGGTAGAAGTGGGGGAGGATAGGTGGGAGCACATCCTCATAGAAGCAGTAGAAGGGAGGATGGGATAGAGGGTTCTTGACGGGGGGAGGGATTGGGTAAGGGGATAACATCTGAAATGTAAATATAATATCCAATAAAAAAAGAAAATGATGAATTAGCATAAATGATGCAGAGGGTAAATTAAACTTTGCTGACTAATTATCTGCAAGGTAGTGGGAAAGTATGTGAACTGACAGGTTCTTTCTGGAACCTTTGTTATTGTTCATTTAAATCTTTTAAATGAAAAATTCTATTTACAGATTCCAGTCCCTTTGAAAAGTAGTAGAATAATCATTTTAAACCAATAAACCAACCAACCAACCAACCAAACAAACAAACAACAACAAAAAACCTTTCAATCCTGTCTTGGATATTTCTTGCTGCTAAGAAACTATTATCAGCAAATTATGATTAAAATTGCTTTGAAATTAAATGTCTAATAGAAAATAGCTGTGTTTCCTCTTTATTTTTAAGGTATCTGCTTAGAGACATTGTTTCTCTAGTTACAAAACCTGTTGGTTTCTGGCAATTTTTCCTCTTCTTTTTATTTTACAGAAATATAGAGAACGATTTTTAAAGGAAAACCATGTAGAGGAGAGTCTATCTGATACAGTGGCCTTTGAAGTCTGATTATACTCAAAGAGTCTTAAAGTCTGTGTTAGAGGATTTATTTTTAAATTTGGAAAACACTCCAATACCTTTTATTTTTCACTACTTAAAAAAAATAGACCTATGTATTACATGTAATATGATACAGTTTTTCAGCATGTGAAGAAATTTTAACAAGTGTAAAGAGCCATGCCCTCTGCCTACCCTTGTAGTGATGTGTAACCTAAACAGCCTCATAGAGACAGACACCCAAAATACTTTCCAGCCAGTGATTTGCCTCTGAAGACTAGCCCTGCCTTCATACCTGATAACTGACCCAGAGTTACCTGACAACTGCCAGGTATGCCTGACTCACTATAAAAGGAGCTGCTAGGCCTGTCTTTTCTCTCTTCTCTTGCTCCTTTTGCTCTTGATCTTCTTACACCCTTTCTACCCATCCCTTCTCTCCCTATTTCCCTCTGCCCTCTTTCTCCACATGCTCATGGCCAGCCTCTTATCTTCCTCCTCTTCCTCCTCTTCCTCCTCCTCTTCCTCCTCCTCTTCCTCCTCCTCCTCCTCCTCCTTTTTCTTCTCTCTCTCTCTCTCTCTCTCTCTCTCTCTCTCTCTCTCTCTCTCTCTCTCTCTCTGCCTTTCTCTATCTCTATACTGTTCTAGAACACCATGTAAATGGGTATATAATAGATAACTTTTCCTTAAGGATTCTTTTGCCCAAATACAAGGCTTTTGGAAACTTTCCAAGTTATGTTTCTGCAGAATATGTTGTTTTTTTATTGCTGGTAGTATTCTATAGAATGAGTATGCCATACTCCGTGTCCACAACCTATTGAGCACTTAAGTTGTTTTTAGACACTATGCATAAAGATGTTATCAGTATGTTGTTTATGTTTCTTTTAGTGGAACCATATTTTTACTTCAAATTTACTATTATTAGTGATGGAATGAACCCCTCATGATTCCCTTTAGAAGAGGTTTAAGTGACTCATATCAATTGTAATATTAAATTATTATAAGTCAAAAGTCCAACTAGCAATCCTGCTTTAAAAACTCTCATACTTAATCAGAGAATGAGGCACAACTATGTAACATAAATGCTATTTATCAGAACCCACTGATTATTTCAGGTGTGTTGTGGAATACACTGAAAAGTTTTATAGTATGTAATTAATATGTATCACATTTGACACATCCCAAAGATAAAATATCATAATCAAACTATTGCAAGCTAAAGGTATATCTAATAAAGTCAAGGTCTCTGCCATCCTCCCATTCCATTTTAAGTAATTAAGATTTCCATTTGGCATATCAATACTTTGTTTCAAATGTCATAGTGGAAATGTCACTTATTAGATTGAAAAGGAACATGACTTTCAAAACCACAACTTCAGAAACTCAGAAACAGTGTGAATTTGGGACAGTGGCCCTGAATTCTATAAAGTTGTCTTCACAAGTTTTCAGATAGAATAAAAAAAAAAATCCAGACTTATACATATATCTTCTAGGAGCATTCTCTCTCCTTCCTTGTGCCTTCTCTACTTCAGGAAGAAATGCATGAATTTGGCTGTATGTACAATTTGTTCTAGCAATACTTTAGAATGCATACTGAAAAAGATGCACAGGTATTTTTGAAAATTCACACTCAGGACCTTCTAGAGGCTTTAGAATTTTCTGTTTGGCAGAAAGCTTTACTGGAAGATGGCCATTGGAGGTAGGATTCTTGGATCAGTTGTTTTGGACCATGAGGCAGAAAGTTCTTCATCAGCTCTGCATATAAAAGTCATGCTTTATGTTTCTGATGCTGACTTGTTTCTACGTGACTGAGCTCCAAGAGCTGCTTCTTTTTCTCTCTCTCTCATGTACGTGGATGGATTACAGACTCACCTAAACATTTTTAACATTTATTTTTTTCTTGATAGATTTGGCTATTATTATTATTATTTTATCCCAACCACATTTAACTTCTAGTTTTTCTTCTTCTTTTCTTTCTTTTTCTTCTCTTCTCATCTCCTCTAGTCTTCCTCCTCCTCTTCCTTCTCCTCCTCCTCCTCCTCCTTCTTCTTCTTCTTCCTCTCTCTCTCTCTCTCTCTCTCTCTCTCTCTCTCTCTCTCTCCCTCTTTCTCATTCTCATTGTGAAAATACTTTTTCTGAAATAAAAATATTTCAGAGTTCAGGTTTATTAAATATAGGATAGAAGGAAAAACTAAATGGTAATAATTATAACTCTGCTATATAGCCATTCTTCTAGGTCACCTGTTCATTTACCTACTCCCTACCCCTTCTTATTACTGTGTTTTGGGCAATTAACTGTCTTACTTGCCCATATCATGACACCCTTCCTGCGTTTTCACACATTTGTTGCTGATGTTGACTTCTGAGTCATACCAAGGTAACAAAACCTACTTATCTTTTAGTTGCTACAATCCATAGAACCACAGAGGATAGGTATATAGTAAGAGGACTAGAAGGAATAGACAGATCTCATTAGAAGAGGAAAGTAGACGAGGTATATGTAGATGGGATGGGGCTGGATGGGAAGAATTAAGTAAGGATAGGAAGAAGGGAAGCGGGTACAGGAGGGAATATAGGGGAAGAAATATGGTGCAAGATAGCTAAGATTAAGGGATATTTGATGGATAGTATAAAAATGTAAGACAGTAGAAACTTCCATATATATATATATATGTATATATATATATGTATACACACACACACACATATATACACACACACACACATATATATATACATATATGAAATCTCAATGAAGTTGCCAAATAACAGGGGGATAAAGTCCCAGCAGGCCATCTCTTGTCACCAAATGAAGCTTCCAAAACTGAGATTCGGTTGGATCTAATGGAATGTTGGTCAAAGGTGTTCCACGAGATCTTCCATGCAACCCAAGATTGTGCTTGCAAGAATATAAGTTGTTCTTCATAAACTGACAGCAAAGCCCCATTGCTGAAGACAATGCCTACACAATTTATTGACGAGAGATGTTGAGCTGGTGCCTACACAGAGCCCTCATCCCTACATTTCAGCATCCCTCTAGATTTTCTTAACCAAATGGTTATAGAAGGCCACTTTGCATGTCCCAAATATCTCAGTTCAATTTTTAATCTTCAGGGTGAAGTATTATGAATTCAGACCAAGAGCAATTAAGAAGTTATTAAACCATCAGAACTCAGTCATCGTGAATGGATTATTCCACTGAAGCAGTGATGAGTTGTCTACTAAGTGGATCAACTCTAAAAGCCAGTCAGACTCTGCCTCTTGAATACATCCTCATGATATGATACAACATGCTTCTTCAGGACACTACAGAAAAGCAAGGAAATTCTCATCAAGTTCAGTCTTTTGAACATGAACTTTCCAGAGTCTGAAACTTAGAGGTGAATTAACTTATTTTTATTAGCTATCTGATTTCTGATATCCAGTAATAGCAATAGTAAAAGAACTAAGATAAGTGGTATGGCTATTTCAAACAATTTGCCATATCACATCGTAAATTATGCAGCTTAGAACATAACTATTTAAACACATACACAGAGATAGGGGAGGGACTGGCTAGGTATAGAAACAGATGATCTCTGCTATGACACAAATCAATAGAATATTTCATAGCAGCCAAGTACATACATAAGAAAAAATTTCAATCCCCCTCCAATGTGCACTTCTATCAGCAAATATGTATACTGGCAAGGAAGCTGCTGAGAGAAAATGACCCTAGAATCTACCTTTTATTCCATCAGTGACCAACAAAGGAGACTTTATATGATGAATTAGTATGACCATGGCAAAGGGTTTCAGGCAGTAGAGAACCCCAATGGCTATTGAGGAGGAGGGGATTAACTGAGAAAGAAAGTAGCGTGTCCAAGTAATCTGAAAGGGCAAAGATTAAACTATCAGCAAAATAATAGCAAACATCATATATGAGATTTTATTAGTCAACATTTTTAAAGCATAGAGGGTAAATTGTTTTAGTTATTCCATTTATGTAATCTACCATATCAGAATATAAATATTATAGCAAAACCACCAATATTCTTCTTTATGTATTAAATTTTAGATATCCAGGGTATATTTTCTTTTAAAAAGTGCCTTTATTTAGAGAAGCTTTTTTGTAATACATTTCCTGCATTTCATACAGCATCTTGGTTATGGCTAGCCATTCAACATCTTTGTACCACCCAGGACAGGATGTACCAAAGTTTCATTCATTAGACACTGCAGAAGGATTGATTAGAGATGCCCAGTTTCCCTCACATTCATTATTATGTGAGAAAGAGGCAGCCATGAGTTAATTCCTTTTGTACACATTTCAAATAAATCACTGTACAAAGGTAGATTTGTTTCTGTACTTGGAAGACAAATAACCAGACAGAAGGAAAACTATTTTACCTGTATAGAATTTTATATTAAACATAAAATTCTCAGATGTAAGTACCATAGAGATATTCTCATGTAAAGATTCATATAAGGTTGAACACTGGTTTGAGTAAAATATCCAGCAAATCATTCAGTTGGAAATTTATCTTGGAAAGTCTGATCCCAAACCCAAATAGTTTTGCTTACCCTTTCTTTCCTTGTAGAGTGGCAGCAGCCCCATATAGAACCACACTTGCTGACAATAAAAAGCCCTAGACAAATGCACAGATTTTTTTAGCCTGTTATCAGGGAAGATTCAATAGTGTCTGGCTAAGAAAATGTTATTTATTGAAACTGTCTTTGATCTATCTTTACATATATTAAATACAGTTATTGACCCATCAGAAAACCCAGAATGATTTTAAATAAGGATTTTCATTTTCTAAGTTATGTCATAATGGTTTGTCTTCCAGAATAAAATGACTGTTTTAGATGCAGGCAAAAGTAATTTCTTAAATCTGACCCAGATGTTGGATTGGTGAGCTTTACTATATGAGTCTAACTGAATTTTTTTTTTAAGCAGGATCTCTATTAG
Organism: Arvicanthis niloticus; assembly: GCF_011762505.2. Classification (NCBI taxonomy): domain Eukaryota; kingdom Metazoa; phylum Chordata; class Mammalia; order Rodentia; family Muridae; genus Arvicanthis; species Arvicanthis niloticus. Next base: position 46,465,861 of record NC_047664.1, on the reverse strand, counting down.
CAGAGAAACTAGATTTTGCACAATTTATTTATCAAATTGATGGGGGAAATAGGGTAAACCACACAGCTGGCTTGGAAAACAGAGTAAATGCTTTTTTCTTTAATAAACAATTAAAGTAGAAAATAATTTCTTCTTCAAAATAACAGAATAGGAATAGACAAAAATTGATCATGCCAAATTTGTTCTAAATTATCCTGCTATAAGTTGAAAGAGTCTAATAATATAAAGACCAGCAAAGTTCTTGTTGAGAACCGCACTAGCCCCACGTTCGGGTGGCCAAAAATGTCGCGGCCCAAGCAAAATGTTGAGGCCCGAGCTGACCCACGTTTGGGTGGCCACTGTATCCTGGCCCAAGCTGCCGCTCCGGTCCGAGCGTCGGGGTTCAGCAAGAGCGAGAGTGAGGACAGACTCGAAGAATGCAGACCAGACAGAGTGTAATTCAATCCCGTTTATTCTTCAGTCTAAGTCCTAAGTCTTGAGTTCCTAGTGCCTAGTCCCTAGCTCCTAGTCCCTCCAAGTTCCAAGTTACTTCTTCCAAGTTCTCTCCCAAGTGCCTGCTACCTGTCTTCTCTCTGCTGTGTCTGGTTCTCTGTTCTGTTCTGTCTCTGCCTTTTATATGTCTCACTTCTAAGCCATGCCTTTTGGTCACACCTTTAATCATGCCCTTAGGTCTTGTCTCTAAATCTTATCTCTAAATTACACTCTTAAGTCACACACCTTTAATCTCACACACCTTTAATCTCATGCACCTTTAATCTCAAGGTATCTAAACCAAGATTATCGGAGTGTGCTCAGCTGTTGTAGGCTATTGTAATCCAAGTCACATGTCAGGGTATATGGCTCAAGATGGCTGCAAAGCTGATAGCCGCTTTCTGCTAAAAGTCGGTCCCCAACAGTTCTGACACAAAGAGATGGTTGAGTTACTAACAGCTGTGACCATCCTTATATGACTACGTGTCCTGCATTTAGGATAAAGTAAATCTTTTTTATTCTTAACGAGTTATTGATAGATGTTAGTGTATTAGTTAATTTTTTCCTGTTGTGGTAAAACACCATAACCAATGCACCTTATATAAGAAAAGGCTGATCTAGGTTACAGTTCAAGAGAATAGTCTATGATAGCAGAGGTAGCAAGTGGAAGCGGCTGTGTCAGCATCCTGAGAGCACACATAAAACGCACAGAGGAAGCAGAGAAAGCACACTGAAAATAGCATAGGGATTTTGAAACCTCAGAGCCCACAGCATTGTGCTATAGTTCCTCCATCACAGATATACCTCCTAAATAGTGTCACCAACTGAAAACCAAGTCTTCAAATGCCTGAGAATATGGAGGTAATGTCACTCAAACAACCCCAATTAGTGAACTCAAAGTCCCAAGGTCAGTCTGTATTTTGCTAACTATGTCATTTTGCACAAGCTACTGAAACTGAAACATTTTTTTTTTTTTAGGGAGTTAATATTATCTTTTCACCAAATTACAAAAATAGGCAAATAGGCTCATAAAAAATAAAATAATCTATCACAATGTCTTATCCATGATAGAGACAACCAACAGTGATTTGATCCATACTGAGAACATATTTTCATATATATGAGCCTTGTTATCAAAATGTGATTGATAAATGGGTGTTTGATGCCTAGAACACACAGCTACTTCAAATCCCAACCTTATACAATTTCACTGTTATACCATTAATTTTCTATTACTTTCCTATTATAATAGTTAACAAATACTTAAATTATTGCCAGTAACATGAAAGTCATTGCTCATTGCTCATCTTTGGAGAGAATATGTATGTATGTATGTATGTATGTATGTATGTATGTGTATATGTATGTGTATATGTATGTGTGTGTACATATATATATTTATATATTGTATATACATATATACATATACTTATATATGCTAGTATACAGCAGGAAGGAAGAATTAAATTAGTGAAATCAGCATATGGAAAGTTTGGCCTTCTAAAATTGAGTAGTGACTTTCACCTTCAGTGCAAATGGAAAGGAATTTCCATTACAGTTTAAAAGAACACAAGCTTCATCATACTAGATTGCACATTGAAACATGCATTAGTTTTGAGCAGTTTCCTTTGTCAAATCCAATAGGAAAGAAGCTTTTTGTTGGATATGTAAACTGTATTCTAAAAACAAAACTAAATAAGACATTGCTTCTCTTAAAAATAAATACCATGCAGTAGAAATCAGACTTCATAATCAAGATAAACTCCAGTCCAGTTCAAATTAAATGGTGCTAGAAGAGTTGAATAGTCATTTGGGAAAAATTGCAAAAATAAGTTTTATCCCACACTATGCACAAAAATAAACTTAATAAGGTGAATTAGAGGATAAACACATGAAATTGCAGTCCCACTATGGGTGAAAAAATACTTTGTAACTATTATTAAAAATTCTAAGAATTAAATAACTAAGAATAAAATAAATTCTAAGAATAAAATAACTAAGAATAAATGAAAAAATAATAATAGAAATTTTGAAAACTATTATTGAAATTTAAGGGACAAAGGACTAAAAAGAATTCATTAATAATATGCAAATATTCCCAAAGACATGCAAAATCAATGTAACTCACAATTAAAAAGAAAAAAAACATAAGTTTCCTGAGACTACAGCGGGCAAATCCTCACTTCTCAGATTGGCAAATGTTTTAAGAAGATCCAGAAAATGATGCTGAAATAGCATTCAAATGAAGAATATTCAATCCAGATACAGACTTAAAGCCTTCATGAAATATTAATGCAAAAATCAATAACTGACCCAAAAATACAATGAAAAACTATAAACTCCTAGATGAAAACACAGGAGATGATCTGCATGGTTTCAGCTGTGGCTATGTCTTTTATGTAAATTCCCAAAGATGTAACCTAGGAAAGAAAATACTGACTGATAAACTGTATTTTCTCAAAATTTTTATCAAGAGAAGATGACAATTCAGAGACTAGAAGAAGTACTTGATTAAGACACATGCTAAAAATGATGGCTACCCAAAATACCCTTAAGCTTCATAATTAGAAAAAAAATTATCCAGACTAAAAAAATGGAAAATTGAATTTAACACATTTCAGCAAAGATACATAGATATCAAAAGCACATGAAAATAGATGCCACATTATATTCTATTAAAGGAACTGAGAACTCAAATAAGGTGTAGAAGGACATTCCTTCTAAACCTACAGAAATGACGAAAAACTAGCATCATCAAATGCAGATGAGGAAGTGGAAGAAGAACTTCTTCATTGTGCTGGGACCGCAAAATGACACCTTCAACACAGAGCATACACTCGAAATTTCAATTTCTGGCACAGCTAAAGCATACCTTTACCTTTCTATTTAGCAACTAACCTCCTTAGTTTAAGACAAAACTGCTTATATCTATACAAAACTTACCCAAGAAAATGTGCTTTATTTTTATTTGCTAAAATTTAGAAGCAATAAAAACATCTTTTGGAAGAATAAGAGATGAACATACTGTGGAATATCCAGGAAATAAAAACCTTTAGATGCTGAAGAGAAATGACCTACCAAGTAATGAAAAGGCTTAGAAGAAATTTGAATGCATATCACTAGGTAAAGCAAGCTAATCTGAAGTCATTGTTACCACATGAGTATACAGCCTACAACAGGCAAATTTGTGAAGACGTTATAAAGATGTATGACTGTCAGTGGTTGGGGATGGCAAGAGTTACATTTTAATTTTTTTAAGGAAACAGAGCTGAAAAGTTTAGGTAATGCAATGTGTATTGTACATAATGGTCATCTTATTTAGAGTTTGCACTACTGTAATAAAACATAGTGACCAAAACCAACTTGAGGAGAAAAGGAATTATTTTATTTTACAGAAAGTTGGAGGCAGGAACTGATGTGAAGGCCATGGAGAGTTGCTGCTTACTGTCTGTGTTGCTTGCCCTGCCTGTTTTCCTCTAACATCCAGGACCACAGGCCCAGACTTGGCATCACCCACAATGTGCTACGTGCCACATCAATCACTAATTAAGAAAACACACTGTATGCATAGGTGGATATATATGAGAAAGGGATCATTTCAAACTGTACTTTTTTTTTTGTAAATCTTTTGTGGATTTTTTTTATTCTTCTACTAAGATCTCATTACTAAAACAACTTTTAAATCTAGGTTTACAATGAATTAGAAAATTCCATGATATTCTTTCAGGGATATTCTTCAAATGAAAGATCTTGTTCATTTCTTAAAGCGGAAGCTAAGAATTTGGTTTTGAAGAATTTCTCCAGTACTTTTAACATGGCAAATTTTTACAAGACAAAAATTCACTGTTTAAACTGTCAACTTAAAAATAGTAGTTTTAATGTGTAAAATGTTATTATAAATAAAATGTGTGAAAGTCTGTGAACATGTTGCTTTCTTTATCTCTTCATCAGTAACTGCACTTGATTAATGACCTATTAAGCAGCACCTTGACACTGACTTCCTTTGCCTTTCAGGTTGAAGGTAACCATCAATACATGGGATACTCTCAGCTAAAACTCAAAGAAAGCCATCCTAGTATTCTCAGATGCAGACATGTGTTCATCTGACACTGAAGGGGGAGTTCTAAGGAAAAATGCCTTCACTCCATTTTGTTCTTCACTAACTGGAAGAGATGTTAAGCTACAGATCTGCATTCTATTTCCTGCCTTTCATAGGCACAGTCTCCCAACCATCCTCATAGGAGTGCTTGGCTATGGATCCAGGCACATCCCCCACATTCCCCAGCAAGTACTTTATCGTCATTCTAAGCATCCTCTCATGTAGGAAGCTAGATGACATTATTTGCAAGATGACATTATTATTTAGAAAGCTTCTGAAACAAAATGTTATAATTATAAATGATAAGTAGACGTTGGCTTGAGTGAGGTATGTTGCATCCTTCATTGTGTTTGCTGTTGTCTGGATGGTTGGTTGGTTTTTTTATGTTGTTGGATGGTTGTCCAACATGGGTTGGACAGGTAATCATTGCTGGTGTATGGGTAAAGATTTGTGTCTTGAAAGTAAATGAATGTCTTTTGGGTTCTAGAAGATACCTTTATGTAAGTATATACTCTCAGAATTAGAAAGGGGTGTGGATATATAATTGTTCCCACCTAATATAGTAACAAAACGAGAAAAAGCTCAGGACTGAGTCACTGTCTTATTTATTATGCTGACCTGTGTAATTATGGTGATATAGCCAGTATATTGGCCACAAATATTGTTTGTAAAATTGGAATAATGAAATATCCTCATGATAGAGTTACAAGGAATAGAAATCATAGTTTACTAAGTAAAAATAGTTTGGGGAATGTTTAGCATTGAGTTATTGTTATCTCCTTGCATACATATTAACTGAGGTTATAGCAGAATTATTAAGAAAACTGACATTTTTGAACATCTAGCTCAGAATGTGAGCAAACCCTAAGCTGAGATGGATCCAGGAGGGAGAGTCCATATAACCATAGTATTTGGATAATGATGTGCATGGCCTGATGGAGCTTTAATGATATTCTCTAAAGGTCTCTTAATGTCATACTGAACCTAATCAAATGAGGTTTGTTTTTTTTTTTTTTTCAAGAAGGGTCAGATGATCTTGATGTCTTCTTTCAAGACCCCTTTACTCTCTCTCTCTCTCTCTCTCTCTCTCTCTCTCTCTCTCTCTCTCTCTCTCTCTGTCACACACACACACACACACACACACACACAGAGGACTTTTTTTTTCAAAGTCAAATGGGCAATTGATTGCTTACCTTCCTTTCAGTATGGTTTATTTATAGAATAACCACATGACAGCCAGAAATACTTTCAGATCAGGAGGGACCCAGCCATCTGTTCCTCTGATAAAGGTTTCCAGCGATTTCTCTGGGATATGGGTACTTGACAAAACAGTGTTGCAGCATCCTCCAATCTGTGTATTTATAGGAGGGAGAATGTGTATAAGTTACATATTTCGACTTGTTTCTTTCAGTGGGAGAAATACAGCTTCTGCCATATGCTTCCCATACACATAATTACCTCTGCACTCTATACATCTACTCCTGAAGAGTTCACTATGCAGTTCTCAGCAGGTTAAAATCTTCCTTTTGAGTTCAGAAACATGTAAGCTCATCATTCTAGAACAGAAGCCCTTGGCAGAATGGCAATTAATCAGATAATTACTATCTGATTACTATTTCCAAGAGAGATCTCTAAGAAAACAAACAAGCAAGCAAGCAAGCAAGCAAGTAAACCCCTTGATTGTTCTCTCTTCTGGATCCTGAAGAGAAAACTGTGTTTCCCATGTAGGTCACAAGGCCCTTTCCCTCTCTTCCAGCTCTGTTGCCCTTCACGTAAATAAAGGATTGCTGCTGAGAGTGGGGAAGTGAGCTACCTTTACAGAGTTTACTCTGTATGCCAAGCTGTGCTGAACATGCTCCCATTACACTTCTCACAGCACATCTCTGTATGGCTCCTGATCATTACTCCCACTCACAAATCAGAAAATGGAGGCTTCTAAAAGTAAACTGCTAGAAAATCCCACAGTGGCTTCTGTCACTCAGCACCCTCTTTCTCTCTCTCAATGGGAGATCACCTTGTTTAGTTGTTCAATTCTTTCAACTTTCATTAATTCATGCAGTATTTATGGTTGAATTACTTTCACACATTGCTGTATGTTGAGAGGATGTAAAATTCTATAGGAAGATGGAGTAGTCTCTCCAATGGAACTAGTAATTCTGATAGGAGACCCACAATGAAGAAGCATGGTAACAGCACGTAATAGTGATAGTTGCATTATAGGATGCTATATAGAGACAGTGCTTGTGTCACTTCAGGGAAGTGAACTAGGAGCAGAATAAGAAGATAGATGCCTGATAGATGATTGTGAAGTGTATTCTGGGAATAGTGGGTGAGAAGGAGCTCATGCCCTTCCAGGCTCACACCTAAGGCTGGTGATAACATCAATAAGTTCGTCCAGGAGAGGCTACTGTGGAGAGAAACCCCAAGGTAGGCAGACCCCTGATATAAAGACACTGGGTGATAAGGGAAATGAGTCTTCTGTTTATTAAAATTCAGTAATGACCATTGATGGTGTAAGAAGTGTTTGTATATATTTGGTAGTCTCATAACCTTATTATTACATTTCAGAATTTAGAACATCATCCATGGAGGGTGGAGTTAGGAGAAGCTGGAAGAACCAGAATAATTGACATTAACCCTATAGTATCAAGCAGGGAAAAGAGGACTATTTCTGCCTGGGTGTAGAATTCTGGTTATGAGGCAGGGCATGCTTCTCATTTGAGATCTAGTTAGAATAATGACAGTAGTTAAGCAGGAAAGAGATGATGGATAGCTCAATTAGGAGGAATTATCTTAGCAAATACATAGAGCTCTCTAAGTACAGAAAACTTTTGGGATACCATGATTTTTTCTCTCATGTTGTCATTAGACAAAGAGTTGCCTATTTATCAATAAAGGAAAGGGCTTCAAGCAAAATCAGCTTTGTGGAACAATAAAAATTCTACTCCCTTGTTAGATCTCAAACCAAAATTCACAGGAAAGAATTGAGAAATTTGGTTTTTTGCACTGAAATTTAATGTCAGTCTGAGATGTGTTAAAAACACTTGTAGAAATTTCTGCTTTTATTTACCATAATTTGCTTACACACCTCATGCCCTATTGTGGCCATATTCTCAGTCCACTGGGCCCCATACTGATGCATGCCTTATTGAACCCATGTTTATCAAGAGAATCCAAGACCCAGGCTAGAACTCAAGAGTGCTGATGGAAATTTCATATTGAAAGGTCTCATGGTAAGCATTTGATTGTGCCTTGGTCTCAAGGATGGTCTCAGTGAAGAGTAGTATCCACTTCACTGGGGGGGGGGGGAGTCATTATCTCAGGTTCTACTCAAGAACAGTAAAATGGCAATTGCATTTTATCACGACCGGGAATACTGCATATACGCAAGAGTCTAAGTAATGCTAAGTAATCCAACTTTGCTTGAAGCACACAAAGTTGTTCTGGTACTGGTCAACCAGGAACAGATCTGGAACAATGTTGAGCACCACAGAATGATAAAAACAAGAACATGTACAGATACTTAATTCCCAGAGGTAACAGACTCAGAAAGACAAATCCTGTATATTTTCTCTTATGTGTGGATCCTAGCTTCAAAACTTTGGATGTAAATACATAATCTAGAGAGAAACTGAAGTAATGAAGAAAATAAGAAGAGACCATGGGTGGAACAGAAGTGCTACAGGGGGAGATAATAGAACATGGGTGCTATAAAGCAAGAAATGGGAAAAGTAAGAAGCCCATTGACTTAGTAAATAGTAGAGAGTAATGGAGATAGGGGAAGGGGAAAAATAACACCAACAGTGTTTAAAAAAAATAGGGAAACATTATGTTGTAAGTTTACCTAAGGAGATTGGATCTAGATATTTAATACAGAATTATGCCATGTAGGGTGATAAAGCTCCCCCAATAGCCACAGACCATCTAACCCCAGTACCAGGTAAAGGAAACTTTCCTAGGAATTACTGGTCAGGGGAATTTAAGATAGTCTCAAACAATATAAATTATTGCCACTGCCCTTGGTTGCCTCCCAGAATGTGAAGGTAAGACTGTATTGATGAAGATGCTACACAGTCTGGACACAAGGCTTGGAGGAATTAAGCAGGGACTGACCTGGAAGCTTCCTCCCTGAGACCTAGCTCTTATCCATGGTGCTTTGTAAGCTGTCAAGGGAGAAAAACAATCAATAGTCCTACCCAGTTATAAATTGTACAAAACATAACAATGAGCAGCCCAAGCAAGACATTCCTAATATAGCAATAGTGACTTTTGAATTAGAATAAAGAATTTATGTCTAGTTGGACTTAAGTCTTGGTCAAATGAATTTATGACTGGTATTGAAAATCTAGCCAGCTCTTCATAAATAGAGTGTCCATGGACACTGCAGAAAAACTTACTACTGCCACATTTCTAATATAAGATAAAAATATTATTTCTTACTGTTTTCCAAATATTTATTCTATATTATAGGTATGTATAGCTTTCACCTCTCTTCAAAGCTTTGTTTTACAGCAAATAGAAACTACTCATGAGATCCACAATTGGTCAAAATTCAGAGACCCACTGATGCGATGTATTTAACTCTATATTGTACATTGTGTATGTATTCACACATATACAATGATACCCATATATCTAAGACACAGGGAACACTTTTAAAGAGAGGAAATAGAGATTGTAAGAGTGTGGATCAGGATGTCTGCTGAGAGATTATGTCTTCTAGATGTGACAGAAAAATTACAGGCATAAAATTTCAACAGCATGGTTGCCTAAATATGACCTGCATAATGCCAGTTGACATGCCATTATGAATGGAGAAAATTTCAATGTAGATGAAAAGTTACTGGTATTTAGTGGCTACTTACTGAGAGATGGTTACATCCATTTTCTTTAAAAATAAGCTACCTGATAGGCTATCTAATTGCAACCAACCCCAAGCTGTCAGCTATAAATACATCTACATACTAGCAACACCAAATAGAGTCAGTAGTTTTTTGTTGTTTGTCTGTTTGTTTATTCTATGAGTGTATGTGTTTTTGTGTGGTGTAACACTTAAAACTAAAGAGGAAGTCATGAATTTCACAGGGAGTTAGTGGGAGCATGGAAGGTATTGGAGGATGAGAAGGAGAATAACAATAACACAAATACCATATACATGTATGAAATTCTCAAAGAATACGTTAAAAAGAAGACAATGTAAGATTATATTCTAATATACATCAGAAAAATTTAAAGTACACTCCAAGAAATGCGTAGAGAAAAATAAATTCAAAATAGGATGTCTAGATTATCTCAAATGTCTCTGGAGGCTTTGTTTTACTTCTTGTTGCTGTAATAAAATACTTTGATAAAAACAACTTAAGAGACAAAAGCATTCTTTGGCTCAGAATTCTAGATTGCATGCAATGGTTTTTAAGCAAATCTAAAGCAGCAGGAACTTGAAGCAAGTGGTTTCATCAGATTGATAGTAAAGAGTAGGAAGAGTTGATTTGATATATGCACACTAGGGTTCTGCTTACTTTCTCTTTTCCATTTAGCCCACAATCTACCTCAAGAAATGGTGATGTCCACATTCAAGGTGAATCAGCCCACCATTGCAGTTAGAAAATTAATGAAATTCCTCACAGGCATGACCTCATCTAGGCATGTAGACTTAATCTAGACAATTCCTCATTAAGTCTTCTCCCAGCTGATTCTAGATTCTGTCGAGTTGACAATTAAAACTAACCACCAGGGTCACTATATTTTGTCATAACATGAGATAACTTTTAGCACACTGTGTCCGCTCTTAATTTTAATACTTGAGTCTGTAAGTTGTGAGTAAAATCTCAAACTGAAGGGGCTCTGATGAAGTAGGTTAGAAGGAAGAGAAAAAGAAAAAAAATATCCTTCAAACACTCAATTACCCCTCAGTTGTATATAAAATGCCTTTGAAGCTCACACAAGATCTTTATTCCAGTGCTGGATAGCATGTCATTGTCTTAAATCTGTGGAAGAAAAAAATTCAATTAGCACCATAGAGCTGGTAATTCTACACTATATTTTGTAACAAGGAGAATGGCAGAGAAAGACCAATTTCAGTTGATAGCTACATCAACCGCAGTACAGTTGATTAAAAATTTAACAGTTTTCTGATGAATGTCCTAGCTTGGATTTGGAAAACACTGACGGATTTAATTTTCCACTGACTAAATAATCATTTTATAAGCCATGTATAATTCATGTAATGGCAATGTTATGGGCTTGTTAAAAATGACTGCTACTAAACTGTTAACACTCTAGCTAGCAGAGACATGTAAAGGATCGTTACAGGGATTAGTTGGCACCCCTTAACTTACAATGAGGTTTTGCCTTCTGAATCTTTTAAAGGAAAAAGTATAGCTCATTAATATAAATAACATAACACGCCAGTTTGCAACCCCTGCAAAAACAAACAAAGAAAATGTGTGGTGGGAAAAAGGAATGTTTATCTTAAGTGTTTTTGACATCATTATCACTTCATGGAAGATGGCCAGTTTTCTAAAGTCCAAGTCTCATACCTGGCTGAACAAAGAACACAGTGAAACAACCTAACAGAACAGTTGAAGAAACGAGTAAAGAAACGTTTCTACATTCATAAAGATTGGATGTATTCACTACTAAGTCTTGGTGTTATAGCCCCACACCAACTTTTCTGTAGGGAGATACCTCTGCCTTCCTTTGAGATTTGATTGAATGACTGTCTATGAAACTCATACAGATAAGACCATTTAAAATTGCATACATGTTACATCACCAATCTAAACATTTGACTTCTTTTTTTTCCTGGGTTAATTATAGTGCATAGTCATGTACCATATTACAACATTTTGGTCAATCAGGAGCTGCATCTGCATTGGTGGCCCTTATAATTGGAATGGAGCCAAAACATTGCCAGTACTGTCATAGCTGTCCTAAGGCAATGTTTTTGTTACATAAGTGTTGTTGGTGAAGTTATATTAAAAAAAAACTACTGCTCTGCCAGTTTCAGACAATTATAACATATATCATTACATATGTATTATTTAGTTTGGTATTCATAATATAAGAATATGTTATTATTCTATTTATTTTTACTATTCTACACATATTTTACAGATGTTTCCCACTAATAGAAAAATGTTTAAAGTAAAACAATACATCATGTACTAAGGGCAGTAGTCCCATACTTGTTCAGCTTAGTCTGTCTTTACTAGATGACAAGGTCATGTTGAATCAGTGACCAGTAACACCACCAAGTTTCTAGGATTTCCTTCCACTGCAGAAATATTAGAATCATCATGTAAACTACAGAAAATAAAATTTCTTAGGAACTTTACAAACAGAGCATTCTGTTTGAGCTACTCCTGAGTTTGGTGGTTTGAATAGGAATGCCCCGCATAGGCTAATGTATTTGAATGTTCGGTCTTTAGGATGAGGCACTACTTGACAGGGATTAGGAAGTATGGTCCTGTTAGAGTAGGTATAGGCCTTATTGGAGGAAATGCATATTGGGCATGGGCTTTGAAGTTTAAGAATCTCAAATTAGGTCCAGTGTCTCCCTGCATTGGATCCAGATATAGATATCTCAGCTACTATGTCTGACATGTGTGCCACCATGCTCCCCACCATAAGGATAATGGACTAAACCTCTGAACTTGCAAGTGTCAATTACAATTTCTTTATAAGAAATGCCATAGTCATGGTGTCCCTTTTCAGGAAAAAAATACTAAGACACCAAGACTCAGTCTATTTTATGCATTGTTGACAAGGAGTTACTGTAGTGGTTAATCTTAACCATCAGCTTGATTGACCCATGGAATCACTAAGAGATTAGTAAAGCGTAACTTTGAGAATATCTAGGAGGGCATTTTCAAAGATGATTAGTCATGAGGAGCCCCCATAGTTTCAATCATGATAAAATCATAAAGATGAATGATTAAGCCAATGATTGATGAAACATTTCAATAAACTATTTATAGGGTCTGAGACTGTGTTTGATTTCAGTTGGAGGAAGTGGGTCACTGGGGCCTGTCTTTGACAGGAGAATCTTGTTCCTGCCTCACTTGGTGTTTCCCTACTTTCTGGTCTCATGAAATTAGCAACTTTGTTCAATCACAGATTTCTGACATGACATTTTGCTTCACTACAGCACAGTAACCATAGAAACAATCAACAATAGTGTGACTGTCCTGAAATTTTAAGCCAAACTAAATCCTTGTTCTGTGAAATCAGGAATTTTTTAATTATGTATTTCTTTTAAATCAGATATATACTTTTACAGCTTATAAAGATTGATCAATATGGCAATAGTTAGTGAAACAGCAACACGTTAGGTCTAATTTCTTGTGTCTCTGTGTGCATATTGACCACTACAGAGCCTGATGCATACAGCAGTTAATTTAACTATTACAGGAATAGCTACATTGTAAGACTGTGAGACAGCCTGACCCCTGGGAGTTCTGACACATCCGGGTTCACAGGTGAGGCCCCACCCCCCCCCACCCCCCTTCACCCCACTCCAATACCTGGCCTAACTGGATCCCCCAACCCACCCAGGGGACGCAGGAACTTCTACCCAGCCAGAAATGCCGGTTCCTTCCTGTTTGCACCTGCGCCCAGGAGCAGAGCCTGTGCTCAAGCTCTCTGCCAAACCTGCCCACACCAAGAGACAGCTTGACCCCCAGGAATTCTGACCTAGGAGCACAGGTGAGGCCTCAACCCCTACTCCAGTACATGGTCTAACTGGTACACCCAGTAGCCCAGCTAATGAAGGAACTCCTGCCCATCCAGAGACACACGTTCCTCCCGGTTCCCACTCACGCCCAAGAGTGAAACCTGTGCTCCAGCTCCCCACTCAACTTGCCCACACCTAGAATTTTCTGATAAACTATACTGCAGAAAAAAGGCTTTAAGATTATATCTGTTTCTATCCTAACCAAATCTTCAGTGAGGGCCCACCCTCAATTCTTAAGAAGCAACCAAAAGCTACATTGGTAGTCTATATGTTTATGACGCACATGTATATGATATATATGTATATGATGTATATGTAAGTATATATATACGTATATGTATGTGTGTGTAATATAAACATATAAAATACATATATTACACATATATAACACACATGTGTGTAGGTATATATATGTATGTATATTTATTTATATATACACATATATACATAATTTTATATAAATATAAAAATAATAAAATTCCCTTATACTTCACCAAACAACCTCAGTGTTCTTTATCCTCTGCCCCTCCTTCTCTATCTACATTGACCTCCCTCCCAATTAGTGTGTTCCACCCCTTCATTTTCCGTACCACACTTCACTTTACTTGTATCTTGCTAGTCCTCAATGCATCCCGATGTCTATGCTCCATTTATTCTTTCCTGTTTTCAGCATATAATCATGTCTGAAGCTTTGGAGCTGGGGATTGAGATGAGACAGAAAATGTGGCACGTATCTTTCTGGGTCTGGGTTACTTCATTCCAGCCTTTGTCTGAGCTAGGCAGAGCAGCTGCAGATTAGACTGTTGGCTTAACAGGTGGTTGCTTTTTAAAATAATTACTATAACAGTGGTATATCTGGGTCATATGGTAGATTTAATTTGGGTTATTGGAGAATTCTCCATAACAATTTCTAAAGTGGCTGTATCAATTTGTACTTCCCCCAAGAGCGAATAAGTGTTTCTCTTTCCCTACAAACATGACCAGCATTCAATTGTTTTGTTGTCATTAGCCATTTACATTTTCATCTCAACAGACCATAACCATATCAAAATCAGACATATATATATGTATATATATATATATATAACCCTGAGACTAAAAAAATTCTCCAAAAAAACAAAAAACAAAAAACAAAGAAACTTCTAGAAACAATCAACAATCTCAGCAGTGGCAGAGAAAACAGTGAACTTACAAAATAAGAACGGAACCTTTCTGTATACTACCAACAAATGCACTGAGAAGGCTCATGGGCATAGCACACTCCCACTCAATATAACATCAAAGACAATGAACTATTTTAGAATAAACCTAACCAAGGGGGTGAAAGACCTCGACAATGAAAACTTCAAATCTTTGAAGAAAGATAGTGAGAAAAACACTAGAAAAATGGATAGACATCCTTTGTTCATAGAACTAATACTGTGAAAATGTCCATCCTATCAAAAGCATATTACAGACTTAATGCAACACCAATTATAATATCTGCAGCATTTTTTCACAGATTTATTTACAAATGTAAATCCTAAAATTCCTATGGAACCAGAAAAAAAATCCCCAGATAACTAATGCAATCATAAGCACAGAGAAGAAATTGCTATTTCAGACTTTTTGATATATAGCTATGTAAAAAGAAATAAGATGATACTGGCACAAAAACAGATGTGTAGACTAACTGAGTAAAACAGAAGATTCAAACATGGATACACGTAAGTACATAAATGAGGCTAAAAATATACACTTGAGGAAAGACAACCTTTTCAACAAATTGTTTTGGGAAAACAGGAGATCTACATGCAGAAAAATAAAATTAGACCATATCTACGATCCCAAACAAAGGATAGACCCAAGCTAATCAAAGACCTCAATTTGAAACCTGAAATGCTAAACCTCCTAGAAAAAAAAAAAATCAGCAGTATACACAAGATAGAAGTGCTGGAAAAGATTTTCTGAGTGGGGCTCTATCTGTCCAGGAATTAAGGCCAATAATTGACAATTTGAACCTCACCAAAGTATAAATTTCTATACAGCTGAGGAAAGAATTAATTGAGTAAAAAAGCCACAGAATGAGAGAAAATCTTTGCTAGTTATAAATCTGACAGAGGCTTAATATCCAGAATATAAGAAGGACTCAAAAAAAAAAAAGTCAAAGAAACAACCCAAATTTAAAAAAAAAAAAAAAAATGGGCTATGGATATGAATAAAGAATTCTCAATATAAGAAACAAAAATGACTAAGAAATATATCAAAGATTAACAATTAGGGAAATGTAAATTAAAACAACTCCACAGAGGTTAATCTGTATGGAGAAATAATGAATTCAAACAGAAAAATAATAAAATATCACAAAATGTAAAAAAAAAAAAAGAAGTGATTTTTTTTTCTCATTGTTTCAGCGTCAAAAAGTGGTAGGGCTGTTGAGATGCTCAGTGATTAGAACACTGACTGTTCTTCCAGAAGACTTTGTTTGGTCTGAATCCCCAGTTCATACTGACATCTCACAACTGTCTGTAACCCCAGGATGGACAGTCTCACGACACACACTTGCAGGCAAAACACCTATGCATATAAAATAAGAAAAATAATCAAGAAAGTAGTTCCTTAGCTTGTATAAATCATTAGATGAAATAATAAGGAGCGCTTACTGGCACACACAGCTACCTACCTACCGTGATGGATCAAAGACAAAGAACGGATCAAAAGAAAATGGTGTGAACATCTGAGATTGAGAAACAGACCTAGGACACCGAGGGACTGTTCTTCCTGGAGAAGGGGTCTTCTTGTTTGTTTATTTTGCTTGTTTGGCATTTGTTAGCATATAAAGCCTTTGGAGTTAAAATAAAACCTATATGTTTCTTTTTGTGTCTAAAACTTCTCTTTCATATATAGAAAATAATGTGGATTCTGATTTAGTTGGGCTTATAAAACTGATAAAATCAGGTGGCTCAAGTATGTGTTAATAATTATTAACTAGTTAAGAAGACCCTTGCTTTATGTTTCTTTTTCTGGGGTATAAAGAAAAAAACACTTTGGCAATTGATGGCATGTTGTATTGTGAGACTCAATTATTCACTTGGATTTCCATCCATTACAGCTCATTTTTGAGAGGATGCAACAGTGTAATTGCATCATTTGTTCTACCCTTTCATTCCTTTTCCTTTCCTGTTCATTTTTTCTGTGTATGTTCAGGTATTCTGCAAAGGCTTAGGAAGAAGAATGAATAATATATGAAGCTCAAGGAGTTCTCAGTCTGAGGATGGGAGGGTTGGAGTTCTCAGTCTGGGGATGGGAGGGTTGGAGTTCTCAGTCTGAGGATGGGAGGGTTGGAGTTCTCAGTCTGGGGATGGGAGGGTTGGAGTTCTCAGTCTGGGGATGGGAGGGTTGGAGTTCTCAGTCTGGGGATGGGAGGGTTGGAGTTCTCAGTCTGGGGATGGGGTTGCAGCATGGACATTTTCAAAAGCAATGTGCTGGGGTAAATTCTGTGATCTAGATGGGAAGGTAAAGGCACTGTATCCGTGTCTCTCACTTTTAAGAAAGACTTCCAGCAGAATCCCCTTTTAGTTAGGTGTTAGGAGACAAATAATGGAACATGTACAAAGAATGGACAATGGTATCATCTTCTTTATCAAAAATAGATATATTTCAGACAGCCTGCAACTCTCAGATGCTCACAGTCTCCCTACCTACTTAAATCCACACTCTTTTTTTCTCCTTAGAAAACACAGATACACCACCACCAACAACGACAACAACAAAATAAAACAAAAGAGGCAAGAGAAAGCACAAGAAACACATATAGAAACACAGAGAGAGACACATTTGTTCACAGAAATTTCAAAATAAAGATAGTATTGGAAGACATAATATACAAGCAAAGGACCTAAAAGGTTAAATAAAAATGCCCAGACAAAGCATTATGAGGCAAAATACTCCAAAATTCTATATGACTTATACTGTGCTAACCATCTATTGCTGGTATCCCCCTTAAAGAAAACTAATTTTTCTTCTGGGAGAAATTGCCAATTGGAGATGGGGCATGTGTCTACTTCTCTTAGCACTATAACTCCATCTGGCTTACACCAGTACAGCCCTGTGCATACTGCCACAGTCTCTGTCCGTTCCCATGTGCACCAGTCCTGATATATCTTGAAGACCTTGTTTCTTTAATTTCCATTATCCTCTCTGGCTCTTACAATCTTTCTGCCTCCTCTGCCCCAAAGTTCCATGAACCGTGAGAGGAGATATTTGATGTAGACATCCCTGTTAGGACTAAGTGTTCCAAAGTTTTTTAATCTCTGCACATTGTCCAATTGGGGGTCTCTGTTTGTTTCTGTGTACTGCAGGAGGAAGCAATGATATCTTCAGCAGAGGAACAATAAACTGGGAGCAAGAAGCTGCTTCTAGTTGTTGGTGAAGAGGATTAATAATTGCTGAAACTCCTCTTAGGCCACATGTTTGAGCATCTGGCATTGTTCCATAAGAAAAAAAAAGGATAAACTCAGAGCTGATTCCTGCCCTGGAGTTTATACCATAGACAGATGACATTCACATGTGCAACGAAATGTAGAACAAACAGTGCAATCTTAGAAAGGTGGATGGGTTACCATGGGAACAAAGTGATGGTGAGCTGCTAAGGCAACCTCAAACAAAGAAAAAAAAAAGAAATAAAAGAGAAAAGAACAAAAAGAAAGTTTACAGAAGTTGACCAAGAGCTATGAGGAGTAAAATGAAGACACAGACGGTGACATACCTGGGACCATACAGAGCATCACATCACACCAATCTGGGACTTAGGACAGCTATTGGTTTCATTAAAGATTCCTACAATTAATGAGAAGTTCAAGATACTGAGAATAGACCCTGAAATCAAGCAAGAGTCCCTACAAGTGTTAGGACCTATGTGCCAGCACCAGCTGCACAGCAGTGTGGCTTGCTCCTCACAGAGGGTGTGCATGAAGTGGATCACTGTAGCTTTCTTCTGTCAGAGTCCTCTGTCCAGACCCATGTGAAGGTCATCAGAGGTATGTCTGCAGGTTTTACCTTGCAGCATAACAAAATTCTGATGCTGAAAAACCTCCAGCCATATCACACCTTATCATTACTAAAATCTATCTAGGTAAACTGCATTGAAAGGCGCTGTGATACACAAAACAGAAACAGAAGCCAAAGCATCCAGAGATATTTTTTTTAAGCAAGCAAGGAGATTAAAATCTCGAGCAAATTCACTCCTGTCAAGCAAAGCAATTGTCTAGATCAGAGGACTAAATGACTGCTGAGTCTCTTATTCTTGATCATTGAAAAACACTTCAAATTTCCCTGAAATCTTGCATTTTCCCCTCTCAAGTAGTATTTGCAAGTAGAATGCAGATAAACAGAAATACTGCAAAATTTGTCTAGGAATTAAAAACATAAAACCTTTTATGTTTCAGAACTAAGGCTATAAAAGCAAAATGTTTATCTGTAACTGTTCCAGTGGGTGGTAATAAGATATTTTTAGTAGAGCAAAAGCTTATATGGCATATGTACACTGCCTTGTTTAGATCAGGTTCAATTACAGTGTAATGACTAACCAACTGCAGGTTTTATGGATAAACAAAACTCGATTTTATTTATGTACATGTTCTTTATTATGCTGCAGCACGTCTGCTTCTTAGCATTAAATATTGACTGTGTTATCAGCCTCAATAAATTCAGGTCATTTTTAAGGAGTCTACTATGTCAACTAAAGTAAATTGGTAAACCAAATGTTGGAGACAGGGTCCTCAGGAGATATTTTAACCTGCCATGGGATATACTCAATAGCTAAGCTACGTGGCATTTGCCCAAGCCTCAGTTTCCTGGTCCAGTATGGTATACCATATCTATGTCTTATGTTCCCCTTAGCAAACATATATAGATAGATGATAGATAGATAGATAGATAGATAGATAGATAGATAAATAGATAGATAGATAGATGATATAGATATAGATATAGACATAGATATACACATAGACATAAATATATAGATACATAGATACACAGGTGTATAAATAAATGTGCTTGAGGATCAAGCCTTGTCTTTGTTATAGTTTTATTCCTGTGGACAGATACAATGACCTCATCAACTCTTATAAAGGAAAGTATTTAACTGAGATTGGATTACAGTTCAGAGATTTAGTGTCCATTATCATCCTGGTGGCAAGTATGGCAGCATACTGGAAGACATGGTGCTGACGAGGAGCTGAAAGTTCTACATCTGGGTCCACAAGCATCAGGGAAAGAGTATGACCCCGGGCCTGGCTTGAGCTTCTGAAATTTCAGACCCCACACTCTGCAATACACTTCCCCCAATAAGACCACACCTATTCCAACAAGGCCACACCTATAGTAGTAGCACCAGTCCCTACCCCTACAAGTCTATTGGGCCATTTTATTCAAACCATCACATGCCTACATTGATACCTATGCGAGTCCTGGAGATAAACATCAGCTTTCTGGTTTTTGTCTGCAGTACCTCAGACATTGAGCAGGAGGTAACAAGGGTAGTTTTGTTATTGAGGTAGTAATTAAGAGTCATTGCAATTTACCAAGTAGTCACAGATATCTGCAGCAAGGGACAGTATTTATTATGGATGACAGAGTTCATGTTCTCATCACAAAAAGACCTATGAGATAAATATTATCATAGGCACCTTTTTTTTTTAATGGGGGAAAGGAAATTGATGGTTCACAATTCTTTGTCAAGATAACTCTGGTGGTTTATGTAGTCAGTATTAAAACAACCTGATAAGCTACATAACTTGTGTGTATCCAATGAAGTAATATTAGATTTTAACCACTGAATCACAACTGGAAGCTTTACTTATTTTATCTTATTTTTATTAGAGTAGTTGAAATACCATATTTAAAAGATATTAATTATCATGGCATTAGCTGATATCTTTTTTGAGACTGAATCTCATGTCTTCCAAGTTAGCCTTGACCTCACTGAAGACAACCTTAAACGTCTAATCTTTCTGCCTTTACTTCCTTAGTCACTGAGATTACAGGTGTGTATGATCATGTTGATTCTTTACATATTACTATACGATCTTAAATTGCTTATATTTGCTTTTATAAAGGGTGTATAAAGCATTAGATAGAACATAATAGTCTATAATTATTATCAATGGACAACTAATTGGTAGTTTGTAGTCTACATTTCCAGTGGTCTTTAAATTTTTTAAAAAATCAGTCATTTATTCATTCTAATTAGAACTTTCTCAGAGCATTGAAGTAAATATTGACTTATTGAAATAAAAATTGCCAATCCACATACTCCTAAGTTGATAATGAATACCTCCCAGGTTCATTTACAAACATTTGCTAAGAGTTCACCAATGTGCCATGCCTGGAGCAAATCTTGAAAAAGGAAAAGACAACAATAATCAGAAGAGTGTACCCCATCCCACACAGAGCTCCTGGGGACAGTCACACAGTAGGACCCAAGAATAGAGCTTGAAGGGCCTTAACTGTATATGCTCTGACTACTAGGGGTTCTCAAGCCAATACAAGAAGATCAGGAATCAGGAGTCAGCCCTACTGATAACAGCAAGTATCTGGGAGAAGGCGGGAACTTTGCTCAGCTGATCAACAGAGCACAGTGATCTGAATTTTCTTCCCCCAAATCCCTTCTGTTAAGTGGCTCATGACATGGAGGAACATAGTAATATACCACTTTCACATCACCCCATCCAAAAGAAAGACATATGAAAAAACCCTATGGTTTCACACAGGGAAACAGGGCCAAGGAAATTCATTCTCTAGTTGGCAGCCATTCCTGATGGCTTTTTGTCTGGCTTTCTACTTCTCATTCCTTGGTCAAAGCAGTATAAAAAACGAGAAATGTGATAATTACTGCCTGCAATTAAAACACCATCACTCAGGAGAAGTACTCTTATTGGTATCTTAGTGCCTAGAACACAGTGGCATTACGGAGTGTACCCAATAATGAACTTTTAGAGTAAGTGAATTTAAAAAAAAAAAAAAAACAAAAAGTCCCTTCTCTTTTAGAAATGAAGACTTACAGAGATAAATAAAGAATATGGGTAGGATTTTCACTTGCATTTTTTACACTAAAATATGCTCAAAAGCTCAGTTTTTTTTCTAGTCATTCTGAAGAGGTACTCTTGCCCTAAAAACACAAGATTCTGTGCAATTTTATATCGATACAGTTTCTTATGCTTTACAGAATGCCTCACCCTCAAAGACATTCTTTCATAAAAATAATATGTTGAGGATTCTAATTCTGAATATATCATATAGGATCTAACTCTTTTCAAGTTCATAGCAACCAACAAACAGGTACTATATTATCTAAATTTCATTAACAAAAAAATGAGGCACAAAATTTCAAAACATGTAGTCAGAAAGAGATAGAAACAAATGCCTTAGGCAGTCTTTCCCATAAGCCTTGTGATTGGTTGTTCTCTGAAGGATGTCAAAGCCAAGTTCATCTCAAGATCTCCAAGGTGACAACCATCCATCTTCAGGGATTGCTTCTACCCTCCCCTGGTTTTCTGTCCATATTATTGCTTAATGCTTTACTATCTACAGAAATTTTGCAGAAACAGAAACAATACACAAGGGTTAATTTCATGTGTCAGTTTGAGTGGACACAAAGCACCTGGATATTTGGTTAAGTATCTGTGGTACTATTTCAGAGGAAGATCAACATTTGAATACATAAATTAATGTAAGATGCCATCCTTAGTGCTGGAGGACATCGTCGAATTGGAGCACTGAATGAAATAGAAGGAAGAGAAAGAAAAGTCCCTTCCCTATGTCTGACTGTCTTTATATGGATGTAATCAGTTCTCTTCTGTCTTTGGGCTCAACATGACCAAATCAGCAGCTCTTCTGAGTCAGCCTGCGTAAGTGCATATTAATGCCTTTTAATAATTTTTTTCATCTACACACACACACCTTAGTGGCTTTGTTTCTTAAAAAAACAAAACAAAACTAATAAGCAGGCCAATTAACCTACACTTACTTCCAAATAGGAAAGCATGCCTTGGTTAATGTTTTTATTTTCCCAGATGTAATGAATCCTAATTTAGCTGTCACTCAATCAATAAAGAAAACAACATTTATAGTTTTGATGAAATTTTCTATCTCTTCTTTTTTATTTTAGTGGTAGACAGTGTTAGTTCTGAGCAGTGAATCATTAAGATTTAATGGGGGGGGGGGGATAGACTAGATCTCTAAAGTTCGAATAGGTCAACTGGGGCCGAGTCCATTATCCCGCAGACCTCATCTCCCTCATTACCACTTCTGTCCCTCCATTGTGATTTTTTACTTTGATCTTAAGACTCACCTCTTACCCATTACATCTAGGAGCTACTGTAGAATTAAGTGGTTTCACAGCTTTTAGATTGTTTTGTCTTGTTTTGATTTATGAGCCATGAAAATCCATATGTATTATGTGACCTGTGTGTCCTGGCATCTGTGTAGAACGTGTGCTGCAGGGGGGCCCTTTGGGAAATGATTATGTCAATTCCCACCTAGCTCCCTTCTTCCTTTTGCTGGTTAGCTTTCCAAGACTATGACTTCTTAGCTAAGATCGTATTGATTCCTCTTCCTCGTTCAGATCCCATGACTTCATCCACTAAGAAACATCTATTGAAAGGTGACTGATTTTCACTTGATTGCGTGGGTAATCGGAAGCAGGGGAAGCTATGATGGAAAGGTCATTGAGACTGAAATCGGAGAACTAAATCTGAATGTGCTTCATTACCTCTAGCCCTTAGACTCAGTCATCCCATCAATGTACATGACAATAAAACGACACTTGCTCATGTTTTAAGGTTTCATTAAGGTAATGTGCATGGAAATGTGTGCTAACTGTTACGAGCTATAAAATGTCAAATAAGCTTTTATTAGTTTTCGGCTTCATTCCATGCTGACATTTTCTAAATACACCTAGAAGTGATTTGGAGGGACTCAGAGTAATGTGCAATTCTTGTGAAGCCACTTCTAGATTCGGCGTCCTGTCTCGTACTGGACCCAAGCTGAGTGGACTTACAAGGTGGCACTTGTGACTACAGAGATGGTGTAGAACCTCCAAAAGATTTATAATACTCTGAACTATATCTTATTATTTGTTAGGATTAATTTGCCATTTAGAAAAGCAAGCTGGGTTTTAAGTGTCTCTAAACGAAAATCTTCAGTCTCTACACATCTGTAAAGAAAATTGCCTCCTGCTGGCTGCTTTCTCCCTACTTGACCTAGATCTATTTTGAAGTGCGCCCTCTAGAGGTCACGTAAGGTTATTAATAGGCATTTTTTTCTAGGAAGCCAGTAGGACTTAAGTCGTAACTAATTCCAGCAGTAGACTGCTGAATCTCAGCTTTAGAAAAGGAAAACCCACTTTCATAAGCATTGTGGAGTGTTAATTAATTTATATATATATATATATGTACCATTTACATTTTCAGTACAAAATTGGATGCAAAATCTGAAGTGCTGTTGTACTAACATCTGCTTCATTTATTACCAACCTGCAGCTAATTTTATTTCTTGTTTGATTAAAAACTTTACTCTCCCCCCTCTAACAATTTGGAAAAAATATTTTCACAGATATTGAATTTTGTGGAAGAATGATTTGTGTCAACTATTTCTTCACATTTCCAGCTAATTTCTTTTTGTCTTCCTTTTTCTTTTTATAATGATGTTTATCACAGCAACAGAAAACAAACCAGGGCAATATGCCAATCCAGGATTGTATCTTTGATACCATCTGATCTGATTCATCTTCAAGGCCCTTTTAGTACTCCATAAACTACAGTATGCTAATTTAAATATATCTTGCATCAGGCAAAAATTTTTGTAACAGGAATTATTTTTCAGTTTCTTCCTGTGTCTTTGTACATTGATAACTTATCTGACAGTCGTGACATCTGTGCTCTGATCTTGTACTTGTGAATATATATATTAAACATACATGCAATAATTGAACTTTATTTTATTCTTTTGGAAGTCAAGCACATTTATACATGTTAGATGGACAATGAATATCTGGTGATTTCTTTAAAGTGATTCTGTCCTTACTGATTCAATTAATATTAAGTGTCTGAAAAGGTAAAACAGTTTCAGTAATTGTCATACACATGGGATGAACTCCAAATGATGGCCACAGACTTCCTTTCTGCCTGATGACCTTGGAGCTATCAAATAGTTATAGCTATATTGAGATAATGTATCCTAGAAGTAGAAATAATAGACTTTATTATCTTGTTGGGTTTTGTTAGAAGTTTTAAATGTCACTGGCTTGAGGAGGAGAAGAAGGACAGGAAAATAAAACTAACCAGACAGATAACAAAAGCAACTGGTAAGATAGTGCAGGATGACGAAGTGCCTGGCACTCCTGAGAGCTGTGTCAAATGAGTAGTCGGGTCGATCTCTGGTTTGTCTTCCACTCTTGCTTGGTTTCTAGAGATTTTCTTTCCTTTCCTTTTCTTTTTCCCCCTTTCTCTGTTTCTTTCTGTATAGTGGTAAGGGAAGAATTCCCACTTGCTATATGTCTTAGTTTTCATGCAATATAGCTTATATTAGTCAATAATTGTTTAGAGTATTGCCTCTCTTCTGATTCTGTTCCCTATGTTGACTAGCCAGTATGGTTTGCCTTTCTAATCTTTTTCTCTCTGCCTTGTCTCAGTGCAAAGCTCAGAAGGGAGTGTGATGTAAAGAATGAACACAACTCAATATATCATGTGTGTGCTCAAATGTTTCCAAAAGTTGTCAGTGAGAATGCTCTAGAGAGAGTAGTTTTGCTAATGTCTGTAAGAAGCAATGGTCAGAAGCTTTCAAAAGTCAATAAATCATAGGGCTTTGCCACAGATGATCATTATCTTCTCACTGTCAGATCTTTTGTTCTAAAATGTCCTGGGACTATAGGCCCTTAAGATGTGAGGTTTCTGTTTCAACCAGTTCCATTTGAATAAATATTCCAGGTGGCAATAATACAAAATCACTCTAGATAAATGTAACCAACTTTATTCTTAAAGGAACATGATGGTAAAACTGAATAGTAATCATGGACTAAATATCATAGATTCTCTGAAGAAACAGCTCCATTTTAGTCCCAAATATGTATCATGGAAAGTAGTTGTTGTATTTCATTTCATTTCATTTCATTTCAGTCATTTTTGTGGGAAGGAATTCAACTCAAAGAGTCCAAGGGACCCAATAGTCTAGAATTTGTTCAGAGTCACAGATTGCTAGGCATCTTTGTAACTTTTCTTTTTGGCCATTGCATTGTGAATTTGTTTCAATCAGGTCTTGGGGATGCTGTAATTCAGGATTGGCAGATGCTAAATGACTAAAAGACATGCATAAATGTGGCATCTAAGGCAGACACAAAAACATAGGGTATGATTCATATCTGCCAGCTCCAGGAATTGTTTCTAAAAGTAGGTTTTAATTTCTACAGAACTGAGAGAAAAATCATTGGCATGGAACTTCATTGGCTTTGGGGTAGTAAGCAATGAAAACTGGGTAGTGTCTCAACTTACCTCCTGTTCAATATACAAACCCAGCTTTTTTCTGAATTCTTGTACTTCCATCAGTAAGTCAGCCATGTTGAACTATGTGTTCTCCATTGTGGATCCATATTTCTATCACAGCTGGTAAAAGTTTAATTGAAGGTTTAAAGATTTGCACCAATCATCTGGTTCTTTAAACTCTTTAATCTGAAAAAGTGGAGAAGAGACTGCTTTGAACTTTTCTCTGGACTTAGTCATCCACATATATTAAATAAGCAAAATTGTGCTACAATTCTTTTTTTTCATGGACCGAATCATTTTAGGAAATTCAGTGGTAATCACTTTCTCTGTTAGTATCTGCAATGAACTAGTGCTTAGAAAATCAGAGCTATAAGTCTCATAATGTTTGAAAGAATAAAAACTGTGTTTATGTCAGATTCCTGTGAGTCATAAATCACATTTTGTTTCATTGTATTTCCTCCAATTACAAGTGAGCTAAGCTTGCTGTTCAGAACAACTGTCTGGCTCCACATGGGAAAAGTAAGTTCAGTTAGTTTAGCTCAGCAGGAAATTGGCAGGCCTGGAGCATCTTCAAAGGTGAACACACTTCCCACCAGGGACTGTACTGACAGGCTCTCCAGATGAAAAGTAAGGAAGAACTAGCATCTTAGTCCATTGTTGATGCTACAACAGAATGTCTGGAATATGGTAGTTTAGTTTCTAAGGAACCGAGATTTGTCTTATTTTCATAGTTCTGAAGGTTGGGAAATTTAAAGTCAAAATGTCAGTGGATGGTTTGTAAGAAACCTGCTGCTGCAGCCTCATGGAGCAGAATGTAGTTCAGAGAGATGGGCAGGGTCTTCTCAAAAGTCAGAAATCAGAACCAAATTCACTGCTGTGAGTCCTTTCTGTGATGATTGCATCATCATACAAGGGTCCCATTTTTGCAGTATCTAACTGCCCATCAAGTCCCACCAACCACACCTCACCTCTTACTAAATTGGGTGCTATTTACAACATAGCAATGGCCAGGGGTGCTGGTACATAATATGAAACTCAAAGGCTTGCTACTTCATGAACTGTGGGAGGAACCTCAAATTCCCAGATGAAACAACACAGCAAATTGTTTTCTTTCTCTGAAGGATCTTCTTGGTTTTAAAGGCTTCTATTAATTGTTAACAGTTTCCAAGCTGGGGTTTTTATTTTCTCCATTTGTGTGCATGCGTGTGTCCTTGTATGTGTGAGTGCATGTGTGTGTGTGTGTGTGTGTGTGTGTGTGTGTGTGTGTGTGTGTGTGTGTGTATGTATGTGTGCATGTGTATGTAAGTATATGTGTGTGCATGTACATGTGTGAGGTGAGTGCATGTGTGTATGTTCATGTGCATGCGTGCATGACCATGTTGGGTGACTCACTCATCACTTGAGTCTGTTCATCCACTTGTTTTTACTCACCTTATACATCATGTCTCCTTTGACAATTGCCCAGAATCTTTTTGTGATCTAAACAGCCCACTACTCTCACTAGGACCTTGGTGTTTCTTGGTATGTACCATTACCTATAGGCCATTTATTTACCCAGGAGGCATCATAGGGTCATCACAATGGTACAATGGAGTGAGTATCTGATAGGGACAGATTTCTAGTTATGTTCATTTCATGGTAACATAAATCAGACTTATTTACTCATTTTCTTTTATTTTGGTAAGTGTCTTAGGGGTCATATCTAACATATCTGAAGTTTGATCAGGTTTTTCTGAGTATTTTAGATAAATATATTAACTTCTGTGTTTTTGAATAGTGTAATATACTAAACTGGGTGAGGAGGGAAAACCAAGGCTTTAGAATAAGATAGATTTAAGCCAAGCCTGCTCCTTCCCTTCCCTTCCCTTCCCTTCCCTTCCCTTCCCTTCCCTTCCCTTCCCTTCCCTTCCCTTCCCTTCCCTTCCCTTCCCTTCCCTTCCCTTCTTTCCCCCTTCCTTTCTCTTTCCAATCATCCTTGTTTGGACTCATGAACACTTGACCTAGATCCTAACACCCTTAATTGTCATTTTCCCATTTGTAAAATGAAGATAAATGTGGAACTAACCTTATAAAGTGTTGTGATCACTGAATGTGAAACAGCATTTGAAGTGGCAGTTATAATGAAGAATGACTATTTTGTTCCAGGTTAAAAAAAAAATCTATGTCATTTTTCATAGATTGGGTAATTAACCCTCAGGGGTTATCTTTATCTTAGACATAGAGAAACTGAGAGGTTAATGTCACCTTTCTTTGATCATAAAGCAAGCAAGGGAAGAGTCAGGGTTTTCAACGAACTATGAACTTATGTGAAGTCAAACTGATTTAGTTAGTGCCTAATGCTGCCCCTGACAACCCAGTCTCTCTAAAGTTTACAAAAGTATCGACTAACTTCCCTTTCTTTTTTAGGGTGTCTTAAGTATTCCTGTTATTCTTCAGCCCACCTGTATCCTCTGTTCAAACTCCATCAACTTTCTGTCTCTTATTATTTTTACATGGGGACAGGTCTGTTGCACCTGTGTCGCCAAATTGATTTGTTTCTATTGGTCCATCAAATGTGTGATGCCCAGTGTCCTCACAAGTATTATATAAGACTCTCCTCGAAAGTCATGGATATTTCTTAATAACTTTAAAATGTTTACTTAAGACAGAATTTCATCTCTTCGCTTTCCTCTCCTCAATCCATCCTGTGTCCTTTCACTCCAAACCTTCATGCCCCTCCCACTCCCTCTCAGATTCACCACATCTTTTTATTTGATTAATACTACATATATATATTGATAAATAAATACAGTCTGGCGAGTCGAGTTAGTGTTGTAAGAATTTTCTTGATGGAAACAAGTTGGTTGTTTCATTTGGGATTTAATGTGCTTTAAACAGCCCCTTGTATGCCTCTTTACTTATTGAAAACAAAAAAAAGGAAAGAGCAGATGCATCTTTATGCATGCTGGTTGAACAGGGAACATGATTAGAAGTACAAACCCTTGCAAACAGTAACAGTAGAGATCAGACAACTCAGATTTTCATCTCCAGATTCCTGCTTTGCAAGCATGGCCTCACAATTCTTGCACAGATTATATAATTTCCATGAGCTCCAATTACCACACTACAGAATGTCATTGCTCCTCCCCTTAAACAATAGATTTGAAGGCAAATGAATTAATAATGAACATGCATTGCACGCTTGGCATTTAGTGAGATCCCAGTAAACATTAGCTCTTTCTATTTGTCTCTTAGATATTTGGTAAATATTTCATTTTCACAGTAATGCATTTGTGGTGGTTCATTTTCTTGTTCAGCCAAAATATTTGCATAAAGACTTTTTATGCAATCTCTTTATATGAAATTTAAATAGATAAATTAAACTAGAAATCTAATGAAAAGGGAAATATATAAAAGAAAATAAATGCTAATAAATCCAGATGAGGCAAATTTTTTAGCCTGGTTTGCAGCGATTGGTTTTATACCTGTATTTTATGAAGCATCCCTCATTTTTTAAGTATTCAGTAACACAAAATAGAAATACCAGCAAAAGCTGTTACCACCCTTTTCTGGAAGCAACAGTTACTCTGTAATTTTTAAAGGCTTTCAGGGTGACTGTCAAAGCTTTTTTTTTTTTTTTTTTTTTTTTTTTGTCTGAGGTAATGCATTACAGGGATAAAAGAAAAAGTAACTTGTAGAAGTCTAACACAGGCTACACATTAGCACAAAATACAGGCAATAACAGCCTTAGAAAAGCAGTCTTATATGCCTTACTCTAAGTCCTAGGAAAGCAGT
Organism: Arvicanthis niloticus; assembly: GCF_011762505.2. NCBI lineage: Eukaryota > Metazoa > Chordata > Mammalia > Rodentia > Muridae > Arvicanthis > Arvicanthis niloticus. Next base: position 46,436,262 of record NC_047664.1, on the reverse strand, counting down.
GCCATATGCTATGCACTAACAATCCCAGGAAAGCAGTCCTATATGCCTTGCACTAAAGCCATAGGAAAGCAGTCCCATATGCCAGGCACGGTTGCACTTCACTATTAAGGTTGTAGTCTATCATGCTCAGATAACTCCTCTGAGCTTAGCACAAAATGGAGGTACTCTCTTTTCCAGAAGTGCTTCCTCTTCTCTGACTGATCTGGGACCCCCTAATCCTCAATATTCTACCTGAATAATGTCACAAAGTCCTTGGCAAACCTATAAGTTCACTTTCCTCTTTCCTAATAAAAAACCTGTCCAGCAAATTTCTGGGATTTCTGAAATGCATCTCCATACAAATGAGACATTCACAGTACATAGGGCTTTAGCCAATGATTTTACATTTACCCTGAAAACGCCTTTCCATTCTCCAAGGTTCATATATAGCACTTGGTCATCCTGAATAAAGTATATGATCACCAGCTGCTTCGCTGAAGATCATCTAAGAGAGCAGTTTCAATGAGCATCTTCTTCACTTTTAATTTTTTATTGGTTATTTTGTTTATTTACAATTCCAACTTCCTAGTTTCTCCTCTGAAAAAACCCCATTCCACCCTGCCTCCCCCTGCTTTCAGGAGGGTGGTCTCCCACCCACCCACCCACTCCTGCCCAACCGCTCTAGAATTCCCCTATGCAGAGGCATCAAGCCTTTGCAGGACCAAGGGCCTGCCTTTCCACTGATGCCAGACATATTGGGCTGGAGCCATGGAGCCCTCCATGTGTATTCTTTGGTTGATGGTTTAGTCCCTGGGAGCTCTGGGGGTTCTGATTGGTTGGTATTGTTGTTCTTCCTATGGGGTTCTAAACCCCTTAAGCTCTTTCAGTCCTTCCCATAACATCTCCATTGGGGTCCCTGTACTCAGTCCAGTGGTTGGCTGCAAACATTTGCATCTGTATTGGTAAGGCTCAGAAGGAGCCTCTCAGGAGACATCCATTATCAGGCTCCTGTCAGCAAGCACTTCTTGGCATCAGCAATAGTGTCTGGGTTTGATGTCTGCATATGGGATGGATACATAGGTGAAGCAATCTCTAGATGGCCTTTCCTCCAGTCTCTGCTCCACTCTTTGTCTCTGTATTTTCCCAACAGGGATGACAGTAGCTGAAATACTCAACAAAGGTGAGCAAGAACCTGTAGAAACCATTGTGCATCTTCTAAAAGAACTGTGAGACTACAGTCCTCTGAAAAGGCCTTTTCTCCCTGGTACTTACTCCCAGCTGGAGAAGGATCCTGCAGTCCCTACTCATTTCAGACTCCATTCCATTCTTCCAGCCTGATGTGTAGAGATTCTTGAACACCCTCATGGAGGAAACAGAGGATGTGGAACCACAGATGTTCCCCAATATTCAGACCAGAGCTGGCACCAGGAACATGAGGCCACAGCTGAAGCAAGTGCACATGCATACCACAAGGCACTACCTACCCTGGTTATTCTGGAATTGCAACCATGTTGTGTACACACACAAACAAAACATAATAGAACTTTAGTTAGTAATTGAGAACTTCTTTTTATATTTTCATGAGAATTTCATACTATGTACTTCAATCATACTCTTTCTCCTCCTCCAGCTCCTCCCAGATCTCATATATGTACACACAATTTCATGCTCATTCTCTTTCCTAACATAATCAAACAAAATAAAATTCAAGTAAAAAAAAAAGCATGGAAGTCAGACTTCTGTTGACTGATACTTCTGACCATGTCAACACACTGGAGTGTAGTACACAACCCAGTGTCACTCCATTGAAGGAAACTGACTGTCCTTTCCCATAAGCTATCACTAATGGACTCTTGGTGAGTAGAGCATTTGTGAGTGTGTGTGTGTGTGTGTGTGTGTGTGTGTGTGTGTGTGTGTGTGAAAACCCACAATGCTTAGGCAGCTGATAAGAGAACTATGTGGAAGGAGAAAATTTTTCTTTTTTATTAATTTATTTATTTATTCACGTTACATCTCAATATCCAACCCCTTTTTCCTCCCAACCACCTCCCAGGGTATTTTTTTTCAAGGAGGAGAAAATAGAATATAGTGTTAAAAGGTATACGGAGAAAAATAGAAGAGGAATAGTAAGGAGTAGTAGAGGAGTAGATAGGAAGAGGGGTAGCTAACACTAAAAGACCTTTAACATTTAGTATAAAAAGCTACTACTAGAGACATTTCCTAAAATATACATACATAAAAGGCCTTTAAATGGAGCAACCATATACTGAGGAGACAATATTCCAGTTAAACATCTGTGGTATGGAATAAAACCCAGAACAAGAAATGGCTAGCATCTTTTTGAATGTGGGGCCAGAAGGGTTTATACACACCTTTCAAGTGCTCACACTATGCGTTACTATCCAAAACCTGATGGTAAAGATCCTGTTGCTGAAAACATCACATACTTATGTCATCAAACATGGAGACATTGAACTGAAGCACAAGTGGCAGCTTCAGCCCTACTGATGAGCATTCATTGTGCTTGAAGATGCTATTCACACTGCCATTGGAGAGAGGAATCATCATTCTTACCCAGCTACCAACCCTCTGAGACAGCTTTCCTGGATACATCCACTGTTATGGGAGTAATCAGCCACCTTTCGATCGGATTCAAAGCCTGTTCCATGAAATAGAAACAGTATCTGAAATTGTAGTGAGGCCAAGAACATAAGACTATGTAGGTCATGGGGCCTAGAGGAAAATCTACTACTATTATTCTGCTAAATAAAAATAGCAATAAAAGAATTTTAATGACATACTGCTACATCACAGGTCAGTGCATTACTCAGCCCTCATCAGAGAAGATTCTTCCTGCTGTAGATGGTAATTAACACAGAAATTCACAACTGGACAATGTGCAAAGAGTGAGAGACTTTGAAGCAGCCCTAAATATGATATTGTTATTATAGGCCTCTCCTAAACACTTAGGGATCTATGTGAAAGAGACAGGTAGAAATCATAAGAGCCATAGGTTGTGGACAACTTCATATAATTCTTTAAAATTTTCACACAGTACATATCGATTGTATTTACCAAACACACAGTTGTTGAGTAGTTGACTCCTATTAGGAACGAGAAAATGTAAATGCGCTGAAAAGCTTCCAAGGAGGAAAAATTCTCTTAATTTTAATATATTAAGCCCAGAGAGGTTTTTTTTTCTCTCTATCTTCTTTCTTAGAAGGAACTACTATTCCATACATTTAGTACTTATAGGACTCAAATGGACTGATAAAGGAATGCATTATGGTTTGAATATGGGTAGTTTTTAAATGCCTACATATTAATGTTTAGTCTTCAAAGTTGTAAAGGTTGTTGATCCTTTGACTTCTCAAAGACAGAGGTAGTTGTGTTTAGGTCATTGAGGGGTATTCTCATAAAGAGGTAGCCTCTCAGTTCCTTTCTCTTTGCTTCCTCTTTCAACATATGAACCTTTGTTCAAAATTCTCAATTGTGATGTGCCTCCCAAACAAAAATAACTTATGATGTCCGCCTTTATAACCATGAACAAATGTAAACCTAATGATTTCACAAGTAGCCTGCCTCTGGTATTTTGTTATGGTGACATAAAACTAACTAATAAAGATGAGAATCATGTAGATGAATCAATATATAAAATACTTATATCACCCGAATGACTGATACTAGGTACCTGGCCCATAATGAATACTCACCAAAATAAGTTGGTTGTTTAACTCAGTATTATAGCTCTCTTCATCTTTCAAGCAACATGGTAAATGTTACCGAAGGCATCCTCAAAATTGGATAATATTGGTTGTCATCTGGTATTTGTCTGCTTATCTCCTGCAAAGACAGTGCCCAGAATGAATACAAATGTGGACATATTCTGTTGATCAAAGTGCTTCCAACAAAAGGTGAAAATACAGGGGGCATGTAAGTACCATTGGACAGAGGACTTCACTCCATACCTATGCCAGTCTAGTAAATGAGAGAGGCATGAAGATCAAAAGGCATGAGCCTGGTATCCATTTCACCTGCCTATTCTAACATGCTGAGCACTTTCTGTCACTATCCTGAGTCTCATTTTTCTTATATGAAAGTTTTGTGTTATGCTTTCAAAATTTGTCATGAGAAGCCATTGGAACTCTGCTCATAAACTCGTTCATTAAAACGTAAGAACTCCACAGACACGAAACATCCATTTTAGATGCAATAAAGAAAGCCAATTTTGCAAACTGTGAAAGTATAAAAGGTGAGAGACATTCCACAGACAGCTGAGGTCGAGAGACTTGTGACAGAACCATATGTCTCGAGCAAATCCCCCAATCTTCTGTTTTGATAAGAATAAAATGAAACAGCAAAGCTTAGGAGCAGAATGAAGAACAGAAGTAAATTTCAATACACCTAAGCACTCCCAGTGTCATTCAGGAAACTTCAAATTGCATTTGTTTCACCAAGTAATCAAAGAGATGATTTCTTCCTAGCAAAGTCTCAGCAACCACTATCTGGAGAATGCCTGCAGTCTGGGATGCTCTGTAAGACACAAATACACTATGAAGGTTGAACCTGCCTCTCCTGTGCAGTTCTGTTGCATATTTATGTCTGTCATGGTAGCTTCTGAAACAGGAAATATGCTTGTTTACCACTGGCCTGGCTCTATTGGCATTCACCTGTGCTAGGCTTAGCCTTACCCTTCTGAGCCCAGCAAAATGTTTCTTTGAGCCAGAAGGAGCCTGAGGATTGCACACAAATCCAAAGCCTCCACATAAGGCATTGGCAGGAAGAATGTACTGGGCTCAGAGGCCTTTCCAGACTTGCAGGATCAAAAACATGAGGCTCATATCGCAGGTGCACAGTGTCACGGAAGACAGCTACCAAATCACACATGCTAATCAGAAAGCCTGAAGGTTGGCAGAATTTGAGCAGCAATTTCTTCTACCAGTCCGCTCTTAACTTTTCTAAGGAACCACAGGGAGATACTGGATTGACTATTAATGAATCAGGACACACTTTATTGGTCTTAAAGCAAATTTGTCATAGTAATTTGCATGAGTTAGCACTATGTTTCTCAGGCTCACTACAGAATGGAGCAAGAAGGCTGCTTTAATGAGCTTATATATTCAAAATGAGTATACTTTTTATGCTATTTATTGCATATTGTCATAAACACTATTAAATTAAATTATGAACGATTTGCATACTGAAAAAATTAAATTGTTCATCATTAGAGCAAGAAACAATCTTTAAGAGATGCCCACTTCAGCAGTTTTCATGCTGTCAGATGAAGACTAAAATCTAGTGGCAGCCTTTGTTTTCTGTTAACTAAAGGAAGCCATGGCACTTCTCCAAGGAACTGTATATTTTGTGTGGAAGGGTAAGACCAATGGAACATAGCAGGTAGAACACAGATTCAATGGCACCACCCAAAGAGAAAGCCAAAGCTAGTTTTAAATAAACAGGTAATGAAAGTTAGTAAGCCTTCAGAGTGCAGAGAAAGAATCTAAATCACGGGCAACTCTGGAGACAGTATGGCAGACTGGAAGGACCAGAAGAGCTTTATGAAACCAATTAAATGGAATGAATGTGCATTTCATATCAGACCATGACTGTGATTGTCTGCAAGTAGTTCTGTCAGCTAGAACGTAACTTTTTACAATCATCCCTTTGGACTCTCTGGCTAAAAATGTCCATTCTCACTGACAATAGAAATCTACCTGAGCTTAAAATGGCCTACTTTGATGTGAGGCACTATGTCTCCAGAACATTCTGTAATGCAGCTATTTGCCTTCAATCATATTTTTACTTACCTTGCATATGCAAAGGTCTTACTTAACAATGCTGCTTTCTGAGTTTATGTGACATTATGATTTAAGGTCACTATGATTTAAGTCACTGAGTCTGACTACTTGTCTATATTTAAAAAACTGATTTAGTGGCTTTGTTAGCTGTAACTACAGCAACAAAAATAATAGTAACTATCTTCCTGGTGTGAAGATAGTTAAATATGTCATGCCCTTAACATTATGCCTGGTAATTAGTGAATACCTTTTTGTATTTCTAATATTTACTATTTCTTCTTATTATGAATCTCCCCTCATCTGTCATGCAGAATTATCTCATGGAAAAGCAAAATAGCAGGTTGTGTTTTGTTCAAAAAATTAAAAAATTATTCACTTCTCAGTTGCATGATTTAAGTTAAGACAGTGAGACTCTTTGCTACAAATAAATAGAAATACTTCTAAATACAGAATGTGGTAGGTATGCAAAACTTTCAGCCAAATGGTGCAAGCAAAGTTACCATTGTTACGATGATTTTTCTAACACGAAGGGCAACTACTCCAAACAGTTCTGAAAATACAATGAAGAACAATTCTTTCCAGTCTGTTCAGTCATTATAATTCCTGAAATAAATTGTGTGGTAACAACGAACAGTCTATTTCATGAATAACCAATATATATCCTAGACTTGTGCAGTTACAATAGTTTTTTTTTCTTCTTGTTTCCTTTAATTTCATGTGTATGTGGGGAGAATACCTTGGCATGTGCATACGAAGAAATGCCTATAGAACCATTGGGGAGTGGCTATTTTCACACTACTTTAAGGTACTGAACATAAGTTGATAGGCTTGCATGACCAGAGCCTTTACAAGCTTAGACAACTAGTTGATCCCAATTATATGGTTTTTTTTTTAACTTTTTTTTTTTTACATAACTCAAGCTGGCCCCAAACTCCTGATGTAGCAGAGAATGACCTAGGTAGGACTTCAGATTACCCTGCCTCCACATTCTAATTGCTGGCATTACAGATCTATTTGGTTTTATGTAGATTTGGGAGTGGAAGCAGGGCCTTGTGCACATACTCTACCAACTGAGCTTGTAGGCAACACTAGCTTTTGCTCATTCATATTTACATATATAAATGTCAAAACTATGTAGGCATGGTACAATTCTGTATTGTGTGCAAGGACCTATTCATTGCATTGAAAGTTTCCCAGTGTGTCTAGGCAATGGCTTCTAGGTTTCAACAGACTCTTTTTATCATCCATTATAATTCAAAAAATCCCCTGCAAATTCCAAACATGCAGCCTTAGAGAATGTGCAGGACCAAGTGACAGCTTCATCATGAAAGTGGGAGCCACAGAGTGAGTGAGCTTGCTATGCAGTTCATCCATAATAATAATAAGAGATAAGTGGAAAGGTCAGTGAAATACAAACATTGAGGACAAAAGAGAGAGAAGCAGCCACAAAAGAAGGGGAATGGGCAGAGGGAGAGCTGAGCCATGGATAAGGAGGAAGTTAGAAAAAAAGGGAAACAGGTTGTTGAAGGTGACTTGATTATGTCATGTAGAGTGGATAAATTTGTTAAAACAAGAAACTGTGTAGGTCTACTGAGTTGACTATTAGGGAGTGATTTCTTTGTCCCAGAGCTGCTGTCCCTAGCTTTGTGGAATGTAAATATACTGAAGCTTATTTGAAAACAGACATCAACAAATAGAAACAAATGTCTTGTCAACTGTTTCTGAAAGCTTAACTGAGATGCAGAGAAGTGAGGATTAACAACACTCATGGCCCACTGGCTTGAAGCAACAGTTTTAACTCATGTTCTATTATGTCTCTTTCAAAAAGTGACTTCTCTCTCCTTACTGGGAAAATGCAAAAGTGATGCCTGCCTTTGAAAACAAAAATGTTTCAGATTAAAAAAAATACATGAATACACACACACACACACACACACACACACACACACACACACACATTTGCTTCTTACAGTGTTTTTAATGCCTTTTGTTAGTGGACTATCTCAGGACAATAGAACTATTTCTTTCTGCCCACCATTTATTAATCTGTTACTCTGCTTCCTTACAGGAGAAAGAGGCTAATGCTGTGTACCTCAACTCCCATTGCAGAGCTTCACTGGGGCTTTGCACAACAACTACATATCTTTTCAAAATTATCAACTCTTTCTGGGCTCAGGAAAATTGGCTTCAAAAATGCATCTTTAGTTTTGTAGTTGAATTGCCAAAGAGTAGCACTTTCAAGATTTTACATTAGAAACAGAAGAAACTCAAGTGTGTGTCTACAGTCAAGAGGGCAAGGTAAAGATGGAGAGCTTGTGGGACAGGTACTAAAGTGGTTGATTAATAGAATAAGAATTTCAAGTCTAGAAGAAAGAAATTCAAAATACTAACCTTAGTAAAAGGAAGATATCTCCTTCCACTAAGGAAGAAACATAAAAAAATGGAGACTTGACATTGATAACTGGAGTATGAGGGTGAGGTTGGGATTTTTCAATTGCTTACACAATAATTGGCTTAATCACATAGGATGCTGTACAAGGGGAAAACACAATTTCTCAGATAGTCTTTAGACAAATGTTAAAGATACTTATTTCATTTATAAAGTATGTAATATGTAGATTTAGTTAATAAGTGGTGTGAATTTCAGCCAATGGAGATTATTGGATGAAAATGTGTCTAACACCTCATTTTGGGTTGCAAGTAAGGTATGTCCATTGGGATGTCAGAAAAAGGAGGGATGCTGATCTAAATCAAACAAATATCCACACAACATCATGTGGCTCACTTCCCCTAAAATCTCCAGGCCAGTTCTGTGAACCAATTTCAATAGATGAGCCACAGTTTATAGATAAGCAGTATCAGTAAGTTAGACATAGACAGTGAACCAGCAACACCTGAAAACACATGGGACTCCTATATTGCCAGATTATACTGGAAACTATTGAATGAGAAACCTGAGAGCATGGACAATCGGCATTCTAAGAAGTACTAAATACGCCTGCTAATTTGAAAACTACTCATATAAACAGTCAAAAGGCAAACTCAGATCTAGTGGCAAAGCCTTTAAGATTTCAAAAGCAAAAATGAGTGTTTCTGTGGGTCAAGGGGAATTGTTGTTTGTGATACCAATACTATATTGTTAGTAGCTACCCTCTTGGATGCATGCCAAATGCCAATCATGAAAAGTAAACAAGTAAACGATGCTATTACTATTGTTAGTAGCACACACTTCTTACAGATATTCCTAAAAGTATCATAGAAACAGTGCCCTAATATCAGGATATCACTTCACTCAAATGTTATGATATACTAATTCTATAAAGGAGACTATACCATGTGTTTGGCATAAGATGTCATAAAAGCTGAATACATGATATCAAAATGCTCACTCTCCTGTTAACTGTGGTTTTTAGAATTAAGGACATTTACTTTGGTTGTGATGCTGAAATTATTAAGAGGAGCCATGATGTTTGATAAAGTCTGGGGCTTGTGGAAGACACAGAGGCCTAAGAGAAGAGAATAAGGTCACAGAATAGACTTTGAAGAGTGGAGAATAGGTAGGAATCTTACAGAATCACTAAGAGAGAGAAAAGTTATGGAGAGGACTAATGGGTAATTCAGAGTGGAGGACCCCCCCCCCCAATAAGGCATTAAAGTTGACACTAGCTTTGCCTTTTAGGGAATATGCAAGAAACTCAAAATAATGGGGGAGTGGGGTTCCTGACAGAAGATGAGATAAAACCTTTAGAGAATCCAGGGCCCTGCCTTGAAGACTTTATGTGCCCTAACTAGGGCATTGAACACATGTTTTTAAAAGATGGGAAGGCACTGGTTGCTGTTCCACAAGAAAATGAGATCTACTCTACAACCACAATATAGTCAATGTAAGAATCGGTTTGAATGAGAAGACACTGTAGTTAAGTTTTGTTACATGAATCTGAAAACCAGGGATGAGCACCTGCATGAAGCTGTGGGTGATAGTAAAGCCTTATTATCTAAGATTTGTAAGGGAAAACAATTCTTTCTGATAGGTCACAGTACCTTCATAGTTAACACTTCATACATTAAATTACAAAAGAATACCCAAACAAACAAACAAAAAAACACAGAATTAACTTTCTCAGCACACTAGATGCCACAGCAAAGTGTCTGGAAAAATGGAAGCATGCCTTGTATTTCTGGCCCTAAAATATTAAAGGAAGAACAAGCCACATATCCTGCACAGTGGAGCATGTTGAGGGCAAAGGGTCCTAATTATTGGAAAGGATGGTGGAAACTCAGGCTAAGCAAGTTTTTAAATTTGTTATAGATCAGAGACTCAGAATCTTGGATCTAAATCCAATTTTATCATTGCTTCAAGTCAAATGACATTAGACAAGTGTTGTGGCCCGAGCTGCCCCAAGCTTGGGGGCCAAAATGTTGGGGACCACTCTAACAATGTTCGAACCCGCACTGCCAAAAGCCTTGGGGGCTAAATTGTTCTGGCTCGTACTGCCCCAAACTGCTCCAGTCCATGGATTGGGGTTCAGCAAGAGAGAGTGAGGACAGACTCAAAGAATGGAGACCAGACAGAGTGTGATTCAATCCCGTTTATTCTTCAGTTTCTCTTCTTTTCTCTAAGTCCCAAATCTTGAGTTCCTAGTCCCTAGTTCCTAGTCCCTAGTGCCTCTAAGTTCCAAGTTTCTTCTTCCAAGTGCTAAGTGCCTAATAACTAACTCTAAGTTGTACTCCAAGTTGTACTCTCTGAAGTGTCCGATTCCTACTCCCAAGTAGGACTGTAAGTTGTACTCCGAAGTGTCTGATTCTCTGTTACGCTCTTCTGTCTGCTTCTCGCCTTTTATATGTCTCACTTCTAAGCCATGCCTCTAAGTCGCACCTTTAATCATGCCCTTAGGTCTTGTCTCTAAATCTGATCTCTCACACACCTTTAAGTCTCACACACCCAAGGCAAAATCCTGGGTATCTAAAGCAAGATGTTATCAGAGTGTGCTCAGCTGTTGTAGGCTAATGCAATCAAGTCTCTGGTCAGGGTATATGGCTCAAGATGGCTGCAGGGATGATAGCCACCTTCTTTTGGCTCCCCACAGACAGGCTACCATCACTTCCTGGTTTGCTTCTTCCTCTGTAAATAATAATAATTAAATCTATAAGGGAGTAACCCATGAGGGCTAGAGGAGTGGCTCAGCATTTAAGAATACTCATTGCTCTTTAAGAGGAATAGGGTTTAATTCCCTGCATCCATATTGTGGCTCTCTAACTGTCTGTAACTCCAGTTTGAGAGGATATGATACCCCTTTTTGGCTTCCTTGGGCATTACACACAAGTAGTACACAGACATACATGCAGATAAAATATTCATATACATAAATTAATATTTTTAAAAAGAAATTATTTGTTATGTTCTTCTATTCATACTTTATTCCCACCCACTGGAAGTTAATGTATAAAAAAATGCTTCTACCTGGGAAAGCTTTTTCTTATAATAGATAATTTGAAACACTATTCTATTAACATAAGCATAAATATAGTTTAGGTTGCATAAAGTTTAAAGATAAACTATAATATAACAATGACCTGTGAGTTGCAAAGCACAGTGGATCCTGAGTGTTTTGTACCTCCTGTAATTACATGCTTGTGTAACTCTCTCTCTTTACATATATACAAGTGTTAAGGATTTATCTTCTAAAGAATTGAATACAGCAAAAAATGGTAGAATGAAATTTCTGTGCTTTAGTTGTAAAGCACAATGCCTCTTTATTTTTTTTTTTTTTTAATTGGATGCTGTCTGTTTCAGAAATCTCTGGTCTCGGGCAAGCTCATTTGATCTTGCTTGGAAGATGGCAACAGAGTTCCAAGAGAATAAGAGATGTAGGCTTCTAATTGGCACATCTCTGCTGCCATGTTTTATTGGTTGAAGCACATAACAAGCCTGGCCTAGACTCTACCAGTTGGGAATAGGCTTTAATTGGGAAAAAATCCACCATGGATGTTAAAAGTTGAAATCCTGCTGTTAATATTAGGATTAGGTGAAGTTCAAGGGTAATTATAAATAAATCCTAAAGTACCAGGCTTATAAAACCTTGGAGATGGTAAGCAGCTCACAAATTCAAAGTGTTGATTCTGCAAATAGGAATTATAGGTTCAAAATCTTAATTTTGTAAATATGGAAAGAAGCCTAAACCATTTGTTTGGGAAATTCTGGTTGGTTAATGATGAGGTGAAGTAAGCCCAATTATTTTGAGAATATTCTCATTGACTTTGAAAACCAATACATGTAAATGTAACTATGAATGAGTATGACAGTGTCTTATTTAGAGTTTCTATTGCTGTGAAGAGACACAATGACCAAGGAAACTCTTATAAGTACAACATTTAATTGGGGCTGGCTTACAGGCTCAGAAGTTTAATCCATTATCATCAAGGTGGGGACATGGCAGCATCCAGGTATGCATGCTATGAGAGGAGTTGAGAGTTCTACATCTTCATCTGAAGGCCTCTAGAAGACTGATTTACAGGTAGGTAGGAGGAAGTTCTCTCAAAGCCCACCCCAACATTGACACACTTCTTCCAAGAAGACCATATCTCCTAATAATGCCACTCCCTGGGCTAAGCATATTCAAGCCACCACACTATGCTAATTATTTGTGTATGTGTGTGTATGTGTGTATGTATGTGTGTGTATGTATGTGTGTATGTATGTGTGTGTATGTATGTGTGTGTGTGTGTGTGTGTGTGTGTGTGTGTGTGAGAGAGAGAGAGAGAGAGAGAGAGAGAGAGAGAGAGAGAGAGAGAGAGAATAAACTTTGTGGCTAATATTTTATGGTGTATTGTCTAGATGTTTGCTTGTCTACTTGTTTAGTTTAAAATATACAGATTCAAGTTATTTGTTCTGTTTCTTCTTGTTGTCCAGTGACTCCTAAAGGACACTATCAAAAACTTTGGACAATGATCATAGAATTTTGAATTGAAAACATTTTCCCAAATCCCCAAGACATATTTTAGCACTCACCTCCAGACTGTTGTTGCATGGCTGCCCAAGATAAGACTAGCTCTATTTTATAATTCAGCTTCACTTCAGGGCAGAGAGAGTGAGGCAAAGCATCAGAAAACTCAGCCAATAGAATGTGTTTTAGAAGCCCTTGTTCTTTCACCTTAAGGACAAGCTGTAAGATATGGGATAGACAGTTTTACCTTTTAGGCAGAAGTGAATTCATGGAAAAACCACTGCAGCCCCCTTGTTTACTGTAATTGCCACAGATGCCAGAGGGTGTGGCTGGGGCAGAGCTATCATTGTGTTTGTTGCTGCTGATTTTGTTGCTATGTTTTCATTTTTGTTGCTGTTCCTTTAATGATACTCTGCATTATGTGGTGTCAGCCATCCAGTCTGTGAATATCTCAGTAATGAGGCTCCAAATGTACATTTTCTTTTTACCTTCAGTATGATCTAGCTCACAGTGAAGTAACAAATGATGCCAAATCCCAAAAGGTTAAAGCAAGAAAGGTGCACTTCTATTTCTCACTAAATGATCATTATGTATCACAGGGAAACCTCTCTGTGTGGGTCCCAATCTGGGTCCCAGATAGATTGACCTTCCCATTCTAAATTACTGCAAATTATGGTGGCATAAAAGCAACACAGCAATTGTGAATGGATTCAAAGGTGGTTTCCCAAAGTGGCAGCCTGCCTTCTCATTCATCACATGCCCATGGTTAACTCCTAGAAAAGAAAGAATAGCAATTTTATAACATGTTCAGAAGAAAACAAAACTGAATTTTCAGGGATTTGGATGTTTACTAGAGTAGAAACTGAGGTAAAGGTTATTTTTGGAGTTAATGATCAGAAAGCACAGGAGTATTATATCAACATTACCAATTCAGGTTTCATAATTGGGCTAAGTAGCTTGCCTTGTGCCATGTTCTGGGCAAATGAAAGTGTTCATTTGTTTCAGTCATCCTTGGTGAAAAGGATACAGATAAAGCATGTGGATTCCTGTTGGTGGAACATCTTCCTTTTTTGTAGACATGTCATTTGTCTGATCTACCACCTCCATGGAAATCTATTTCAAATTCCTTTTATCTTTTGTATCTTCATAAATACCCCTGACATAAATACATTTGACATTCTCCACTCCCAGCTGTCACTTCTATTCATCCTAACTTTGTATTACGAATCTTAAGAGTAGCCTTTATGAGTTTCTTTATTCTCCATAGTTCCAACTTTCACGACCGTAGTCACAGGGGACATTCAATAAGAGTGATGGGCTATTGAGATCATCTAAGAAAGAGCCAAAAGAAAACAAATTCTAACAGTAAATATGAATTATATTCCACTTAGTGTATCTAGTCTGTGTGATATTCCCTGTCAAAAGAAAGAAAACCTGAAGGATGAAACACATGGCTTCTGGGTCATCTCCTTTAATGTGTCTCCATCCACAACAGGTATTTACATCATGTATGTTTTGCTCACCTAAAAATTCTGGCACCCAAAGAAATGCTTCTCCCTTTCTTACTCTGAGAATGCTGTATCCTGCTGACTGGAAAGCAGTTACTGACCAATTTTAGTTTAGATACTTTTGTTTTGTAATGCTGTCTAAGTGACTTAACCCCACTTAGGCTCAGTCCTTTTGTGTAACAATCACATTATTGACTGCCTCATCCTGTTTTCACAAGGATTAAGGAAAATGTTGTAAAGCTTACACCTTACACCTTGGCACGTGCAAAGTATCCAAAGACACACACACACACACACACACAAACACACACACAGCACACACACACACACACACACATACACACACACACACACACACACACATATATATATTCAGTGTTTTCATACACACATACATATATATATGTGTGTGTGTGTGTGTATATATATATATATATATATATATATATATATATATATATATAGTGTTTTCCCCTTTGTCTGTTTTTCCTTTTTGCTTTCTTTCTTTAGTATCTTTTTTCCTAAAAGCATCCATTGTCAATGTCAATTGCCAAAGTGGAGATACCAATAGAGCAAAAAGCATCTTGACTAATATGGTCTCCCTATAAGGGGGATGATCCAGATGATATCTTCAGTCCTATCTTGAATCTGACCAGTGCTGGTTCCTCCCTCCACCTGCTGCCTGCATCTGGCCATGGATCACAATATAAAACAGAATTTCAAGCACGGAGGCTGAAAAGACCTTCTCTTTCCCTTTGTTTGGATATACTTGATTGGACAGGAAAAGCCTAGTGGGAGGTTAAAGGTCTCCAAGAGAAAATCACAGGTAGTTTATTAGAAATGGCTTTTCTATTAACTGTGTGACTTTAGGTAAACTGCACTTCACCACTGCAAACCCCTTATGCCCTTCTATGGAAAAAAGAAAAGTTTGACCCATGAGATCTGAGTCCTTACACTGACATTCATGAGATGAGAGCAGCTCCACGAACAGCCTGAGTCTTTCATGAAGGAAGAGGGGAGTATTGGCTGATACACGCTCAGCTCAGTGGTCTGACCAGCTTTGCATCAGCGCAGAGAAAAATGGTACCTCTGTCAGATCAAGCTGAAAATAATGGAACAGGCAGGAAACAGGGGTGAAAACTCACCACCATTACCACTCTCTAGGTCTGTAAATTACACCTCACAGAACATCTGCACCTGCAGCATTAATCTGTACCTCACCATCAATACCTCTCCTGAGAGCAAGGAACAAAAACTAAAGCTAAATGTATTGTGAGAAATAAACTGAAAACCCTTCAAATCTACAGCCCTCAACTTATGCTTATTGCATTTCCGCTAATTGTCCTTGGAATGTGATAGTCAGCAGATTCTCTACTCTGAGTGTTATATGCTTCTAGTCTTTTTACTTATTTTATTTTAATGGAGATAACAGTGAAGATGATGATAATGGTGGTGATGATGATTCCAATGTCAGAATATTTTATGGTCAGATCAGATTCTGATTTTACTTCACATGATACAAAATGCTAAGACTAGTGCAGTCAGAAAGCTCCATTGCTCAGTTCTGCATTCTACCTACTCTCCTGAGAACATTCCCTTGGAAACAGGCAAATAGTCTACACTATGTTTCTACAAATTGCCTCTCTTTACTGTATGTCATACTTCCTGTGTAGTGTGTCTCCATAATTCCTCCGAAATCTGTCTCTATTTTACATGATGTCAAAATTTTAATACCACCAAGGACCCTGCTTGTGAGATACCCTCTAATTCAGTGACCCCCTGCTCTGTCTGAAGTCAGCAGATGGTCACCTATCTATAGGTTCAACTGCATGATATAACACAATTTACTTGTTTTAGCCACTCATAAGTCACAGAAAACAAACAAGCAAACAAACAAACAAAAAGCAGCCTTGAGATGCTATGCTGAAGTCACAGCTTCACCACAGACCACCTGCCTGGGTTACTTTGAAGTCACTGGGTCTCCCAGAAATAGTTTCTGTATCTGAAAAACTGAGAAAATATTTCTTGTAATCCAATCCCACAGATTTTTAAACATCAGTACAAGAGAAGATTTAAAATAGTTAATCATCCAAGAGTTGCTAAATATACAAGTTTTATTCTTGATTTATTGCCCAAATATTACAACTTTGTGATTATTTTGTTTCCTTGATTCTTTGTTTTTATGAAAATTCTGTCTGAAATCTCCCATCTAAAAGTATCCTATGACTTGAACTTTTATGATGGCATAAAAGTTTGGGCATGGGGCGGGGGTGTTTGTTGTTTGTGTTGTCAGAAGAAATATCATCTGAATTTTTCCTAAAATCTATATTGTTTTCTTCTTTGTTTTATTCTCAATTCAACCTTCTGAAGGGAATCATTTCTTATCAAAGGGCAAATACTCCTCTTGATCTTCTGGCTGAGTCGTCGCACACGTAGCTCAGTGTTGGATAAGAAAAAGGCAACATAGAGCAGGTGATGGCGGGGGATTTGCTGAGCTGTACGTGTGAAGCCGAGGCAGGCTGACTTGCAGCCAGGGGAGCCTTGGCTGTTCTAGAACATGTGTGGATCATTCAAGAGGAAGAACTTGAGGCTGAATGTACAGATATTGGTTGTCCCGTGTCAATAAGTACAGAACATAGAGGGATGCTGGCAACTTATTCTTTATAATGAGCTGAAAAAGAAAAGAAAAATGAAGAATGTCATGAAGCTCTGAAGTATTGAATTACAGAAATGAATTTCAAGCAGAAAGTGATATTCAAACTTGCTTACAATTGCATAATTTCTATAATACAGAGTTAAAACATGCCCAGTAAATTTGGTGTTTAGGTATCTGTTAATGGTAGGGAAGCATGTTTTTCTGATTTTGCTGCCTGATGTATCTCTGTAGTTGAAGCAATAGCTGTGAAATAAAGATCATGCATGGAGAACAAGAGTTTACAACTCATAATGAAAATGAAGAAAGATCATCAGAAGAAAGGTTGGAGGGCACTCAAGAGAAGCCTAGGCAAGAAAAATGGTTGATAAGATAACAGAAAGCAGGCAGTCATTTGTGGAGAAGTCATTCAGTCCAGGACCATACTATCCACTTCACCACTCAGAGATACCAGGAGAAGTAGGATCTCATCTCACCTCTCAACCCTAGGCAAACCATGTAACATTGAGCAAACCCATAAAGGAAAATGAATATAGGAGGTTATTCAATATTGCCTATGGAATATGCTGACATAAAATTTACATATACAACTCACATAACATGTACATCTTATATACCATACAACATGAACACATATGAAACACATATAGAATACAGCAATCCAAAATAACATCCATACCATACTCATGTACAACTATAGACTACATGTAGACTACATGCATAACATATGTGTGTGAATCACATAGCCACACATACATAACACTACATACATGTACACAAGTCCATGAAACTTACACACAGCACACAAATATACACACAGTGGAGTTGCCTAGCAACCAAAAACTGTGCACACCATGGTCTCAGAGAGAGGATGGACAAAGGGAAAAAGAAGAATTTATTCTAGTCTTTGTACACGATCAAGTATTTAACCAATCAGATGAGAAGAGGATGCAACCAAGTAGAAGGTCATGAGAACAAGAAGCAGAAGCCTTCACTTCCAACAGATAAAGCCTCTGAGAGCAGAGTCTGCAATCTTCTGAATTGATCTGTATTCTCAGCCTGAGGCAGACAAGCTGAAGCTCCTTAAAAGGACTGAAAAGGTTTTTACTGCACCTCCCAAACATATACCCAGTATGCTAGCAATGAATCTGTGGCCTCTCAAGGTTCTTAAACATCCATCTCAGTTGCTGTTGTAATCACTGAGGTTTCAGAAAGACCATTGTAATGTTACACATAGTAACTACGGACTCATCCCTGTTGGTCAAAATGGCTCAGAAACATGGTATCAAACAAAAAGAAAAAAAAAAAGGATAGGAATAGTAACTTGCTGGTCTGAGGACAGGTGACTCTGTTTCACACCCAGGCAGGTCCATCATGAACTACAATCTCAGAATATGTTCTTGATTTTCCTGACTAAATTCTTTGACATGGGAAGAATCTTGCAAAATATAAATATCCATCCGTTTCCTTTTTGCCACCAGAGAAAAGAGGTAGAATATGAAGGACAATTACCCTTGGCAGAAGAGTCTTCTTATCTCCTTTTTCACTTTGAGAGTACAAAACTCTGGGAAATATTCCCAGGTAGCATTCTGGCTCATTTTCTTCTTGCCTGACCTTTCTTGTCAGGACTTCTCTGACAACACAGAGTGCCATGCTGGGCTGTCTTGGAATGTTCTGAAGTTGTACAAAAGAAACTGGCACAAAGAAAGAGAAGTTTTTTTTTTTTTTTTTTTTTTTTTTTCCCCGTCTTACTTAAACCAGTAAGTAATGGTAGTGGGGCTAGCCACTTCCTCTCATGTTTCTTGTCTGGCTTCTTTTTTGCTTTTATTCCCTGAAGAAATTCTGAGATTAGCTCAGTCCATATAATCCAGAAACCCAAAGGTCACTAAAACATATCCTCATCATCAGACCTTTTAATCATGCTCCTCTCAAGATAGAGCTGTCATTCTCTGGGAGTCAGGGGGAAGTCTAGACTCACACATACTCATGTCTCTTTGAGTTTTGACACAGTCACAGCCCAAATATGCATAATGATAAAGTGTCCTGGCTCATATAAAATGAAAAGACAAAATGTTCTCAGCTGTCAACCTCTGGCTAGATCAGTGACTGCTTCAGGCTTTACCTCGAGCTCAGAAAACTGGCTCAAAGTGATTAATCTTTGAGAACACATGTCTGGAGCAATGCTCCTTCATTATGTTCAGGACCATTCAAGTTTAGGTCTATTGTCCACATGCAGTTATTAATAGCATTCATTTCACGCTCAAGAGTGCCCCACTTTACACAGTAAGTTCTACAGTCACTGAGAATAAGCTGGACATGGCAGGAACAAAACCACAAGACTGCTGGTACCTTAAAGGTGATAACCAGTAACCACAAGAGTCCTAAACTCCATTGCAGCTGGACGACCCACCTTCAGCAGCTGCAGTACAACACCTGGCCCTGCCCCTCCCCACATGGTTTTTTTCTTTCTCTACTAGATTGAAGAGTCTGAAAGAAAACCATTTTGGGTGAGTTACATTGGTTTCCTACTATAGCCCTGACTATCAGATTTGGACCTCCTGATACCCTGATTTTGTAGCTTGTTCCTGATGTTTCCGCTCTTGCTGTCTTGGCTACTGGTAGTATTAACAGGTTAAACTGTTTATTCCTCTGGATGAATATTGAGACTTTGAGGGGAATAGTAGCACAATACTGTCTTCCTGTGGCTGGGTTAAGAATTGGGTTAATTTGTAGGGCTAGAAAGATGGCTAAGGAGTTAAAAGTACTGACTGTTCTTCCAGAGGTCCTGTGTTCAATTCTCAGCAACCACATAGTGGCTCCCAACTGTCTGTAATGGGAACCGATGTCCTCTTCTGGTGTGTCTGAAGACTGTGACAGTATACTCATATATATTAAATAAAGTTTTTTAAAAGAAGAATTGTGCTAATTTGCTTTGCAAACACAAAAATCTGAGTTTGAACCTACAACATTGGTACTCCAGAATCCATAAGCAAAAACAGAGAAATTGTGAGAGATCATAGGTCAGCTTCTGGTTCAATAAACAACCTTGTTTTAGGCGAGTCAGTTTAAGAAATAGTAAACTCCATTCCACAAAAGACATGCTTTAGAAAGTCACACAGCAATGATAAACCAGCTGGGAAAACTGCCAAGATATATAGGCAATATACCAAAAAGAGGCAATCTAAGCCAAACTTAGCTTTAGTTGCATGGCTCCCTGGCAAGAGGGGATTTCAAGAAGAAACCTCATTCAAAAGGTAAATCAGGTGGCCCTAGTTTGAAAAAAAAAAAAAAAAGAAAAAAGGCTGTCAGTCCTACCCTCATAATGAACCCTCTTTCTTCACAAAATTCAAATCAATTTACCAGTTTTGGTGAGACAGTGACCTATCTGGTACATGGGACAGCAGTAAAGAGGAATCCTATTCTCTTGCTCTGTGTGACTCAAAAGGGCAGTGTCTTCGAAGTGCTAGTTGAAAGGGAAGTTACAATGCGGTGTTAGAGAACAGGAAACAAACTCAAGACAGGGAACCAAAATTTTAGCTTCCTCTGTCCCAGTAGGAGAGACAGCCCTGAGAAGCAAGCATGCAGCTCTGGAGGACAGGCAGTAACAAGTAGGGATATGTAGGCTCTGCTCAGGAAGTAAAGTTACCAGTGAGTCACTAAAGAAATCAGAGAGGAAATTTAAAACTTCCTGGGTTCATTTAAAAAGGCAAGCACAACTTACTAAAACCTTTGGGATAAAGTTAAAACAGTTCTCTGTAAGGAAGGTTATAGCTACAAATGTCTATATTTTTAAAAAAAGGGTGAAGAGATCTCAAATCAATTAGCCAATGATGCACTTCAAAGACTTAAATAAAAGAATAAGCTAAACTCAAAGTCATGAAGTGGCAAGAGCTAATAAATCTCAGGACGGAGAAGAATGAAAAGAAACCGTAAGAGCAATGCATAGACTCAACCAAATAAACAGTTGTTAGAATAAACAAGATTGACAAACTCCTAGCTGAGCTTACCTAAAAAGAGAAGATCCAAATTCACAAAATTAGATATGATAAATTAATGGTTAGTAAATAATCTAACAGTGTTCTCAGAGTTATTAGAGATTTTTTAAAGTAATACTTGGGGAAACTGAAGAAAATGAATAAATTCCTAGGTAGGTATGATATACCAAATTCAATGAAAATAAAATATCATAAACTATTTCACAATGAAGTTGAGTAGGTAGTAAACATCTACCCACAAATAAGATTTCTTTCTGCAGTTCTATCCCATCCCTGAACAATAGTTAACACCAGCAGTCCTCAGAGTCCCACAAAGCAGAAAGGGAAGATACACTACCAAAATGACTCTATGATGCCAGTTTTATTGCCATACTAAAACCAGGTAAGGACATCAGAGAACAAAAGTAAACTGCAATTCGGTTTCCTCAATAAATATAGATGCAAACCGTATCAGTAAAAGGCATGAGAATAAAAATCAAGAACACATGGGCCTGGAGAGATGGCTGAGGGGTTAAAGCATCTTTGCTTGCTGCTCTAGCAAAGAACCCAGGCCCAGTTTCCAGCACCTACAACAGATGGCTCACAATTCTCACTAACTCAAGTTCCAGTGAACTTCAAGACTTCTGGCCTCTGTGGGTACCTGCACCATTCAAAGAGCGCCAAAGAATGGAGTCATCCAACTCCTGCAGATCTTCTGGTGCAGCACACAGAGCCTTTCTCTTTGGGCCAAGACCATTGCTACCTTAAGCTTTCTTGAGAAAGACAGATCATGGTCCTGTTATCTTCAACATTCTGAGATCTTCACAAAAATTTGTACTTCACTCTCATACCTTCTCATGGTAGGATTGCCTCTTGGTGACTTCTTTAAGAGACTCTTTAAGATGTGTTCCTGAAACACATCACCTGGGATCAATAAAACCATAACTCTGCAACCAACCACAGTGCAAGAATCTGTGACTTCCTTAATCATGTATCTTTCATATTGATCAAACCATGACTGTGTAAATGCTACTGCCAAGTTCTGCTGGCAGCTTAGGAAGATGCCATCCCTCTTGATCCATCAGCTTCTGTGTGACTTTAGGAAGGTACTTCTTTAGACAGTTACTTTTGAGCTAAGATCCTACTCAGAAGCATTATTTAAGTTCCCTCCTTTCAAATAAATTTGCATTTTCAAAAGGTTGAAGATTCAGAAGGTAGTAAAAGCTTAGGCACAGGGCACCTTGTCTGTTTTTACCGGTATAGAGCACCAGCTTTCTCTTTGGTATCACTAGTATAGTTAAAAATTAAAGATGTTTTGATATCTGCACTTCCCCTGTCTGGGGCTCTAAATTTGCTTGTACTCTACAGTTTCTCTATATTTCCTTTTCTTGTTTTTTCTCGTTCTCATATTATATCTGAGTGAGAGAAGAAAGCAGTATGTATGCCCAGGCTAAATCATAACCTGTCTTGAAAATTTCCTCCTCCAAGTTAGTCCATTGCTCCTGTATTTAGCTTCACTCGTATGTTATGAAACAGGCATCACTGTCCTAACATAGTTATTTTCTCTTGAAACCTAGAGACCTGAGCTTCTGTCTACCTTCCTCTACCTATCCTTGTCTTCCAAACTCTCACCAAAATGATTCACTAAGCTTCAGTTACAGTAACAAGGGTAAAGTTCCACATGGTTGCAAATTCCTCTAGCAAATCACTTCTGAAGATCTAGGAATCCCTTTGTTGTGTTTATAAGAACGACAGCCCCACTTCTTCTTACCAGTTTTTTTCCTACTAGTTACTTTTTTCCTACAGGTGTAGCAAAATACCTGAAAAGAAGCCATTTTAGGAAAGAAATGTTTAGTTTGGCTTGTAGTTTTAAAGGATGCATTCCATCTTGGCAGGGAATGCATAGCAACAGAAACGAAACGCTGGCTGATAACGTTGTATCCACAGTCAGAAAACAGACGGAACAAGATGTAAATTCCATAAACAACACTTCAAGCAAGGTCTACTCCTGGTGACCCACTTCCTCCAGCAAGGCTAGCCACCTCAAAGCTTTTACAACCTACCTAAGTAGCACCACCTGTGGGGATGAAACATCTAAACACATGAGCCCAGTAGGGGCATTTCTCTTTCAAGCAGCATCATCATCCAATACACCTAGATTAATACAATTAATAATTTTTAATGTTTATATTATAGAAAAACTATAATGTCAGTGCAATCCTAGTCAAAATTCTAACAATTCTTCACAGAACTGTAAAAACATCCCAAAATTCATAAAGCAGCACAAAATACCGTAATATGCAGAGCATTCCTGATGAAAAAGAAGAAAGCTAGAGATATGATCAAAGATGATTTTAAATTATACTCCAATCCTATAGAAACAAGACCCACATGAGACAGGCACAAAACTGAGCTTGCAGATCAATGCCATAGACCAGAAGCCCAGAAATAAAATAGCGTCATCACACCCACCTAATTGATAACAAGTGTAACAAAAGCAAATATTGAAAAGAAGGACACCATCTTTTGGTACAGAGAAAACAATTTTAAAACTCTATGTGAAATGGATCAAAGTTGCTTTATTAAAAGCTGATAATTTGAAGCTCCTGGGGGAAAAATGGATTAAAACTTTATGACCTCTCACTTTTTTTTATGATCTGTTACCATTTTATGACCTCTCAGTTTTACTTTAGTTGGCTCTAAGGCTGAAAAATTTTCAAAATAATATTTTTTTTCTCTGCTAACTCATCTACAAATGTGTGCTTAGCTCAGCTAGTTCTGTCAACACTTGTTATTGTGTGGATAAATAGATGAATGGATGGATGGATGAGTAAGTGATATGAGAGAGAGAGAGAGAGAGAGAGAGAGAGAGAGAGAGAGAGAGAGAGAGAGAGTCAATGTCTGAACCTGGATGGTGAGGAGCTCTTGAGATTCCATCCATAGCTGAGGGCCTTACTGGCCACTGATAGTCACTATAGGAGGGAGAGCCATATTTGCAGGGGGGATGGCCACTTGGTAACTTTTCTATGTCCCATGGAACAGGCTCATCCTCATGCTTGTCCAGGCAGCAGTAATTAGTCTCAGCAAACGTGAAGTTAGGAAGTAGATGTGTTGTGGAGCAGGAGAGTCAGCAAGGGGAATGGGGATGGATGTGATTATATTATGTTCTTATGTAAAATTTCCATAAGACAAAATAATTTCTTCAGAGAATAGATAATCTAGAAAAATCTTATAGCTGCAGATAGAATGCCCACTAAATCTTCAGGAAAGTCTTTGTATGACCTTGGAAACAACCATTTATCTCGCAGTTTCTTCAACTGTAACATAGGTATGACCCAGATAATAATTGACCTACAAACTCAATTAAAACTTCATGAGCCAGGCAGGAGAAATAACTTAGCCACCAAAACACTTACCTTGCAAGCAGGAGGATTTGAATTGATTATCCAGAACTTATATTTTCAAAAAGCCAGAAGGGATGGAGAGCTGTCTTGGTGGTTATAGCACATCCTTTTGGGATGTCAGGATGTACAGCAACTTACAACAGTCTCCAATTTTATTTCTAGGGGATCTAATAGCTTCTTTTTTTCCACAGCTGGCACTGCACAAACATTCACACACACACACACACACACACACACACACACACACACACACACAC
Source organism: Arvicanthis niloticus (assembly GCF_011762505.2). Taxonomy (NCBI): domain Eukaryota; kingdom Metazoa; phylum Chordata; class Mammalia; order Rodentia; family Muridae; genus Arvicanthis; species Arvicanthis niloticus. The sequence continues at coordinate 46,411,745 of NC_047664.1, read as the reverse complement.
AAATAAAATTAAATATCAAAAAAATAAAATCTGGTTGTGGTGGTACTCACATGTGCATTGAGGTTATTTAGACAGGTGATCACTGGGGACCAATGCCCAGACAACTTTATCTATTTTGTGAATTCCAGATATTGTCTCCAGAAAAGAAATGACATCTGAGGTTGACTGTGATCACCCAAACTGTGCACACATTCATACATATGTATGTGTACACAATACCCCTGCCCCGTACTTTATGACCCTGTTATTATTGGCTCTATAGACATAATAAAAAATAAACAAAAATTCTGGACAAATGACTTGCACGCCAATGCTATTTTAATGGTTGAACATGGACCATGGTCTCTTTATGTCTTATTCAAGAATATTACAATAGATAATTTTAATTTTGTCATTCCGTAAAATATCTGAATTTTTGTAAAATATCAAAATACAACATTATTTTATCATCAAAGTTCACAAGCTAATTGACACTATTACAACCACAATATAAAGAAAAAGAATAAATATTATCCAAATATAAGTCATTGGACTTTTGGGTAGAAATGATTATTTTTAATAGGTTCATTTTTACTTCACCCATAAAAATCCCAATTCTGTCTCAAACATGATATTTTCACTTTCGATATAAGAGGCAATTTATTTTATTGTTACATGAAACTAAAAAAAATCCAATAAACTGGCCTGTAGCCAAAGAAGACCATAATGACAAAATGATTGATTTTTCTACAATGCATCATGTTGCTATTCTCAAATTGTAGAAATGCAATATAGAAGATATTCATTTATACCACCAACTGGTATTCATCTCTGTTATAGAATATAATACTCCTTTGTACTTATTAAGTACCTGTCATTGTGAGAAATACAAAGTAAAGAGGGCTTCACTATTAATTCTCAGACATGGTCAAATATTAGTTATATTTTATTGACATAAGGGCTTTTTACGGGCACTTAAGACTGAAATATGAGCTCTGTTGCATAGTGACAAGTATGAAAGTGGTATTTCCATGTTCTAAGGATGGAAATGGAAGTTGAGTGAGCAGATACAATTTTTAAGAAGAAGTTTCATTATTTTACATTTTAATTACTTGTATCCAGTGTGCATATGACACATGTGTGTATATGTATGTGTCCACTTGTGTGTCCACAGGAATGACACAGCACACATTTGTCAGTGAAAATATGGCAATTCTTTCCTTCCAATATGTGCTCAAAGGACTGGACCCAAAGAGCTCGGCTTGCTCAGCAGTAATTATTTCTGAGTGGTCTTGACTATATGAAAAATACACATAAGCAAGAGGAGTTAACCAACAATGGAGTCTGGCAAAGGGCAGCGCCAGATGTCAGGCTCTACACTGGATATGCAGTGTACCACCTTGCTACATCTTTACAGTGTATTCTGGAGACATACCTAATTACTCTATCATGCAGATGAAAAGGAAAACACAGACTCAAGAATGTTTAGCCAGGCAGTGGTGGCGCACGCCTTTAATCCTAGCACTTGGGAGGCAGAGGCAGGCAGATTTCTGAGTTCAAGGCCAGCTTGATCTACAGAGTGAGTTCCAGGACAGCCAAGACTACACAGAGAAACACTGTCTCAAAAAACATAATGTTTAAGCCCATCTCTTTAAGCCATTTAGTAATTTGTAGTCATAGTGAATTCTTGCTTCTTGTAACTTCTTGTATCTTCATGTAACTGCCATTCACTATCAGCTCATATACTTCATATAGTGCAAACTTAGAAAAAAACACTAGTGCCTATTTATAAGTTCTTCAGCTCTGACATCCTTGGTTAAGAATTGTGATGGTTTATTTCCAGTTTTCTGAGGAACCTCCAGATTGATTTCCAGAGTGGTTGTACCAGTTTGCAATCACACTAGCCATGGAGGAGTGTTCCTCTTTCTACACATCCTCACCAACATGTGCTGTGGCCTGAGGTTTTGATCTTAGCCATTCTTATTGGCATAAGGTGGAACTGTTTTGACTTGCATTTCTCCGATCACTATGGACTTTAAACATTTCTTTAGGTATTTCTCAGCCATTCAAAATTCTTCTGTTGTGAATTCTCATTTTAGTTCTATATTCCATTTTTTTTATTTGTTTTGTGGTTAGCTTCTTGAGTTCTTTATATGTTTTGGATATTAGCCATCTATCGGATGTGGGATTAGTGAAGTTTTTTTCCCAATCTGTAGGTTGCTGATTTGTCTTATTGGCTATGTCTTTTGACTTACAGAAGCTTTCCAGTTTCATGAGGTCCTATTTATCAGTTCTTGATCTTAGAGCATGAGCCATTGGAGGGAGTTCTGTTTAAGAAAATTCCCCCTGTGCCAATGAGTTCAAGGCTTTTCCCCACTTTCTCTTCTATTAGATTCAGTGTATTAGGTTTTATGTTGAGGTCCTTGATCCATTTGGACCTGAGCTTTGTGCAAGGTGACAAATATGGGTCTATTTTCATTTTTCTACATATAGACAGCCAGTTAGAGCAGCACCATCTGTTGAAGATGCTTTCTTTTTCCCGTTGTATATGTTCGGCATGTTTGTCAAAGATCAAGTTCCCAGAAGTGTGTGGTTTTATTTCTGGATCTTCAAATCTATTCAATTGATCAACATGTTTGTTTCTGTACCAATAACATGCAGTTTTTATCACTATTGCTCTATACTAAAGCTCGAGGTAAGGGACGGTGATTCCTCCAGCCATTCTTTTATTGTTAAGTATTGCTTTTGTTATTCTGGTTTTTGTTTGTTTGTTTGTTTGTTTTTTGCCTTACCAGATGAATTTGAGACTTGCTCTTTCCATGTCTTTGAAGAATTGTGTTAGGATTTTGATGGGGAATGCACTGAATCTGTAGATTGCCTTTGGTAGGATGGCCATTTTTACTATGTTAATTCTGCCAGTCTATGAGCAAGGGAGATCTCTCCATTTTCTAAGATCTTCAATTTCTTTCTTGAGAGACTTGAGGTTGTTGTAGTACAGATCTTTCATTTGTTTGGTTAGACTTACCTCAAGATATTTTATATTATTTGTGGCAATTGTGAAGGGAGTTGTTGGTTCCCTAATTTCTTTCTCAGCCTGCTTATCATTTATATAAAGGAAGGCTTTTATTTGCCTCAGTTTTATATCCAGCCACTTTGCTGAAGTTGTTTATCAGCTGGAGAAGTTCTCTGGTGGAGTTTTTCAGGGCGCTTTATATATATTATCATATCATCTGTAAATAGTGATACCTTTATTTCTTCTTTGTCAATTTGTATCCCCTTGTCTTCCTCTTTGTTGTCTTATTGTTCTACCTAGCATGGGGGAGGGAAGGACCTGGGAAGGAATGGGGACCTGGGGGAAGTGGAAAGGGGAACATGATCTGGTATTATGTGGTGGGAGAGGACTGAAATCCCTGAGGGTCAGCAGAAAGAATGGAAACATGAAACCTCTGGAGGTGGGAGGCTGGAAAGACCCTCCAGAATGTACCAGAGACCTGGAAGATGAAAGACTTTCAGGACTCAAAGAGAGGGACCTTAGATGAAATGCCCTACATTGGTGAGAAGAAACTTGTAGAGCCCACTTCCAACAGAAAGATAGGGCATCAAGTGAGGGATGGAGTTGCCATCCCACACTCAAAACTCTGATCATAATTGTTCCTGTCTGAAATAACTGCAGGGATAGAAGTGGAGAGGAGCCTGAGGAAAAGTAGGTCCAGCGACAAGACCAAAGTAGGATCCAGCTGAAGGGATAGGCTCCAAGACCTGACACTATTACTGAGGCTATGGAAAGCTCACTTAAAGGGACCCGTCATGATTGCCCTCTGAAGACCCAACAAGCAGCTGAAAGAGTCAAATGCAGATATTTGTACCCAACCAGTGGATAGAAGCTGACACTGGGGCATCAACCAGGCAGTGTACACCAGCTGATATGAGGCCCCCAACACATATACAACAGAGGACTGCCAGGTCTGGGTTTAGTCAGAGAAGATGCACCTAACCCTCAAGAGACTGGAGGCCCCAGGGAGTTTAGAGATCTAGTGGGGTGGAAGTGGGGGTTGGGGATATCCTCATAGAGATAGGGGGCCTGGGAGGAGGTATAAGATATGGAACAGTTGGAGGGTGGACCAGAAGGGGAAGAAAATCTGAAGTTTAAAATAAATAAATAATAAAAAAGAATTGTGATGGTTTAAATCCTCCTTTCTGTCCATTTCCCAGGCCTCTAGAAAACATTCTACTGTCTGTCTATAAAATAATTTTTTAACACAGCGAATTAAAATTATAGTACATAGGAATGGGTTTTAATGTTCTACATAACATGGATATCTACTATTAGTACTAATGGGTAAATGTTTCAAAATACCTAAAAGAAAAGACTCTATAGTCTCACAAGTGTTGTAGTAGATATTTAACTTCAAATTGGGGGTTTCTACCCTGACTTTGATCATTCAGTTCTCTGATAAAAGATATAAAACCTTCATATTTATAATAAGCCTTTAATGCACTAGAGCTGGGCAGATACCTACCCTCTAAGCTATTAGAAAATATTTCCCCATCAATAACCCTAAGTTATAACTTGCTATGTTTCATCTTAGCTGCTCTCAACTCCAATTGTGTAGCCCTCATGGCCATGTTTTCAAGACGTACTTACCCCATGGCAACCTCTCCTCTCTCTACCTTCTTCCCTCTTCACTTGTGGTTTCTCCCTAGACCTCAAGCCCAGAAACCCAAACCTTGCCAATCTTAATTCTGACCAGCTCTATAGATTGAAGGCATCTTTATTAACCAATCAGGGGCAACTTGGGGTGGGTGGGGGCAAGGTTACATAGCATGACCTGTGTTTATATGCAGATTCTCTTGTCCCTGGGGGCAATCAGTCCTTGGGGACCAGTATGTACAATAGATTGCAAAAGGCCAAACATAAAAACACAAGAGTAAATATTGACCATATTTTTATATGTTCAGAAATTCTGTGCACTTATTAATCACCCTACATTGACCACTATACAACATACACATATTGGCCAGACCAGATTCTCCAACTATGCACACTTAGTGTCTATTGATTAAAAGAAAGCTCCTAAAAGTAATCATCCACATAGAAACGAGTTCATGGGATAAAATTTTTTAAAAATAATGTTCAAAGTCTTTTAAAGTTATTAAGCTTTAAAAATGAAATTACAAAATGTAAAAAAGGAATAGTCATGGATGAAGTTGCACTATGTGAAGTCTTCAAGAGCACCTGGCTTTTGTGTTCTGCACTGACTCAGTGCGTGAATAGTGACTACTGGTAACTAAAATGAATGCTGTAAGCCCTGCTGAGCCTGTAACAGAATGTCACAATGGCTTCCTGGAGGAATATGAAGAAAGAAGGTCTTACATCTCTACTATGGCTTTCAATTTTCCCAACCCTCAATTCAAACTTAAAAGTTCATGTTTCTCAAGTTTCTATTACTCTTCATCTTATTTTTAACAGCAGTATTTAGGCATAGTTAAAAAAAACACACATGAACTATCTATAGCTAAAATAGTATATAAGTCTGAAAATGGAAAGATTTTCCTCTAAAACCACAAAGAAGACAAGCACACTCTCATCATTTGTATTTGGGAGGGTACTAGAAAGTAACACCCTAACAAATAAGCCAGAGGAAAACAATAGGATTCAAATTGGAAAGGAAGAAGAGTTTTATTTAGAATAGATAATTTTACTTAGAATAGTATTTTACTTAGAATAGATAATGTTAATCTATTTGGCTGATAATAATGTCATATATGCTGAAAATTCTAAAGACTCCATCAAATTTTTTTCAGTAAGTTTGAAAGGTGCAATATCAGCATATAATGCAATGTGATGCTTTTTTTAACATAATGAAATAGATGGCAATAAAATTAATTAAATAACTCCATTTATAGAAGTGTCAAAAAACTTATCAAGGGGATGGGAGACTTAGTGAAAGCTACAAAAACCAAAGCTTACAACTTAAAAGGACACACATAAAAATTAAGACATCCTGTGTTAGTGAGGTAGATTTAACAGACAATGCCATTGAAACATGCATAGTACCCAGTGTAACCTAAAGACTCAAAACTGTTTACACATACTGCAAAAACTTGAAGGATGGTTCTCATGAAATTTATTCTAAGCAATAATATTTGAATACTTGCTGTGTGGACAAAGAAATGGACTGTGTCATTGTGCTTTGGAAACCCTAATTTTCAGGTTATCTGCACCATATAATTACAACCATTTCAACTGGGACACCTTTTATATGAATTGACGATTTTGACTTTGATTTGAGCTATCATCTGATTTCTACTTAAATGGATTTATTAAATCCATTGTTTATGAGCTCCTGATAGTCTGTTTCATTATGCTTGAAAGAGGGAAGACTAGGTTTGTAAGGTTCTATTGAAAGCTTATTAGGCCTTCACTTGGAACTCTTAACTCACAACAACCTCTGCTAGGAAGGCTTAAGCATTAACTACCTGGGCCAATCACCCACATGCCAGAGTGTGAGACACCAAGGCCATCAAAATTATTCTTTGTTTGTCAGAGACTGAAGGACACAACAGTCAGAAATTTTTGACCAGTTAAATATTAACACTTAACCAGAGTTTAGATTAGTTTTGCCTGACATAAATTCTTAAAGTCAATTCCAATGCAAAAAATATAAAGAAGACTACAGTTAAGAAAGAAAACTGATTTTCTTGACTTCTATACCAAACAACTTTCTAAAACAGTTGCCCACTTTTAGTTATTCCAGGCACTTTACAAGTGTGAGAACGGGCTGCTTCCTTAAATCAAGTGAAGAGTTACATGTCACAGAGAATCTCACTCCTTTTAAGTATAGACTTCTTACCCTCCCTTTTTTTCTTTTTTTTTTTTTTTTTGGTTTTGTTTTTATGTTGTTGTTCCTGCTGTTGTTTATTGGTTTTGTTTGTTTGTATCTTGAAATGAAGTTAAATTATAAACTCACCATTGATCTGATTAGTCTTAAATTTTTACTTTGGGAATGATTATATAACTTCAAGAATGTTCTTAAGATGGCATGTGATTAAAAATGCCCAAGATAACAGACAATGACAGAAGTAGAGAGTGAAAAAAAATGATTCATAAAATAAAGGAGATGAGAGAAACATGGGAATCAATCAAAACAAAATAATTCTGAAAATACTATTACATTATATGTTAATTAAAATAAAAGTAAATGCCCCGGTTTTAACAATACCTCACCAAAGATGTTGTGTCCAAAAATGAGAAGCTAAAAAAAAAAGACCAAAGAGTAATCTCTTTGGTCTTTGCCAAATCTTCTTGCAGTAGACACCTACCACTAGAGACTAACCAATGTCCTATTACTTCTGGTGATCAGTCTTCTTCCATACTCTTAACTTTATGATCTAGGATGGAGCAATGATAGAACAACACATTTCAGATTACTTGATTTGGTATACAAAGTGTAATGATGTTCCAGGACAGACCAATTACTATCCATCATACAGCAAGCATTCTTTTTCCTCAGACTGTGAAAGTGTAAGGATGTAAACTCACATATTTCTAGAGTATATGATGCCATTTTGGGGAAGAAATTCATTTGCAGTAGATAAGACTAAAACCAGATGCAGAAAAAGCAGCAATTTGAGGAAAGAGAATACCAAATACAGCCTTCTGCAGTCAAAGTATTTTGAAGCTGACCCTCATTATAGAAATCAATAAAGTATCCTGTTGTTTTAAGATTGTTCAAGTTTGGGTTCTCAGTCATACTACTAAAGGGAATCATGGATAAGACAAACCTGAAGCAAGAGGGTTTTTAAACATACATCAAAGGAAAATTTGCTTAGAGGGTCAGTGTTAAGGAGATTGCAAAATGCAAACCGGTCTAGGTTCCATGATTTTCCTACTTTGTATCATCTAAGCCATCAAGCCATTCATAAACATGTAACAACCATGTATTTATATTTTCCATATTGGATATTTTCAGAGCTGGATTTTGCTGACCCAAAAGAGTCTGGCTTTAGGAATCAAGAGCTAATGAGTAGTTTGCTCCTGAACTTGCTTTTTAATATCTAAAAAGAAGCAATTTCACATGTCTCAATGACTTCCTCTATATGACTCAGTCTCTGGATCACTGCCGTCCTGTTCTAATCAGTTCATAGTCAGGTATCAAACAATATGAGAAAACACACATATCTCAGAGTCTGCAGAAATTAGGCAAGCAAACTAGTCAAGCTGACCTTTTCTCCCTTACCTGACTCTTTCCAAGTTATCCAAAGTACAGACTCTTAGTCATGTCTTAGTTTTGCACGCTTTGCTTCTAGGCAGATCCCAGCATTATACTAAGGGTAGTGCCTTGTAGCAACAGGAAAAAATAGTTTCTTTTTCTACAAAACAGTGAGTAATAACTTTCCATGGATAATCATCCCCAGATCCATATTATGTTCCTTAACAGAATTGTTAATCGTTTATTTTTATATGCCTGCATGAGTTTATATTTACCATGTACACAGAGGTATACATAGACACAAGAGAACAGCTTTAGATCCCCTGGAACTGAGTTGCAAATGGCTATAAACTACCAGATGCAGATGGTGAGAACTGAACTCATATACTCTGGAAGAAGAGTAAACACTCTCAAACTCTCAGCATCCAGCTCCTAAACTGAATGTCTTTTAAGACTAGATTCTAAAATATAGACTTCTTCAAGCTGAATTAAGTAAAAATACCTTGGTTTGTGCTATGCACAGTGGGGTTTGTAAATTAAATATTAGAAAGTACTCACTGCCAACTGTTAAGATTGAAAAGGCTTTAAAGGCTGTTGCATTTCCAATCACAGAGGTTAAGAAATATACGTTTTACAATTTACCTGAAAAGAAGCAGATTCACTAATAGATGCACGCGGCCAGCTTTCATATCATTCAGTCCATGGATTTCTAAGTACAAACTAATTCTCAGAGGTGTAAACACATCAGATACCATTCCAGTGTTCATGTAACTTAATTCTACAACTGAAAAATTTCAGCATATTTAAGATCTATGTTTCTTTCTTAATCACAATGGCCACTTTCTAGTTTACTGGTTTTTAAAGGTATTCCAAGTTAAACACACAGACCTATAGACATCTTGATAGGATCAACATATGAGCAAAAACATGACATCTGTCTCTTGGGGCCAGAGACATTTCACTCAGTATAAATTTCCCAACTCTATTCATTTACCTGCACATTTCATAACTTCATTTTTCTCTACAACTGAACGAAGTCCCATTGTGTGTAGTTACCACATTTTTATTGTTCATTTATCAGTTGATGGGCATCTAGGCTGTTGCCAATGTCTTATGTATTGTGACTAGACTATGCAAGGAGCACAGATGAGAAGTACTTCTGCTGTAGAATATAAAGTAATGTCCATGGCAAACATAATATCCAAATTATAAATGATGACTGGAAACCTCTTTTCACTCTAACTTGAGAGGGAATAAGAAAATTGTCTAAATTATTTCCTGTCCATTAGATAGAGTATTTTCCTTTCATCATTTAGTTCTTGCTTAGATAATGATGATACTTGAATTACCCTGGTGCCACAAAAATAGAACCAATAATAAATATGTGGCCTGTAAATGAGGCATATGTATAAAAGAAAATTTATTCTGAGAGCTGGCTTACATAATTTAGAGTCTGAAATTTTCTATTCTGATTCATGCTGAAAAGTAACTCTGATGGCATCATTCAGCCGGGAATAGTGAGGGTGAGAAAAATCCCATAAAGTCTCAGATTTTAGATATCAGAGATCTGAAACCTCCAATGTCCAAGAGAAATGTAAGATAGATGGTTTCAGCTCCAGAAGAGTGAAGCTGTCTTTCCTCCACATCTTCCTTTGTTTCCATCTGTCAAGATCTAATGATGCCCACCCTCACTGATGAGGGCTGAGCACCATCAACTACTGATTGAAATGCTACTCTCATCCTCAAGCACCACCACAGACACACACAGAAATGATGCTTTAGCAGTTATCTGGGCTTGCTTAGCCTGGTGAAGCTGACACAACATTAAGCATTACAATGTTATTTGAATAAAATCATAATTATCTAAATAATAGAATCAGTAATGTGTGTATAATCTAATAGATAGCAATGCCTCCAATATGTTAATAAATATGAATGGGGGATACTAATTTATTCTCTTATTAAGATTCCCTTAAAATCTTGGTTTTCAAACCCAAACAGATAAACTCTGGTTATACCCAGAGTTATTAGACACTACAATTTCAAATACAGAGCAAGGGATTTGGTTTAAATTGTGCTGTTTTAAAATTAATATGTAATAAATTACTGGTCCAAGATTTAGATTCTTCCAGATCAACATGCAGCTGAGCTCTCTGGCTATATAGTTCTTTTTCTCCTACCTAGTCTTGAGGGATTTATGCATCAACTATTACTGCCAAAATTAAGTCCATATTATATATAGAATACACTATGACATCACAATGTCTCCAGATATGATGCTTAAAGATACACAGTAAGCTTATTACAGTGGCATTTTCTTTAGCTACCTTGTTGCTGAAGGCAGGTGGATTGTCAAAGTCTACCCCTCTGTAGCTGCTGTGCCAAAGTTGTCAGTTCAGAAACATGCTCACTGACAAAATCAAGTTTCCTCATGGGTAAAAAGTAAACGGTTTTCTGCTAAAAGCTACACTATTTTGGAAAGCTAGAGATAATGGCAACCAGAAGGTAGTGTTTTATGTCCCAAAGCAATCAGAACCTACTTTCTTGGTCTCACAGACTCTGGAAGCATGAAATACATATAGAATACCACTGTTAATCTGAGAGAGAGAGAGAGAGAGAGAGAGAGAGAGAGAGAGAGAGAGAGAGAGAGAATGAACTCTAGAAATCACACACCTGAGGACACCCACCTCCTTGAACTGCTGTCCATGAGCTTGATATTAGCTATTCAATCTTGAATCCCAAGAGTACACATATAGTGGTCCCTTCTTATTTATGTAAGACATGTTCCAAGACCTAATCTAACATATTAGAAGATTGGTCATTAGACTGTGGCCCAAAGAGGAAGTAGGAACTTTAGAATGGGCCTTGGGAAATCAGCTTTATGTCACAGAAGACATATACTGGAAGGGATATTCTTTCTCTTATTGTTTCCCAGTCACCAGAAGATACTTATTCCACCACTCACTCCCACCATGATGTTCTTTCTCAGTCTGGGTCCAAAACAACAGAGCCAAGTTACTATGAAATAAAATCAGTAAGGCCAAGTCAAAATAAACTCCTTTTTGTAAGTTTGCTATCTAAGGAATTTTATTAACATGGTACATAGCTGAATGACTAACATACATGCTACCTCTAAGTATAGTGTAATGTGTGAGCCATAATGGATAATAAAACAGAATAAATATAACAATATGCTATCATGTTGAAATGTGCTATTATATGAAAGCCATAGGAATGTCATGGAAGTCATGTGAATGCTTTTTTTCTTATTTATTTGCTCTTTCTCCTAATTTTCTCTCAAGTTATTCTTCTACTTTCATCTTTCCATAAAGGGAGTAATTTGTTATTTTTCCTTTTACCATATCCGAATTGACAGCTTCACAACTCTTGTGCTTTGGGACATTATTAAGTAAAATAAAGATTGGTTGAACATATGTTATGTGATACCACACCAGAATGCCTGATAACAAGATGACTACAGAAATTCAATGTGTATATACACAGCATGGCTATGTTAGACAATTGTTCACGTATAGGGTGGCACAGAGCAGTTAGGTACAAGATTCTATCATGCTACTCAGAATCAGAGTGGTATACTATTTAAAATGTAGGAATTATTTGTTTCCCAGTTACCATTTTAGGCACTGGACAGACATTAACTGCAACCATAGATAACTAAAAAATAGATGAAGGGACTGTGGTACAGGTATGAATGGCTTTCATCCAGAATAACAAGACACAAGGCTGGTAGTGATGACACATCTTGAAGTCAAACTAGAATATCAAATAAGAAATCTTGGAGGTCCACATGTTTTCACACAGGCAAATTTCATGCATAAGTTACTTAAGAAGAAATGTTGAGATTAAGCCATTTAAGTAATCATTAATGGTACTATGATTGATTAAAAATTAAACTATAGTGAGTGTATCTTCATGGCTTCTCTGTGCTGACTTCATAAGATTGCTGTAGCTAGAAACTAGCTGGAAGCCAGGGAATCATTTAGTTCCATGATGAGTGAATCTCCTCAGGTTTAGGGCTGTGTTTCTTCTCAAGTTGTAGTTTCACTGTTCTGACACTTCGTGGGACTTAATAGATTCTTATAGACAGGAAAAGGGGGTTAAAGAAGAGAATTGCTTTGAGCAGATATAACTCCAAATACACTGAACAGGAAAGCAAAATTTCAGGCTTGATATGATATGGATGGTAATTTAGGAGGCCAGTTCTTGGCCATAGCAGGTGATAATGAGAAAAAAAAAATAAAGGTATGTGTGATTCTGATTATTTTATGGCCTTGAGTTGAGTTTAAAGTATTTTGAATGATCTCATCTAAACTGAGATATGCCTGGTTATTTTCATCTGCATAGTGCACTGCCCATTCCACTGGAATATTACGAGTCCTTAGTACTGGGAAATTCATTAGCCAGCAAACATAGTTTAGAGTCCATCAGTCGTGGAGTTGAAGGCCAAATTATCCTGGTTTAAATCCAGATTTCATAGATATTTCTTAGGGGCCGTGAGGATATTTAACCTCCCTATATCCATGGTTCTTCACCAAGAAATTGTAAACAGTAACACATCTCCCACATACTGTTGTTGACAAGATTAAGTAAGAAAATATGTACATAAATATTAAGAATAGTATCCAGAACATAACTTAGGATTATACTACTATGAAAGGAAGATGCTGGTTCAATAAGCACCAAGAGAATGAGCATGAATGATTAAAACAACCATGATCCGTATTAGGAAATGAAGAATTAGGGGTCTACAAAGGCATCTAACACAGACATAGACCAATTGTCAACAACAACAAAGAGCTCAAGAAGCCTATCAAAAAGTTGCCACATTGGAAGTGAGAAATTTTAATATGATAAGCAGTTTACAGAGTAGAAAACAAAATTCTGGATGAAAATTCCACCCAAATTGAAAGCAATCTACTTCCATCAGGCCAGTGGTGGGAAAACCTTTTCTATAAAGGTCAGATCATAAATATTTTAGACTTTGTGCTTAATGCTGAAAGTTTTCAACCCATCCTTGGTGCTCTGGAAGTAGCCACAGGCAGTATGTGTTGTCAGCTATACTGCACAGCAAAAGTTCATGATCTTTCTACTGGTTTCAACCAGCTTTCTATCTTTGTCCTGACCTTGAGAAGGAACTCAATGAATATCTATTGAAGAAATAGAATAGTGAACAAATAGCTTCTGAAAATGCCATGGCTCTGACCATCTACTAGGTATGTGGCTGGATCACAGCACATTGGGACTCAAATCTCTATTTAAAAAGGCTCTCCTAGGTAAGTCTACCCTGCCGTGCTCATTATAACACTGAAGATGCTTGTCTGTATTCAGCAAGCTGCTCCCATCAATCTGAGCAATCAATTTTATTTTACATTTATTTCAACTTAAGGCAATGATCATGCCTTCAAATAAGGTAAAGGAAACCTTAAAACGTTCCCAGTCCTTTTCTCCTGTTACGGTTAATATCATGGCCAACTTCATTAGATTATGAGTTACCAACGTCAGTGAAGCACACTTCTGAATGTGTCTAAGAGGGTATTTCCAGAGAGTATTAGATTCTGAGGACTCTGATTCCATAAATCATGAATTGCTTGATGGGTTGTAAATATGAAGGTATTACCAAGAGATGGTACCTAATTGGAGGAAATATATTGCTATGGATGAGGCCTTATGAGGCTGAATCTTGCCTTGCCTCTTGATAGAATACCCCCTTTTCTTTTTCTTAGATGCTTCCTACAACCAGAGTGGACTGAAATCTCTGAGTCTGTGAGGCAAAAGAAATCTTTATTTAATAGTCTAACCTAAGCTCTTATTTAGTTCACAAATACTCCCATATTCAGTCATAGAAGTAGTGTTGTGCTAGGATTTGTGGGTAGCCCATTACTCTACCAAGTTAATGATTGGCTCTTACTGTGCCTTGAAGTAGGCAATAGATCCTCTATCTTTCCTTTAGTCACTATCTCAAAATAAGCTGGTACCACTAACAATATGTATAAATGATGCTCTTATTCTGTCATAGGTCCTTCACTATTAATTTGATCTTTAGTTCTCAGGATGTTTTAACTGATCTCCTGCCCTAAAATCTCTTCCTTGTTACCTCATTCTTCATTCAGACGGTGAGAATAATCTTCTAAAATATTAACTCTCCTATTTAGCGTCCCCAACCAAAGCAGTGTTCACCATGTTACTGGAGGGAGTTAGGTATCTTATTACTTCATCATATCTCATAAATCAGCTCCCCCTACCATTTGTATTATACTGCATCTCTCTCCTCCATCTACTTAACTACACACACACACACACACACACACACACACACACACACACACACACACACTGATGCACATACACACACATACAGAGAAAGAGAGATGGGGGTCTGACATGTCACATCACCTATAATAATTTCAGCTCCAGGGAATCTGACTAACTCCCTTTTGTGGCCCCCTCATGCATCCACCCATAAGTACATGTATTAAGACACAGATAAATATATACATACATACATACATACATACATACATACATACAAAGAAGAAATCTTTTTTAAAGTATGAAAGAGGTATAATTCATTTTTCAAGTATGGTATCAACTGAGACTCTACTGTTGAGAAAATTACCTCCTCTGTGAAAAGTTTCATGTTTCATACCCCTAAATGTAAAGTTATACTATGATTAACCTTTCACTTAGGAAAGTAAATGAAGGCACTGTATTACACACCTTTTTGGGAGTCATAGAAAACTTTAGAATCAAGGAAATGTAAAAGTATGTATACTACCACAAGGAAACGTATCATAAAGCACACTCATGAATACTGCTCTAAGAATCCAGGAACATAGTCTCTGGGATTGACTCCCATCTGAATATAAAATTCTATGACTCTAAGGGGAAAGGAAGAATGCAAAAATTATTCAATAAAATCAACACAAATCCCTGGGAACCCTACAACAGCCTGATGGTCAAAGGGTTCTGGTTTCTGAACGAGGTATTTTGCTCTAATTAACATACTTTTTCCAAATATATTTTACAATAGATTTTTAGAAATTGAATCTGCAGATTCCCCCCATGTCTTTCTGTCCCCTTATAACTCACCCACAAATATCTCAATACCTTAAGCATTCACTCACTTCCCTGAATTTCAGTGTGTACAAGAGGTCCAGACAGACTCCCTAACACTTCATAAAACTCCAGGGCTCAACTCCACTTGTTTCTGCTTGACAAGTACTGCTTGAGGTCGGCTATGCAGATGTTGTCACACTTTTGAATTTATTAATTATGCTTATACTTTGACCACTTTTAAAAATATATTGAGAGTAACTTAGAAAGCAATGAACATTCTAATGTATCCTAGTCATAAAATAGCTCAAGACTATGGAACGATGGAAATAGTAGACATTTGCACTAGAAGTGATAATAACCATGCTTTAATTATGTGTTACATTTGGCTGTGCATGTTCCTGCAGCTAAAGCCTAAGCGGAACTTTAATGTAATTCTCCTCATAAGAAAAATAGATGTGGTCAACTTCCTCAAGGGGCAAAATCAAACTTTTATCCATCTACTAAATTGTGAAAATGATTGCTTATATGAGCCACCATGAAAGTAGCAGTATGGCATATTGAACAGTATCGTTGGAAAGTTAGAAATTATATGCATACAGGTTTCCTGTACATGTGTTGAGGGTCCAGTAAGTCACTGATTCCTGGGGCTCTAAAGTGCAAATGGAACAAGTGTCAAAGCCCTGTGGGAGCCATATAGGACAGTGCTATATACTGAAAAATCCCACAATGTTAGGATAAGTGCAGGTAGGAAATATAAAGGAAGTAATGTAAGGAAACTCCACAGAGAGTGTCTTATTTCTTCTAGCCACTCACTTACATTTGCAAATTACATGTCTACCTAACAGTACAGTTGCTGGATGTTCTTAGAGTATGCCAGTAAACAAATAGGACACCATCTTCCCCATACATATTAATCTATATTAAGAAAGGTAAAAACTAAAGATGGGCATACATATGTCTGATTATGTTTTAAGTATAGTATCCAGACACCAATGCACACCAGGCTTGAAGGATGAAGTAGAGTTCAGAAAGGGTAGGGTTCTACAGGAACCTGTCCAGCTGAAAGTAAGTGCTGAGGGGGTTTGCGAGAAACATCACCAATGGTCTTAGTCGGTGTCTTCTCTGATGATCTTCAATGTAACAGCTCTCTGAAACAATCTTAGCCTTAGTACATACCTTTATTTGGGGTGGGCTTGAATGCATACACCTTATTTGGGGTGAACCAGGTATATATTCATTCAGAGAGTGGGAAGGAATTTTCAGAATAAACAAAAATCATTGGCTAGAGTTTAAAGGTCTATGAATGCCTCTTACATGAAGATGCATTCCAGGAATCCCAGGTACTTGCTGGGTGGGTTCTTATCTAGAAAAGAAGAAGTTGAACTTGAAGGTCTACAAAGAAATCCTTGAGCTTGTCTACATAGAGAGTGTGGGGTTTTGTGCTCCCCAGAGAAGGTCAGAGAAGTGGAAGCTTCACTGGTAAAGGGAGTCCCCCATTTTGTGCTGCACTCAGAGAGCTAGGCTGACAATGGCAGATTGTGACTTTAATTATCAGGGTCCAACAAGGATTCAGCATATGAGAATGATCCTTGTACCTGTAGCCAAACCAGATCTTGCTCTTTGGTTATATGCCTGTGAGTGTCTTTTGGCTTATTTATGGCAGTGTCATCCCACTTTAATTATGTTTCCCCTTGTCTCTAGAATAGTGGTTCTCAACCTTCCTAATGCTGTGACCCTTTAATACAGTTCTCCATGTTGTAGTGACCTTCAATCATAAAATTACTTTGTTGCTACTATATAACTGTAATTTTGACACTCTTATTAATCATAATGTAAACATCAGATATGCAAGTCCAAGAAGGTCACGACCTACAGGTTGAAAACTGCCACCCTAGAAGGATATTTAGAATGATATCTGGCATAAAATTTAGTGCCTAGTCAGATAAAGCAAGTAAAAAGCCACTGAGCTAATCTGCAATTAGTTGGGATAGCTGATGTCCTTCATTTACAATAAAAGAAGGAGTCATCACTAGATGACATTATCTAACCAAGGCCAGTTAACAAAGCAGGCAGTTTGTAAGTGACTAAGATATGACGTATCCTTCTATGTTCCTGCTTCAGATCCTAACACAGTTCCATACCAGGTTGTCAGATAATGGAAGAATGGAAGAAAGGAAGGAAGAAAGGAAGGGAGGGAGAAAGAGAAGGAGGAAGAGAGGGAGGGAGGGAATAAGAAAATTAAGATTGAACACCCTAGTCCACTCTTCTCATAAATTATTCTCTAAAAAGTAGTCCCAACTCCATTTTTACTTTACTGTCTAGCCCTTTCATCTCTCACTGTGTATTGTAGCTCCCAAGTCACACTGGCATCATACAGGATCTTCCTGAGCATAACTTGAAAAGAGGTCACAATGACCTACTACCTGAGAACATAACAAAAGAAATGAGCCAACAATTCATGAAACATATTATGGGACTGGAGCTGTTGATGTTAAGTTGGTGTTAAACATAATTAGCTGTATGATGCTCTGACTCACTCAGCCTCACTTCCCTCCTGTAAAAAAGAACATTTGCTGATACACTTTCTTTAGCCTTCCATGTGTACTATAACGGAGAGGCAGTGTCACAGATGTCAAGATGTCAAGCAAAATTCTAAAAGACACAGAAGACAAATAGCAGAGTTTGGAAAGTGAACCAATGACAATGAAGCTCACTACAAATATTATCAATTAACTCTACCTCCTGTCATTCACTCTGTGTCTGTCTTCTCTCTCTCTCTCTCTCTCTCTCTCTCTCTCTCTCTCTCTCTCTCTCTCTGTCTCTCTCTCTGTCTCTCTGTCTCTCTCTCTCTCTCTCTCTCTCTCTCTCTCTCTGTATTAAGCATAATTAACTGTATGACACTCTGATTCACTCAGTCTCAGTTCCCTCCTGTAGTGCATTTGCTGAGGCAGTCTCCAAGTGTTCTATCAAATCAAAGAGTCTATAATTCACTGTAAGGAGAAAAAAGATAAGACAAAACTCATTGACATATTATTGTTGTCCCCAAACAAGTGTCTGGCATTTGAATAATTCTCCACAAAAAGCTTCTATGATTGGAGGTTCATGACTTCCGAGTAGAAAGTAATTCAAATCTTTATTTTTTGGGGGAGAGTCTCAGGGATTGAATATATTGATATAATGCATTTTTTGTTATTGTTTAGAGGCCACAGCCTCTTGTAACCCAGGCTGGCTTCAAACTCTCTACTCAGTCACAGATGGACTTGAACTGTAAATCCTCCTGTCTCCCCACCTTGTAGAATTACATGTATGCTAGAATTACATGTATGCACTACTATGCAAGTTTTCACATTTGTTCTTTAAGCATACCAAATATGAGCCAGAAACCAACTTATAAACATTTTTAATGTGGTACATTCTAATCTGAGCTTTCTTCCTGAAAATGACCCCACAAAAACAAAAGAGTTTTAACTCATCCTATCATCACATGGAGAGAGCAATGGTTAGACAGCACCTAGAGTCTGTTAATTTATGTAAATAATGGCTGACCAAACTATATACTGGGTTTGATTTGATAGGCCTCAGTTTTCTCTAACACACACACACACTACAACAACAACAATAACAACAACAAAAACCCCACAAACCACAGTCCTGCTTATTAAGCTTCTCAAAACTGTCAAGTGGCTATAATATTTCACATAGTCATCAACATATATGGTAGTCTGTGATTTAAATGACATACTAACCTAACCAGAGCTAAAGGCACAATCGAAAATGGCCTGAGTGTATGTGGTGGTTTGAAGAGGAAGGGCCCCCTGTAGGTTCATGTATTTGAATGCTTGGTCTTTAGGGAGCAGACTACTTGCCAGGGATAAAAAGGTGTGGCTATGTTGGCGTGGGTGTGTCCTTGTTAGAAGAAATGACTCAGTTGGGGTAGGCTTTAGAATTTCAAAAGCCCAAGCCAGTCCCAATGTCTCTCTCCGCCTGTTGCCTGCAGATATGGATGCAGAATTTTCAGCTATTATCCCATCACCATGTCTGCCTGCAATCTGTTATGCTCCCTGCCTTGATGACAATGGACTAAACCTCTGAAACTGCAAGCTAGCCCAATTAAATATTTTCCTTTAAAAGAGTTACCATGGTCATGGTCATGGTGTCTCCTTCACAACAACAGAACAGTGACTAAGGGAATGTACACCAATGTGGAGAAAGGGTGAAAGACAAGCAGAAGAATCATCATTCAACATGTTCATCAGTAATCATAACCTCAAGAAGACTAAGTTCCTGATCCTTCTACCCTTATACAACTTTGGAGATAAGGTAAATGAAGAGGAGGCTACATCAGTCTTTGGAGCATCTAAGTAGTGGCTGAGGAGCCATGAAAAATGGAGGTTAGATGAGAAGAATAGGGCTCTTTTCCTTGAATAAACAACTTGAGTCAGTATTTTGAAGTTAGACTGAATCTCATTTGAAATGCCATTTTCCCTTTATATAGTAATCAATCTGTCTGTTACTTTAACTGTGTGAGCTTCCTTGTCTTCATTTGTAAAACAAGATTGCCTAGGGGTCCACAGAAAAGTACAATATTTTGTTGGATGGATGGGACCAGCTCTGTGTCTGTCCAAAGAGATGCTAATATGCTACCACTTGCTGCTTTGTGCGGTGCTGTCTGGCCTAACTGCAGTACAGTAAATAGTTTATGGGTAAAATGTTTCCAGATGTGTAAAAGCCTGGAATGAGATGGGCATTTCAATGTCACTTTTTTGAGGAATTCCATTTGTTATTGAAAATAGACTGTTTTCATACAATATATTCTGATTACAGTCAGTCCTCTCCCTACTCTTCCTAGATCATCCACTTGTCCTCACCCACCCAAATCCTCATCTCCCTCTCCCTCTCTCCCTCTTTATCTACATACACACGCCCCCCCACACACACACATACACACACATTAAAAAGCAAACAGGCATCTAAAATATTCCAGTCTTACATTTGCCAAAAATGTGCTCTGTACTTTGACAATTTCTATCCGATAGCCTACCTTTCATTTTTCAATATTTGATAATGAAGACTGGGAAACTTTATACCAATTGCTCTTTCACTTCTACCCAGTAGAGAAAGCACTGTGTGTGGAAAACTTGGGCTTGTGAGAGTAAATATCTGTTTGGTATTTACTGTACCACGCTGTACCGTGGTGTCAGCTGGCATGTTTGTACATTGAATCTTTCTTACTACCCTAAAAGAAAGACCGTTTTGTCACCACTAGTTTCATAAAGAGGGACAAGAAAAACAGAAGTTAAAATCAGCCAGTTGTCAAGAAAATTAGATCTTCACAACTAGACAGTATGTAGAGAATGAGAGACCTTGACGTTCTCAGTTGTAAATGAGATTTCAATAATATGGAAGAGATAGAATGATTGTAAACTCTAGAGGTGATGAATGATTCCAAGGACAAAGTGTAATCTATGCAGTACAGGATTGATGAACATATAAATTCACAGAGACTGTGACAACAAGTACAAGACAGGCACAAACTCAAGCCAGCCAAAATCCCAGCAGGGAAGAAAGGAAGTAGGCACAAATTCCCACTCCTAACCCAAGAAGCTACTTGCAATTGATACCTGCTGGGAGAGTAAAATCAAGTTTTCTTCAGTGGTCTGACATTGTGTATATCAATCACACTCCAGGGCAGCTCCATGATGAAGAGTAGTTGGCTAACACAAATCAGATGCCATTGTGTGTGTGTGTGTGTGTGTGTGTGTGTGTGTGTGTGTGTGTTATTTTATTTGTCTATTTCAGAGAGAGAGAACTAACAAGAAATTTGAGAGGTATATTATATATATTAAATATATATAAATATATATATTTAAGACAAGAGAAAAGAAAATAAGGTCTGAAGAATTCATGCTAGAGAATGAGTTTAGAATACAGATATCCTTCTGCTCAAATCTTCCTTTTTAAACTGATGCTTGTTGAGAATTGGTTCTAATGTTTTGTCGTAATTTGGCACCCAAAAGACACTTCTAGACTTGAGGGTTCCTGCCTTCAGTTGATTTTGATTGGTAATGAAATTGTTCTACAGCCAATGGCTGGGCAGGGAGACAGAGGTGGGACTTTTAGATTGCTCGGGCAAGAGAAGGGGGTACTAGAGAAAGAGGTAAAGGGGAGAATTTCCATGACTTAGAGGCAGAGGGATCAGATTTAAGAGCTGCAGGAAAGACACCATCCAGCAACGTAGGTAAAAGGGAATGTGGTTGTATGGAGGGCTACCCAGAAGGTAACAGGGCAGCCAAGGTAAAATAGAGATTTAGTAGGTATTAAGTCAGGAATGCTGGAGGGAATGTATTCTAGCCAAGGGGAAGTTTAGAAGTACCCAACCAGTGAGCTAGTCAAGCCATATCAAAATTAGCAGTCATGTGTGTCTTTCATTTGCAAATCCAGAGTTCTTGGCAAGTACCGTGTAAGCAAGTGTGCAACCTAGTAGGAGCCGAAGCAGTTTAGGTGATTTGACACTACAGATGCTTGTCTAGCTCAATTTGAAAAACAAGATTTCAGACATCTTCCAGGGGCCTAAGACAAGTAACATAGAAAGGAATCCTGCCCTGGCTGAGATCCCAGTAACCTACTGAGTCTTGCCTCTTGTCTCCTTCCTTAGGACTTCTTCAGGTAGGGTTTGCCTTGGTTCAGCAGCTTCTCTCAGATTCCAAATCTGTCTGAGAGAGAGGGAGCTTGCAGGTGAGCATACAGATGTCTGCTATTTAGATTTATGAGATGCAGGATCAAGTCCCCAAAGAAGCAGATTAATCACAAGAAGTTATTTTCCTTTTAATTAAAAAGTATTATTAATAATGGCTCTGGTTGTGATGATTTTCAGAGCAGACAATATGGGTAAGTATATATAGCATGTGGGAAATATTAATTCCCCCAACTCATTTAAAGATAATATCCTCACATGTGCCAATAGCTCATGGGTCTATTTGTTTGCCAAGTTGTCCTTTGCACAAGGGCTCTCAGTTCTCTGCATCTTTTGTCAACCTTGGAGGCATCATCAAGGAATTAGGGAATGAGGCAAGCAGAATACATATGAGCAACTGATTTCACTAGGAGCAAGCATTCTTGTTGAAAATGCCATAAGCCAGAACAAAGAGGAGTGCTCTTTAGCTAAGAGCTGAGATCTTAAGAAAAATTTGACTTTCCAGATATATCTTTGATTTAATGTGAAGAAGGTTTTATAGACTAAATTCTGCTCCCCTCAGATGCATGTTTATTGAAATTCAAACCCACAGTTCCCCCTATGTGACTGAATTTAGATAAAAGGTGTTTACAAAAATGCATTAGAGTGGGTCTTAATCTTATAAGACTGAACTTTAAAGGAGAGAATATTAAGTCACAAGCATACACTCTGGGGAATGTCATATGTAGACACCAAAGAAGATTACTATGTAGAAGCCAAGAAGGCAGATCTTTGAAGGAAGATAGCTTCCTGACATCTTGACTTTGACCTTAGATTCTAGAACTGAAAAATAAATCTGGTATTTAAGTTACACTGCTATGGAGTTGTTATTCTTGTTGGTGGTGGTGGTGGTAGTGGCAGTGGGGTGTGTGTGTGCATGTGTGTGCGTGTGTGTGTGTGTGTGTGTGTGTGTGTGTCAGTTGTAACAAAAGTAATTAATTTATAGAGGTAGTTCTTTCCAATTCCCAGTCCTCATGTCTGTGAAAACAAAAAGATTGATTTTAGTCCCTTCTGCTCTGATTTCTTTAGCTTGGCTGTGGGAGGGGCATATTCCTCTAGCTAGGTGACACCTCCTAAACCTTTCCAAACACTGTCACTACCTGGGGCAAAATGTTCAAATACATGAGCTTATGGGGGATATTCTCTTTCAAACCATCCAGAGGCTGTTACATCTCCTGAAGCTGGGTGCAGTGAACCAAAGTTAGGTCCTCTATAAAAGCCTCAAAGACTTTTAACTCTCAAACTATCTGTCCATCTCCATCAAGGACAACTCCATGGTTAACAAGTAGCCATTTCCTTCACTGCTAAGGCTTCAAACGCACCCACCCTCAAACCAACACAACCTGGACCTTTTCCTGATCACCTCTCAGACTTCTTTTTCCTCATTCCCTCTGCTTTCCAGATTCATAGAGTAGCCTTACTTTGTTCATGTTCCACAACCTTCTATTAATATTCATGCAACAGTTGAGAGATGGGTTTTATTAGAGGCCAACTATGTCATTTTTCCATATTACTTTCCTTTGCAGTATTGCTTAGGACTTTCACCTACCAAAACCTGGGATCCCACACCCTCTGACCTCTAGGTTGTACTTGTGACTTGATTATTCAATAGAATTAAGCAGAAGTGACATTTTTTCTGGTTCCAGTTCCTCAATAGGTTTACAAAGCTTCTATGGTCTTCTTTGACTCCACATTCTGCTACAAGAAGTGAGAGTTCTCCATCTGTTGAATAAGAGGAAATTCCAGATACTTCGGTTATTTTAGACCAGGAAACAGCTAGATAACCACTCTCTAACCTTGCAAAATGAGAAGGTACATCCAGCATCACCAACACAAGCTGACAAGTGACTCAAGTACAAGTTGGGCTAAGACAATAGGCAGAGACAAGGTTAAATCACTTGTCTGTAGAATTCAGTCAAAGAAATAAAGAATTTTTCTTAAGTTTCAACTTTATAGGTACTTTAGCACAAACTGAAAATTCAATTTCTTCACATGGTGTCGTAGAAAGTCAGCACCCTGTATTGCAAGGGGTATAGTTTAATACTTACACACTACACACTACATATTTACAGATGTAAAGAAAACACATTCAACAAATGGTTGAATTGTTCCCTTCATAGTTAAACTACTGCTGTATGTTTTTATGGCAGATGTTGGGCAGAACAGTATTATTCATCTGGGGGCCTCCTATTCAATGAGGCTTTGCCACACATCCATTAAGATCTGTCTCTTTCTCCACCACCTCACATTTTAATGAGTCCTGTAATTTGTTAGATTGGTGTGCTACTGCATACGTAGCTCAGTGCTGTTTGAATATAGCTTTTACCTGGCCTGTAGTTACTATTAGAAAATTATCTGCAGTGGAAAGAGATACTACCACCTGTTGATAACCTTGAGCCATGTAAAATCTAAATCTGGAGGATGGTATGGTCCATAAGGATAGAAATGCCAAGCTCCAGGTGAGTCACCACTTTGGTGTTGACCCTCTAGAATTAACTGTTTTAACTGATACCATGCGAGGCAGTAATAACTCATGTAACTTCATCTCTCCCCATATGTTAATGTTCAAATTATAAACAAAACAAATGGCTGCTTTAGCATAATAAATTATGTGATTATTTACTTGGAGCAATAAGAGGACAAAGGTAACAGGCTGCATAAACCCTTGCCTTAGAGCTGATAAAAATATGGATTTATATCCAGCTTTGTCTCTGATGACAGTTTACTAGTGGCAAACATACTTACATGTTGGTTTTCAGTATTCTCATTAACATGATAGGGTTGTATTTAATCATCTAATAAACTGCACTGAGAGTCTGGAGATAACAATAGTGAACAAGTCAGTCTCTGCCTTCAGGGAATTCAGAGTCATTTTGAGGACACAAGGTGCAAGACTAGCAAGTTTCGAAGCAATGCTGTTTCTCCTACTTTCTCACAAGTACACTAAATCCTGGGATATATTGGAAGGTTAGGGATAACATTGGACTCACCTTTGGGCTAGAAAGGAAAGTGATAGATGAAGTGGAATTTAGGCAGGGACCAGCAAAGCTGAAAAAAATAAAGTATAAGAAATTTATCTTGGTCTTAGAACACTCCAAACCTCCAGACTGGATCCAAAATAATCCATCAGGCTATATGGTCTAAATATTAAGTAAGGCTCGTTGCTTGTTATAAACCAATGAGACCATAAAATCACTGTATCTCCAGGAGAAGCAGAAGACAATTGTTGGTCTTGTCTTAAATATGTGAAGAGTGAACACAGCAGAATACATTTGCAGAATGAACTGAATCTTAAAACCAGAAAAATAAAATCAAACTGACTCTACACCAAAGGTCATTAGTCACATCACCCACCCAAATGCTTAGGTCATTCTCCAAGGATTAAATTAGGTAGACTCAGATAGATTAATCCACTTCCAAATAGAACATAGGCTGTTCACAGGCAAATTCCAAGGAGAATTTAAGAAGACTCAATTAAAGACTTATAGAAACATGGCCAGGGTACAATTATCCCTATGAAGATTAATCCTACCAGCAAGTGAAAGATGTTTGTTTTAAATAACAAATGAAGGCACAGAGGACTCTTCTGCCCCAAAATGGAAAGGTAGAAATATGAAGGAGACTTGAAATTGATAAAAGACTAACTAGGTGCTGGGTCTTTAGCATACTCAGCTAACAATTCACAGTGTTAGGTGACATGGTTCCTATTTTATGAGAAATGGAAGCTTTAAGGATCTTAACACAGTATCACAAGATCTCACAGCAATAATTATATAGTCATAAAAATTAGAAAAAAAAAAAAACCCCACATGACACAAAGCAATAGATGGCTAGTAGTGCTTCTTCCAGGAACAAGAAACATCTGGATGTTACTTTTTAACACTTATGTGTCCATGACTGAAGTACACTTAGAATAAAGAATAATATTTTAAACTTCAATCCTTGGAGCCACCACCATCATCATCACCATCACCATCTCACTTCCATTTTTCTCACATTTTTATGTGCAAAGTAGCAATCTCAGTATCATGTAGACTCCCAGGTAGATTTGACAATAGGGAAAAACCTAGAAACTCACTGAAACTACAGTCATCTGATACCTTAAAATGACCACATGAGCCATTTGTATGTCTTTCCTAGTGCAAGTACAATCTATAACTTATGTATAATCAAGTCTTTCACAACAACAACATAGTAGCTATCACAGTAGTGATTGTTATTCCTTATCAAAATTGAGTTAGAAAAAATTGTCCTGGTGGCTTTGAAGAAACAAATAGTCACATTGTAGACTACTTATCATTAGGGACACATGCAAGGACAAGGCAGATCTCTGGAGCTAAGGGCAGTCTCCAACAGTAGTCAGTAAGAATTTGAGACACTCATTTAGACAGCCTCAAGGAAATACATTCAGCCAACAACGTGAGTGACAATTTGAGAAAATGTTTCTCCAGGCAAGCCTCCAGATATAACTATCATTAGGTTTATATACTGATTTCAGGTGGAAGAGACATAAGGTCAGAGTACCCAACTCAACTATACTCAGACTCTTGGACCTCTGAAATTTCAAATAACATAGGTATTATTTGACATCTAGATGCAAAGGTTTTTGATAATACATGCTGCAGCACTGTGCAAAAAATATTGTAGTTCAGTTCTACACGTGAGAACATACAGCAGAAAAGATGACTCCAATCATTCTTTCTTACTACATCTAGCAAGTGTAATGTTTGTATATCTGGATACATGTATGTATCGATATCTTTTAACTCCACTGAAGATAGTGGAGGACAATATATAAAGTAATTGTGAAACTATTAAATACTCTGTCAAGAAAGAAAAGCAAATCAGGCAAATGCAGAGGACCACTTGGCATTACTGGATCTAAGTTACTTCCCACTTAGAAACTATGTGAAGCTCACAGAAATGTTTACTAGCCTGTACTTGGTTAAACCATGTTGAGCCGCTTTTCTGTTGTATGTCTATGGATCAAATACTTAAACCCCTACTTTAGTTTCCCACCCAGAGGGTGACAATGATGGCAGTACTTGTTTCACAGAAATAGTATGTATATAAAATGAGAATGATATAATGTGTAAGTTGTTTGTAATTAGATCTAGCCAAAAAAGACTTTAAAATGAACACCACCAATCCTGGAATCCCATTTTAAATCATTTTATGACTCAGTTATTGATTTCTAAAACAAAATATCTGAGTCCTTAGTAAGATCTCTTAAAAGGAAGTTTATTTGGTGTATGATTTTGAAGATAGAAGTCTAAGATTGGACAGGCCCATTGAATAAGACTCAAGGGAAGGTTTCAAGGCAAAGAACAGCACAACAGTAAAACAGGAGGGAAGGGAGAAGAGAGGGCCTTGGTGTGTGTGTGTGTGTGTGTGTGTGTGTGTGTGTGTGTGTGTGTGTTTATGTTTTTTTAATAATAACTTGATTCTATAAGCCCACCACGAATCCCATCTGGAAACATCATTCTATACAACTAATATTCTTGCGCTACATCACCTATTATTAGTCACACCGCCTCTCATCATGAAACCACACATCATCCAAAATGTGACTCCCTGGGGGATAAACTCAAACACACCTAGCCCTACATTGTGTCTCTCAGAAGCCTCAAGAAGAAACACATAAGATTTATCCTTCTGGGTGGAAAATAAAAGGACTTAGTAGACTGCATGATTCTATGTTGTATAATCACACATCCATCATCCCTGAGATGTTTTTTACTCCCTACTGTGTACCTGCTAACAACGAACAAAACCAAAAATAATATAAAACAACCCTGTCTCCTGTGCATAACAGATGGCAATATATCATGAATAAATCATTCATCAGGTCCCAAACTAGCTAGAGGTCATGCATTTCAGCAAATAAATCATCAGCAACACTTTTGAAAAACGGCATCAAGAAACATCTGTAGGGAATGGAGAAGCCAACTAAGATGGATAAGCCATGGCATTAGTTTGAATTAACACCTCTCACTGACATAGGGTAAAGTCTTCTCCTGATTGACCACTCCAAACTCTTGTATAAGTACAAAACTTGACCTTGTCTTTTAGTAATCAGAGCCTTCCACATTCTTTCCTGGAAGGTGGGATCAATTTATTATTTAGATAGAAAAGCAAGCTCCTGGGTATCAGCTACAAAGTGTTCTTCAGAACAAGGCTTCTTAAGTATACAACTCATCTCTTTCTACTTGGGAAATTTTAGGTGACCTTTGGTCTATAATCACTTATATCAGTTAATTGTTTCCTGATAATATAACATTTTAAAAGTTTATTTTAAAACAGTTCTTGTGTGTGTGTGTGTGTGTGTGTGTGTGTGTAATTTTAGCATTTATTCAATATATACATGTATGAAATTCGCAAACACTAAAAAAAAGATTATTAAAATAAATAGTCAGGGAAGTGATCCTGACAAACCAAATATGCAATTTTGATGTTGGAGCAGACACACCTTCTGGGGAAGAATGTTGACAGGAGGATTGTATTTCTTAAGAGATGCTGGGAGGCACTTCATTTACTAAAGCCTGCTGTGTTTATAACTTCTTTTCAGTTCTTGTTGGAGAATGCACCTCCTGACTCCTAGATATTTACAAAAGACAAGAGCCTTCCTTTTCAATAATGTTTGTAAATGTTCTGTCAACTGTCAATTATGCTTCTGCCCTATATGAACCTATTTAATTCTTGTCTAATTGACCATTCACCCTGAGCCTAACCTAGAGTCTGTCACATTTTTTATGTTCTTCTGAGAGTAAGAAATAGCCTGTGTCACTCAGAAGGAGTCAATGCAAACACCTAGAGCAGTCACACTTAGGAATAAATGTACATGTGAAACACAGAAAGGATATATTTACATTTTTATATATGAGGATGCAAAGAACTAGAAAATTAATAAATAACGTCTACTGTAACATAATATAAAGGTCTTGGTTAGGGATTCTTATTGCATTGATAAACCACCATGACCAAAAGCAACTTGAGAAGGAAGGATTTTTATTACATCTTATAATTTGCAGACTGCAACCTATCACTGAGGGAAGTCATGGCAAGAACACAAGAGAAGAACCTAGAGGCAAGAACTGAAGTTGAAGTTGGAGAATTGCTGCTTACTGGCTTGCTTCTTATGGCTTGCTCAGCCTGCCTTCTTACACAGCCCAGGACCACCAACCTAGGGAGGTACTCACAACAGTAGGCTGGCCATCCCACACTAAGAATTATCAAGAAACTGCCCCCACAGACTTGTCTATTGGCAATTTGATGGAGTCACTTTTTAGCTGAGGTTCTTCTTCTCAGATAATTGTACCTTGTGTCCAGTGAAACATAAAATCAACTAGAACACTGAGTAAATTGCATAGCAGATTTATTTCAAATAGATAAATATTTTAGAAGAATATGGTTTAGATCAATCATTGGGATGGTTGCTGAGAAAATTATAATGCAATTGGAATAATTCACAGGCCAGCAGAAAGAGACATGATGACAGGTAATTTTCAGGTTCTATGGCAAGGAATTCTTACTGCTCTTGCAGTAGACCTAAGTTCAGTTTCCAGAACCCATATCACAACTCTCTAATACTCCAGCACAAGCAGAGCCAACACCTTGCTCTGGCCTCTGAAGGCAACTGTACTCATGTGCATATAATCTCACATAGACAGATAGCAGACACACACACACACACACACACACACACACACACACACACATATATATATATATATATATATATATAGAGAGAGAGAGAGAGAGAGAGAGAGAGAGAGAGATGGAGTAGGGAGTTAGGGAATGGTCTGTGCTTAGCTCAGGTAGAAGAACGAATATGATCACAAATTGCTAAAATAAAATAAAAGCCTTAAATATATCCAAAAAGAGCAAACAATAGTAAAAGAAATAGAAGTTCTTTATTAATTAAATAACCAGTTGGGGCTTCTCTTTATGCACATATTTGGAGAAGACTCCTGACTAGTCATGTATGTATAAATGGAAGATTTAATTGAAATTTAATTGCAAATCTGAGATAAGCTTTGATGTCAGGGTGAATCAGTTACTGTATTGATCATCTTTCCCATCTAATATTTTAGTTAGCATTCAAACCCAGTTTAGCCAAAAATGCTTTCCAACAAAGAGCCCTCCACTCCAGATTTCTGGTTTCTACTTAGAATATTTACTGATGTCTATGATGATGAAAACCAACAACTTGGCAGAACAAGGTAAAACAGAGATGACCCTGGTTCAAGTCCTTATTATGATGGTTTTCTTACTTTGTTGCCGTTCGTTGGTCTGGAATAAGAGACCAGAATAAGAAAGATGAAAAAGTATATTCTTAAGCTTTGGGGAGAGCAGGGCTCTAACAGAGGGCATTCTGTACCCCAATCACAACATTTCTCTGAGCAAAAATCATTCTAGTGCAGAAGCTGAACAAGTGCTATAAGTTCTGGGTCAGTAAACTTCCATGGGAGTTCATTGGCTCTGCCTGAACCTAGGCATTTTTTTTATTTTGTTTTGTTGTGTTTTGTTTTGTTTTGTTTTGTTTTATTCATTTGCCTAAGAGATAAGCTTCCTGGACAAGTTCTGTTGTCTCCAAGGCCATATACCAATGATTTCTTAGAGTGGATGGGAGATGGTTGTTAAACACACTCTAGGAAGTATGTGAAAAGCCCTGTTACCAACAGTCATCCTTTTGGAATAAAGTCAAATAAATATTTTTTTCCTTCGACATTGTAAATGAACCACAGTAGCCTGGGACTGGTTATAACACTACTTTTCCATTCTCCACCTACTAAAACTTTTCAAAAGGAGAAGAAAAGTGGATTATTTAAAAAAAAAAAAAGAGGACAGAGCTGGAAAAGAAAAAAGAGGTTATAGAATAATATTACTCCTGTTATGCCTCAAGGGCCTGTGCACCTTGCACTGCATGTTCTATGGAATAATCCAAAGGACGGGACTCTAGCTTGGAAAAATCGATTAAGTAGGAGCAAGCTAGGATGATCACATATAAACCTGAAGGGAATTTTTCACTAATTAGCTATATGAGTTTTATTTTTTCCACTGGGACTAGATTACATTTTCAAAGCACTTCTTTGCAAAACAATATTCAAAATAATGCCACCAGTAGTTTTTAACTCTTAGAGAATAAGCAAGTGGTAATCTATTAATTTCTGGACCCAGTGGGATTTCCAATAAAGTTTTATAAACTTTATTTATTTATTTATTTATTTATTTATTTATTTATTTATAAATGCTTTTCTTATTTTATTTTTGAGATTATAATATAATTACATAATGTCTTTTTTTCTGTCCCTCTCTTTAAACTACCTCATATCCCCAACTGTCTTTACTTTCACTCTATTCAATGGATTTTTTTTGGTTTATTACTGTCACATACACATATGTGCATGGAAATACACACACACACACATATATGTATATATGTATATACATATATGTATATATACATATATATGTATATATGTATATACATATATGTATATATACATATATATGTATATATGTATATACATATATATGTGTGTGTATATATATGTGTGTGTGTGTGTGTGTGTGTGTGTGTGTGTGTGTCTTAGTCACTCTCTATAATGCTACTTCTATGTATGTTTTCAGGGATGAACCCAATAGCAAGCATTGGAATGCCTATTTTGGAATTTTAGAATTGTCCAAGAGGCTCCCAGAATTTCACAATCTTTTGGTATTTCCCAGAGGTGGGAGGTGAGTTCCTACTGCTAAAGACAATATGAACTTTGGACACATGGTCCAGAGGCTCATGATCTGGAACCAACCTCAATGCCTCCTCAGAAAGGACTAGTTTTCATAGAACCACAAGAAATTAGGTAATCTTTCAAAGTAGGGAAGATACCAACAATCGTACCCAGCTATGATGCCTATGAACCACAACAATGACCTGATAAACCTAAGGGTTCAGAGTGGCACACATACTTTGTTGGTAACCAGGAGCTCTCTGGTTAGATTCAGATCCTCTCAACAAGAGGGGGAAAAATGCTTAGTACTGGTAACCTATTTAAGTACCCAGGGCTAGTGAACTCGTGGATCTAGGAGAACTTACAAATACCAATTTAATAAATCAGCATAATCCCTAACTACATTATAAATATTTGCCCTTATGCCACATATAAATGTAGCCATCATCGCTCATCAAGAAAACTTCTCTTTGCAACAGATTGAGACCATTAGAGAAAACTACAACCAATAAAAATGGAGAATTATGGATCCCAGTTGCAATGGATACATCTGAAAAACAAAACAAAACCAAAAAACTCTTCTGCACCTGAGGTTCAAGGAATATTGTAAAAGATTGGGCAGAAAGCCAGGCAGTGGTGGCGCATGCCTTTAATCCCAGCACTTGGGAGGTAGAGGCAGGTGGATTTCTGAGTTCGAGGCCAGTCTGGTCTACAGAGTGAGTTTCAGGACAGCCAGGGCTATACAGAGAAACTCTGTCTGGGAAAAAAAAAAAGAGATGGAGCAGAAAGACACAGAGAATCAGGGAGTTTTCTGTGAGGAAGTATCTTGGTCTTAATTAAGGTTAGCAGTAGTGCTCTGATGAAACACCATGACCAAATGAGGAAGTGGGGACAGGAACTTAAGTAGGGATGGAACCTGGAAGCAGAACCTGATGCAGAGGCCATGAAGTGGTACAGCTTACAGACTTGCCGCAGATGGTTTGGTAACCCTACTTTCTTATAGAATACAGGACTACCAGCCAAGGAATGGCTTCACCCACAATGAACTGCATGCTACCCCCATTGATCACTAATTGAGCAAATGTCTTACAGGTGGATCTCAATGGGAATTTTCTCAACTAAGGTTCCCTCCTCTCTGATGACTATTGCTTTTGTCAAGTTGACACACAAAACCAACAGGTACAATCTACGAGTAATGTCAGAAGCTAGACCCATCAAGTCTCATCAATAGGACTCCCTACACATGAATAAAATGAAGACAGCAGAAATACACATGCCAAAGTGGATGGGTAGAAGCCCATAAGACCTGTACTCTATGGAAAGAACTACAGGCAACTAAGGAATGCTGCAAGTGAGGAAAATAATCTTATCTGAGAAAGAGTCCACCAACTGCTCATAAATACTTCTTGAACATTTGAGGAAAGACTACATCGTCCAGAGGGAAATAAATATAAAGCAATGCCACTATTGTCTTTTGTAAAAGGCTGCTTGAACATTTTAATACTAAACTGTTTGTTGTCCCAGAGTCTGGGCTAGAGGAGAACTGAGGAAAGGGTTTGGCAGCACCAACATTTCAAAGCAGGTGTTATCAGATTGTAATTTATTATGCTCCTTTATAAGCCAAATGAAAAGTAGATTATAAGCAGAGCATCTTAGTTTCAGGCTGGCTCCCTCCCTGCAGGATTTATGAATATCAGTTTTATCTTTCTAACAAGAGGGAAAAGTAAATTATTTTCTAATACCCATGTGGTCCATTGACAGATACAGTTATGTGAAGTAATTTGCCAGTAGGCTTCAGAGACCAACCCCCCCACCAAAAAAAAAAAAAAAAAGAAATAACACAAAATTGACTGTACCTATTCTCCCTGTATCTATATTCCTCAGTGGGGACCAAAGAAAAATATATCAAAAAGAATCTTGACCCTCTCAAAAATTAAGATGGGGAAGAGTCTGAGGTGAAACAATTATCTATATAAGAAAGAATGGTCAGAGATAGTGCATGGACATTTTTATAATTACCTGCCCCACTCCATGTAACTGTCACAAAGTAGGCACATCTACATTAGCAGATAACAAAGACCATCTAAATAAAACAGAAGGACCCTTTCTTCAGATTTCACATCAGTAAAAGAATAGCCACTGTCACTTGGGTGGTGACAGGATTGAAAGGCTGGTAGAGTATGGAAAACTGCATACTGAGCCAAATGGATGGCATTGGGTGCTCTGATGAGAGGTTGTTGGTAGAGACAGAGCTGAAGCAGGCCGTTCTACAAGGTGGTGAGGTGTGACTGTTTGGTCTTCTGTAATTGGGCCAAAGTTGGAACTAGGAATACTAATTATAGAAGTTTCCAGTTATTCAATTTTTGGTAAGTAAGAATGAATTGTTGAAGTTATTGTTTGGCTTCTTGGATTGCAATTAAAGATAGAAATTTGATCTTCTGTAGGTTAGGATTCCTACCTACAGCAGGTTGGTATCCAAAGCTAATTAGTATGTAGAATAAGATGTTTCTGAGAACATCTCTGCAAGATGTAGGCCACAGTTCCTTTTTATATGGTATCGCCATTTATCTTCCATTTATCTATGCAGTTTCATATGCTTCCTACTTATCATCCTAACTCTATGGTAGGGATTAGAGTCTATCTCTTGAAAAAGTAAGTTGAATCTCAGAACATGCTGAAATAATATAATGATGAAAGCTGACAAGTTTCTGGATTATACATTTAACCATAGTTTCTTTCCTTACCATAATTTGGAGCAGATTACTGTTATAAATCTTAGGTTTAAAAAAATAAGAAAAGAAACAAAAACATAGTCTGCTCACCAAGAAGAAGGCTCTGAAAAGAATTCATTAGAAGGCCGGGCAGTGGTGGCACACACCTTTAATCCCAGCACTTGAGAGGCAGAGGCAGGCAGATTTCTGAGTTCGAGGCCAGCCTGGTCTACAGAGTGAGTTCCAAAAAAAAAAAAGAATCCATTAGAAAAGCAGCAGATCTTTGTAGCATGCCCTAACTTCTTCCAGAGAAAGTTCTAGTTATAACACAGATTATAGGATTATAAAACTATCCTTCCCATTAATGAGTTCTTTTCTGCCCATTGCTGCTTTTTGTCAATGCATTACTTCAGTTCAGTAGACACTGGAGCTGTAAGTGTGGAGTAATAACAAAATGAATGGATTCATAATTGCATCCCATCATTAGTTCATCTTCTCATGGGTTAGTGAGATAGTTCATTGCATTGTGATAAAAAGCTAAGTATTATGTGAGAAATAGACTAAGCTACTAAGAAATCTCCTAAGGTACATCAGTCAATTCAGGGTGAGTATAGAGATAGTGTTAGGAGACTCAAAATCAGAGAGAGAAATACCAGATAGAAAAAAATAATAATATCATATCATGTGTCTTTGTTCCGTGCATATCTGCCTGCTTCATAGTTGCTTAGCATTCTCTTCCAAGTCCAAGGCAATTCTTATTTTTAAAAATCTACTAGAATCTAGTTTCAGGTCTGAGTCAATATTTGTGATTGAATGTTGTTTGTAGTTTCTGATGATAGACAGTGTTTGAAGAACGTCTTTAGAGCACAAATCCTCTCTTTTCTCTGCTTCCCAATTTCCTTGAGCCAAAAGGAAGGTAAATACCTATATTTTGGTTTGTACCAACAAATAAAATACCACTTTTCTTCGGAGCTAAACATTCAACACTTACAACCTCCCTAAGGGCTTCTTAGATAAGTTAAATTAAAGATCAAAGTTAGCCAAGATGACAATGACAAAGTACTACAGATTGGATAGCTTAAGCAGCAGATTTTTCTTCCACAATCCTGGAGGGTGAAGACCAAGATTAAGTTATTGGCATGATTGGTTCTTCTGCGACCTCTTAATCTTGTAGATGGCTGCCTTCTCATGTCTTTACATGACCCTCCCTCTGTATTTGTCTGTCTTCTCTACTTGTAAACCTAAGTCAGATGGATTAGGTACCATACCAATGACATGATAGTTTTCTTTTGCTTAAACCTATGCCTAAATAGTTGTAATAGTTTAGGTAATACAAAGTTAAAACCCTAAAGAAATTAATTTTAGATGTATCACAATTCAGTTTGTAGGTAAGGTAAGACATAGGAAGCTGCTGGGAATCTGATCCTGCCCATTAGTGGTGAGATCCTGGCTAAGCCTGCATCCTGTTTTTCCTATTTATTTATATGTATCATTAGACAGAACTAAGAATGTAGGTTTTCTGTAGACTATGGTAAGAAGTCTTGTCTCACAAAAAGCTGGAAGTCTTGTCTAGTGCAAATTCCCAGCCAGAAAGTCAAAATATAAAGCAGTATCCTTCCCTGTACCAATAAAATAAAATAAAATAAAATAAAATAAAATAAAATAAAATATAAAATATAAAATATAAAATAAAATAAAATCAGTAGATAACCATATCTGATCT
The DNA here is from genome assembly GCF_011762505.2 of Arvicanthis niloticus. Taxonomy (NCBI): domain Eukaryota; kingdom Metazoa; phylum Chordata; class Mammalia; order Rodentia; family Muridae; genus Arvicanthis; species Arvicanthis niloticus. Next base: position 46,375,581 of record NC_047664.1, on the reverse strand, counting down.
CTTAAGTAACCCAGTCTTGTGATTAAAGTGATTATTGTAGATAGGCTGGGAGAATGGGAGAAATTAAGTTACCAAGTTCATCTGTAATGTGTCCAGAAGATGAAGGAATGTGAGCAGCAGAGTAGTAATGGCCATTTTCCCAAAGTTGATAGCTTCAACTCTGGTTCTTGTGCATCACCTTCCTTTTCCAACATTAAAGCGATTTCTGTATTAGCCTTGGCTTTACAGCCCCAGAATTTGTTAGAGCCTAGTTGCCCCTGCATGATACCCAGACAGACATTTTCTGCCTGTTTCACAACCTGGGAGCACAGTCTCTTGTCAATTCCTCAAGATACAATCCAAAATCTACCAGGAATGTGTTCTATAAGAAACACATAGACCAAATAAATTTGACTTTTATATTTTAATAGATCCCCCCACCTCTTCTCAAAAACACTATTGGCTGAGACTGGAGTGCAAATGTGTTCACTTTTAATTGCACAATATGTCCCACCAGCCCTGAGTCACTGAGTTCTTCCTTGATTTAGAGCACAGCATTTGAATCAAACAGAGCTAGGAATGCAAAGAGGAACAAAAGGTCAGAATTGCTATGCCTTGAGAAATTTTCTTTTAAAACTCTTCAATAACAGAAATGCAGAAAGAAATGAATTTATACAGAAATGTTTAAAGGACATAGCAACTTCAAAACCTTTGATAATTGAGTCTTGCCACCCCAAGTCCTTTAGAGACTGTGTTTCTGCTAATATAATAGGTAAATATTGCCAAGTCTCTGACAACATTTTTCTATAGCAAACATTTACTGAGCCTCCAATCTGTGGGTCACATGGAAAAAGAATTAGAGATGGCTCTTGTCCCGCATTGCTAAAAAAGACTTATATGCAAAGCTGTTCTCCAGGTTCCTGAGACATGACAGGGGCTGGAGATGAGAAGAGTACATTTTTTGGTTTTTTTCTACCTGGATCTAGCTGGCTTGATGGGCAAACTTTTCTCAGAGGTTTTGCTTAAGTCATTTTCAAGCAACCTCATCACATTTCTGAATCTAATATTCTCTGTGTTCTGAATCAGGATTAGTTACAAATATTAAGAATCCTGCTTTCTTCAATAAGAGGATTATAAGCATTCTATAGAGGTCTCTGAGTTCAATTACTAACTTCTCTGCATAATAATAAGCATTGCTCTTTCACTGTGTATGTTTTCATTATGACAAACTGGGCTAGGCTCCTTGATCAAATATCAAATGCCCTGAAGAAATTTCATATTTTCAGTCCCAATAGCCTGCATGTAAAATAACAGACTCCCTACACAGGAGTCAAGTGCAAGCAGACCTTCTCCACCCAACCCCACCCCTCTCTTCCAGTTTCTGTACTTGACAATTCTTCATCTCTGCTCTCCGGTCCTCAACAATAAACTGGGGCTTTTTTTGTCAGAGGAAAAAATTTTGACTGAAAATTCTCTGCTTCTCAGATTCTTTCATTCTGACAAACTAAACCTAACCTAAAATGATATTTCCCATTTTGCTGGGAGGTGGGAGTCATTCTTATAAGCATATTGATTCAGCTCTAATTGTACTTTGGACTGCTAAATGCAACCTAGCACCTAAGATGTAAAAAGCAAAGTTTTCTCTCCCCTTACAGCAACAGAAGTATGTCTCTCTTGCTCTCCGTTTAGTATACTATCCCCTATCTAATCACCATTTATATTGTCTGACAACAGTATTCATGAGAGATCAGATAAGATTGGATGGGATGGGACTGGAGGGGACAGGAGGGGATGGGACTGGACAGGACAGTGCAGGACAGGATAGGATATGATGTCTACTCACCTTAGATAGGGGACTGATAACTGACCAATGTAAACATGCCAGCAAATCAGCAAACCAATTGGTTTTGTTTGAGTTACTTACAGGAATAATGGTGCAGCACAAAAATTATTCAAAGACCGCTGCCCCCGCCCCCAAGCCCACTACAATATGGATATAGCATGAAAGCTGAAAATATGGATTGGGCTGTAAAACCAACAGGTAGCTCAACAGAGTGGAGAGTGTCTTTTCTAGCTAGATCAGTTAGTCTCAGCCTCTTCCATGCAGCTCAGCTGCTTTCTGCTTCTTTCTAGTGTCTCAGCTTGCCTGAGTGTGTCTGTCAGCAGTCTTTAAGGCTTATATATACTTGGAGGTGAAAGGGTCTGATGAATCTCATCAATTTCGGGTACTTTCTGACTTACTTAAGTTGTTTCCTTTTTAACCTATAGAGGTTTCCTTGATGCTGGAATGTTTTTGTTACCCCTTAAAACATTCATTGTCTTAAGCAGCTTCTCTTTAACATGAGCAATTTAATCTTGGAGGCAATTACCACACACGTACAAGCTGTTATGTTTAGTGACAGCGATATAGCTCATACTTGTTTCCATATTAACACCAGAAATGTGAGGCTCAGATTTATTCTTGATTTACATATAATCTTAGAGATAACTCAGAAGCTCATGGTCTGTCCTCCATATTAAGAATTTATGATGAAATATATCTTGTGATTTCAGATTTGGTGGAAAAGGCATATTTAGAATCAGTATCTCACTTTTTACTATCCCAACCATATCAGTATGAACCTGCATATAAGGTATTAGAATTTCACATGAATGGATTTGGATTTGAATCCTTTGTAACATCTCAGATTCAATTTCCTTATCTAAAAAGGAAAGTGTAGAAGTAATAAGCCTCCCAGGCTATGATGGCATGTGGGATAAATTAGAATTAAAAATGAACACATTTTCTAGCACTAGTTAATGGTTGAGTTGAACAGAGTGTATTGTTTAGGGAAACAACTCATTAAATTTTAAAGGAAGAATTCTTTAATCCTTTAAACCTGTCTTAATTCCTTGTCATTGTAGATTAACTTGGGTAATTTTAAAGATTTCTTTCTGGTTTTAAAATTTTATCAGAGCATCCTCAGCCGTATGGCACCATGCTCTATTGCTATGTGACTAAAACATTTTCTCATAGACACGTTCTGCAGAGTATCCGATTTAAGACTGATAGATAATGATATTTCTGCAAGTATACATCCGTGGGCTATAATTTCAATGCTTCTACATAAGCATGACTGATATCAGAGGAAACTTCCTTGTCCATTCTATGTCCAACCCTAAGGTTAATATTATTTACATTGGTGAGAGGCAAGGTAATGATAGTACAGGGAAGAGACATGATGGATCAATTACCTTAAACAACTTATTCAAGACAGCGAGGCAAGACACCTAGTAATCAATCAGAAGTTAAGCTCTACATTTCCCCAAATGAGTTGGCTTCCTGTCCTTACTGGCTTGACTATTTTGCCTAGTTTATTAAAAAAAAAATTGCAGACATTCTGTCTAAAATTCCTTTCTTCTTATTATTACAAAATAAGGACCTCACTTTCCAGAGATCAAATTAAAGTGTAAACAAGAAGCCTGATGAGAAACAGAGAAGACTTGAGGTTAAAATTAAATTCTGCATTAGACCTGCTTTTAAATATTGATGCCTAAGTCACCCAAGGTTATTTGAGGTTAACCATGATGACAGAATTTATTTCTCCCCAACCTGGAGACTAATTCTCTTACTTTACAAAGTGCATTACCATGTCATCGAGACTCTACTTATTTTGTTTCTCCAGTTCATCTGATTTAATGAACCAAGTCCTGTACACCAAGCCACCTCCATCAACTACCTCCTGAAACCCACAGAGAGAAAAGAACAATTGTTGAAAAAGATATCTAATCAGCCAGAAGAAAATGCATTGTGAACTCATAATCTAGTGATGGATTATGAACATGGGTCACCCTTCAGAGCATGCAAATATGAGCCAAGGATCATTCTTCTTGATTTGTTCCAGGTCATTGTTATCTTCTGACTGGCTGCAAAATGCTCATGAGTCATCTTGATAAAATTAATTTTTTTCATCCATCTGTTGCATTACAATTCTAATGTCAATTTCTCCTAATGTATCTTGATTTTTCCCAGCCCAAGCTGCAAACATACCACATTTTATTAGAATAACGTCTCATGTCTCCAACCCAATAAATGAGAGGAGTAGCTGAAAGACCATTTTTTCTTCGTGTGCATTAAAATCTTAAGTTTCAGTCGATGTTACCATAATGCTTTCATTCAATGCTATATCCACAGACAGAAGTTCTTCTGAATCAATTTTTCAATTCATAACAAGATCAAATAAAATTAGCAATATATATTTATATGTGAATTTACTTTTTATAAATTTATATATAAATATAGAGTCTGACAACAACACATATCAAAGCACTAGAGAAGAAACTATCATGTTTGGTACGGAACTCCTAGGGAACAGAAACTTTCCTTAAATCCTAATCAAATGTGAGAATGCAAAGAACTCATGTTCTATAATTTTCTATGGCTATCTGACAAAAGTAAGATACGTTAAAATTTTCAGAACAGGAGCTATACATACAAATCTGTTTCCAAAGTCAGGTAGGAATAATTAAGTTGTGTAATAAAAAGGCAACGGTGTTTCTTAGCAACTCCAACACTCCCTTTGCCACCTCTATCTCCAGATGTTAGAAGCAATACCAGGGACAACTTTGCATAGTAACAGAAAACAATGTATCAGAAAAGGTCAAGAATAATAGAAGGTCATGGTAGATACATTTAGATAAATTTAGATACAAGTGAAAAACAACAAATGTACACGTAGTCCAAGTGATTATAAATGTATATATACATATATGTAGCCAATGTTATATACGTAACATGTTGTTATACATGTAATATATTGTTATATATTATATACTATATTATATACATATTACATACATATGTGATATATATGCATATATATTTATATATCTGTATATACATGTGTGTTTATACGTGTATGTGTGTGTACATATATATCTGAGTTGTTTTGTAAATTGTAGACCTTGGAGTAACTCTGGAATGTCTTATGAGAACATACAAAGAGAACTGTTCAATGCAATATTTTAGAAGAATTAACTAATCAATATATTAATTCTTCACTACGCATATATGAACACTCAATATCATGAAACAATGTTCTATGAAATTCTATTTATTTTTTCATTTGCATGACTCCACAGATGGGCATAGATGTAAAAATCTCATTTTCCTTTTGCCTTCTAGAACATAGTCTCTCTTCTCTCCATGGCTCCAATGACTAGAATCTGAAAGAATCACCTTTTCTTGGCCCTGCCTATCTTCCTTGCACATGGCTCCAGCTACACTGGCTTGTTTCTGAGCACGTCTTGATTCTGTAATTGTAATTCTTGATTCTGTCACTCTAGATGCTTCTCTAATCCCTGTGTGACCTTTGTATTGTTTGTACTTCTGTTTCCAATTGTGCAATTCTCAAATTGACCCATCTTAATCAATTTATATAAACTATCCCTTTTGGCACTAATACTTTGTACTGGGGTTAATTTTGTATGATATGTTATTTATTTGCTTATTTGAGTCACATAAAAACATAAACATCACACAATATTTTAGAGAAACAATGACTCAAAAGTACATAGTACTGACGTTTACTGAATGAATGTGTGGGACGAGTAAAGAGAATGACTAAAAAATTCTAAAGGAATCAGAGATACCTGAATACCTATTCATTATACCCACAAATCTTAGTGACAGTATATTTCAATACAAATATGAAGGTTTAAGAATTTTTTCTTTCAATGCTTAAAAAATTATATATATATATGTGTGTGTGTGTGTGTATGTGTGTGTGTGAGTGTATGTATGAAATCTGATAAAACTAGATATTTTTCTTAAGATATATATATTATTTTTAGAAACCTTAAAAAGTTTTGTTTATCTTTTGTGTTCTTATATATTATTGTAGAATCTGAACAAGTAGGAGTGTTATTCTGAGTAGAGCTATGGTCTCCTAAGAAACTACCAAATACCACTTTTAAAAAGAAAAAAAAAGAATGTTCTCTTTTCCCTTTTATACAAATTTCAGAGAAAGCCTCTTTCATCTCTTCACTCATTAAATAGGCACCAAGTCTTCTCCATTTTGAGAAACTCTTCTCAAGTTTTAGCCTCCCACACTGCATTGGCAGAAAAGTAATGAACACTGAACACTGCATGAATTTTGCCAATGAATAAGTCTAGGGATGGTTTACATCTCTTCTATATACTGTAAATCTCTGTCACATAAGCGCAGAGACTGAAACATGTTAGCTGTTATAAGCCTTTGTGGCCAACAAATATACTCCACAATTGAGCACTGTGCTCAACAATTGATGAGCCCAAATAATATCTTTGAAATCAAGAAATTAATTTTAATTAAATCTTAACGTTCTCATAGTGACTAGAAGATGGACAGATGCAGGGAAACAACAATAAGCAAAACAATAGTGTAAATAGTCATTAGCCCATAACAAACTTTGAAATCCATCTAAAAGGACATGAGAAATACACATACACTAATGACAGTGACTTCTTGGCTATACTGACAATGTGCATATAGTTCAGTTTGTTAGAGTTATTATGGTTGATGTTATAGTTCAGTTGTTATAGTTAAAGTGTAGTTATAATTCATTTAGAGTTACAGGCCAATTCTGCCAGTAGAAACACACTAACCTATCTCAATGACTCAGAATAGATATGTTCTATCTGTTCAGCAGAGATTCTCTTTGTAAATCTCTAAGACCTAAGTTCTTGTCATGTAGGCCTGTAATATGAAGAAATTATTAATAAGTACCCCTGTCATTTATAAGGGATGACTCTTATAAACTTACATAATTTCTGGCTCATTCCTAATCACAAAGAAATATATTTAACTTCTGTACAATAAAGTCCCTGGAAAAAAATGTCTTTGATTTTGGGTCCCTTCCATTATTCCATTAACCAATCTGAATGGCAACCCAAGTTTTCTTTCTGCTCTCACGCTATCCTATCAGTTTTGATTTTGGCCTACTTCCTGTTTCTATTACTGTTTCAGGACATTAATTTCTGTGAAAATAGCATGTAAGTTAACATACTTGAATATGCTACTTGGCTTACTTTACACACATTGCCTAAGCATAGGAAAAACTGCCCCCTTTTTATCATTGAAAAGAAGTATTATTTATTGATCCCAATAGACTTGCTCATTCTACACCTCTATTTTTGATACACAGAAATGATGTTACCTAGTTCTTTATTACATAAAGGTTAAACAAAGATATATGATCATAGATATAAGTATTAATGTAACTCAATCATTCATTCTACTAATTTTCATTGAGAATACTTTGTTCTTAACTTTATGCTTGGTTGTGGAAATTTAAGAGAGATTTAAACCCAATCCAATTAAAACTCTCAATTGAGAAAGTAAAACTCCTAATACAGTGATGTATAATGTGTCATTCCAACCCTAGGTTTAGCTACAGACTCTTGTGAGAATGTGCAAAAGAATAGTAGATGTACAAACAGACAATGGTCCAGATGGATCTTCAAGGCATCACTGTTAAGTCTATTCTGAAAGGAAAGTAGTATAATTTCTAACCATATTCTAAATTCTTGTCCTTATTCCCACAGATCAGTGTAGCACTCATACCTCATTAAAGAAGCTTCTTTCTATAGCAGAAACAATTATCAAAAGTAACAACTGATAAAAATGCAAAGAACTACTGAGTGTGGGATACACATGCCCAGTTGATATAGCCCCTACAACTAAGAGTCAGAAAAAAAATTAAAGAACACATGGAAAGATGATAAGAGAGAGGAAATTGAGAAGTCTGCTGTGAGGTCATGCCTTCTAGTTATGAGAAGGAAGCCAAACACAAGAAACATCAATAATGTGGCTGCCTAAATAAGACCTAAACATTGACAAGACCATAGACATGTTAGCATGGAAGGTCAAAGTCTCATAGAGTACCATTCCTAAACAAAGAACTACAATGTACTGGATGAGCCTCTAAAGGACTTAACAAGTTGTACTTACAAATTTATTTGTATGTAGGTGTATGTATGTATGTATGTATATGTATGTATGTACACATGTACACATGTACATAACAAAGATAATTTTTTAAAAAAACATTAGTTTAAGGAGCAGCAGGGAAAGAAAGGGTATGAGAGGAATTGAGGATCCAGAGTGACTTAAGGTTTCTATTGCTGCAATGAAACACTAAGACCAAAAATAAAGTTAGTGAAGAAAGGATTTATTTAACTTGTACAGGCTTCATCATTAAAGGAAGTAATGACAGGAACTTAAGCAGGGCTTGAACCTGGGGCAGGAGCTGATGCAAAGGCCCTGGATGAATGCTGCTTTCGGGCTTTCTCTTCATGGTTAACTCAGCCTGCTTTCTTACAGAACCCTGAATCTCCAGCACAAGGATGGCACTACCCACAATTGGCTTGGCCCTCCCTCAGCAGTCACTAATTAAGAAAATGCCCTTTAGTCTTCTCCTCAGGACAATCTTATGGAGTCATTTTCACAGTTGAGGTTCTCTTCTCTAAGATGACTTTAGCTTGTGTTATGTTGACATAAAGGAATGATGTAATTATATTTTAATTAAATAAAAAGTCTTTTAAAAATAAAAGAAAGATCACAATGGATGATGGCACAGCTAAGACACACAAAGTAAGATGAATAGCGTCTCCTTTCAGCATTTTATCCTGTGGAAAATAGACATGAAGAAAGAAGCAGAGGAGAAGAAGGCTATGATACGCTAGGGGCCTATATCATAATGAGTCTCAAAAGAGAATTAGCAAAAGCCTAGAGAGGTATGAATAAATTAATTCTGTTAGGGCACTCCCCTAGCCACTCTTATACACAAGATCTATTACCAGGGAACATCCCAGAATGTTTTTAGGAAGCATTTCTTCAACATTATTTATGTTCCACCATCTTCTCACTTTCATTAGCTAAACTGCAGAGGAATTTTCTTGACTTCCAAAAGACCCATCCTTCTGACATCTGGGTCACATCAATTGAGGCAAACCATCTTAACAGAACAAGGGCAAAGCTCTCTCCATCAGACAAACCATGATGACCCTAACTCAAGATTTGACAGAATTCTATCACATTCAGTACATTGATATTTGACATATTTATGTGTTTTTATATAGTCTGGGTTACTAGGTTATTCATTCTACAAGCATTCAATTAAGCCCTGGTATACCAATGAAAATCAAAATGAATAAAGAAGTGCCAGGTACCTTCAGTTTGTCCAGATAAAGACAGAAATGTATTCTGGGGGAGTGTATAGTTATTGAGGAAGTACAATGCTTTAAAGAGAAACAAAGGCAAGGACATAGAGGAAATAGAAGAAGGGGATAAAGCTGTGCAAGGGTGATTTTGGAAAATCCTAAAATAGTGACAACCTTGTATCACTTAATGTTGCTATTACCAAAATGTGTGACACTAAGAACTTAAGACAGGGTTTAACTTTTTGTTCCTCCATTAATTAATTAATTTATTTATTCACTTTACATCCTGATTGGTGCCTGCCCTCACCTCCCACTCTTCCCTCACACAGCTCCTTCCTCAACCCTTTTCCTCTTCTCCTCTGAGAAGAGAGAGGACCCTCTGGTTAACAACCCACATTGGCATATCAAGTCTATGCAGGACTAGGCCTATCCTTTTCCACTAAGGACAGACAGGCCAGCCCAGATAGGAGATCAGGATCTACAGGCAGGCAACAGTCAGGGACATCCTCCTCTGGAGTTGTTGAGCCTCACAAGACTTTCTAAGCTCCATCTAATGTTTGGTTGTGGGCCTCCTCTGCATCTGTTTCAGTCAGATGCTAGGAGGAGCCTCTCAGGGGACAGTTATGCTAAGCTCTTGTGAGGTCTGAGTTACCTCACTCAGGATATTTTCTACTTCCATCCATCTGCCTGCAAATTTCATGATGTCCTTCTTTTTAATAGCTGAGTAGTATTCCATTATGTAAATGAAACACATTTTCTTCATCCATTTTTTGGTTGAGGGACATCTAGGTTGTTTCCAGTTTCTGCCTATTACAAATAAAGTTGGTTTGAACATAGTGGAGCAACTGTCCTATGGTGCAGCAGCTTTTGGATATATGTCCAGGAGTGGTATAGCTGGGTCTTGAGATAGAACTATTCCAAATTTCCTGAGAAATTGCTAAATTGATTTCCAACTTATTTGTACAAGTTTGCACTCCTACCAGCAATGGGGAGTATTCTCCTTGCTCCACATCCTAGCAAGCAAGGTTGGGTTTTTGTTTGTTTGTTTGTTTGTTTTTCCCCAGACAGGGTTTCTCTGTATAGCCTTGGCTGTTCTGGAACTCACTCTGTAGATCAGGCTGGCCTTGAACTCAGTGTTGTTTTTTTTTTTTAATTGTAGTTATTTTGATGAATGCAAGACGGAATCTTAAAGTTGTCTTGGTTTGCATTTCCCTGATGACTAAGGACACTGAACATTTATGTGTTTCTCAGCCATTAGGGAATCCTGTATTGAGAATTCAATGTTTAGTTTTGTATCACATTTTAAATTGGGGTATTTGGTTTTTTAGTGTCTAACTTCTTGAGATAGATGATAGGCAGATGGACAGACAGACAGACAGACAGACATTAGCCCTCTGTCAGATGTAGGGCTGGTGAAAATCTTTTCCCATTTTGTAGGCTTCTGTAGTGTCCTACTGATGGTATACTTTGTCTTATAGAAGCTTTTCAGTTTCATGAGGTTCCATTTATTAATTGTTCCCCTTAGTGTCTGAAGTATTAACATTCTATTAAGGGTGTTGTCTCCTGTACCAGTGTGTTCAAGGAAGTACCCCATTTGCTCTTCCATTAAATTTAGTGGAGCCAGTTTGATGTTGTAGTCTTTGATGCACTTGGACTTGAGTTTTGTGCAGGGTTCTATTTTTATTCATCTACATGCAGACAACCAGTTAGAGCAGCACCATTTGCTGAAGATTCTTTCTTTTTTCCATTGTATGGTTTTGTCTTCTTTGTCAAAAATCAAGTGGCCTTTGGTTTGTGAGTTTATTTCTGGATCTTCTATTTGATTCTATTGATCAGCCAGTTTTTATGCCAATCGCATGCAGCTTTTATTATTATTGCTCTGTGGTACAAGTGGAGATGGGATGGTGATACCTAACAGGACTTATCTTAACCCACAGTTTCAGAGAGTTTCAATGGCCTGGTAGGAAAGGATGAGCTCCTCAGTTCAGAGATGCAGTAGATCAAGCCCAGTCAGTGTCAAACACTAAACTGGGGACAGAGTGCAGCCTTGAGCCCTGCCCTTATAGTGACCTATTTCCTACAGGTTGGTCCCAAAGTTGTCACCTGCCCAACATAGGCCAGCTAGGAAACAAGTATTCAAAACATGAGCTTGTGGGAAACACTTCATATTTCAAACCATAGAACATCTAGTTCTTAAAAGAGCTGAAGTAAAAATAAACCTAGAGTTGACCCTACCTCAGACATATGGAGCTTAACTTTTAACATTTCTACTCAGGTCAGACACCCAGGATGCACTTTCTGATGTTCTACGCAGTTGTAGAGGCCTTATAGTTTCCTTGCTGTACAGAGACATCAACTCAAGTAACCTGGAGCCTCCATCATAGGTCATGAAAACAAAATACAAAGAATATGGGGCATAGGTACAAAGAAAGGGTAGAAAGGATATGTGCCCCACTTTGGGGCAGAAGATCATGATGTTCCTCCAGAGTTGCTAAGTCTGGGCTTGAGGAAAAGCAGACTTGTAACCTGAGCAACATGCTCCTACATTATAGACACTGAATGATGGAGGGCATACCACACAATTGAAGTGAGGACTAGAGCACCTGGCTTTTCTGGCCACATGAGTAAATGAGGGTAAGGTTTGCTACCTAACTCAAGGTGTTTTATCTTCCACATTTCAGCTTCAGGAAACCAGGAAGCTTTAGTACTTTATTGAGTAATTTTATTTTAAAACCAACCATAAAGCACAGGAATTAGAATCATGATGATCTGTGTTCACTATATCCAACAGGCATTAGTTTTGTATCTTTTTTCTTTGCTTGATAGAATGTACTCATTCCTAAACCCTAAAAACACCCCTGTATTACAAGTCACAAAGGACTACTAATAGACAAGTCTATCTGAAGGGCTGCTTTGAATATTACCATACAAATAAAGATTTCTAAATTCTCATAAAACTAGGAGTCTGACCTGTGTTTCATATGTCCATCAGTGTCAAGATCTATTTACATGTCATCACTAAAGTGATTTTCATGTCAACAGTTATGAGACTGTTTTCAGCCTCAACTAGAGTCTCTTGCCATCCATGTGTGCACATCACTCAGATAAAACACCTTTCTACATATTTAATGCAAACAAAACAGCAAAATTATTTTCCCCTAATTAATTGATGCTCATTCAAATGGAACTAGACAAGATTAAATGGCTGTCCCCAAAGTGATGCCCTCTTTAAATTATGAACATTTTGTTTGAAAAATTTCTCATTCACCAAGGACTTAAAGTTGGGTTGCGTTTACTGCAAGAATCTCAGAATGAAAGAAATTAAAGTTCATTGGAATCTCTAGAAAAATATGTGTGATAACTTTGAGCTCTGTATCTGCTATGTTTCAGACTTATTATACCTGTGGAAATTATAATTTCTTTACAAGATAGCTTCTTGTGAACTCAAGCATTAGTTATGTGTTTATCTTCACTCTCACAAATTACCAGAGAGGTGATTTACACAACTTATTAACATCTTCAAAGCTCAGCAAATTAGACACATTAAAGGCAGGAACCCGAGTGGCATAGAAGTTGAAGGACAAAGTGAAGCCAACGAATCCCAAGAAAGTAATTTTTTATGACCTACTACTGGGACAAAATTATCAACAAAATATATTATTATCAGCCACACAATCAACAAAAGAAACAATCCCTAACTTATACTGTGCTGTATTGTTAAAGTTTGATGCTTGGCAGTTTAATTATATTAAATGCATTTTAATTGATTTGTTGGCTAGTTTTTGCTGTTCTTGTTGTTTTGGTTTTGGTTTTGGTTTATGGTAAGGTCTCAATAATAGCCAAAGATGCCTTAGATATTACTTTGTCACTAGGCTGTCTTTAAAGCACTGACATACCCTCCTGTCTTTGTTTTTGAGTGCTAAAATAATGGGCATACACCACCACACGCAGAGTAAAGACATTTTCCTCAATGGCATGCCTCACTTGCAATTAAGATACATTCCCATCATAAGTGAAGGGTACCCAGTAATCTAGTGATAGGAAAGAACATGCTTAGTGGGCAATAAAAATAATATATACAAATATAAGACAATATTCATTTTTGTCTATCCCTGAAGCTCTTATCATACAAGCACAGTGTGGAAGAAACTCTGTTTGTTAAGAACTGGTGGCAAGGAACACCTGAGAACCCCAGATCCATTCTCATTTTACAGACATGGAATTTGAGATGGCTGATGTTATTTTTATAGAATCCTATAAAGGTGTTACAAACCTCTGCAAAGAAAGAGAAATGCGCAGAAAATGATGTAACCTCTTTTTCCTGAACTGGAGGAGTTGACATTTAGGTAAAACCTGCTGATAATTAATCTCCAGTTTAGCTTTAGGTTTTCTAGGGAGCCACAGGAAATTTGAAAACAGGTTTTACCATATCCTTGAAATAGAAATAAGACAATGATTGCTCAAGATATATACAACACTTCTTCATAATAACCTATAAGGATTTCTCCCACAAATGGTTGCAAAAGAAAGAAAAAGAAACTTGTGACATTTAACTACAGTGGTATATACCATGTCCAACACCTTCAGTATAAACCCCACAAAGGTTGTCATAATGGTCCTTCTCTTATCATCAAAATAACCATAAAATTCTGTTTTAAAGTCTTTTTAAAAGAGTGATGTTAGACAAAGCTGTAACCCAAGTATATGTTTGAGGCTTGTCTGAAAAATAGACTAAGAAATTTTAGCAATCTATCATATGCCAATGCTCTCGGCAGAGCCCTATCCACATAAGGCAAAGAATGAATTTTGCTTCTTTTCCCTGTGATGTAGCAGGAATTTGAACATCTTTAATTTCTGTTGTGTGTAAATAGGCACAACTGAGACACCAACAAGCTAAGGGCAGAGAAAATAAGCTTTTGTGGGAACTGAGGGAAGTGATCAGAGCTCATGTCTAAATGCTAGTATATCCTGTCCAACCAGCCCAAGGTAAGATGGAGAAGAACTTGCCTGGGACATGATTTACTCACGCTATCTCCAATATGCTCATAAGAACACGAGCCTGGCTAATTAAAGCCCCAAATCATTATTGCATTGCTGAGAAGGGAGGGGAAAACACGTGAACACTATACCTAACTGGGACAAACGCAAATACATTTTGAAATACTTTGTTAAATTACCCACCCAAGTATCCAAATCTGTATATTCTAATAGTTGAAAGTATGATAAACTAAAAGTTGAGAGTATGATAAACATGCCTGTAAGACCAAGAGAGAATTTGTTGGTCTGAATTATGACTTCTAAGCAATTTAAAGTTGCTCTCCTGGAATTTGACACACAATCAAAATACCACCATCAGAGAATGAACATGTCTGGCTTCTCCACATCTTGACTAACATTTGGGAGGTAAAGGTAACATATCCTCTCCCAAAAAAACAAAAAATCTATTTATACACTAATTCCTAGGACTTTATTTTACATATACAATCCGAAATATACCTGCTTTTCCATATATATATATCCTTATATATTGGGATATATATATAAGCAGTTTTCCTGCTACTTCCTGCCACCTACCCCTTTCCACAGATCTACTCTTTCTCTGTTTTCCTTCAGAAAACAGGCCTCCCAGGGATATCAACTAAAGATGCCATAAGAAGTCACAATAAGACTAGATACAAACCTTCATATCAGGACTGAGCAAGGCAACCCTGTAGGAGAAAAGAGGCCCCAAGTGCAGGCAAAACAATCAGATACCCTGACTCCTTCTGTTAGGATTCCCACGAAATCAAACAAACAAGCAAAACAAAACAGCTAACAACCATAACATATTTACAGACACCCTAGTCCTAGTGCAAACCCATGTAGGTTCTGTTATTGCCACCTCAGTCTCTGTGGACCCCTATGAACCATGCTAGTTGATTCTGTGAGCTCTGTTCTTGTATCTTCAACCTCTCTTGCTCCTCCAACTCTTGCTCCCCCTCTTCTACAGAGTTCTCTGAGAAGTGACAGAATGGACTCAATGGAGCTCTTGGGTTCTCTCTGTGACAAATGTTTGACTGTGGGTCTCTGTATCTGCTCTTTTCGGGAATCAAAATAAGCCCCCTGATAAACATTGGGTTAAACACCTGAACTGGCAATTGTCTGTAACCAGAAAACTAGCAGGAATGGGACAGGAATACTAACCCAGTCACAAAACCTTCCACCTACAAACTAGCCTGCCTGCTACATGTACAGGGGCAGTGAATGTGCTTACCTTGTGGGAATGGTCAACCAATGACTGCTCTATCTTGATGCTCACATCAAAAACAAACAAACAAACAAACAAACAAACAAACAAACAAAAAAAAAACAGCCAATACCTGGCACTGCCTGGATGACAAAGAATTAGAAGCTGGAAAGCCAGAGACCTCGGATAGAAAAATAATCAACAAAATAATTCCTAATAATATTCTGCTATACTGGAATAAGTTTCTTAATGAGCTGTTGTTATTGTTACAAGTAATTACTATACAAAAAAGAAAAACACAGGAAGGCCCAATCTTGGAAATATTTGTTCCTCATCTCAAGAAGGCACCATCTCAAAGTTCTTTGGAGTCATGATTTCCTAGCTAAAGCCCCTACTGGTGATGATTGCTGCCTCAGTCCACGACCCTGTCACATGCAGGGCCAGTACATCTGCCCTCTCAGATAGTGATCTGGCCATTGATTTTGGCATAAACACTTAACTGCACTATTGCTCATCTGTGAATCTTTAGAAGTCATCAGTTTTCTCAGCCTTATTATTCAGAAAGCTAGAGGTCTTGCAGAATACCCACATATCCTGATTATTTGTATTAAACTTACATTCAACAAGATTTCCATTCGTTTCACACACAAATTGCACCTATTATAAATATTTTATAGCACTCTATGTGACACTGTTGATTTATCATATATTTGCATTTTAAAAAAAAAAATCTTTTGAGATAGGGATTCATGTATCCTAGGATGACCTTGAACCTACTGTGTAGCAGAAATTTGCCTTGAATTTTTGATCCTCTTTCCCCTATCTCCCAACTGCTAGGTTACAGGTATGAACCACTGTATCCACTGTATATAATGCTGGAAATCAACTCAGGACTCAATAAATCCTGAGCAACCAAGTACTCTACCAATTGATCTACATTCCCAGCTCGATAATTGTAATTTTACAGGGATCTACCAATTTCACTGGATAAAGTCCAAACCAAGTATGATCCAAGCACCCTTGAACACACATGGAATAAAAGTATTGGCACATTCCTTGAGACAGATATTTCCAACTGGTGATAATAAACATTAGAATTCTACTTGTAGTAGTACGTTTTCCTGTATGCTGGGAAGAAAACAGGCAATTTAAAAGGAGACTCATCTGGAGCACTGAAATGAGTCTTAAAAGACTTTCAAAAGTTTATAAATTTAAAAAAAAGTAGTTGATGAATGGTAGCATAGTGCCCAACATGACTGTAGTGTAAGAGTGTGTAGGTAATTGTGGCTGGGAAATGCTGAGAGTTCCTCCATGGCGAAGTTAGGCACCAAGGCTGTGGCTCATTAAAGGCCTCCTCCACAGTTCCTCATGGCATGGTTCCTCATGGCTCCGTCCCAATGACAGGAGAAAGTCTGTGGGTTTTTACTGGCTTTAATGTTATGGCAGATAGTGGATGGATCTGGATTTACCACCCCCCCCCCCAAACCCAGGGCAGACCTGAGTTAAATAGTGAGGGAGAGAGTGGGGGAGGGGCTGGGGAAGAATGTTTAATTGGCTCCACCCTCTGGCCTTCAGGTATCTCATTAGTATGTAAATCTCTCTAGGGCCTGGGGCCTGTTCCTCCTGACTATCTAGACCTCTCTGTGGGAGTGCTTGTGGAGGGCTGAAGCTAAATTTAAAGAACCAGGGTCTGGGAGCAGAGCTGAACTCCTGCCATCCAATAAGGTGCCGGGGTTCCAAGCTCATGCTCCACCAAGCACCCAGCTGCTTCTCACAGCCCACTGCCGCACAAGAGTGTCCTTTGGATTATCAACTCCCCCAGCCACCCGATAAAGATGTGCTCTATTTCCTTGAAAATTATAAAAAAATAAATATATAGATAATCTCAATTAATATAAATAAAAGTCATATTTCATACATTCTTCAATTTGGAATGTCAATTCATTATGCTTTGGTAGAGTCTGAACTCTTTAACAACAGGACCCATGTGGTCAAAGGTTCAATGGCAAGTAGTATTTTAGGAAGTTCCACAAACATCAGCAGTCTGGAGAAATTAAAAGTTAATGCCTAATTTTTCATCAAACCTGGACTTTAGTTGTTTAGGGAATTGAAAATAAGTTTATTGTAGAAGTATGGGAGAGAGGAGGGAAAAAGGAAAGATGAGAAGAGGAAGAGGAAGAAGAAAAAGGCATGAGGAAGACAAAGGAGGGGGAAATTGTCAGATGGCCAAATGAATGACCAGGGAACTGCAGCAAAAGAGTCTAACTAATTCTAGACACTGTTCAGCAGGGCTGTTTCCTCCCAGTAGCTGTAGTCACTCAAGAACACTTCACTTGCAATCCCAAATTTCTCAATGCCCCCACCCACAAAAGAAGCAGGAGCAGATAAATACCTCTCCAAAACTTGAAGTCTACACCAGCATTCACATCCAAGCATTGCATTTCATGTTTCACTAGCACATGCCCTGCACATTGTCCTCAGCAGGAAGCTGCTGTCTCCTAACTCTAAAGGAAACAAAGGAGAGACAAGCTAACAGATGTTCAAATTCAGCCACATGCTAAGGAAAAACATCAAGTGAGCAGCATATACTAGACCTACCACAATAGAACATGCAATGCTTTCAATAAACCCAATATGAACTATCTGGAGATTTGAAAAAAAAAAAAATGTGTGACGAACTGAGGCCTTTGAGCTACTCAAACGGAGCACAGAAGTCAGAATAGGATCCATCAGTTGTCATTTTATAGAATGGAATGATCAAATGTCCTCTGCCAGCTTAGATGATGATATTCTAAAAGACTCAGCATGAATCTGATGCTGATGGTACATCCTATCAACTTCTCCAGGTAGAATATACAGGTCCAGGAACTTATGAATATAAGAAGTAGCCTCCCCATCATGGCAATGGCCAGGTTGGGTAAAGGTATACCACACACCAAGAATTAAATGACAAGACTATTTCAGCAAGGAACTCAGACAACACTCTGACAATTCCCCAGCATTGCCTCCTGTCTTCATCTGTCTTAGCAATGCTTTTTATTTTTTGATTCCCAGAAGAGGGAACATATCACAGGACACCCAGGTTTTTTGCTCAACTTAAAGCCTCTTGCCACTTAGACTCCAAGTGTCCATACATAGCAAGAAGTGAAAGAAAACACCATGTCAATCATCCTAAGGATATGAGAATTTCTATTACAAGAAGGAGCAAGGGATGAAAATACCAGAGCCTGTATGGTCTTGCTATGCCCAAACTTATTGAAAATGGACAATGGAATGTCCATATCTAAAGGCTCAAAGTAAAGGTAGGGAAAAATGCTTGTAGAATAATACTGCCATCTAGCCTAGCAAGAAAAAATCCCAAACTATCATTATTTGATTTGTTCTAGATCAAGGAACGGTTCCTCCAGTTTATACTTTGGGCTTTCAATTGCATTCTGTTATTAAATGCTTTAGCAAAAGGACCAGTTTCCCATTTATCCTTTTATAACATGAGGCCAATGGCAGAAAAAGCTGCCTAGGCTCAACAAAACACTGTCGAAGATTAGAATGCCACACAGGTTATTGTTTTTACAGAATTGCTTTGAAGACAAATTGAATTTCATTGCCTAAAGTAAATTTCTCTGTTTTCACAAAGAGGGAACACATGGATCTCAGCCACTACAAAGTGTATGTTAGTGAAATACCTGGAAGAAATCAAACAATAGATTTCTAGATGTGAAACTTAATGAGGTTTTTGCTCTTGACGTCATCTCTAGGAGGTTGGTGTAGGGACCAGACATGTGATTCGCCAGTGAGTCTATATGACAAAATTGAGATACCAGGCACTGGTGGTGCATACCATTAATCCTAGCACTCAACAGGCAGAGGTAGGTGAATCTCTGAGTTCAAAACCAGCCTGGTCTACAGAGTGGGTTTCAAGACAGCCAGGACTGCACAGAGAATCCCCATCTTAAAACAAAAATAAAAATGGCTATGCTCCATTATGGAGATGAACTGGCTTATTCTCATCTTCACAGCTCCTTTTCAAATTCAAGTGCCAATACAGCTTTGAAGTCAAAAAGATTAAATATATTTCCAACAATCATTTCACCTTGGAATCCAATGGTCCACAAAATATTAGTATCAGTACTCTCCAGGTTTCTATTAAAAATGTGATAGATTGATTAAAATATACATGCCATGGAAAGTAACAATTTCTTTACACCCTGATTGCTCTCTAAACCCTCTTTTACTAGGTAAAACATGCTCCAGAGGGGATCCTTCTACAAAAGCAGACACATAGGCAGGCTGGGATGTGCCTCTCTCTGAGCTTGACTAGTGTTCTCTTAGAAGAACATTTGTTATGAATACATGAAGTAAAAGAGAAAAAAGTACATCTCCCAGGTTTTTATCTTAAACTAAAAAGTACATAACAGTATCAGTTTTGAAAGTAAAATTAATAGTGTAAAAAATTAAAAATTTATCATAAATATACTTTATTACTTCTTAGTCTAGTGCGCTCTAGATGTCTCAGTTTGAAGGGAGGCTGGGGGAAATTCAAGTTTTAATCATGTACAATTTAAAAGTAAAATACAGTCAACTTTCTATATCTATATATACCTCCATATTCAACCAAGAGAGAATTTTGTAACTACATTAATACTATATCATGTACAAACTACTTTTTTAATCCTTATTCTCTAAACAATGTAATATAACAAGTATGTAGATGGTGTTTACATTATGCTAGGTGTTATACATAATTTATAGATGATTTAAAGTACATGAGAATATGCATAAATTATATGCAAATTCTGTTTCTTCATAAACTTCTTTGTGTAACTTTGGAGGGGGATCCTTATATATATAGAAAGATAGATAGACATTATTGCTTCATTTAACTTAATGAACTCTTCAAGATGAAGTGGTTGTATTTGAAATCTTTGAAAAAAAACAACATTTCAAGGAACAAATTTATTGATAGAAAAAAAAGCTTTTTTTTTTTTATATCCAACACCATAAGCAGCCTTGTTAATAGACAAGAAAAGCTAACAAAAGGAGAAAGATACATCTGGCTTTCTGTTACCTCCTTGCTAATAAACTGGTTTTTATTCCCTTGGGCCTCTAAAACTGATCTTTGCTGAATGAGATTTCCCCTTCCTTGATAAACTTTTCAAAGATTCTTGTCCTGGAAATTTAATGTAGTTACTACAATGAGGGTGAGATTCCTCAGAAGATGGGGTCTTGTCTTTGCCTCCTTTTATCCAGTCTCATAAAATTGGGCCAAAGAAATAATATCAATCAAATGCTGTGACCTAACAATGCTGACTTCATCGATACTGGTCTTAAGGCACCTCATTCCTCCCTCGGATGGGAAATCTTCCACATGTTTCCAAGCATGAAAAGCCCTTCAAAGAGTAGAGAGAAGGAGAAGAAAGCAAAGGTTGCATTTTTCTAGCAAAATAATAAACGCCCAACACATTTTAGAGTATTTTCATTTACTACATATCATGAGAGCTTCTATGTTTTCTCAGCTGCTCGCAAGAATTAGTTCCCTGTGGATATCACTTAAGGCCCTCATGTAAATCATGTTCAAAAGGTGTCCTTGTCGTGTCCTTGGTCCCTTAGCGTGTGTTTTACAACCTGGTATATACCTTTCTCAGAGAAAGAAGTCAAGAGAACTCCATCAAGAGAGAGGTCATAGATGTTGCCATATATCTTTTGTTCAAAGAAAAACATTAAGTAAACACTCAGTGAGAAGTAACTGCTCAAGGAGTATCCTGAGATGGGGTGCATCCCATACCACCAAGGAAGTATGCCTGAAACATTCCATTTAAAAGAACAACAGAACAATCCCTCAGGACTTCTTCAACACAGAAATTCCTAATAGTGAAACTCCACTGAGACCTACAGTTATATCATGTTCTTTCTTCTCACATGATTGCTTTTTTATTTCTTTTCTCTTTGTATAGTTCAAGGAAAGATCTCAAGATATGACAGGTCAAAATATTGGCATCTCCAGCTGGAAATGCATTTGCTTCGGTGTCTTATACCTTGAGAGATGAACTATAAACATAATATGTTTATATGGCTTGGCTGTGAGTCCTCAAGTTTTCCTAGTATCTTTCTTCATAATAATCCCAATTCAGAAATGCCAGATGCTAAAAGAAGAAAGGAGAATATTACAAAATTGGGACACACCTCTAACAAGGTGTGGAAGAGAGAGTAATAGCAATACAGACACAGATGACAGATGTGGGTTGTGGTGATTGAAAAAAAATGGTAGGTTTTTAAACAAAATCATTTTGTGGCTTTCTAAAAATATTAATGAGGTGAAAATACAAAAATACAAATAAAGTGATATTTAAAAGAATATGACCTGATAGCATTGTTCGACAGAATATAAAATTAAAAAAAAAAAAACAGTGTGAAACATGAGTCCAAAGGCTTAGAGATTGCGAATAAGTACTTAGAACTGTCTTATAAAAGATGATGAAGTTCATTTGGTTGGCAAGAAATTGTCATGGAAAGGTCTAAGCCTTTTGTAACTAATGAGCAAACTTGGAAAGAGTTGAACGAGGAGAGAGCAATCAGAAAGCTGTGCCTTTAATTATATTCAAAGGGAAGGACATTCTGTATTTCAGGGCTGCAGCTGTGCCTTGGACATTAATCCTTCTAAATCGCAAGCACTATTCAAAGGTTCTGTTCTTACAGATTCCTCCATTTCATAGGTAAAGAAACAAATCACTAAAAACTTAAAGAACTTATTCAAAGACTAAGGCTGCCCACGGCAGATATGAACGCCACCCTGAGCAACCCACCTCCTCAATCATGGACGTCTGGCTTCAGAGCTACATGGGTGACACATAAATCTGCCTTGTGGTATTTGAAGACGGTCACTTCAGCTCGTGCTAAATGATCTATAAAAGGCAAGCGTTGACAGGGGTACTTAAGCACAGCACAGAAGAAACGTATTCTTAGAATGTAATGGAAAGTTGATAAATATGCCTGGTGTCCTGATGAGATGAATAATGTTGAATAAGCAGCTTTACTCTACACAGATGGTCTCTGACTTAGGCTCTCTCAACTTCACGATGTTTCAAAAGCAAACTGTATCAAGTACTTTGAATTTTGTTCTTCGCCATGATGTCAAAGCAGTATGTGTTCAGAATTTCAGTTTTCATCTTTTATTTTTAAGGCTAACATATATTCTGATGTTTCCTTGTGTGTGACACAGGACGGCAGCAAGAAGCTGCAACTCCTAGGTAGACTTGACATCTTCAGTGCAAACTATCAATGCTCTATAGCCTGGTTTCTAAAACTGTGGGTCACTTTCCTCTAAGGTACCTGAAGCTGAATGTGAGTGTCATGAAAGATGGGAACTATAAAAGGTTTCTGAATGTGCAGCAACCAAAAATTGATTTGCATTCAAACATGATGCAAGCACACGATGGGTTTTTGTTTTGTTTTGTTTTTTTTGTTTTTTTTTGTTTTTTGTTTTTTTGGTTTTTTTTTTTTTTTTTTGCCATTCATGACCGTGTGGCATTGCATGTCTTCTCTACAGCCATGCCTCTCAACAAAGAATAAAATCACTGCACTGCACATCACACATCCTCACAGAGAGCAGCACCTGCATATGCTAGCTGAAACATCTCAGCTCTGATTGCACACTTGTTTGTTGTGAACTGCTGTGGTTTTGGGGGGGGTTGTTTGTTTTACTTTTTGGTACATTTAAAATTTTCTCTTATAGAAGCATGATGATTTAATTATGAGAAGCAAATTTTAATATTTCCTACCACCATTAATCTGCATGTAAGTGTCAAACTAGTACATATTTAGATTGTATTATATTAGAATGTTTAATTGTAAAGGTGATGATTGATTTGCTGACTGGTGTCTTACCAAAAAAATATATAGTTGATTAATTTTGACCTCTGACTATGAAAGAATTTCTAATGAATTTTGAAAAAGCCTTAAATGTAATTCTGCCAGTTCATACTATAAATTTATCTCCAGCAGCACTGCCAGCATCAACAAATATGAAATTAATTATTAGTTGATTATGACAAATATTCAAGGTGCACTTTGTCCTGCACTGTCAAATATTAATCCAGAATTTAAATCTTTATATATATAAATAAATCAGAACACCCATTTCATTAGTATGCATCGTTGCTTTTATCTTTATTAAATGACAAAATTATAACTTTGTCACATATTTTAGCACATAAGTTTATTATCAGTAAATGTTTGATTTTCATATTTACATTATGTACATATATATATGCATAATATGAAAATTTCTCAGGCAAAAAAGAAGTCATAAGTAGAAAGTTTAAAAATCTTAATGTACAGCCACTTTGTTGATAAGCTATGATGTTTTGCTAGCCTCATGTATTAAATATATTTCAACTTATGATAGTTGACATTTGACTTGGTACTGTATCTTTACATTTTTCAAATTCTATTTTTAATGATTCTTCTTAAAAATTTAACTTTCCTTGTAACTCACCACTCACCAAAGGTAGTGGAAAAGAAAGGATCGGGGGTGGGGGAAGTGGACCTGTTTAGAAAGGTTCTATGGAGCAACTCCTGTCTCTTTTACCTGGAAATTGGCAGTTCAGTCCACAGGTTACAAGGAAGCAGCATCTTGATCCACTCTCAAACATTTGATGGATATACCAGCATTCCAGTTTGGTAGAATCAGATTAGCAACAGCCAGCGGTGACATGACCTAGCAGAGACAGCCAGGCCTCAGGCTCTGCTCAAGTCAGCAGGAAGGCCAAAAGGAACACCAGGAGGAGTTCTCAGCTGTGCCTCTCTCAGCGAAGAGGTGAGGTCCACAAGTTTTGCACTGCTAGCTGTTCCAGCAAGCCAAGCTCTGTCCCTGTCACTCTGTTGAGTCCTATTTATACCTTCCAAACATCAGGCATCCTCCATATGCCTTGCCTTAACAGGGGTCTTGCCTCAGCTGGTACATCCAATCAGCCCGAGTTCTTGGAAGCTGCAACAAACTGCAGTACACCAGTTTTTTTTATGTGTTTCTCTTTATGGTGTGCAGCTCAACTATGCAACATAAGGCAACCAATACATGTGTGTCATTAGCAAAGAATTCTTCATCATGTGTCCATTCACATGCTTGTTTTAGCAGAACATCCTCTCTCCTGTGTCTGCCTCAGTGAAACGTTCCTTCATGAGTCTGCCTTAGCCTTTCACATCTGTGACCACATTAATGAAATGTTCCTTCACATGTTTGCCCCAGCAAAACACCATCCAACCAACTTTCCAAAGAACCATTAAGTTTCCACTTCAGGAGACAGTATTAGCTTGCAAAATGTTTATATGGTTGTGAATCAGTCAAGCCCCTGCAAGAGGCTTGGTTGCAAGAAAGCATGCAAACAGCTAGAGAAGCATCATGTGCAAAACACTAGGTAGTTTCCCAGTCAAATGAACCCAGGGCAATGTGGTAGTGAATCTATCACAGTACTCAGCTTGGCTTTTATATCTACAAGCTTAACTTCTTTCTATGTCAGCTTCCTGGACTATTTTCACATTACCAGGCTTTATGGAGTGGTAGATCATCCCAGTGCCCCATCTGTTAACTTGCAGTGAGGAAGAACAAACATCAACTACAGCAAACTCACATATACTGATCAGTACTTTCTCTCACTGGAGATTTGCATTGTGGGAGGTGTGGTCATACTCAGATGATTGCTTGCTTAATACAGATTTAGTAGAAAAATGAAATAATTTATAAGATTATTAATGGTAAGGCACCAGGCTCAAGTGGTTTATCACATTCTGGATGCTGAAAAGTCCCAATTGGAATTTCAGTTCTTACAGATATCAGTGTCATAGTGGGGAAGTTATTCTAATTGCCTTACACACATGGAACAGTAACAAATATAGCTCGTAAAGTTTCTGTGAAGATAAATTGAAATGCTGTATGTAAAATGTAACTCAGGCAAAATCTGATAAAATTATTAACTAACATATATGGGTTCTTATGACAATGATTGGTGCAGTTACTACCTGTCTACCCAAGAAGTATGACTTAGGACCATGTCCTCATGGGAAAACCAGACTCCAGGAAAATTGTCTAAGAATCTCTGTCTTCTTCTCATGGATATTGTTCACTGGGCTAAGAATCTCAACCAAAGGTAAGATGAGCCAAATAAGAAGGACTCTCTGGACATGAATAGTTACACCAATGTATATTTGTGATTTAAAAGTAACATTGTGTCCATTTAAAAAATTAAGTTCTCTTGTAAATGATTGTAATGTGCTCTTTACACTTTCCAAACTAACCAATACTAATTTTATAATAAGTAAGGAGTCAATAACTTCAGGATACATTTATTGCACTGCCAGAGTAGGAGATGATTATGAATGTTTCTAGAATTCTCTGCATATGAGTATAATGCCTAAACAAGGCTGTCAATTGTCCTTTTAATTGAAAACTACTTAAAGAAAACATGAATTCTATATCAAACGACGTACTAAATAATAACTCTAAGTTAGAATCCAAGACTCCGTCTCCTTGATAGGTGGCTTTTTGGTGAGACATTCCAGAGCAAAACTACTGAAAAATAACAATTCTATGTTAAATTTCAAAGTGTGTTCATCTTTCCTTCAAACCTTTGTAACTCTCATCTCCTCTTTGGAAGAGACAATCGTTGGAGTTAGAAGAAAGAGGATGATGAAACAAGAGGAGATGATGAAAGTCCCTCTTTAGATTTGGCAGGGACTCTTGGATCATATTTCTTCTCTCCTGCATCAACAGGAACACTCACCAAATTACACAGATTCATGAGAAAGAAAGAGAGAGAGAGAGAGAGAGAGAGAGAGAGAGAGAGAGAGAGAGAGAGAGAGAGAACACATGAAACAGTTGTGTTTTTAGTTTCTAGTGCTGTCTGGAATACTTAAGTTGAAATTGCACAAACATCTTTTATTCCATTCTTCATAAAATATTTGGTAAGAACCTGGATAGCACAGGAGATACTAGATGGAAGAGAGACTTAGGAAGAGTACACACTTTATGTGTAAACACAGCAAGCACGGGAGAATGCAAATAGTGACAGGACAGGGAACTGGGAGTAATTTTGATTTAAGATGTAAGGAGTTTCAAACAGCTTTTGTCAAAGCATGTGACATTTGTGGAGAATCTAATGAACTTCACATTTTACCAAAGTGACAGGTTTCATCAGTGTGAAGAGCAAGAGGATAGAAATATCAGAAGGTGATATGGTACCCCATAGATGAAAACACAGCAGAAACCCAGAAAAAATCCTGCCTGGAGTGTCAGGAAATCTTGTGTGTGTTGCCTCATCTTAAAAAAAAAAAAAAAAAAAACATTCACACCATCAGCAAAATGAGCATGATAATAGTACAAATGCATAGGATTGTTGTATAAATTATATATGATGTGGGGAATACCTCTAAAATTTACTGTTTTGGTTCTATTTCCCCCACAGAATATGCACCAGATAAAAATGCAGGCTGAGCGTTGCAACATGTTCACAAATTTCAGGGATACAACTGACATGTCAGTACTTTGCCAAACAAGATCACCTCTGGCCTAGCAGATGTAAAGCTCGTGAAGGCTGCAGGTTACCAAGGGTTACCTGGGGGACTTTTATTCTCCCAGCAGAATTTCAGAGAGCCAGGGAAATCAATTAATTGCCTTTACTCCAGCCCTGTTTTGTGTAGAAGACTAGAGATTGTTTTTCTTTTTGCAAACTAGCAATACATTGCTGAGTCCAGTTGATGTGGAAACAGGCCACAGGATATTCCATAGTTCAGAGGGTGAAGTCTCAGGGCAAAGTGCATCTATGGCAGAAAGCCTAAGATGTGATGTAGAAAATTAATTAAAAAAAATAAATAAAACAACTTCTATAGAGGCTCAAGTTTCTCCTTTGTTTGGCTACTCCTGCAGCCTCATTCTTTCTAATCTTTCATGGCTCCTGCAATCTTTGTGGACCTCCTTCTGTCTCTCCCTTTCACACATGGTTCAAACCCCATTCAAGTCTTCATACACTTACCATTTTTTTTCTCACTTCAGATGTTTCTTTCAAGATCATATTGACATGGGTCTTTTTCTCTATGCTTCAGTGAGTTAATGTCTATGTATACTTCCCAAAGCCAGCTCAAACACGTTGTGCCCTCCAGGAGGTTTCCTGCAGCATTTCCTTTCCACTCTGACTCTGGTACCCCATATGTGCACTACTTATTCACTCACCAAAGATCTTGGAATTATTCATTCCTCTGGCAAGTCTTGTAATCTCAAGGATGCTCACCATTAGATAACATCAAACTGCTATGGTTATGCAACCATTTGTCTGTCTTCCTCACTTGAGTATACAGGAAATCATGTGCCATTATCTCAATTCCTTCTATGAATAATTATAATTTGGACAGAATAAGGTTGCTTAATGGATAGATATATGAAGGGAAGGAAGACAGAGATGAATAGGGAAAAGAAAGAGGAAAGGGGGAGGAAATAGAAGTAAAGAGGGTATAAAAGATAGGAAATTTTGTAAAGGAGGAGGATGAGGAGAGAGAGAGAGAGAGAGAGAGAGAGAGAGAGAGAGAGAGAGAGAGAGAGAGAACAAGAAAGGAGTGAAGGGTGGTAAGTCTATCTCCCCTCCCTCACCAACTACAGCCACAGTGGACAATGGTGGAACATGTAAAACACCAGCCTGCAATGATCCACACTCAGCTCATGATTCCCCTTCATTGGAGCCTCCAATTTGTTCTAAACAAGTATCTCTCTAAGCACAGCACAGTGCAGCTAGAGCATGTGTTTTGGGCTCCTCTAGCCATCTGTTCAATTGTTCTTTGCTACTCCCTGTCTCTGATGTTAGCCAAGTTATTATATACCTCTGCTGTACTTCTCTCACCGGTGGAAATCAGTGTTTGTTGTGCCCATCTTGAAAGTAAGAAAAGAGGGACATGAGGAATGTTTGACATGTATAAGGGCCTCAAACAATCAACAGGGAATTGTTCAACTCAACCTGTGCAGTTGTTATGAGGTTTCTTCTTATTCCATTCACTTCTCAAAAACCCAAGGAAATTTTTTTAAGCAAACATTGTAAAAGTGTCTTCTGCTTCTTGGAATCACATACCAAACACGCTAATAAAATTAGGCCTGCACTTTGCAGAGCTTATGACTCCCTTAGCTTTAATATTTTCTGCTAAATATATCTTTTTAAAGTCCTTGGGAAAAATATCTGCATTAAATATGCCAAGATAATAAACACATACCTACAACATAACAAGAGTAAATTCAAATTAGTGAGAAAAACGTCAGCTTCGCAATAAATAACCAAACAGCAAACATTCAGTTCCTGCAAGGGAAGAAGTCACATGCACTAGCAGACCCTCAGTCCCAATATGGCTCCTCTTTATCATCAGACATCATAGAGTTTCCACACTTTCTCTCCACCTCTGTTTCTTTTTTCTTTAACCTAGAACATAGATTTGAAACTAATACCCTCATTAGAGAGCTGGGGTAACGATTAAAGAAGAGTCTATTTTATATCCATAATCATTTCTCTCTAAATAGTTTAACTTACTGAGCATTTAATAAAATCTAGATAGTTGATCATAATAATGTTCAATAAACTGAAGCTTTTTTCTATATAGCTTGATCATGCTAGCCCTTTTTGTCCTGGAAATACTTTTATTCCTGCCCATCATGTTAAAGTGTGTCTTTAACAACATTAACATATTGGCAACCAAAATACATGGCTTAAACCTTAAAATTGACCCCCTGACAGAGGTAATAAATTGACAGGCTGGCAAGCCAAGGACAGGTAAGATTCTGCACATAACCTTACCAACCTAAGACATAAGTGCATTGCTTTTGATAATGTATATTCCATGACAGGTAAGGAAGGCATTATTGTGAGAATGACCTAAGGCAGGCTCAATCTTGTTAATGATATAAAAAATGGGGAGAGGCAGAAAGCTTTGGGGGCTGCTTGGCAAGAATCTGACATGGGCCAAGGACAAGAAAATGGGCTGCTTGGCAGGAATATGACATTGGCCTAGGACAAAGAAGTAGGCTTTAGATAGTAATCTGACATTAGGCTAGAACAAAGAAGTAATTTCAGACAGGAATCTAAATTTTAGGCTAGAACAAGGAAGTAGGCTTCAGACATGAAAATGACTTTGGGCTAGGACAGGGAAGTTGGCTCAGATATTTTGGTCATCCTGATAAGCCCTTAGAAACAGTGATGAAGGGAGTGTTCACTGAATTTTGTTTATTGCCTTGCTTGTTCTTTGACTATTTGTGTTTATTGTCTTGCTTGTTCCCTGACTATTTGCATCTATTTTATTGCTAATCCCTCAACCTAGAACTGACCTTAATACTTGCATTTAATTAAAATGGTATAAAAGCAAAAAGGAAGAGGGGCAATGAGAGAGGAGGTTTCTAGGGAGGAAATGGGGAAAAAGGATGAAATCTGAAATGTAAATAAATAAAATATCCAATAAAAAATTTGAAGCCTTTCATTTTTTGTGGAAATTACATTTTTTTATATATTCAAAGATAACACTGTGGCTACTTCTTTGGGTTTACATGATGAATTATTGAATGCTTAGCTACTCTTAAAATTGTACTCTGGGTATGTCTATTTAAGAATGTTTCCAAAGTAGATTATAATTTAAGTTAGAATATAAAGCAAAGTACTTTCTTGTGAGACTGAGCAGGCAGCATCCCATTCCTAAATATTTCAAATGAAACAATAACTGTTGGAGGATTGAAATCATTTATACCACTTTTATTAAGCCTAGATATCCATAGTTTATCTTCTCTTACCCCAAGCCATTGGAAATTCTAGTTCTAGGATTTTGAGCCTTGGACAGAATTACTCTGCCATCTTCCTATTCTCCAACATGCTGACAGTAGTTAATGGGACTTTTCAGTCTTCACAACTTCATTACCCAGTTTCTGTAATCAATCTTCTATCTATCTATCTATCTATCTATCTATCTATCTATCTATCTATCTATCATCTATCATTCATAACTCTGTCTGTATGCCTGTCTGTCTGTCTGTGTGTTTACCAATTATCTATCATCCATCTATTTTCTATTATTCACCTACCAGTTACCAGTCTACCATCAATCTATCTCTTATTTTTCTCTGCAGAATTGTGACTAATGCAGATAAATAAATAGAAAGTGATATGTCACCTCTACCAACTGCATTAATAAGATTTATTAATGTGACAAAATTTATTGATAACAGTGTGTCTGTGAAACTCTTCTCCTTGTATTTTGCTGGGAATAGGGTAAGCCTTTACAATTTTTGTCACTTGAGAGTAAAATTGAAAATTCAAAAATGTATTCATATTTATTTTAGCCATAGTTCTACCCACGATACTTATTTTAAGTAGAAATATCCAAACTGCCAAAGGAACTCCAGGATTGTTTCTGAGATGTAAAACTCAAATGAATTTTATGTACAATAAATTTTGTGGGATATTTTAGATAGAAAAGAGTCCTTCCCTTCCAAAGCCAGAACTTATTCTAGAGAAGCTAAGTTTCAAAGGCAAGAATTAAATGAAAAAAAAAACAAAAGAGTTATAAACAAGAAAATTTAAATAACAATTTACATACAATGAAAAGAATATTACTTGTGTTCCTTAGTTTCTATTTATCATGGCATTCACTTTCTCCCTAAATAGTAATAGAACAAAAATATTTTTGAAAACTGGATTGTTCACTTGAGAAAAATCAGAACAGTTTAAAATTTGATCACTATGAAATTTTATTCTATTATAGTAATAAGCACAACGGAGGAGAACAAATAAAAAGGAAGCTATTGTTTAAATATTTACTTCGAACTATAAGAAATTACTTAGGAAACACTTGTAGTAGCTATGGCAGTTTGAATGAGAATGGTCCCCATGGGTTCAAATACTTGAATGCTTGGTTACCAGGGGGTTGGAACTGTGTGAAAGTTTAAAAAACATTAGAAGGTGCCCTTTGGAGTAGATGTGGCACTGCTGAATAAAGTTTACCACTAGCATAGGCTTTGAGTTTTCAAAACCCCATGCTGAGACTGGGTTCTCTCTCTCTCTCTCTCTCTCTCTCTCTCTCTCTCTCTCTCTCTCTCTCTCTCTCTTTCTCTCTTTCTCCCTTGTTCTGTCCCCTTGTGAACCAAGATGTATCTCTCAACTACTTCTCCAGCACTACAACTACCTGATGCCATGCTTCCATCATGATGATAATGCTGAAACTGTAAGCAAGTCCCCAATTAAAGGTTTTGTTTAATATATAAAAGTTTCCTTGATCATGGTGTCTCTTCACAGCAATAAAACAATGACTTAGAGAGTGGCTATTATGCCAAGAAAACAAAATTCAACATAGTTTAATCCTTTTTTATTGGATATTTTATTTACATATCAGATGTTATTCCCTTACCCTATTTCCCCCCTGCCCAGGAACCCCCATCTCATCTCTCCTCCTCCTGCTTCTATGAGGATGTGCTCCCACCCACCCATCCACTCTCAACTCCCCACCATCAAATTCCCCCATACCTGCCTTCATGGGACCAATGATTATCCTCTCCCACCTATGCCCCACGAGGCCATCCTCCCTTACATGTACAGCTGAAGCCATGGGTCCTCCCTACATACTCCCAGGCTGGCAGTTTAGACCCTGGGAGCTCTGGTTGGTTGGTATTGTTGCTCTCTCCATGGGGCCTCAAACCCTTTCAGCTCCTTCAGTCTTCTCTCTAACTCATCCTTTGGGAACACCATGATTAGTTCAATGGTTAGCTGTGAGGATTCACCTCTGTATATGTCAGACTCTGGAAAACCTCTAAGGAGACAACTAGATCAAGCTCCTGTCAGCATGCACTTCCTGACATCCACATCAGCATCTACTTTTGGTGAGTGCACATGAGATAGATATCCAGGTGGAACAGTCTCCAGACGACCCCTCCTTCAGTTTTTGTCCCACACTTTGTCTCCATATTTGCTCCCATGAGTATTTTGTTACTCCTTCCTAGAAAGACTGAAGCACCCACACTTTGGTCTTCCTTCTTTATGAGCTCCATGTGGTCTGTGAGTTGTATCTTGGGTATTGTGAGCTTCTGGGCTAATATTCAATTATTAGTGAGTGAATACCATATCTGTTCTTTTGTTATTGTGTTACCTCACTGAGGATGATATTTTCTAGTTCCATCCACTCACTTAACTAAGAATTTACCTAGTTTCATCCACTTACCTAAGAATTTCTCAAATTCATTGTTTTTAATAGCTGAGTAATATTCCATTGTGTAAATGTACCATATTTTCTGTATCCATTCCTCTGTTGAAGGACATCTGGGTTCTTTCCAGCTTCTGGCTATTATAAATAAGGGTGCTATGAACATAGTGGAGCATATGTCCTTGTTATATGTTGGAACATCTTCTGGGTATATGCCCAGGAGTGGTATAGCTGGGTCCTCAGGTAATGCAATTTTCTGAGGAACCGCCAGACTGATTTTCAGAGTGGTTGCACCAGCTTGCAGTTCCATCAACAATGGAGGAGGGTTCCTTTTTCTCCACATCCTCACCAGCATCTGTCACCTGAGTTTTTGATCTTAGCTATTCTGACTGGTGTGAGGTGGATCTCAGGGTTGTTTTGATTTGCATTTCCCTGATGACTAAGGATGATGAACATTTCTTTAGGTGTTTCTCAGCCATTCGAGTTTCCTCAGTTGAGAACTCTTTGTTTAGCTCTGTACCCCATTTTTAATAGGGTTATTTGGTTGTCTAGAGTCTAATTTCTTGAGTTTTTGTATATATTGTATATTAGCCCTCTATTGGATGTGGGTTTGGTAAATATCTTTTCCCAATCTGTTGGTTACCGTTTTGTCCTATTGACAGTGTCCTTTGCCTTACAGAAGCTTTGCAATTTTATGAGGTCCCATTTGTCAATTCTTAATCTTAAAGTATAAGCCACTGGTGTTCTATTCAGGAACTTTTCCCCTGTGCCTAGGTATTCAAGGTTCTTCCCCACCTTCTCTTCTATTAGTTTCAATGTATCTGGTTTTATGTGAAGGTCCTTCATCCAGCTTTACTTACTTGGATAAAGTTTAAACCTTCTATGACTATAGACTGAACCCAAACTTTTAAATCAGTGACTGTAAGAGACAATAATAATAATAATAATAATAATAATAATAATAATAATAACAACAACAACAACATGTTTTGAGATGGACAGATTACATGAAATGATTTTTCTTCCTTTTAGCATCTTTTATATGGGTTTTGTAATAAAAAAAAAAACTTATCCCTTACCCTAAGAAGAGTACATGCACACACACACACACACACACACACACACACACACACACACATACACATACACACATACACAACACACAAACACATGCTATATACCATAATTTTTAATCTAAAAGAGTACAATCAAAGGACATTGCAGTTTAGAAAATAGTTCATAAATATACTGTTGGAACTAATACAATCTATATTAAACAGTATTTTGTCTGCTGTTATTTTTTATTTTACTTTTGAAATTATAATTGCATCATTTTTCCTTTCCATTTTCTCCTTCCTAAACTTCCCATATACTCTTCCTTTATATCTTTCAAATTCATGTTCTCTCATTTCATTAATCACTGTTACATGAAGATATATACATATATACACACACAGACATATGTGCAGATATATTCCTAATGAAATGTGCTCAGTTGGTATAAGATTTCTTCTGTTTTTAAGGCTCATCATTTGGTACTGGATAACAAATTGGAGGGCTCTTCCCTGGGGATTGAACCCTCTCATCATTTCTTAGTTACTTGTAGTAATTTGTGTAGTGCTGAGGTCCCTGGGCATGTCTACTGCTGTTGTTCTCCGTTGGTTCATGTTTGGACAGTCATGTGGGTAAGATTTTTATGGGGTATCATCTGACAATACTAGGAGATACAATCACTGCCAACTCCATGATCTCTTACAATATTTCTGCCTCCTTTTCCAAAATGCTCCCTAAGCCTTAGGTATGAGAGTATTTTGTAGATTTAGCCATTGGGGACTCCTTTCCACAACTATGCATCTTGATTGGTTGTGGTTTTCTGGAGTGCTCTGCATTTGTTACAAAGAGAAGTTTTCTTGATGAGGGTGAGGACTACACTGATCTGTAGGTATAGGACAAATCTTAGGTTGTTGGTATAAGTTATGCTGGGTTAGTAAAGTGGTGGTTGTAGGTTCTTCCCCAAGATCCATTACTTCACTAGCACTGAGTAATTAGCTAGGTTTAGGAGCATATGGAGTCCAAGGCTCCAAATAGGAAATGTATATTCCACCAAGTTCCAAGCTTCCTCTCCTGTCCTCATTTAATTGATTCCAGTTAGCATCCACGTCCATGACAAAAACTTTGAAAATAGTCCTTGTCAATTGTAAAAGAATACAGGCTCCTTAGTTTTGTCCATGACACCCACCTACTTAATCTTCATCTCTATCTCTAGACATTTCTCTTTCCATCCTCTCCTGAGATTACTGTATTATTCTTCTTCAAATATGCTTCTTACTCCTATCTTAAAGATTGTTTAATTGCTATTTTACTGCTCTGATAAAACTACATGACCAAAACGAACTTATTGAAGGTGGAATTTATTTGAGGGCTTGAGTCCATTATATCAGGGACACTATGGCCTGGCAGAAGCAGAAAAAAAGCTAGCTGATCACATTTTATCCTTACAGAAGACTCAGAAAAAATAAAGAACAGGGAACAAAGTGAAGTTAGTTACAAGCTCTCAAAGCCTGCCCTTAGTCGTGCAATTTCCCCAGCAAGGCAAACTTTCTTAAAGGTTCTAAAACCCTTCAAAATATTGAACTTATTTTGAAAGAAATAGGTGAAAAGAAGTATGTCACTCAGAGTGGGCTTTGGCATTTCAAATGCCCACACCTTTCTGAGTAAGCTTTCTTTTACATTACCACTGCTTGTGTATCCATTAGTGATAATAGGCAAGATATATAATCAATCTAAATGTGCCGTATCTGAGAGCTCTGACAAAATGCCTGCTGCCATGTTTCCCAGCTAAGATGGTCATATTCTAACCCCCTGAAATCATAAGTTCATAAATTAAATGCTTTCTTTTATAAGTTGCCTCAGTGATGGTGTTTTGTCACAGCAATAGAAAAGTAACTAAAATATTAGTCCTTTTTATCTTTTTAAAATAACAATTATTCTGAATATGAGGTAACATCTCACTATAATTTTAATGTGTGTTCCTCTGATAATTAGAGATGTTCAAAATTTTTCCCATACCTGTTGTCAATTTGTATATCTTCCTTTGAGAAATGCCTACATGTCTATTACTAATTTTTCATCAACTTAGTTATTTTATAATGGTTGAATTATTTGTGTTTCATATATTTGGATTCTAACACATTATAGAATGTATTATTTTCCAATATTTTCTTCTGAATTTGGAACCAAACATAGACACTAGAAATAATCCCACCGGGCAGTGGTGGCGCACACCTTTAATCCCAGCACATGGGAGGCAGAGGCAGGCAAATTTCTGAGTTTGAGGCTAGCCTGGTCTACAGAGTGAGTTCCATGATAGCCTAGGCTACACAGAGAAACCATGTATTCAAAAAAAGAAAGACAGAGAGAAAGAAAGAAAGAAAGAAAGAAAGAAAGAAAGAAAGAAAGAAAGAAAGAAAGAAAGAAATCCAGATATTAAAGGTAAGTCAGTTTTTGACAAATGGCCAAGAACACACAACACAGAAATAATAGGTGCTTCAGTAAGTTCTGATGAGACAAATGGTTACCTATATACAGAAGACAAAAATTAATGTAGATTATCAGACCATAGAAAAATGAAGTTACAGGATGCTAAAGTCTTACATTGAAAACCTAAAACTGCAAAAACTACCAGAAAAATAACCCCACACTAGACATCTTTCATGACTTTAGCATAGCTCAGGATTCTTGTAGATAAAACTGCATGGCCAAATATCAGACTGCCCATTGACTATTTTATTCTCAAGCAAACCTAAGGAGGTGGGTGTCATTAATACCCCATATTTACAAATCAGAAGACAGAGATCCAGAGAGGCTAAGATAGTCAAAAAAGAACAATGAAATAATCTGGCAGGAAAGACTCATTGTAAGGGGCAGCTTATCTTGAGACCTAGGTTTCTAAGTCTTTGATATGGCTGAGGTAGGAGGGTTTAAGTGTTTGTTATGGTTGGAGTAAGAAAGGCTGTGAGGCACAAGGCACACAGTTGTTACCTCATAAATAGATATTACATAGCTACATCAACCGCTGTGAGATCGAAGCTTCCTAGTTAAAATCCTTGCTTGGGAATGCATCACATTTCTATGGGCAGAAATAATTTTCCGCTCGTATCATTTGACCTCTAAGAACTGAACCCACATTTGTGGAAGGAAATTTAATGATCTGAAAATTTTTGTTTTCTCAAACATACTGATTGGCCAAGGAGCATGTTATAAATACAGTTCTAAACAAGATTATTAAGGGAACAGCCCTGCAATTATGGCTACTGTAGATAAAGGATGCATGTTCAAAAATGTCACGGTAAAAATTCAGATGATAGCATAGATCAGTGAAATAATAGGAGTTAATTTCTGTTTTCCTCAATCTGCATGAATGAGGCATATAATTAAGTCAAATCACCTTCACCCACTCCCACACATGCCAAACACGTGCATGGTCGTACACACACACACACACACACACACACACACACACCCCAACCTCCTTCTGTGTATTCAAAATCTCTTACAGTAAAATAGCATTGGCACAAAATATTCAATTCCACAGGGAAAACTGCCACCATCTTTATTCCACCCTCATCACTATGCTTCAGAATTAACAAGCTTCTTCATTAGAAATCCGATCAGGGAATTCAGATGGGAATCTAATGCTGAAAACATCTAGAGAATCTGAGCTTTCCTGGGCTCTAAATTCCACATCATGTGAGGGAAAAGATAATATGAAAAGGGGCAGTGATTTACTTTAACCTACCCAGCTACCCTTGCCTGACATATGGAGTCTTTTGAAATGAAAACCTGAAGAGCTACTATAAATAAAAAGATAATATCCCTTTGTGGTGGGATTTTCTAGGTGAGAATACCTGATCCAGGGAAAGATTCCTGTGGTCTCTATATCTGCTCATTTGAAAAATTAGCTTTACACATTACTAAATCAAAATACTTACAGAGATGTCACATCATGACCCACAAGGGTCTCATAAAGATGACAATTTGTTAAGCTTCTGTCTTTCTCAGAAGAGAGATATGGGTGTGCCGAACAAGACTTCTTAAATGTGGTACTAATGACATATATGTTTAGGGTCTGTCTGACTTTTCTAATGCCCTGAGTACCCCCATTCTCCTGTGTTTAGTCATACTGTTTCTTCTATAGATCTTAAAAATTTCCAGCCCTTGATTCATATTTCTTTTGTAATATTTATTTATTTTTGAGTTTATAACATACTTACATTTCTCTTTTCACCTTCCTCTCCCAAACCCTCCATCCATATGCTCTTCCTGATTCTCATTCAAATTCATAGCCACCTTTTACATTAATTCTGGTTGTATACTGATATTTATATGCAAATATATTCCTAAGTATATAACCTGATCAGTCTGTATAATATTACTTATACGTGGGTTTTGATATTTGACCATTTGCTTTTGGATAACCAGTTGGTATGCTTTTCCATGAGGTATATTACTTCTTTCACTCTCATTCCTTAGTTGTCTGTAGTTCTTTTTGTAGGGTTGAGGCCTTGTGAGCTTTCTTGTCTATGTTGACACATCTTTTGTTATTTCTCTAGTTCAGCTTATGTGTAGGCAGTTACATTGCTGATTTTTCATGGCAGTTGCTTCTGGCATTACTAGGAGACAGTTATCACAGCAAACTCCCTGTTTATCCTGTTCTTGCAATCTCCACTGGATTGCTGGCTCTATTTCCAGTGCCAGGCATGTTTTCTCTCTTGTTAAATGTGTCTCAAGTCTAATTACAGCTGTTGGTGACTACCAAGGTATGTGTTCCACTATGGAACCCTTAGGGTTATAGGGCTATACTGGTCATTGTTGTGCTTCATAGATTTTATATGTAGGTAATGATGTAGCTTGCTTGCATGTCTTTTTGTACCACTAAAGCTGGTTGTCAGGGAGGGCTCAGTCATCAGCTCAATTCTAGTTCAGAGGTCTCTGAACCCTGTGTCTGAAGTTCATGGGATCTTCAGCAATAAGGGATTACTTCCCACCTATTACTAGTAATAAGTAGTGAGCTGTATGTTTTGCAAGTCTCTTGGACAGCTCTGACCAACAACTCAAAAACAAAAAGGATTCTCATGTCTGGTATGATAGTTTTTATTAGGTGGTCTTTGGCTCTTGGAGTGTGGTCTTATTGCAGTATCCCTTGCTACTTTGAGGAGACATGCTAATATACTTACTGCTATGACATTTTATTCCCCTACTATGTACTTACTGTCCCTCAAACGGCAAAGCAATAACACCAGAAGTTGAACCTTATGCAAAAGGCTTTGAAGCTAGAGATGTTGGCAGATATGTCCCTGTTTCTACTGCCACCCCACCCTTTTGGCTACTGAATTTAGAGCTTTCTAGTCCAGAAAATGAACACCCCATTTGTGGACCCAAGAAGATATGAATCCATCAATGTAAGCACTAGGGATGTTTTCCCATCCTTAATTTCATTATCTCTCCTGTGTTCTGAGCCATCTCTCAATATTTGCATTTACAATGGTAGTCATAGCCCCCAATAGGAATTTTAGTTGTATAGACATTTTGACTGATGGGATCTTTAAAAAATCTCTATATTGATTCTTTGTGAGTTTTATATCATGGACCCCTGTCCTACTCACCTCCCAGTCCCCCCATGTCTGCCCTTTGCCTCTGAAACCTCTTCCTCACGAGAAAAAAAATTAAAATAAATTTAAAAAGAATCTCACTGTGGAAGCTGCTGTTTGTCACTGTTTGTCCCACAGTATACCCCTTTGTCCCAATGAACTTCACTTGTAAATGTTTGTTGCAATGTGTCCTTGGTCTTGTTCAAGGCCTCTGGCTTCTGCTACACTTTCCTTATTCAATCCTCACCAGGACTACACTCGGATATCCTGTTGCTGCTCTCTGTCTAGGGGATTCAGCAGCTTTGGTTCAGCAGGAACAGCTCCTTCATATGCTCCAGCAGTTCAAAAAATGTGATAGATGTTATGGTGGGCAAACTCAGAGGGCTGGATCTAGGCCTGGATGACAGCTGAGTTGGTCTGCCTGCCAGCTCTCCTGTGACCATGCCAGCAAGACCAGTTCTACTGCTTTACTGAGGTGAGGAGTGGGGCTAGCCCTCCCTGGTGAGCAGGTGAGGTGATGGGGGTGGGGTTTGCATTCTCCAGTGAGGGACATGGCCATCTCTCATGCCCTGAGAGGTAAGACACACTCTCTTGAGTGCTACAGCCAGCAAGAGGAAGGGTCACCTCTCCTACTCTCACACCCTGGGGCCCAGCCAAGGGCTAGAGTCATCTCTATACAGCCCTTGAACATTAACATGGTCCCAGGTGATAATCCAGACCAGGGACATTGCATAGCCTTTGGTAGTAACATGGGCCACTATCATCCACAAAGATTTCCTACTGCTGTAAGGCCACATATGCAGACATGGCACTCTGCAGCAACATGGGCTTAGACATTACCATGGCCTCAGAAGGCAGCACAGACTACTCACATCAGGACGTTCCTTACCACCTTTGTGTCTCCAGTTCCACCTCTCCTCACAGTGTACTATCTGCTGCTGTTTCTCTCCCATTTCTTCACCACATACTTGCCCATCATATTGGTGCCCACTCATCCATGTCACATGGCAATGGGCAGGCCTCTGGGTGTCTTCCACCTGCCCATACCACATCAACAATGACATCTTCTTTTGAAAGGTAAGATGATTAAATTTTTGTCCAACCCAAAGATTCTAAAGGAAATTAATCCCCAGACAAAGTTAAACACAGCATAGAAAAGCTACAGTTCAACATTTTGACATGCTATGGACATTACCCTCTGTCATTTAACCCTTTGGGGAACATTTTCAGTGGAAGGAACAAGAACATTCTTGTGCTTGAACCAACCAACTAGAGAGATTAGTAGAGAGACCAAGGATAAGAAGTAAACTCAGCAGGATATGGCAGTTGTGTTCTCCACTCTGAAGGTACTGCTCTTTTTCCTGGGCCAGGATGTAGCTCTGAGAGCCAGCCACCCACACAGTGGTCAGTTTTATCAAAGGAAGAAGGCATAGGTCCACTAGCACTTTGAAGGTATAGATTCCTGGCTCTATTGACAAACAGTGCAACTTACCATTTCCCAAGGAGCAAGAACAGCAACCACCTTTGCATCTCCAGTTCTGCCTCTCTTCATAGCACACAAACTCTTCGGCTTCTCTTCTTCTCCCATCTTCCCACTACCTATTTGTTCACTTCTGCCATGCTCTCCTGGTGGAATTTTTACAGCACAGACATAGTACCTGTTTAACTGGTACAGAGCCAAGCTTTGGAGGTCTACAAACTATTGTTAATACTTGAGAATTTTTTTTTCACACTCACTGCTGCAAAAGTTGTCCTGAATGATGGCATTGCCTCACATCCACCATGGAAAATGCACACATTACAAAGCTGGCGCAGGCAGTTTGTAGTTAGTCTCCCCTTATGTGGGAGAAATCCCCTCCTACAGGAAAAACAGACTGACTCTTGTGAACTAGCATCATACTGTTTAAGCAGATGTTAGAAAGGGTGGGTTCATTACTGTTTGTCCCATATACATACAGGAACTTCTCTGGCTTATTTTTCTATAAGCCAAAGGAAAGGTTTAATAGACACAGGCCCATATATCCCTCTAGAATATGGAATCATTAAGAATATGGTGTCTCTGAGGGTTCACCTTTTCATTTTCTTCCTCGCCCGATCTGATATGAATCTATGATTCCACAAAGGTGTGCTTGTCAAGTGGTCCTAAATGATATTCAAATGGAACACCGTAAAGTCTAGATTGAGAGCCAAGAATATTCTTAACTTCTAACTGAAGCCCTACAACTACTCTAGCCAACTATTTTTCAAATTCTCTTTATTGCTGAGAATCTCACTCATGTATTCAAAGAAATGTGATCATGTAAACTGACAATTTCATATCCATCACAGCCATATCAATTCTATGCTCCTATGTTCATCAGCTTTTCTTAAATTACTGTTAAATAATATCTGATATAAGCATCTTTAAAAGGGCAAAGGGTTGATTTGGTTTCTAGTCTTAAAGCTTTTAGCCCATGACTTCTTGGCCTTGTTGCTTTTAGGTCTGTGGCAAGAAAGTATATCATTCTGTAGAGCCCACTACAGTGCACTATAAATATTATAGTGGCCAGGAGTGAAAGTCAGAAGAAGAGTATGGACCAGGGACTCATTCTTCTTCAAGAGCATGTCCACAGAGGTCTGACTTTCTCTCACCTGACTATGTCTAAGAGAGATTCTACTACCTCTCAATAGTGACAAGCTAGAGACATTATCCTCTGTCATGTAACACTTTAGGGAAGATTTCCAACCCAAACAATGAGCATTCCCCAACACTTGAACATATACCTTCATCATATAGGTTGTGAATCTCTGAGTATGCATTGTGGACATCATATACTAACCTGGAACATGTTGGGTCAGAGAGTAAGCTTTATTAAATATTTGTTTAATAAGTTTGATAAATGATACATCAAATACATCTTTGAACTTTCACCTCTAACTAAAAAATTGCTGATATCAATCTTTACTCTGAAGCAAGTTATCTCTGTGTTCCTTCCCTCTTCCTGTCTGGTCCTCAATTTCTTTATAAGAGAGAAATGCATATCTGATAGGCTGTGAACCTTCTTTTAGCTTTGTTATTCTCTTTAAGGGGTTTTTGTGTTTCCACTTTAAAGGCTTCTACCTGTTTACTTGTGTTCTCCTCAAATTCTTTGAGAGTGTTATTTATGTCCTTCTTAAAGTCCTCTATCATCATCATTAGAAGTAATTTTAAATCTGAATCTTGCTTTCCTGGTGATATGGGGAATTCAGGACTTTCTAGTGTGGGAGAACTAGGTTCTAATGATGACAAGTACCCTGAGTTACTGATGCTTATGTTCTTGTGCTTGCCTTTTGCCATCTGTATCTCCTTAGTGATACTTGCCCTGTCCCTGACTGGAGCCTGTCTTTCCTATTATCTTGGTTGTATCAGAACCTTGTGGGGTGGGTGTAACTACTGGGGTAAGCGCTGGGGCCCAAAAACTGCTCAGTGTTCAAGCGCAGACAGGATACTGCCCAGGTTAGAGCTCTGGGAGCCCTCTGGGTTCTTAGAGATTGGGGACAGAGCTGCTGCCCAAGATCTGCTCAGTGCTCTGGCCCAGACCAAAGGGAACCAGTGCTCTGGGCTGGGAGCGACTTCCTGGGTCCTTGTGGGTCCCAGTTACTCTCTGTTTGGGGTGAACGTTGCTGTCTGCTTACCTAAGATACTGCCCGTGTTAGATTTCCTGGGAGCCTCACTTCCTCTGGGTTCAGTGTGATTGGGAACAGAGCTGCGGTCCTGGATCTGCTCAGTTCCTGGGCCCAGACCCAGCTTTGTTATTCTCATATTCTCTGGTGCAAGTGCATAGATATAGAATGGTCAAGCATTAAAAGGGATAGGATAGCAGGCATGATAAGAGATCACACAGGACATCATCATCCTGGATCATAATTGCTTTTTGACCACTATTCCTTTTCCCAGTCTCTAAGAACCTAGGTGACCATGATCTAACCAGTCTTATGAATCTTGTGGCAATTAAAAGGAGAAAAACAAACAAACAGATGAATGACAGAGGGGACAGGAAAGTAGGGGAGTCAGAAAACAGGAAGAAAGTCAGCAAGAAAGAAGCAATATGAGCCATAGAGCCACCAAAAGACAAAAGTGGAGACATAAAATGTCTAAGGCTGAGAAGGAAGAAAAAGAAGCATGTAGAATCTGAGGGAGAAAAGAAAAACAGAGAAACAAAAACAGACAGGGAGAGGTGAGGCTGAGGTAGACATACAGAACTAGGAATAGAAATACAAAAAATAAAATAAAATAAAATAAAATAAAATAAAATAAAAGTCAGCAAATCAGAGAAGGAAGTCCATAGGTCAGAGGTAGAGACAAAGAAACTAGAGAAGAGCTTACAGTTGCCCACGAGGCATAGCCATTAAGATTTCCATGGAAGAGAAAGATAACATTTTTATGTCTTTTTCAAATGACCACCATTTACAAGATGATTTTCTCCTAGGATTTTCTGAATGAGGTAGAGACCTTGGCTCTCTCCTGTCTTTTTATTTCTCAACACTCTGCTTATACTCAAAAGACAAAGTTATTTGAGTCCTAGGTGCTGTTAAATGCTCTCTTGCCTTCATTTACAATGTGCTAGAACACGCAGTTCCTCTAGAGATTTCATGTAGGAGAGAGTCAGTAAAGCCAAGAATAGCAGGGACGGGACCGCCAGCTACACTCCAGGAGCCACAGCAGAGCCAAGAGTGGGAGCACATTCACACTTCAAATTCATGAATTTGCATCTTCAGTTTAATAGACCCAACAGTGCCAACAGCAAACAAACCCACCCTGGTCCGGATGCAATCCCATCCTCAGGCAGAGCTCCTAAGAAAGCACTTGCTCAAAATAGGAGACCCAAGCTGGG
This sequence comes from Arvicanthis niloticus, assembly GCF_011762505.2. Lineage (NCBI taxonomy): Eukaryota > Metazoa > Chordata > Mammalia > Rodentia > Muridae > Arvicanthis > Arvicanthis niloticus. The sequence continues at coordinate 46,331,493 of NC_047664.1, read as the reverse complement.
TGATGATTCCATCTTCAGCAAGTGTTTGCTGACTGATGGTTTCCCAGCAGTGGGATTTTTTTTTTTTAAATCATCTTTGCTTTTGTGGACTTCAAAAATTCTCAGTGTTCAATTGAGTTCAAATGATTTCTGTGTTCAGTTGACCCAGGTTATATTTCAGCATCAGACCAGAAACACCAGACTTTAGTTTATCGTTATTTTTCTTTTCAAGGGTTTTTGTGTGCTGTACATGCAGGTGGGCATGTGCATGGGTGCATTGTGTACTAGATGGTAGTTTTCATGCTGTCACATGAGTGTAAAGGCTAGAGGTGACACCAGAAATCTTCCTCCATTGTGCTTCCTTGTTACTCTTTTGATACCAGATCTCTCACTCAAGCCCAGAGCTCATCAACATGGCTTGTCATCCTAGCCAGCTTTCTTCTAAGACTGGAATCACAGGCATGCCTCCAAATCCGTGGGTTATTTATGTGATCCTCAGGTCTTCTTTATTATATGACGAGTGTTTAATCAGTAAGCCATCTCTCAAGCCCTTATTTGAATTTCAGCCCCATGATCCATCCTTTCAGCACCCAGGTATCTGCTTTCTTGTTTACAGTGACCTGCATACCTGTATATCTATGAACGTGACAGACATGCTGTCAACGTCAGCACTAACCCACCTGTAAGGAAGAAAACATTTTCTAAATCTTGAGAAAATTCCAAAGAAGAAGCAGCCGCATTTCTTTGTTTCCTCTGAGTACTACTTCCCCTGGTATACTCTGAGAATAAAAACAGCTTCAAAATGCAGGCTACAGTTTAAGTCCAAATTTTCAAGCTTTTGCTGTTAATCCGTTTTTAATTGACATGGAGTGCATTCCCAATTATTAGTGGAAAGTGTAATTTTGGAGCTTAATTAAATGCTCAAATCACATTTCTGCCATTAAAATGGTTTTAGGTTTTTGTTGTTGTTTTTCTAATGAGCTGTTTACTGATAACTACAGTTTGGATGGAAGGAGCAAGAGAGGCTTGGAAACAGCTCCAGATACTGCAAGAGAAATAACTCCACTATTGATAAAAAGAATAACCCCGTGTACAGCAGGGGGTGGGAAGAAAGCCTAAATTTATTGCTGCTGTGTTGAATGTGCAAATGTCACCTCCTTAAAGAGAGAAAATTAGTTTCTAAGCCTGGTTTAGCAGCCAGCTCTGGCTGTCTGCATAATATTGGATTTTTCAAGGCTTCTATGATGCCCTAGGGTGGGATGTTTTGCATGCAAATTGCACATTATATAATGCTAAAGATGTTATATAAGGAAAAAATGAAGTCTGAGGCTCATCCTTTTTTTCTTTTTTTGTATTATACTTTTCAAGCTTCCTGGTCTTTTAATTTTGGCTAGCATTTACTGAGCACCTACTGTGTCTTAGGTGTTCATGTGGCATTTAAAACTCATGATAATCATTTTAAAGGGGTATAACTATTCAATTTGTGCACATAAAGAGACTGTGGTTCCCAGGGGTTAACTGACTCAGCTGTTCCTTGGAAAGAGGTATTGCCCATTGATCTACACCAGAGCTTCGCCAACTGGGGCATGCATCCATAGTCCCCAGAGGACTTGTTAACATACAGATTGTTGGGTCCTAGCCCAGGCTTTATGATTCAATTAACTGTGAGTTTTTAGTAAGTTCCCATGTAGCTCTAACACTGATAGTCAGAAGGTTGCACTGGGAAAATTTCTGATCAGTAACATACTTTTGCTCCATATATGAAATATCAGGGACAAAGGGAATTTTTTTAGACATTATTTTACATGTGTCTTCCTTGATGGGGTATGGGGTGGAGAGAATGTCCATCTAGCGACAGCAAGTACCAAAGTATTCTCATCATTAGGTTGACATTCAACAGACAGGTTATTTAAAGTATGAGCTTAAATCATGAGCTGATTCTCCAGCTTCTTGCCCTGTGAAGGCAGTGTCAGCATTAGTGTGGTATCTTCTTGACATGAGAATCACAACCTTCACTCATGATGAGATTGGGAGGAGTAGGAAAGGAGGACAAAAAAAAAAAAAAAAAAAAAAAAAAAAATGGAGGTCTCAGAATAAGCTTAGACTTCAGCTCCACCAAGGCCTCATCCATCCGAGAAGAATCACAGGTTGTTTGCACAGTCAAATTGAAACCCAGTGAGACTCAGGAAGACATCTCATCACTCCAGTTTGTACTTGATGTTCTTCCTGTGCAGGCTGCAAAATAAAATTTTCCTGATTTAATAAGGGTTATTCTTTTTATTGTTTTTAATTTGATTTTTTAATTAAAAGGGGGGGGGGGGGTTAATGGGCCTGGGGACATAGCTCAGTTGGTAAAATGCCTTGTGCACAGAAAACCCTGGATTTGATCCACAATGCTACATAAAACCAGGCACAGTAGAACATGCCTGAAATCCCAGCATCAAGAAGGCAGACCAGAAGCCCATGATCACTGTGCTTAAAAAGTTTGAGGGCAGGCTAGAACACATGAAACTATACCAAAAACTAAGGCTTATATGTTTCAATATAAATATTTAAAAGGAGGTACAAGTTTTGTAGGTTCTTCAGCTCTTCTCAGGTATTCTATTGAAAGGAAGCTTTCAAGGACAGGCCTGGACTTCTCTCTCTGCAATGAAGAAGATGCAACCACCGTACCTATGGTGTTCAGAACCTATGTATCACAGCAATATTTATCAGTCATAATGAGAGGTACAAAGAAACACTACGTATGTGTGCCAGCCTGCAGCTCTGAGGACTGATGTTGCTGTGGAGAAACAGGTAGAGCAAGGGTTGGGCTCAACTTGCTCTCTCTTTAGGAAACCAGGGTAACTTTTATCTGCTGAGGCAGCCATCCCCTAAAGTCCATGCTCCCTTCTGCATTGGGGAACTTCAAGAAAGCACACATGAGAACAAGCCATGCCCTGTGTGAAGTCGCCATGATACTGGTCCTGGACAAACCACAGCCCTGGACACAGCTTTCAAAGCTCTAATACTCAAGAACTGAAGCTGGGGTTCTCTTCCCATAACTATTGTTTGATGTCACTGGTTCTAATGACAAGCAAATTTGAGGGGATATTTTTCAGAAAATATTGATTTTATTTTTAATTATTTGTATGTTTATATGTAATTATACCTGGATATGGAAATATACGTATATGTACAAGTCCTTACAAAGGCATTGGATCCCAGGACCTGAAGATACAGATAGTCGTGAGCCACATAATGTGGATACTGGAAACAAAATTCAGTTTCTCTACAATGGTAGTGCATGTTCCTACCTGCTAAGAGAACTGTCTGTTTGGGTTTTTTGTTTGTTTGTTTGTTTTTTGTTTTTTTTTTTTGTGGAAAGGACAACTTAATAAAACTGTAAACAAAGAAATGTAGAAATTATCACTGAGACTTGAGCCCTATTGTTTGTATAGGAGTATAAGGAAGAAAGGACAAATAAACCCTGTCACAAAAATATATTTTTATCTTCTTGTCTTACGTTTTTAAATGAAAAATTTTATTTTATTATATTGGCTACATAAGATCATTATCGCCCAAATATATAATATATTTTGAGAATATTCTACCCATACTACATTGTACTGGGTTTTTTTTTTTTTAACTTCCCATTTGTCTTCTTTGTTCTTCTAGATGGTTTCTTATATTTCATGCCATCTGTATCTGTACCTGTGTATCTCTCTCTCTATCTTTCTGTCTTTGTCTCTCTCTGTTTTTGCCTCTCCTTCTCTTCTCCTTTTTCTCTCTTTCTTTCTCTCTTGCATCAAGCTAAGCCCACCTGTCTCTTGTTCTGCCCCTTCTCAACACTAACATCAGTCCTGAGAACTGCAGGCTTGCATATATGTGCAAGATTCCCCTGTACTGTTTTTTTTTTTATCACACACACACACACACACACACACACACACACACACACACAGAGAGAGAGAGAGAGAGAGAGAGAGAGAGAGAGAGAGAGAGAGAGATACAGAGAGACAGAGAGACAGAGAAAGAGAAATATACATGTATTCATAAATAAGAGAAAACAAGACATTTGTCATTTTTAGATTCTTTGTTTGCTTAGTATGCTTATCCATATGCATCTATTTTCCTGGAAATGACATAATTTCATCCTCCTCTCTACTTTGGTTTTTTTGTTTTGTTTTGTTTTGTTTTTCAATACAGGGTTTCTCTGTGTAGCCCTGGCTGTCCTGGAACTCACTCTGTAGACCAGGCTGGCCTCGAACTCAGAAATCTGTCTGCCTCTGCCTCCCAAGTGCTGGGATTAAAGGGGTGCGCCACCATTGCCCAGCCTCTCTACTTTTAATAATATCTCAGCACCCACCTTGATGTTTCTGTTGAATTTGAAATCACACCCATATCAGGGCAACTATGTCCAAAAATGCTTGATCTAGAAAGAATAAAAGAATAAAAGAATCTAGTAGAAAATCATGGCCAGGCTCTGCCCCCAAGCCTATCATTGCATCCATGTTGTTTGTGGCCACATCCTGTGTCCACAAAAGATAAACAGAAGACAGTGGTGACAAGTGTCTAAATCAACCTGGGGCATGCCTTCTGCAAGTATAGTGAACTTAGCATGCTGAACTCACGGTAGAACTTCAATAATTTCTATCTTGATTGGTCCTCACATGCCCTTTTTCTGTTTGTTTGTTTTTTTTCTCAGCTTTGCAAAACTGATTCAATAAAACAACATTTTTTTTTGAACTGCCTTGTATTCAGCCTCAGGATATTTTCTAAAATGGTCTTTTTTTTTTTTTTTTCAAAACTTTGTACACCTAAGTTGGATTTTAATCTTCATGAAGCTTTTTTGTCTTCCTATTCTTGTGTGGGTCTCACATCTTTATTTTTTAATTCATACTGTTAATTCCTCTCTGACTTTCATGCTCTCACTTTTGTACTATGTGAATACTCTCCTCATAGAACTTAGAAGAATTACTGATGCTGCTATGTCCACTTTCCTCCATGTTAGCATCTCTTTTAGCATCCACAGTAGTTATGAAATTTTCTAGGATTTCTAAGTGTCCCCATCCATCTAGAAGACTAGGTGAAGACCTTAGATATGTCTGGCGATTGAATACACCAGATAACTGGTGCCAGCAGTGGCTGATGAGAAAGTCAAATTCAGCAAACAGAGAAGCTTGAGGGTACAACAATAGTTCACAGAGGATGGACCCAGGAGCAATGAGCAACATGAATCTATTAATGACACATCACTTCACAGAAAATGAATCAGACATGGGTTATGCTTCATAAATGAGATCATGAAAGGGACAGAATGGCTTTGATGTTATGGACCTAAGGGACACTTCAAGTAATAGCTTTCTGAAATCATGAGAGTGGCTGACAGGGGCTTAAAAGAGAATACAGTTACAGGTGAGCATGTAATTTTACCAAGAAGAGAACAACAATAACCTCAGAAGAACTGTATGCCGAAATCTATTTTACTACTTTCATATTAAATCATTCTTGGTGAACATGGTTTTTACCTCTAGTTTCTTCATGCCCATAGGTTCATTTGAGTCACTGGCTTGGAGAGTGTAACTATGCATAGGTCAGGGTGACCTCTTACCCAGCAACACTGCATGGGTTAAGGTGATCTCTTACTCAGTAACACTACTACTGGTGGAAGGAGAATCCAGAGGTGGTTCTGATCAATGCAGGGACAGTATGAGAGATTGGGGAATGACACCATGATGATGAGAACTGTTATGACTATGTCCATGCTGTCACCAGAGCCTCGCCTCCTGGTAGACTAAATACCAAGTTGATATGTGTGCATTCAGTGATCCCAGCTAAAATGCCTCTGCACTGGCTGCTAAAAAGTTTCAGAAGCTACACTTTAGTTTGGGGGCAAAGAATCACCAATTTTTAAAATTAGGATCTTAAGGGAAATACATTGTTAAAGGAAGTTGGTCAAGGTGTCCTTTCTACAGCACTTCTATTACCATTTATCTTTGTTAGCATTCTGTTTCCTTGCTTTCACTATTCAATCAGTGACTGCCATTCCTATTGCTGTCCGTTGCTGAGCCCTGATCCTACACTGATTTATTCTTTTTCTCCCTATATCTGCCAGGTCAGATGCTCTAGCTAGCGGTTATGATGAGCACCTTTGATGTATGGATACTATAAATTTGGATTTGTTTTATTCACCAAGAGGACCTGCTTCTAACAGGTTTGCCTAATCTTCTGCTCTCCTCAGCCTGGGTATAAGATCTCAGTCTTACAATCCAAAGCTTCAAGCCTTCCTTGCTCTAGTGCCACCTGGAATGAAAAGGATGACAGTGAGTTCACTGGTCTTCATACTAATGAGAATCATGCCAACCAGTCAGGTTTTCTCCATAACCCAAAAATATCTGTGGCCATTCTCAGGCCTGGCATTCCCTTTTTTAGTTAGGAATTGACTTGCCTTTTGACATCCTTGAGCTATTTGCTATTAGTACTTGATGAAGCCATGTTTTCCACATCTATTTATACTTTGTCCATTGTTGATTCAATAATTACATCTGAAACTACCCACCAAACAAAAAATAATTAAAGTGAAGTCACTGATACAGATTATTGAGAATTTTAGGTATACATGTTCCATTTTAAATCATTTGTTTGGAGAGGTCAAGTACAGCCTCAGAATGTTCACTGTTTCTCCTAAACATCTCACCCTAGTGCTATGTCTGTCACATGCACTGTCACTGCACTGCTACCCCTGAGTTTATCAGTATCAGACTGACAAGGTTTTAAAATACTAGCGCAGTAAGTGTTCTAAATTTGCTTTTCCAAGGGCACTTTTCTACAAAGATAATGAAAATAGGTGTTGTTATTATTTAACTCACATGGTACAAATTTCTAACCTTATTATAACATCTTTGGGACAAGTGGCTTGTATAATGAGTAGTTGCTGTCAGCAAATAGTTGACAGGGAATTCCCCTAGGACCTCTAACCACTGAAAATATTAATGAGGATCACATTACATTTCGACTAAAACATAATGAATTTTGTATGCTTTTTAATGTCTAACTTGTGGGATTTGTTTTTCTCAATTTCAATAAAAAGCAATGCTTTTATCAAATTAAGAGTCAACATGAAATGGCTATTAAATTATAGTTGAATAAACCTTAGTTTTCTGAGTTTCAGAAAGGAAGAGAAACAAGAAAGAGCCTTTATAAATGTTCTTTTTAGATGTGTGCATTCAGTGTTTCAATCATTAAGTACTCAGATCCAGAAAAGAGAAACTAAGTTAGGAGTAACTCAGATTACTTGAAGCACTCAAAAGGAGCATTCTCATGAATAGGCGACCCAAATTGGATGTGCACATTAACAGAAGAGGAAGTATCAAAAAGTGGTCTTAGAAGACTGAAGATAATCAGTAAAATAATAGCATGTGAATCATACAGCCACAAGAAACTGAATTCTGCTGATAATAATCTTAGATGCGGAGCCTCTGCATGCTGTGAAATCTGGATACTTACATGGAAGAACTGAAATTTACCATGAGAATTCTAAATCAGTGGAAATTCAATCATTGAAACTACTAAGCCCTAGAGAAATAGTAAACTGGGGTTCTATTTGAGTTTGCTTGACCCCTTAAGAGGATTACCTTGAGGGTTAGGGACTACACTTTTGGAAATGTGGCTCTTAACTTGAAACTGAGAAGGGAAGGGCGGACAACATGTAGTAGCTGCTACAATCTTAATGATTATTTATCAACCAGAACTCATTCATTGGACTCAGTATTGCCAAGTTAGCTAAGCTGGAAAGCACAAATAGATTTCAAGATGTGTTCTAGGTTCTAGGAAAGAAAAAAAATCTATTGTAGACTTTATTCAGTTATATAGACAGTTATAAGGTAACACAGATTTGATTGTAGTCATTGATTCTTGTTTTACATTATCTAATGTACTCATAGTTACCCCTTGTATGTACACCCTTGATGTACATTTACTGTAAGTTTCATCAAGTATCTGACATATGCTTTAGCCAAAGGGAGCTACTACTTTGAAGAACATGTCATATTCTTGTACCCTAGTTCCTTACTTATGTTGCTCTTGTCTCCCTGTCTAGGTTATTTGTAAGTGTACTCCATGATTCAAGCCTAGGGTTTTCTAATTATGCCTTTTTGATCCTGTAGGGAGTTGAAGTATCCCCTTCAAATCTGCTTGGACTTTTCCTCTCCATATGTATTTTCTATCTTTGGTAGTAGTGTTTAATTATGTAGCCCGTGAAGCCATATACTCCTCAAGTACTCAAAGTATACTACTACTTCAAGCCACAATGTCAGTGTCAGGATTATCTCCTGACTCATTAATAAATGCTAAATAATGTATATTAATGCCTAAAGGGAAACAGGAAGTCACTGAGACTGAGGAAGTAAAACCAAGTATACAGCTATAAGGAGATCTAAGATCCATTGTGTGGCTATAGAAGATCTTGACAATCTTCAGGGTTACTTCTATGCTTGCTTCATATGCTTGTGATAAGAGTATACTTCAGAGATTATCATCACATATGAAAAGCTTTGGTTTCTCAGAACAATCCCTTGGAAGAACTACACAAATCTTAGTGCAAATTTTTGCCAGAGCTAAGCTAAGTTTGTTCTCTCTCTCTCTCTCTCTCTCTCTCTCTCTCTCTCTCTCTCTCTCTCTCTCTCTCTCTCTCCTCTCTTGCACAAGTAGAGTCCTCAGTCTCCAAAATTCTAGATCTGTAGGTCAGCCTTGTTGGGCTGCAATAAGAAAAATAATTTTACAGAAAAGGGTATGACCTAAAGGAATAAATCTATTTTGTCATTGTTCTGTGCCGGTAAGTGTTCTGAAGATTCCAAAGTAATGTTATAACCAACAGAGAGGGGAAGAAGTGACATAGATACTCATATATCTATGACTTTGACAAGGGTCTTTCAACCATCCTCTCATCAAAAGGGTCATTGCCTTTTGGGTCCATGCAATCTTGGAGACTCCCTAGGAGACCTAAGTTCCATCACTGAAAGAGTCGATAAGTATCCCAAGGTTCAGAGCCTCAATCTATGCCCACATTTCTCAGAACAATCTCTCATGATGCCTATCACTTCCATTTACTTGTGATTTGAGAATCCAAGAACAAAGTTCAAGTCCAAATTTTTCAATTTTCTCTCTCAAAATATGTTCCTTATACAGTCAGAGCCACAAGTTAAATGCTGTTTTCATTTTTTAAAAAGTTTCTTTCATGTTAAATTTTAAAACTTGAGAAGTTATTTCCTAATTAGCATGCCACTAGGAGGATTAATTTGAGAAAATATTAGAAAAAGATAAACAACTTGAAAATGATTTTCTCTTTTTATCCCTTAGCAAGAGCTCTCCATATTTACGTTTAGCTAACATTTTCTTGAAAATTAATTGTATTTAATGACTGCAGGCAACTCTGGAGCAGGAGAGTAGAAAATAAATTTTAAAATATGTTCATAAATAAAACACTGATGAGGCAATAGGAAGAGGTGTATTTCAGAATCTGTGTCATGTTCTCTTTATCTGGCCTTCCAAACCCTTATAAGGGTTTTCTCTGTAGGTGAAAAATAATAACACTTCCTAGAAAAGATAAAAGTTTAAAAATTAAGATATCTTTCTTTTCAGTTTCAATTGTACCATCTATTATCAATACAATATCTAGCTTGTGTCTTGCCCTGTCCCCAAACCAATTTCCATATAACTAAAATCATCAATTAAATGTCTTCATTATTCTCACAATAACCAGTTGCTGACTGTCAATTATACTACAGGTACCTGTGTAGGGTTGGGGACACAGATGGTGTGTGATGAAAAATTCCATTCACAAACATTAATATGAAGAGTAAATAAATGATTCTATGTTGATGCTCCAAAAATGTGATAATCCTTCTACAAAGTGGAACTTTGTAGATGAAAATGCTGAATTCAAAATAGTTACAAGATTTCTCCTTGGTTACTTACCTAATAAGTAATTTAAAATAGACTACTTAATGCTAAATATGTCTATTAAGATTTGGGGAAATAGGGCAAACTTCATCTAAGATTTGGGAGAATTATGGAAAGGTGAAACCATTCACATCAATGTTCGTTAACTTAAGGAATAGATAAGATTCTTTAGATAGCTTGAGACAAACTACCAATGAACAGAAGCAATCTATACTCTATAGTTATAACAGAAAGGAAGATGGGTGTTGAACAGACAGGCCATCCAACAAGAGATAGAGTGTGAAATACTTCAGTCCTTTACAAAACCACTCTGAATGAGACCAGAACAGGAGAAATAAAACCTAAAACTAATTCTCACCCTGCTCTCTAAGTTCCTGTTGGCAATTCCCCATGGCCAAATTTACAGAAAGCTGGAGGACAAGGGGTCTCCGATGCTGCAATCTGTAGCATGGGAGGGACTGAATATGTGTTTTTGTTGTCAAAAATTTGTACCCCTTGGTACACAAACTACACTTAGTTTCTCTCAACTCTCAAAACCCCATGAGTAAAGGTCTGCCTGCAGTCTGTCAGCAGTGTTAAGCACAGATGTGGGCACATGTTCTTGGGGAAGTCCTTTACCAAAGGTCTTGAATCAGGAACTATAAACTGAAAAGACAATTTTGGTCTCCTTCCAAAGACTCGATGTAACAATGGTGAGACAACAACAAAGAAAGTGGGATAGTGTGACTTAAACATCATTGTAGTAGACATGTTTCAAAGGGACAGGAATGAAATGGTCATCATTAGTCCAGAACAATTGAAAAATTCAAGATAGCAGGTCTCTTCATGAGAGATGACATAATGTGAAGAGTAAGCCCTCCTTCACTGCCCTTTTCAACTCTGTCCTTTTATTGGGTGAAAATTTAAATAGCTTCGCTCACTATAATTCCTCGTGATCCATCAAAACCGTGTCTTCCTGTACCACCTCCAAGGAGCTTGCTTAGCCTACACTGTTTATTTCCCAAGGAATAATGCTTCCACTAGATGCTACAAGCACACAATCATTAATTACGATTCTGAGGATGGCATGCAGCCACTTTATGTTCTTCATACTACTGAAGGTACAAACTGAAGGGCGCAGGGTAACTGACATCAGACTAAACATCTGTTACTAGCTACCTATATTTTAAAGGTCTATGAGAAGTATGTCTGTGTCAGCTCCTTGCCAGCGGGTTCAGGCAAGATGGGAGGTCCTTGTCCAGCTGGGTCTCTCCATGGATGAGAGGGATGGCCAGTGTCGACAGCCAAAAGAAACACACCAAGCCAGAAGTCTTGTCGAAACAGGAACTCAACTTTATTGTATCAGCCTCTTGCTTATATAAATCTGGAGTATAGGAAGGAGACTTTTTGGTGGGGTAAGGTGACATAGGAGACAAGGAAGGATGACTAAGAATATGGGGTGACTGACAGGGTCAATGACAAAGCTTTACATCAGCAACAGTGGGACAGAGGTAGGGCCAAAGGAAAGTGACTGAGGTAGGTCTCAAAACTCAAGCTGGGCTTAGGCTCTCCCAGAAGGCTGCAGAAATTTGAGCCAGGCTCAGGTTTGGCCTCGAGGCCCAAACCAGGGTCAAAATGGGGCCCAACATGTCTGGAACATAGATTTCTTTGTGGTACTTAGTTCTTAGTTGCCCCTATATTGTATGAACAAGATTAATGGTAAGCTACAAAGATGAAATACAGACAGGACAGCCAATAGTACACATATTTAGGAGTAACTATCTGAAGAAATAAAGCATTAAAGCACTGTCAGTTGAGGTACTAATTAAGAGCCATTCAAATATAAAGTAATAGAAGTCACAAATAAAAGCCATGATCATGTGACCATTGGCAAATCTGAGAGTCATACAGATAAATATTTGCTTGATATAATTACAGTTTTATATATAAAACAAGTAATTATATTTTATTTATCCTATCATCCTTTTGTTTGCTATACATAGATAATAGTAGCTAGGCTTCACATCTGTATATTTAATTTTCAAATACCATCATAAGATCAGTTGGAGAACTGAGCAGGACCATAATGTATATTGGCACATAATAATATAGTGGCCATTCTATACATCATGTGTTAAAAATAAGCCAAATATATTTTTGACTTTGCAAGAGAGTACCACTATGCAAAGTTATAACATAATTTTTCAATTGCTTACTTTCAAAGTTTAGGGAGGAGAAGTGGAGCCATGATGAATTAAGAGGAGTTGTTTGGGAGTAAATATGAGCAAAATATATTGTTGAAGGGTCTCAAATAATTAATAAAATACCTATTATTAAAAACAATGTTTTATTAATGCTAAGTTGACAAGGAGTAAACTGGGCTCTATCAACCAGTTTTTCTTCCCTTTGTAAGCAAGAGTCAGCTAAAAAAATGAGGTAATAGAGTGGAGAAAAAAATGGTGGTAGCCAGCAGCACCAACAGGGCCATTGAACCATGGAGCTGCTGGAAGGAATCTGAGAGACCCATGGAGGTTTTACAGAGAACCACACCAGTGGAGGATAAGACTTCATATGTAATAATAAGTAATATGCTTGGCATTAATGCCAGTAAATGTTAGTAAGCAGAAGCTTTAAAAATATGTGATCACTGTTCGAGTACATATTATTGATATTTTGATTCTGAGTTAGATACATTAATGATGAGTACTGTAAAACTCTAAGGATTTTTGTTTAGACCTGTTCAGCATTGACTCACATTGGAGTCCTAGCAGTATGTGTGCTGTCTCTCCAAAACTCGTTACAAACTCTGGAATATATCAAGTGACCTATAACTATTTTGAATGGAATGGAATGGAGCAAAATGGGATGAATTGCTTAAACCCAGTTTCAAACTATGAAACCATAGAAATGCCATGGGTTTCAGATTTAGGGCCTTCCATTATATATCAGTTAAACTATTATCTACTATATTACATATATATATGTATATGTAATATGTTATCTAATATATTACATTTAATATATTATCTAAATATTATTATCTAATACATTCCATATATAAATATATTATCTAATATATTACATATATTAGATAATGTATTATCTAATATATAAGTATTCTATTGACCCACATGATTTGAGTTCATGGAGGAACTCTCTTTTTTCATTACTCAGTTCTTCATCTATAAAATCAGAGTGTTAACTTACTCATTTGTAAAGCTTTTGTGAAGACTGTGAGGTTTAATCTCAGAAAGCACTTAGAATAGTGCCTGGCATGTGCTATGCATTCAATAACTATATTTTAAATAACATAATCCTCAGTCTCAATGTCTTCATCTATAAAATTCATCTTTGACAATTGTTATGCCAGTTTCCTAGGGCTGCAAAAATTGCAGAACAATCATGTGCAAAGGATGTTAGCAGAAGGCCCACTCACAGGCGACTTTAATCATTTTCTCTCTCATTCCCTTTCTTCCCAGTTATTACTCATCATCAACACAAACCCAGAAGCTGCGTGGCTCTGCAACACGGAAGCCACATTTGCTTTAAGGTTATATGAGGATCAGATGAGAATGTACACACATGTGAAGTGTCCTTTGTACAGCAAAGGCCAGAAAATAATTCTCTTTTTTTCCTTTAGCTATATTAGGAGACTTGAGACCTGAACCAAAGGAAGACTTGGGAGAGGTGAGCCTTAATTGTTAATTGGTTCCAGAATCAAGTAAGACATAGGGCTCTGGGTGGTCTTGTGAGGGCATTTCCAGGAAGAATTAAGTGAGCAGAGAAGACCCTTCTTCAGAGTTGATGTCAACTTCTGGCACCAGCTCACATAAGGAGAAGTTCATGGAAATATGAGTTCTCTGTTGCATGGACACATTCTTCTTATAGCTGTGTCCTACAGTTACTGCCACTATCCTTCCCTGACATCAGAACTTTGCATCTTCAGCCTTTTAACAGGAACTAAAGACCAGCCATTCTACAGTCTTCCCACTCATCGACATCCAGTGTAAGCCAGTGTCATCAATTCCTTTTCATTGTATAAATTCACTCTACCAGCTAGTTTCGTCTACAGAAACCTGATTAGTGAACCTCTCCACTAATCACACATTGTTAGAATTAAGCCATAGTTTATACCTAGTCCCTTTGTTTCTGCACTTGTTTACTGAGAGCTCTAACAAGACCTATGACTTTGGCTGTTCTTTAATAATTATAAAAAGTTATGGAAAAATTTGAGACCTAAAATTATTCAGACTAATCAAAGTGGTCCTGCAATTTTCTGGCAATACATAGGCAATACAATTTTTGAAGTCTAGACAATTAGGTAATCCCTAAACCACATACCATATATTTTCAAAAGCAATATATCCTTAAGAAAATGTAAGGTGATTTATTTTTCTTGGATATTTTATTTATTTACATTTCAGATGTCATTTTCTTTCCCCATTTCCCCTCCCTAGAAAGCTCCTATCCCACCCCCTTTTTATTTTTGCTTTTATACCATTTTAATTACATACAAGTATTAAGGTCAGTTCTAGGTTGAGGAGCTAGAAATACAATAGATGCAAGTAAGCAAATAGTCTAGGAACAAGCAAGGCAATATGTTGTGGCCGAGCTGCTCTATGCTGGGGGGGCAAAAATGTTGAGAACTGCTCTACCCCACGTTTGGAGGCCAAAATGTCATGGACCACTCTGCCATTGTTGGAACCCTCACTGCCAAAAGCCTTGGGGACTAACTTGTTAGAGCCTGCACTGCCCCAAGCTGCTCCAGTCTGCGGGTCAGGGTTCAGTAAGAGAGAGAGTAAGGACAGACTTGAAGAATGGAGACCAGACAAAGTGTAATTCAATCCTGTTTATTCTTCAGTCTCTCTTCCTAGTCCAAGTCTCAAGTCTTGAGTTCCTAGTCCGTAGTTCCTAGTCCCTAGTGCCTCCAAGTTCCAAGTTACTTCTTCCAAGTGCTAAGTGCCTAATGTCTACTTCCAAGTTTTTCCTCCAAGTGCCAAGTGCCTAATACCTAATAACTAACTCCAAGTTGTACTCAACTCTTCTGTCTGCCTCTCGTCTTTTATATGCCTCACTTCTAAGCCACACCCTTAAGTCATGCCCTTAAGTCACACCTTTAAGTCATGTCCTTAGGTCTTGTCTCTAAATCTGATCTCTAAGCCACCCATGCCCTTAAGTCACACACCTTTAAGTCTCACACACCCAAGGGAAGATCCTGGGTATCTAAAGCAAGATGTTATCAGAGTGTGCTCAGCTGTTGCAGGCTGATGTAATCAAGTCTCTTGCCAGGGTATATGGCTCAAGATGGCCGCAAGGATGATAGCTGCCTTCTGTAGGCACCCCACAGCAATACAGAGAGAGAGAGAGAGAGAGAGAGAGAGAGAGAGAGAGAGAGAGAGAGAGAGAGAGGAAGAAGAAGAAGAAAAAAGAGAAGGAGGAAGAAGAGGAGGAAGAGAAGGAGGAAGAGGAGGAGGAGGAGGAGAAGGAGAAGGAGAAGGAGAAGGAGAAGGAGAAGGAGAAGGAGAAGGAGAAGGAGAAGGAGAAGGAGAAGGAGAAGAAGGAGAAGGAGAAGAGGGTCATGACTCCAAGATTCATGTCATGCAATTTATAATGAGTTCTGTGGTAAAGAAAACAATCTAATTCACAAATTAAGACTATTTTATACAAGAAATTTAATAAATAAAATAAACATGGCATGTTTTTCAAACTTTAAGCTATAGTACAAGAGGGAGAAAAAGATATATTTAAGAAAAAAATAAAGTAGTTAACTGTCTACATATCCTGAATGTTAAAGAAATGTATACAGTTCTTTGAATAATAAGAACTACTCTCCAGAGCAAATGTATCTTTAAAATGTTCTGTAGCTTAAAATATTATTATGGTTAAAGAAAAAATGCTCACTCAGATTATGTTAACCCTGCATTGATCATTGTATTTGTCATGTTGTTTGTGACACATACAAACTTCAAAAGCTAAAAATAAACACATAAATGTATATTTTAGATTTCTGAAAAAAAAACTTACTATAACTATGATAAACTGACTCAGATTATCAACCATATTCATGGTTTTTGATATTTTGGTAATTACTTTGATATACCAATTATATTTTTTTCCTTGCTCTATGTTTATGCTTCTGTCTGTATCTGTATTTCTTCAAATGAATACAATGTCTATGGTCTCTGAAAACAAACAAACAAAAATTGTAAGGTAATATTATCACTGAAGATTTATACACATAATGAGGACATAAATAGCAGCAAGTTATCCTGACCAAACAAATATACTTATGTTTGTAATTTCTACCTTTTTAAAGCTTTGCTTTATTAATTCACTGATAAGGCTTTTATATATGGGATTTTAAACGTAAAAGGTTATATTTTCAAGGCTAAGGATGTAACTCAGTGGTAGAGCACTTGTCTATAATTCATAATTCACTGAGTTCCATTCCCCTTACATGCATGTTCACATACACACAAATACATATATGTTGTATAATACATGTTATGTATATATGTAGTTAAAATTACCTTCTGCATACTTCTATGTTTACCATTCCACCAGGCACTGCCTTCCCACCAACAAATCTGTTGCCAAAAAACAGTGATTCAAGCTGGCTCATGGCTTGACTGGGAAAACATCACAGAAGTTGAAAAGGAAAATGCTGAAGCCAGGTTCTGATCATGTCGTTCTTTTACTTAAAACTCTTTTGGGTCCACTCATCAATGCAAAAATTATATTCTCCTGCCTTCTGTGATGTGTAGAAGACACATACCAGGCTAGCTCATCCCATGTATCATATTCTTTATCAGCCCAATAGCCTGCTTTTCCCTGAATGTATGCTCAACCCCAAATCAACAATCACTATTCATACATTGATTCCTTCCAACTACCTCTTGTTCCCTCCCAGTATACCTGACATCCTAGTAGGAATTATGTTTTTTCAGAATTAAAATGTAACTATTCTATTTTTTAGAGCAAGAATGATATTATATTTGATTTTGACACACCTTACTGGAATCAATATATTGTCTTACACATATTATTTGCTAAGTCAGTATTTATTTTTTTATTTGATGATAGAAGGAGCTTAAAAAAGAATCAGAGGTATGAGAAATGGTGTTAATTAAGGTCAAAAAATCTAAAATAAGAAATTAAACAAGTTCAAAGTTAATTTAAAGAAAAAAAATAGGTCTAAAGCATACACCTAATCCAACTAAAGAAATTAAATAAAATAACTAACAAACCATAAACAACAGAAAAAAACATTAATTTTATTGTTATTTTATGTGGTTGAAACTTGATTGCTGTCTCCCTTGGCAAAATGAAAATCCTAACTAAATATAACAATTTGAATGAGGTTGCACTATGTAAGTAGCATTGATTTTGATGTTGTTGTTTGCATTAGAGTAAATCACTGTTAGAAAATAGCCATCAGAGTCAATGGTTCTAATTTAAAACCTAATTATTTTAATTATTCCCTAAAGCTATGACATTATACTTTATTCATATGTCCCAGGGAAACATACCAAGTTTATGTACATACATATTATACTATACTCCCAGATAAATGTAGAGATTTCAGCTCATTGCTTTCTGCTTGAATGTGCCTTGCATCTCATCTAATGGCAATACTTCCCTGCCCATTCTTACCTGAGGGTCTTTATGGAAAATTTCCTGTCACTACCACAGCTGGATCCAGCATCTGTATTTGCACCATCATTTATTTCATATGAACTCCCTCACAGGTCACGTCAAAGCAACATAAAGTTGATAGGACTCATATAAGTTTGTGAGGATGCTGAGGGCTACTCTTGAGAACAGATGGGTAGCAGCCCAGATCAATAGACATATACTGGCATAACTACTTTAAAGCAGAGCTGGAAGAGCTATACTTTATATTTACCAATTCCTTGACACTGAGGACTTATGGCAACCCCAAAAGAAAAACACTATGTCTACCTGCCCTAAGGCAAAGGGACACAACATCAAATTTGGGTCCCTAGTGTAAATAGCACAGGAAATGAGGCCTCTGCAAAGATAGATATCAAGGTACTCTGATTTCCTGTGGTAAAATCAAATGCTGATCTCTGTCCCCATGAAATGTTCACAACTTTGGGGGAGATAATAGCTTGTTGACAACATCAATATTCTTTACACAGCAATGGTAGGATGAAGTGAAGGCTCTGGTCCTTTCTCATCATTGAGCACATAAGAGAAAGAACTATATCAGGAAGAGATAAACTGTTAATGTCATAGAAAATTCTGAGGCCTCAAGAATAAAGGGAAATGTACAGGAAAGCCAGAGACAAGGTCATTACTGCAGTTTCCATTCTATTTATGCAAAGCAAATGATGACCGTGGAGAAATTGTCCACACAAGGACATAAGGCATAAAAACCACTGTTTTCTTTTTATCTTCCACTTTTATCCTTTTGTGAGGTTTTGTTTGTTTCTTTCTGTGTTCTTGAGACAAGGCTTTACACAGTCTAGGCTGATTTTGAACTTTCCATGCAGCCCGAGATGATCTGGAACTCCTGATCCTCCTGCACTTGTCTCTCAGGTGTTAGTGTTATAGATATGTGCCACTACATCAGACCCTTTATCATCTTAACGCCCATTTGTAGACTAGGGGCAGGAATGTGGGTACAAATCGTAAGACAATTCTCATCAATGAGAGGACAACAAGAAGAGTTTCCAGTTGTCAGAGTTGACTCACAAGTTGTAGAGCTGCCCTGGATGGCATCAAGTCATTCTCATTGGAAGAATGTAAGAAGCTGGGTCTCATCAGTGTGATGCTAATCTCTGGGCTAGGCCTGAAGAAGAACTTCCAGGTCAAAATAAAAGAGGTTAAGTAGATGTGATTCCAGAGAGAAGAAAGTCCATGTGGTTGAAGCCACAAAGAAATTTATTTTGACTCATTGGAAAGAGCTTATCACCCTCAGAATGGGTCACACAACTTGATGAAATTGCTCTTTTGTAACCAATCATGTTTAAGTGGAGTTTAATTACTATATCACAGGAAAAATCCTCTGTGTCTACATGTACATATTTTATTATTCTATTAAAAATTAAACTTTTCAATAAGTTTATTGATGTTTGTGATTTCATTGACGCTAGTGTAGTTGTTAGCAACAGTGACAGAATACAAACTGAGTCTCACCAACTGTTAAACATGTAACCAAGATCCCTATACCCATAGATTTTTATCCACAGATTCAAGAAATTTCAGATCAAGCAAATTTGAAAACTAAATTCTAACTATGAGCATACATTTTTCCCGTCATTGTTTCCCTACACAAACAACTATTTAGATGACATATACATTGTAGTAGGTATTAAAAGTACTCTAGTGGTGGTTTAATTAAGGAAATGTATTCATAAATTATAAACAAATACTGTCCTATCTTAGCCATAAGACACTTGAGATTTTGCAGATGTTTGTAAAACCTGTACAAAGATCCTGGAAGCAATTGATTCATATTGAGGATCAACTGAAATAAATTCATTAAATTCTTATACACTATAAGTATTTTTATCTCTACTTCATATATGAGAAACTTGAATGACAAGATTAATTATCTTATTCTAGCTACTGCCTCATAACCAAGTTTACGCCCACACCATGGATCTGTTATCCATATTCCAAATACTCAAACCACATTAGCTAAATTGGAAAGGGGATTTTTAGGGAATTTCTTGGTTAGCATAGACAAGCATGAGGAACTGGAAACTTCTCTACAGTGACTTTAAGGTATCTTCAAATACATTACTTAGTTTGAAACATAATTTTTAAAACCACTGGACTAAAAGGATTCTACACTCCCTGAGCTAATTAATTTCTACCTGGAGAAACTCATACAGAGAGCTCAAAGGACCCAAGTACTTTTGTGGAAAACACATGTGTATGCTTTATCTTTGCATTGTGCCCAAGAGACATGGCCCCCAACTGGCCACGCAGAGTCCATGGATTATGATCTCTGTTCTTTATGGCTTTACAATACTTTCTGAAAAGAAAAGGCAAGAAAAAAAGAAAAACAATGACTTTATCTTCTGGATCACAAATCACTTCCAAGGAACTCATTGGCAAAATGAGTCTGAGGTAGTGGGTGAGAAGTGTAATACTGAATCAAGAGACAGAAGTAGGAATGACTTTTAAAAAGATGGAAATAGAAAAGAGAACGGGAGGACTGTGAGAGGTGTGGAGGAAATGAGGGGTTGACGAGGAGAAAGACAAAAGACAAAAAGACAGACACAGAAAGACATACAGATATACATGGAAATATGACGTGATATATTGAATACTAAATGTCAGAAACCCCAGAAAGAAAGAGATACACTTATGTAATGCCCTAAGAATAATGGTGCCCCCATTCTACTCCCTCCACTGTCATTTGCCAGAACTAGAAAAACGCTCGAGCCAAGGATCTTAAAAAGAATTCAGACTTCATTCCAAAACCACCATATGCTGAACTTGAAGGCAAGCTCACTAGCATATGTGCCCTGCAGCAAGTGAATTCCAATGGTCACGTGGAAACATTAAGCATAGTAGAGATTGGTGCTTTTTTTCTTCAGGAATTTCCATAGGTTTCCTAAGCTTTATAAATTCCACTAGCACACCCGGGTCGTCTTTGGTGCACTTCTCAGTTTGTAGACCATGAGGTTAGAGTGTTACAAGTTTTCAAGTATTTCTTACAAAATATATAGTACAGAACATATCCAGTATTGAACAGAGATATTTAGAAGTATGTAAGAACTGAGGGGGTGGGGGAATTCTCCAAATGTTTTTAATTTTCAGACACTGAAGACAACTGCACAGACTGCACAGAGGCCACATTTTCTAAGGAATCCATGTTGGGTTTCATTGTTTTGTTATTGTTGTTTATGTTCCTAAAGGCCGAAATTAGGTGAACTGTTGGGCCCCATTTTGGCCCTGGCTTGGGCCTAGAGGACAAACCCCAGCCAGGCTCAAGTTTGAGACCTGTCTTTGTCACTTCTGTCCGAGTGACTCAACAGGACCTGTTTAGCCCTGCCCCCGCTCAGCTGTTGCTGATGTAGAGCTTTGCCATTGGCCCTGTCAGTCACCCCAAACTCCGTCACCTTCCCTCCGTCACACTTCCCCACCCCCTACATCACCTCACCCCTCCAAAACCCCTCCTCCCTATGCTCCGAGTTTATATAAACAAGAGGTTGTTACATTAGAGTTGAGTTCCTACTCGACAAGACTCCCTGCCAGCCAGGTGTTTCTTTGGGCTGTCCACACTCACCATCCCGCGCATCCCGGGACTGGGACCGTTCTCCTCTCACCTGGATCTGATGGCTTTAAGGAGCAGACAAACTGGTGTCCCATGTGAGGAGCGAACTCACGATCTTCAGATTATAAATCCTCAAGGCCCAAACCAGGGCTGAAATGGGGCTCAATAGTGAACCAAAAATACTCCGTTCAGACTAAACCCAAGAAGTATATAACAAGTCACTGACATCCACTTAAACACTTGGTAAGCGGTTTTCAAAAGAAAGGTTTAATGCCCTATGTCAGTGGTTCTCAGCCTATGAATCCCAACCCCTTCAGGGGTCAAATAACGCTTCACAAGCCTCTACTAAAACCATCATAAAACAGATGTGTATATCACTATTCATAACAGTAGTAAAACTACATTTATGAAGTAGCAATAAAAATAATTTATGGTTAAGAACATAAGGAAGTGTATTAAACTGTTAAATATTAGGAAGGTTGAGAACCACTACCCTGTATGGTTCCATTCCACCTCTTAGTGTTGGTTCTTCCATTTTACCTCCTCCTCTTCTTCCTCTCCTCCCCCCCACCCCCCGTCCAATTTTCTATTTCCATATCCACAAGCTAACCTCAGTATGCCAGTCTAAATATGCAAATCACAAAGAATGTTTATGCCTTGATCTTAAAGTGCATCTCCAATCAACTTCCTGAAGAGGTAATATCATATTTTAACCCATAAAACTCCAAAATACCTATAAGCTCCATTGATATATTCACACTGATGATAAGAAAGTGTTAAACAAAACAAAATTTGGAGTCAGCACACAACATAATTGATCATCAGTCGTTAGAAGTGTCCAAATCATGAAAGCCAAGAGAAACTAGAGAAAAAAAAACTATTATAGTTTAGTGGTAACTAAGAAAAAATATTCTAGCATAACACAATGACAGATTGAAATTTTAAATATGAAAGATACAGATATTATTAGAAAAATTAGTGAATTTTCAGCCTCTCTCTCCCCAAGGCTCAGAAAATTTCTTGGAAGAGGGGCAGAAAGATTACAGCCACCACAGGTCAAGGAGAACTGAGATGAGATATTGTCTTCTGACATGACAGGACCATTGTGCTCATTAACTGACATCAGCTATGGACCCTGAACATGATACCCAGAAGACCTAGCCAGTAGTGGATGGAGAGATGCTCACAAAGTCCTACTCCTATTGACAAAGAAGAACTATTGACAAAGCTTCTAGAGGGTAGAAAGTCCATTTTTTTAGGGGTATGGCCTCTGCAGGTTCCAGTGGGTAGTCCGGCACCCATGTGTATAGAAGCAGCTTTAATTTGAATCAGCGGGTGTTGGCTCTTTAGAGCAGTGTGACCTTTAGAGATTGTTCATGCAACCATCTGTACAAAGGCAACTTCAGTCAGACACAGTGGGCAAGTTATTAGAAGCCAAGATGACATGAAGAGGTGTTAGAGGGAGGAAGTAGGGTGTGAATATGTTCAAAATTCATTGTATACATGTATGAAATTCTAAAACTATGAATAAAAATATTATATACTATAAAAATAAAATTCAGGGACTTGATTCTATTTAGATATAATACCAGTGTTAGTTTCTTGTTTCTGATCATTGTACTAATGCTTATACTAATCTTGTTAGCATAAGAGGGGTAATAAAGATAAGATAATTTAAAGGAACTGTTTGTGTTATTTTTGTTACTTTTATCTAGATCTAAAAGTGCTTAAAAATAAAACACTAATTTGAGAATGCTGCTTTGATTCTGTTCCGAAATCATATCTAGTGTACATGCATGAACTCATATCTACAGATGCATGTCTGAGTCACAGTATTAAAAAAACAACTGTTAAACAGAACATTGTTTCTTGAAGAATTTATAACAACAAGAAAAAAGTAAACAAAAGTAAACAGTAATGGATGTCTGGAAGCACTATTCAACTTGCTCACATAAACAACTATTCAGGCAAGTGAAAGCCAGGAAGAACCATAAAACCATCATCAAAGTTTCCCTTTATTGTCTAAACCTTGGTTTCCTTATCAACTTAATTGTGATAACAGCAATGTTTATAAGAGAAAGAACAAGAAACTGTGACTCCAACACTAGCCCAGATCACATATCCTGTGCTCTGGTCTAACCTGATAAGTATAGCTCTCACCCTTTATCAAAGAGAGCTACATTTTACAACAGACTGGGAATTACAGAAAGCTATAATGGCTGATCAAACTTCACAGAACAGCATACCAGTGGGTGCCCATCCACTACACATAAGATTCAAGGCAAATCCTGGAGAAGGATGCAAAAAGATAGTGTAAGAGCCAGAGAACCAGGATGCCTGCTGAGATAGTGTCTTCTGTATCTGAAAAAGAAGCTGCTCCTGTGATATCTCAACAGCATGGCATAATGACACTAGTTAACTTGACTTTATGGAAGGGGAAAATCTTGTGGGTCCCTACCCTAAATGAAGAGCTACAAGAAACTAATAATGGCTGAGAGAGGGAGAATCAGTAATCCCCAGAGTTGAACTATATCGGCATATTTTTCCCGAAAGTTGGGAAGAGCAAAGGTGGGAGGAGGAAGGAGAGGAAGAAAAGGAGGAAGGAGAGGAAGAGGAGAAGGAAGAAGAGAAGCTAGGGGAGTGAGAACAAGAGAGAGGGGAACATGGCAGTCAAAGGTAGTTGATATATCTCAGTTGGGTATTAGGTTACACCTCTAATTGTGTGGGCATCTTATTATTGAGCATTACCAAACATATAAAGCCTTTGGATAATCTAAATATTACAGTCTCATATCTACCAGGTATCATCCTGCGTGGATGGCAGGATGGTCTGGGCTCAGCCCAACCTTGTGGAGACAGCATGGAAGATTAGCAGAGCCATCTCTCACGCTAGCATCTTGTGGGTGGCAGGGCCGGTATTTTGGCCCGCCTGAGCTGCACCGGGAACACACTGCTGCTCGTGGCCTCAGGCTTTGCCTAGGAAGATGGCGGCTGATTAAGAACAAACCAGATTGGGTGCCTCCGCTTTAAAATATTACTGCAACGGTGTATCCAATACCAAGTACTCAACTCTAAAAACATATGCATCTGAACAACCCTAAGTGGACTCAGCAGGCTGTATTTATATATTTAAAACTGTTTAAGTGTATGTATATAAAGAAAAAGTGACCATGAAAAAAAGAATTGTTGCAAGCAGTTGTGTTTTCAAAGTATATGTACTTCATAACATTTATGTGCTTTTAAAAAGTAAATATAATTCCATTTTAATTGTTCATCCCCTTGAAGTTATATTCTTACTATGCTTTGACTTCACTAGCAACAATCTTTTCAGAAACACTGTTTTCCAGGAATATAATCCTTGTCCCTGGCAGGAGTTATCATTTCCAGAAGGATGGAGTAACATGTAGAAATGGATTTTTTCCTGCAATGAGCTGCATTTAAAACCACTTTGCATAAAGAGTTTTTATATGTGTGTGTAATGAGAACAAACTTGGTATTTCTTAGAAAGAGACTCCAAAATGGCCCCAAGGACAAACAACCATTTAATAACAGCTAAGTTCATTTGGTATTTCTGAATCCTAAGGGAAAATTTTTACTTGACCTTCATATCATATCTATTATCACATTTTTACATTCAATATTCCCACCACCATAACTATTTTAATGGGAATAAAATTAGATTCTGCCTTCACATAAGACAGTGTGACTCAAAAGCCCAACTCTGATATAACTGTCTTCAAAGCCACAAAGAAGCCCAAACTCATCAAATGTCTGATCTCTTTAAAGACATATTCAAGAAGATTTCCCCAAATGAAAACCCTGCGTGTACCCAAGACCTTCAGGCTGAAGTACTGATGATGTTGCTTGTCTTGTGTATATCAAGGTGATCTGAACTTTAGCTGGTGTGCAAGTGAGCCACTCAGTTTCCTGTGTAAGAAATCCCAAGGAATCAAGAAAGCTCAAGTCTCCCAGGCTTCCATAGGCACAAGCATCCCATTTAAGGGCAGGTGACATTTAAACACCTGGCTTGAGAGATGAGTTGAGCAGCCGGATATAACTGTGCTGGCAAAGAGAATACTATGCACAAGGGACCGAGGCATCAACAGAAAAAAAACCAACCCTGCAGAGAGACCAGTTTGCATGGAGTGAAGAGACTCATTGCATCTAACAATGTGCATGAGAGAAGCATAGAAAGCCAAACATAATTTGCACTCTGTAGACATCACAATCTAGGCAAAGAGGCTTTCACCTGTGATGGATGGGTTACAAAATAAATGAAACTCTTAACACTCAGCAAAGTGCCTTATTAGTATCGGCTTACCTCCTCATCTGCCTTCTACTACCCATTTCTAGTTCTACACCATTAGGCAATTCCAAAAATTAAAAAGGAAAAAAAAAAAAGAAAAAAGAAAAAAAAAAAACCCTTCCCAATCTTGATTAGTACACTTTTAAAAGGCAGAGGCCCAGGACATCTGCTAGAAGATAGTGACTGTCCTCTAGACATGACAGAAAAGCAACTTTCATAAAATCTCAACAGTATGGGTGCCAGAAAAAGAAAAAGAAAAAAGAACCTACCTAATGACAGCAGTTGATATGCCAGCCTGGACAGTTGGAATTCCACAAAGCCCAACCCTAGAACAAGAACAGGTAGGTGGTCAATGGTGCAAGTGGGGAAAATTAGTGTTTTCCAGATACCATCTCCCTCAAAGGTGTTCCAATCTCAAGTGAGCAGCACTGAACCCGTGCACCTATGGGTAAAGAAAAATGAACTCAGTAGATTACAGTAGATAGTATATTAGTACATACATGCATGGTGTGTGTGTGTGTGTGTGTGTGTGTGACAAAGGAGGTGAGGCTGAGACAGCAACAGAGACAGAAACAGAGATAGAGACAGAGAGAAGAATATTTAAGAAGAGGTCATAATTTGGGAGGAATGGGTACATGGGAGGCAGTTGAAAGGGAAGTGAGGGGCAGTAGTGATGTAGGTGCCACACACATGTATAAAGTTCTTAAAATAAATAAAGTGAATTAGGGAAAAAGCTTTCAGATTTTCAATATGTATTACATTAAACACTCTGGCTAACTAGACATTTGTAGGGAACATAGCATATAAAACTCAGGTGCCTAAAAATGAAGCCTGTTGATAAGAAGCCTAATTCTAGCTAGTACATTTGCAGATTTTACTTTGAGTAAAAACAACGAAGGACCTTTTACCATGTGTTGAGCACACTGAGTAGAAGGGAGTGTCACAATTACCACGGAGCATATTAAGCCGTAAGTGTGAATGCTCATTGAATGCTCAGTCTAAATCAAACCCAGAAATTACTATCTATATTTCAGTCATATTTTCACTGGATCCTTGAACCATGAAGAAGGTACTAGAATTATTCGTCTTCTTTTGGAAGAAGAACCTGAAGCATGGAATTGTTACGTAACTTTGCTAAGAATACGTGTGAGTAAGAAGAGCCAAGAATTATCCCTGTGTGTGTCTAGCTCAAAGCTCAATCATGTAGTTGACACAGTATTGTGAATATGCTAAGCTTTGTTCTCTCTTAATTTTGTTATTCACTAACTATGGTCAGTTAGGAAGCCATGGTGGGATAAAGCAGAAACAGAGACAGAGACCCAATCTTAGAGCTTCAGCCACACACACACATCTGATCCAGATACCAATGTGAAGAGAATGGGAGAATCTCTCTGATGGCATGAACCCTCCTTGAATTCTGTATGCTGGGAAGGCCAGTTAGATCTCATGTCTCTGGAAGTAACCTGTGGGAAGGCAAACAATGTAGGTCCAGATACACAACTCAGGTGAGATGACTTAATTCTAATTACTGTCTTCTGAGGGTCTGTCCTTGACACTTGTGCCTTTGCACTATGTGGTCTAATACTTTGAGTAATTTGTCCTGGATAAAAAGCTAGTTTTGGGAAATGTTCCCATAAGCTTTTTGTTTCCTTCTGTTACGGATATGTGTGGGCTGTACTGCCCTCCAGCTGGTTCCTGCTGCCTTTGGGGAAGATCAGTAGGTTGTATAGGAGCTGGTCTGCTGTAAGAACATCTTAAGTTTCCTTTTCCTCTAATGACAGCATAATCTTTCCATCGAGAATGTCTGCGTTTACATGTGGTAAAGTATTTGATAACTTGATAATGATGAAGGACAAATGACACGTTTTAAACTCTGTTTCTGGCATGTCTTTTATTTGTAATCAACTTCCATAATTGATTGAAGGAATTTATTCAAATTCAATAACTGATTGAAGGAATAATTGATTGAAGGAAAGAGAGGTTGGGAAAGAAAAATAGGAAAAAAACCAGATGAGAACAGATTTAATGCATTGACTAAGTTCAAGTTTGTGACCAGCTTTAAGTCTCAGACAACCTCTTCTGCCCTTCTCCAAACTTCTCTTCTTTCTTTGTGCCCTCACCTTACTGGCATGAATCTATTAAGCAACCACACTCCCTGTGTGGATTCCTGAGACCAATCATTGATAATTGCACACAATTGTTCAATTGTGTCTTAGATGATGGTTTAGCAAAAATAAAGAGTATACATACCATCATAAAAGCATGTCTAACTTGGAAAGGAGGAAAGAGACAGCTAGAATGGGTTACTTGAAGCCAGACTGGAAAGCATAAAATACATGGAGACTTTGCATGTGACATTAGGAAAAATGCTACATTAAACAGAGTTCTCATAGTCACCAAGCAGAACCTAACTCTGTTAGTTTAAAGCAGAACATTTGCTTATCAAGGGATTATTGAGAAAATCATAGAATTTCCAGGAGCCTGGACAAACAGAATTTGGAAATGAACTGTAACAAGATAGAAGATCTTAACACTACCTTTAGATACCTTTAGATACCTGGTGGGGGTCTAATAGGTAAGTTACTCAGGAAACCAAGGTGGGAGAATTGTTTGAGATTAGGTCAAGGGGCCAGTTTTTGCAACAGCTATAGTAACAGTGAAAAGTCTAGTTGGGGCTGAAGAGGTTTACAACCCCACAGGAAGAATAACAATATCAACTCACCAGACCCCCCAGAGTTCCCAGGAAACTAAACCACCAACCAAATACACATGTAGGGACCCCATGGTTCCAGCTTGTAGGGCATCAGTGGGAGGAGAGGCCCTTGGTCCTGTGAAAGCTCCATGCCCCAGCATAGGGGAATGCTGTGAGGAGGGAGTGGGTGGGGAGCACCCTCATAGAAGCAGGGGGAGGGGTATGTGTTGTGGGGTTGTGGAGGGGAAACAGGGAAAGAGAATAACATTTGAAATGTAAATAAATTAAATAACCAATTTTAAAAAATGTCTAGTTGGTAATGGCATTACTGCCTAGGAGTTCAACTGTCACATGAACTTAGTCAGGAAGGTTCAGAAACTATGGGAGGTTGAACACCCTGTTTAGCTAGTCTTATACCTCATTTCCTCTTTTCCAAGTTGAAATCATACATTGCAGCTGTTACAGCTGCAAGACTGGTTCTTCTACACATGAAGTCAAAAGTCCTGAGTCCTAGAATAATCTGTGTTACTAACTACTTTTCTTAGCTACACCACTTCTATCATAAGGGTTTTATTTGTCCAACAGCATTCTTTTTTTTTTTTTTTTTTTTTTTTTTTTTTTGCATACTTTTAATTTCAGGACAAAATAAAACAAACCAAAACTCACAATACACAACACCCAACCTGCTATTCTATGGGATGGGATCTTCCTGCCTTAAGGCACGAGAAAGTTAATTTTTTGTTGTTGTTGTTTTCTTTTTAAAGAAACTCCTGTGTTTATTTGTGTCGGCCCTAGCAAGGAAGGGGTTCCAGGGGATTCAGAGTACTTACTGAGACTGTCAGCCATGTGACCTCATTAAAAACCCTGGGGCTTTTGCCATTCTCCTAGTCTTCCATGCACCATAACCCTCAGTGGGAAAGTCCTAGCCAGACTCTCTGAATTATTAATCTCATCATGACATCAAATACCCTCTAGATGAAAAGGACAAGTGAGCCCCACAAGAAGACTCTGAGCGAAGGCCAAGGGGCAGAAATATCATCTGGACCATAATCAGTATTTTTCATGCTTGGCTATGAAGTAAGGAACTCGCTGTGTTTAGACATGTCACTTGTAAGAGGCACCAGGTTAAAACACTTCTGCTTCCTGCTTCCTTTCAGAAACTGATACAGAAAAAAGGCACTAAATGACTGCAACCTCCAGTCCACAACCACACACCAAACTAAAATGAGTTTGTGTTTTGAGTTCATGGGAACTGGAGCACAAGAAAGAGATCAAGATTTTTCTATTTTCTGTTTTCCTTTCAAGGACCAGGCATTGAATCAGGAAAGATCAAAACCTGCTGGAGGGTAGAAAGTTATTGACACATGGAAAATTCCAGTTGCAAAAGGTCCATAGGAAATACATCTGTCGTATTCTCGGTGACTTGGCAAGGTTCTGAAGCAAGTTCTTAGTAATACTAACTTTTGAAAGAATAGATGTATTTTTCAAGCAGGGACACAAAAAAATGGCAGGACCAAAAGATCACAATGCAAGAGGGTTGAGCCTTGCAGCTCTGAGCTGTCTTTGGAAAGCACTTTCTGATTGCACACTGCAGTATATACACAAATCTGCCAGAGAAGAAACTATCTACTTCTTAAGCCATGCATGGGGTCTGGGGCACTCTGTCAGGCTTACTCATCATACCTCACTTCTCTCACAATAGCCAAAGGACGTGTCTATTGCCTCTTTTCCTTTGAGATAATTGATACTAATAAAATACACACTGATTAAGGTTGACAGTTAAAATTCAAATCCAGATTTGTCTTGATTAAAAACCCTTAAGAAATGCCTTATTTAGCTGCAGAGCGTTGTGGAGCAACGGCTAATGCCAGAGCAGACAGCTAAGAAGAGAAGATCTGATCTGGGATAAACAAGAATATTTGCAGCTCAGGAACCAGAACCTTGTTTTACTCATGACTGAGGGTTTTCTTGGGATGCAAAAATGTTAATGCTAAAATCAAAGCTGTCAGGATAAATAAATTGGAACAAGTCTTGCCCCCATGTGTAAATAGAAGGCTGGGACTGAACGAGATCTGTATTGAAGTCAGGAGTTTATCCTAGACTGATAATTGATCAAAAAGATATGATATTCAGAAGGTATCTGAGGAATGGATTGAAGATTCTGAGAATAGCAGTTCTGTGGCTCAGAATGAAGACTGAAGATGGGAAAGGGTAACACGGAGAGGAAGAAAAATGGAATAAATTATGTTTCATTTTACCTTGAAGGTCATGATTCAAAAACTGAAACCTACCCAGTGCAGAAGTCACCCTAAAGCTTGACTAAATATATTTAAACTAGACAAAGATTTGATAGCTATCTGTCACAGGTTACCATGTATCCCCACCTGAAGTAAAAAGTAAACATTGAACCCATACTCATAACCTTAATTTACATGGCCTGATTTGGAAGCAGAGTCGTGATATGTTCAACTAGTTAAAATGAGAGCAGGGTAGTGTATGGTGGACTTTCATCTTATTACTAGTATCTGTAAAAGAATATAGTCACAGGAGCCAGACAGGTCTGGGGAACTCCACATGACAAGGAAAGCTAAGATTAGAATTATACAATTGCAAGAAGGTTACTGGAAAGCCACTGGAAGCCGGGAAAAGAACTAATTCTTTTGCAGGTTTCAGAGGCATTGGCAGAGTCATTATTTTAATGAGATCAAAAGGCTTCTACCATAAAGAAGAATGAGCCAATAGAGTTCTATCACCTGGAGCTATCCATCCAAGGTATTTTGTTACTGTAGCTCTAGGAAGCTGATACATAGCCAAACTGTATCAAAACCTACTTTTGCTACAAAGCGACTAGATGGACATAGGACATAATATAAATGGTCTTCTGAGCTATATGAGGTGACAAATGCCTTGAAGGTCAACACTCAGTAGGCAGAAACACATAGATCTCTTGGAGTTTGAAGCCAGCTAATCTACATAGTAAGATAATGAGTTTCAAGGGAGCCAGGGTTATATAGAAAGAACCTGTCTGAACCCCCAACTTCCAATAAATACAATAAAATAAGTGTTCTGCTGAGATATAGAAAGCAGACACTAAGCAGAGTCTGTTATTCAAAAAAAAAAAAAAAGAATCTAACGCACTTAGTACCATCCAAGAGATGCCCAAGAAGCTAAGATTATGAAGGAGCTTGTCTCCTGCCCAAAGCTGCACAGGTAAGCAGTCTTAGAACCACAGATTCAGCTTATGTCACTTTGACTTCAAAATGGATTGTCAGCTTTTCTTCCCTTCAGTTTTCTTAAAAGGAATGGCTAGTAAGTCAAGTAAGGTTGCTGCCCACCTGAACAAGTGAGCAGAATCCTCAGCCAAGTGAAAATACAAGAAACCAAACCTTGAGGTGTTTGGGCACAGCCATGGAGATGGCATGCAGAGGTCCTCTTGCTCCACAGGGCTCAGTCATCACACAGTGATCCATATTGGCAGCTAGACTTGTTTTCTGTCTTCTCTTTAGGCTCTGAAGCCCACCAGGAGGCACAGACAAAGCATGCTCCTGGAGAGTTCAGTGTGAGGAAGTCTTTTTTGAAGCCTCTGGGGCCTTACAGGTAAGACACTTTTCCTAAAGTTAATTACTTTCTGTGTGAACATCTGATTAGAAATTTCATTTGCAAGCCCCACCTGCTGCGCGGATGTCTCCTGTTTTTTAAAGTGGATGTTCAAAGAATGTTAAATTCCTAATATATATCTTCATCTCCTGTGGAAAACAGAACAGTGATTATTTTAGGCCTAGGGAAGTTCGGATCTAGTCACAGAATTCATCATTCCCTTATGCAATCTAGGAGAACAGGGAACAGATCGCATGAGAAGTTTGAAAGGAAAACATGCTGTGTGTAAAATTAGCCTGAGTGACTCCCGCAAGTGAAAGGCAGAGTTGAAATCAGGAATTATTTATTATTATTATTTTTTTAAATTTCTACCCATGACTCCTCACTCTGACAATGAGATGTTGCCTTTGGAAATGAGCCAGGATGTTGTCGCCTGTTTGTTACAGATGTCACTGTTATAAGATCCGTAGTCTAGCAGAAGGACCTGATTGCTGGGTCAGCAATCAGGGACTCATCCCTCCAGTCTATGTTTTCTCATCTATGAGATCTATGAGATGAAGCTGTGTGTTCTGCGGTGAGGTTATCTCATGCCTGGTTACTGTGTCGTGTCATTCTCTTCCCTCGTAGTATTTGTCTTCCTTCTCAGCTTTGTGCACTCTACCATCATGAGAAAGAGAGAAGATACATTGGATGGTTAGTGAATTGACTTAGAGAAGACATAAGAAGAGGCTGCAATGTTATATACAGAAGTCCATATGAATGAACACTTAAGAAAGAAAGAATGAGCTGACATGTGGTTCTTGCCAAATCTAGCCATTCACCCACCCATCTCACTCCATACCTCCTATGAGTCACAATGAAAAGGTAGATATTGGTGGTAAAAGAGTAAAATATCATCCCTTCCTACTAGGACCCCAAATCCTGCTGAGGTGAGAGAGAAACAATGATTAACCATAACTGAACATTACAGAGGTGCAGAACTCAAGATTCAATGGATACAGGAATCAGAGTCCTTCTCCAGTCCTTTTCAATCATAGAGACCATTCCCAAGAAGACAAATCTGGAGAAGAGAGTGGTAAGAGAATAGTCTAGAAAGGTGAAGCCCAGCACATAGGTAGAATCTCAGTTAGTTACTTACCTTTAGTCCAAAGATCTAAGATTTGTGGTCTCCCCCACCAGTCAAATGACAGGGAGCTTTTCAGTGCATAGTGAACCGAGAGGAGCATCAGCACCTTTGTGTCATACCTAGCAGTAAGTTCACTGTTGTTATGTAAGTGTCAAGGGTGTTACTGAAGTGTATTATGAATCTCTAAAGCCACAGGCAGCATGAAGAGCAATGGGCAGAGCTTGGAATGTATCATTGTAATGGTCTTTATTAGACTCAATAGTTAATCATACACAGGCTTTGATCAGAAGCAAAAAATTGGGCCACTCAGATGTGTCTTTCTGTTCGTTGGCAAATGATTTTTAGCTTGGTGACATTGTTGCAAAGATTCAAAGGAATACTAAGCATAAAATAACTAGCTACAGCTGGCACATAGTAGGCTTGCAAAGCACATTAGCGATCATAACCATCATGACAATTTCCTAATCAGAAAATTCAGATATCAGAGAGTGGTTTAAGTTGTTTACTGTGCAGAAAGATATGAGTCTTTATTGCTTTAATGACAGTTAGATGACTTTAGAAGCTGCCTAGGGAGAGAGCTCTGTTGTCATTGTAGATAATAAAAGCAGAATTGAGAGGAGAATTAATGAGGAAACCAGATGAATCCAAAATGCTGGGCCATCATCCGTCTGGACTGCATCAGTGCTCTGGAAAGAAAGAATGACGTCAGTGTTTATTTCTAACTCCTTCTTTGAGAATGCTGAGTGTTTTCAGTCTGGCTTCTGATTTTAGCACTCCCAACACACCTGGATTCCGAACAGCATTCTTTTTAAATCTT
The DNA here is from genome assembly GCF_011762505.2 of Arvicanthis niloticus. Classification (NCBI taxonomy): domain Eukaryota; kingdom Metazoa; phylum Chordata; class Mammalia; order Rodentia; family Muridae; genus Arvicanthis; species Arvicanthis niloticus. The sequence continues at coordinate 46,297,801 of NC_047664.1, read as the reverse complement.
TGTTATTGCTGTTGGCCTGGTTCCCTAAAGCAACTGTGTACATGATTATATTTTTGATAGGCTTGTAGGAAAGCAGTAGTGTTGTGTTCCCCAGGAACAAAGAAATGCACAAAGATTGTCTTCCCAAGTGATAAGCCAGGAATAAAGTATGCAAAGCACTCCCCCTCCCAGGGTGAGACAAGAGCAAGCAAGCGCCAGTTTCATAGGATGAGGGTAAATCTCAATAAAGACATTGAGGTATCTAGAGAAAATGTTATTTTGGTCAGAAGGAAGATGATTAGCAACAAAATACACAAAATAGAACAGAGGGAATGAGTAAAGCAAGACCTGCCTAAGGTCACATCATTTATACAACAAGCCAGAATGTATGGTGGCCCTTGCCAAGCTTAGGACAAGCTCCATGTTTTGTTTTGTTTTGTTTTGTTTTGTTTTGTTTTGTTTTGTTTTGTTTTGTTTTGTTTTGTTTTTCAGAATCTTTCATGAAGGCCCAGTACACTGTCTGTCCCCAGAGTTCCTACACAAACCTCTTCAGCTCTAATCTTATTACTTTTACAATAGCCACTCTCTAGAAATGATATTCTCACTTATCAAATTTTTCAAGACTCCTCTCATTTTATTGTGCAGTTTTAACTCAGTCTTTTCAGACATAACACTGAAAAATGGTTCAACAGAGAACCAGAGGTAGACAGCCTGCTTGTAACTTAAGTAGTGGGATATAGTCCTAAAAACTACAGAAAAATCCTGGTATGTGTTGGTGAGTGTGTGCCTTTGTGTTTCTCTCTCTCTGTGTGTGTGTGTGTGTGTGTGTGTGTGTGTGTGTGTGTGTGTGCGCGTGCATGCGCATACATGCATATATATGTCTGTATGCATGTGTGTCTGTGTTTTCTGTATTTATTTAATTGTGTGTGTCTTTGTGTGAATGTGTATACTTGTGTGTTTGTATATGTATCTCTATGTGGCAATGTGTGCATGCAAAAGCCAACAAATATATTACCAGGAAATAGAAATTCACTCAAAACCTGAAAGGTTATGGATATATCTCAGGGGTAAGTATATTTATCATCCGCATGGCTCTGGGTTCCATCCTCTATGAGCTCTCTCTCTCTCTCTCTCTCTCTCTCTCTCTCTCTCTCTCTCACACACACACACACACACACACACATACACACGCACACGCACACACACGTTGAACAAGAGGATGGTTCTGCACAACATAAAGCTGGTGAAATTCTCAATCCCAGCAGACTGCAGTGCTGCAGCAATTTTCTGTGACCAAGAGAGCTCTCCAGAAGGCAATTAGTATTCGAATGGGGTTTCACAGCCATGAATCTGCCTGACTAAAGCAAGAGAATACATTTTAGAATATTTATTCGCTCTATCTCTTAAATGTATTTAGCAAAACTTTTAAATTATTTTTTTCTAGACTCTCATCTTAGGAGACCTTGATTTTTAGCAATGGAGGTTTATGAAATCATAGATCTTTGAGGAAGAAAAGCAATAACCCTGTTTCATTCCCATTTGGCAAACGTGTCCCAAATGGAAGATGGAGATATGAGCCTATCCCATGACGCCACTACATTCACTCTCAAATCCAATAAATGCCCTCTGCTCTGATTTCATTCTTACCAGACAATGTTCTGGTTATAACTTGACTTTCCAGGTAGCTATGCTAGGGGACAGAGGAAACAGAATAGACTTGAACTTTCTGACTTCTTGTGTTGAATGTATGTCTTACTCTTGACCACACACAACAAAATTACTTGTTTGTATTTATGAATGGGTATAGTATCTGTACCTATTCTCTCTCTCTCTCTCTCTCTCTCTCTCTCTCTCTCTCTCTCTCTCTCTCTCTCTCTCTCTCTGTGTGTGTGTGTATGTATATTTATTTCAGTACCAAAAATGTTCCCTGACTTCCCTGACAGAACTGGAAACAACATGTCTGTGACTCTGGAAATCAAAGAGAGTAGGATAAAGTCTCTTTGATCATCAACTTCTATTAATTACCCTAAAGAGTCTTGGGTAACCAAAAGGACGTCTCTAATGACAATCTAGTTCTAGTAGGGGGAAATGTGGACAACATAAAATATGAGGGGAGGGGAGGTATGCATTCTGATATTCTAGAGTTTTCTTTGGATAGCCAGAGTTTGGGTAAGGAGTAGATTAAGGTAGAGTCCATGTGATTCTCTGAAGATTCAGAAGGAAAAGGGTAACTCATGTACAGCCTCTGAAGAAGTTTAGTTTGAAGAAGAATGACTGTAAGAGGTACACTTGTTCAATAAAGTCTAAGACACATCTTGGTAAATTTGATGCAAAAGATGAAGACATGGTTTTTTCAAATGCCACAAGACTCTAACAAAGTTCATACAAACAGTCTAAAGATCCACACAGAGGAGATGGAGCATCCTGCAGACTTGAACACCTTTTTTTATTTGGTGTAGGTACATTTAAGATCTCCCATAGTCTTCTTTGCCCTTACTCACCTATGGACAATTTAGTCTTCCCCTGAATCATGCAAGGCCAACACTGAGAAACCATTTTAACAACTTCTCCCCAGACTCTACAGATACCCTTACATACAATGTAATATCTTCTTTAGAATTAATGAAGGTAAGTATGATTTCTACAAATATCTTCCCAAAATTATTTTGTATTCTCTTGGTAGAGCTTCTATTCTGAAAAGAGGTAAATAAAAGGCACATCACACAAACATTCCAACACACACACACACAAAAACAAAATATAAAACAAATAACATATCACCCTGGCCTTTTTAAGTCAACAAGATGAGGTCAAAAAACATTAAGAAGAGTATCTACCACTATTCATCAAAAGTAGATATTCACACAAGACCCGCAGATTGAAGTCTAATCTACAAGAGTATAATGTTTCTGCAGTGCCAATGAGCAGAAGCCAGGCCTTTCTCATTGCTTATCATCCTTCAAGTAAGAGAGGAAGGAAATAATAAGGTAAAAATTCTCAATAATAAAGAATATGCATTTCAAATATAGGAATTCAAAGCTTAAGAACCAGAGAAAACCACAATGGAAAAACTTGAAACTAGTTGTGAAAAATGTCAAGAACCAGTAAGCTATTTATTTGACTATCATTTATAATCTTACAGGATGTGGTGTTTTGAATAGTTTTTGCCCCCATAGACTCATGATTTGAATATGCTTGGTCCATAAGAAGTGGCACTATTAAGGGATGTAGCCTTATAGGAAGGAGAAAGCCTTATTGGTCTTGTTAGAGAAAGTACGTCACTGTGGGCGTGGGGCTTTGAGGACTCATGCTCAAGTCTGACCAGTTGTGACAGTCTCCTTATGCTGCCTTCAGATGAAGATGTAAAACTCTCGACTTCTCCAGCACCTGGTCTGCCTGAAAACTGCCATTCTTCCCTCTGTGATAATAATGGGATAAACCTCTGAAACGGTAAGCCAGCTTCAATTAGATGGTTTCCTTTATAAGAAGTACCTTGGTCATGATGTCTCTTCACAGTAATAAAACCCTAGGTAAGACAAAAGTTGGTACCAGAGACTGGAGTATTGGGTGATAGACCTGACCATGTTTTTGTTTGGAGAAATATTGAACTCTGGACTGTGGGATATTGCTGGGACAGGCCTAAAGATGTTTTATTTGAAAGAATGTAGATTTGGGGACTTTAGATTAAGAAAGCAATGGAATAGTTTAAGCAGGGCTTAATGAGCCATACTATTAGAAACACGTAAGACAGTGATGCTGGGGGTGATTTAAATTGTAGTCACCTGGTTCAAGATGTTTCAGAGGAGAAGAATTTTGGTATGTTGCCTAAAGATCAATGTGATATATTGCTGAAAAATGTGGCTACTTTTTTTTATTTTGTCCAAAGACTCTGCCTGAAAGCTAAGGTGAAGAGATTTAGATTAATTTTCTTGGCAAAGGAAATCTTAAAATAGCCTAGTTTAGATTCTGTCTGATCATTTACTCTATGAAGAACATTTTGATCAGACATAACAAGCTTAGAAAGGCAGAATAGAAAATGTAAGATTTAAAGATTAAAGGGGTACCAGGAAGTAGAATGGAGCTAAGTCCTGTGTTCAAGGATATTACATGCAATTAAGGGAGTAGTGCCCTATGGGAAAGATCTCACCTAGCTAAGCTTATGTTTATGCATTTGCAGTTGAACACAGAAAAGTTATATTATGTTGAGCATTATTATAACCTTGTTATTGTTTTATTTGGACATAAGATACAATTGTGTGTTAAATTGACAAGAGATAGATTGTGAAGCCTATCCTCAGTTGTCAGCTTGACTATATTTGGAATGAACTACAATCCAGATATGAAAGACGCACCTAGAGTCAAATCTTGAGGCTGGAAGATGCAGGGTTTTGATCCTGATCTTGAAGCATAGTGGTCTTGCCTAAGAAAATATTGTGAAAAAGAATTAAAGAAAAGTTTAGATCCCGGAGTGATGGTAGATTCCAGCACTCAGGAGAAAGAAGCATGTAGATCTCTGAGTTTAAAGTTGGTCTAGAGAGCAAGTTCCAGGACAGTCAAATTTATGCAGTAAAGGAAATTTTCAAAAACAGAAAACTGGTGAAGATGTAATAAAAATAAGGTGGTCATGTTCCAGCCCCATAAGCAGCATAACTTGGCAGCTTGGCTATGAGGCTCTGGCTTTAGAGTCAAGAATAGAAGGGGTTACTACAACAATTCACATTGGTTAGCTTGGCCTAAGAAGTTAGCAGTGATTAAGAAGAGACTAGCATCACTGAGGTGAAATCTTCTGGAAAGTGAGTGTATTGAGTGTCAAAGAAGCTGTGTTCTAGAGATAGACCTCCTACTGGAGGATAGACTTTGTAATGTACAAGAAACACCCAGGTGGTACTGGTTTTGAAGGTATGAAGTGATCATGAAGAGCAGCTGAGGCTTGGCTCTGTGAGAGTCCAGGAAATGTCATCAATGAAGGTGTAGCCTCTATGGCAGTTGAAGGCCCAGGACAGAAGACTCATGCAAAGAAGTTGAGGCTTTGCACCATGAAAAGAGCCTATGGGAGGCTATTGGTAAAAGTTCAACATAATTGCAGCAGAAACCTCTAGAATATTGGACCTGCCAATACCATGGGATGACCACCAATAACAGCAGCAGCAGTAGAGTGGAGTGGATTTAGCCAGAACCTAGAGTGCTACAGAGTACAGAGCTGGAGACCAGATCCAATCGCTTTGCAGGAGCCCAGAAGATCATATGTAAATGCCAGACACTGGAACAAGAATCTATGGAGTTGAAGTTGCCTCAGAGACCCCAAGACATTAAAAATTCAAGAGTCATGAAATACATGCCAAGGAAAGCTACTAACATGGAGTAGTACCAGCCCAAGAGAAAGAATTGTGTTTCAGTAAACAAAGACATGGAGATGCAGAGTTTGGAGTTTACCCAACTGAATTTGTTTTGCCTTGGTACAGTACTTTCTTACTAGGATGATTTAGAATGATAATGTATATTCTGTGATGTTGGACGTATGTGATCTGCTTTTTGATTTAAATTTTATAGAGGATTACAGTTAAGAGATTACATGAATCACAGAAGAAACTTTGAACTTTGGACTTTTAAGCATTGCTGAAACTATGATAGACTATGGGGACTTTTGGAGTTAGACTAAATGCTTTTTGCATTATTTCATGACTATAAGCCTATGGGGGCCAGGGAGTGGAATGTAGTGATTTGAGTAGGTTTAGCCCCAATAGATTCATGTGTCTGAATGCTTGACCACAGGCAGTAGCATTATTGGAAGTTTTTATCTTGCTGGAGGAACTGTTTCACTATGGGAGTGGACATTTGATCTTCTATGCTCAGGATCTACCCAGTAAGGAATGCCTTTGGATCAAGATGTAGAAATTTCAGCTTCTTCACCATACATGCCTGCATACTTCCTTGCTCCCCACAATGATGATAACAGACTAAACGTCTGAACGTCATTCAGACATATGAATCTATTGGGGCTAAACCTACTCAAATCATTACATTCCATTCCCTGGCCCCCATAGGCTTATAGTCATAGGATAATGCAAAATGCATTTAGTCTAACTCCAAAAGTCCCCATAGTCTATCACAGTCTCAACAATGTTTAAAAGTCCAAAGTTCAAAGTTTAAACTAGCTCAAAGTTCAAAACTTTAAACTAGCCCCCAGTTAAATATTTGCCTTTATAAGAGTTGGCTTGGTCATGGTATCTCCTCACAGCAATGAAACCTTAACTAAGGCACAGTATCTCTATACCTAAAAACAGTCATATTAGTTCTTTTTTTAAATTTTTTATTGAATATTTTATTTACATTTCAGATGCCATCCCCTTTCCCCATTTCCCCTCCCAAGAAAACCCCTATCCCATGCCCCCTTTTCCTTTTTGCTTTTATACAATTTTTTAAAATGTTAATCAAAGGCTTTATAAGTTTGGTAATGCTCAAGCAGAATTACAATCCAAGGAACACAGATTCTAGTGATGGCAGAATGTGTTGAAAAAAAGAAATATGGAAGGAGAGAGAGAGAGAGAGAGAGAGGAGAGAAAGGGAGAAAGGGGGAAGCTCAAGAAACACATCAGAATATAGCAGAGGTATAAAAACTTAGAGCCAGAAGATAAGAAGGAGGGCCCCAAAATGTCATCTGGGCAAGGCCTAGACACTGCCATCAGGAATTTACAGCACTGAGTCCACAAAACAATAATCTCATTGACAGTCAGCCAAGAATGAAAGAGGTGACTGGGGAATGGAACCCCTCACTGCTCAACTACATTTGCTATTGGCCGATTCAATGAGTGAGGAAGTTATTGTTTTCTGTTATGTATCTACTAATGACCCTACTAGGTTCCAAAGGACACTTCCAATCCACTAATCACACAGATGGCTCTGGTACAACAAAATGGCTCACAAAGTAAAGCCAGAATTCATAAATTAGAGAAAGGCAAAAAGGAGGATTGAGAGGAATAGGAGGGAGATTAGATATAGTAAGAGGAAAAGAGTAATTCAAATACATACATGCATATACACATACATAAATACATACATACATACATACATACATACATACATACATATGAAATTGACAAACCACAAAATTAATCAATAATAAAAAGGTACTTAAGGGGATACCAATAGTTGTAAAAATAATTTTATTGGAAGTTTAATATGCTTCAACAGTTTGTTGGTTTCTCTCAGTCTTGATCTGACCATTCCATTCTTCTAGGAAGGAGTTTAGTTCTGACAGTCCTGAGAATGCTCCTTTTCTGAGAGTCAGTTTCTACTGACATCCTGACAAGTTTATAAAATGTTCAACATATATAGGACACAGTCTCTATCATAAAAGGAAACAGTGTTGTCAACTTTTTTTTTCAGACTATTTAAAGACTAGAGTATATGCCTCAAGGGTGGGGTAGAAGAATGTGTGGGTGTTCAAAGCTTTTGTTTTGTTTTGACAGTCTTGCAGATTGGACCCAAGATCTAGCATATGCTAGATAAGTGCTGTACCACTGAGACACAGCGCTAGCTCACAGATTCAGGAACAAAGACAAAAATGTCTAGTCCTTTAGACTACTGGGAGCTTCCTAGATAGATTACAAAGATCAAGAATTAAACATTTTCTAAAATCTGGACCCTTGATTACTTCCCCACTGTTGGAATTCTCATTGTGCCCACCATTGTAAAAATTTTTAATTCAATAAAGATCCCAAGGGCTTTCTTTGAATTAGCAAATCATTAGCCACAAAAACACAAGGAACTAAGTGGACAAGTTTGCAAAATCAAACTTGTTCATGGTGGTCATTTTAGAGAGGGTGAGAAAGGAGGGCAGATGGTAACAGAACTGGCATGAATAAGAAAAGAGCCTCTGGAATCTTCAGTGGATGGACCAAGTTGCTCTTGGATAACCATAAAATTTGTTTCCCAGACTGCTTCCTGGAGCAACAGTGCTCAGAGGAGACACAATATGGAAACACTCTGACAGTGCTCCAGTGACGTCCTCACAAAACTCCAGGCTGAGGACATAGATATTAGCCACTAATCTCTACCTCAGAATCCTCTTGCTTGATTTCCTAAGCTAATATCCCTGATGCCTTTCATCACTGTGTCTTGACTAATATTATTACCAAATCAGAACCTTCTGGGTTGTGTGGTGAGAATCTAATCAGATCTAGTTGTGTCCTGAAGGAGGTAAGCCAGTGGCTGTTACTTCCTCTTTAAGGAAGCAGCCTTGGGATCCAGCTCCTTCTTGAGGATAAATCAAGCTTTCTCTTTGAGACTAGTGCACAGGTGCATAAAATTCAACTCTGTATCACACATTCCTGCAGGGGATTTTTCTCCTGTGTTATACCTGCAAAACTCCATCCTTTTTTTTCTGGCAATCCTGGATACATGATTAATATTTTAAGCCTCCCAAGTTCTGCTTTCCCTACTTTCAAAAGTGCCTGGATGTTGGACTTTTAAAAAATGTATTTATCTCCCCATCCAGGCTGCTGAGGAGGAATTGCAAGTAGAAGGCACAGCCACAGGGGCTTTGACAAATCCTAGCAAATCTTTAAATTGCTTCTGCAGTCATCAGGGTTTTCTCTCATTAGCATCTCTGATGTGCCTTGTCTCCTGCTGACCTTCATTTGGGAATGGAAGAGAGAACAATTTTAGGAGGATGTTCTATCTCTTCCTCTCAAAATGTGAACTCGATATGTGTAACCAGTGCTCTCATGTCAGTATAGATAGAAATGGTTTCCCCTCTCCCATTATCCAAAATCACCTCCCTAAAAACACCTCTCTCTCCCTCCTCTCTTTCCATCTCCCTCTCCTCTTCCCCTCCCTCTCTCACTTGCTCTCTCTTTTTTCTCTCTCTCTCTCCCATAAGCTCTCTCCATCTGCCTAGAAAGTACTGAAAAGCTTCCCCCACAAAGCTTCTTGCATTCACCTCACGGATGACTGCAGGCTTCTGGTTATCTTCCCATTCACAGTCTCCTTACAGCCTGTCTCCTTTGCAGGAGAAGCAGAAAGAACCTTAGATATGGAGGCAAGCAGGGCTGGCTAAGTATACTTCAGAATCTGGAATCTGACTGCTAACGCTCCAATTCATCTCTAACACTAATTCCTAACCAATTCCAGTTTTAAAGAACAGGTCAAGCCCTCTAATCTCTCTAAGCTTCAATTTTCATACTTATGAGATTGGAGATGATAATAATAGCTACTAAAAAATAAAGAATGAATAAACAATAAATAAGAGTGTGTTGAAAAACGTGGTCAATGTGTTACACAGCCCTATTCTGTGCCTCCATCACACAGAATGAGGTTTGGGAACCTCTGTTACATGACATTTCTCTCTAAGTTTCCTTCTATCTCTATAACAACTCAGCATTGATATCTATAATATTAATAGATAAATATTAAGGGGTTATCTCTGTGCTGTATATTAGAGGCACAAAGAAAGAGGAGCTCATGCACTTGTGTTTAGCAGTCAGACAAAGCCACAGAGAGCTATAAGAGGTCATGACCTCCACTTGGCCAGGAAAATAACCAGGAAATGGAAAGGCTCCTTTACTCAGTGAAGCCCACTTGCTGTCTCAGAAATGAGAATATTTGCAGCCAATAGACTCCTCTTTATTGTAGCCTCTGTTTCTGCCCCTGCCAGCCTGTGATTGAAGACTTGTCCTCACTAGACTGAGCCAGATGGGTGCTATGTGCTGATAAGGTGTTCTGATACATCAGAATGGTGAAAGCACCTACCTACAGAGAATGACATTACAGATCAGAGCAGTGATGGAGCACACACGTCCCTGGTTCTATGAATTTGCACAACGTACCAACTTATGTGAGCCAAGGTCATTACTTTGCCATGATAGGGATAATTCTCTCTTCCTGTCAAGGAGTTGTGAGGAGTGAGACAATATATGTGAGGTGTTTTATGTTTTAGATTGTGAACCTGAAGAAAATAAAACAAAAGAAAACTACCATCAAATAAAGGAACCCATGCAAAATAAAGTAAAGGAAAGAGATGTATACATAGTCTCTCAAAATAAATAAATAAATAAATAAATAAATAAATAAAACAGTAAAATATCTACCATGGGCTGACAGACTATAAATATTTAAGGTAGAAGATGAGGGTATTACAGAATCAGATTTCACTTCATTATTAATTTTTAGCATAACCAATGAAGGTAGGTTAGTAAATGCTCACAACAGACAGAAAAACCAGTTTAAAAGGCAGACGGATACAACAACCAAAAAGAACCTGGAGTATGTACTGTGATGGGCAAAATATGCTGGAGCAAGTCTCTGGAAGACAATTCAAGGAAGGAAGAGAGGACTTTACAAAGTGTTCACAGATTTCCCACTGGGATGACTGGCTGAATGAGGCCACTGTTTCGAGTGGAGCAGGGAAGAGTCATGGGCATTTGAGTTGGGGTATCTCTAGGGCAGTGAAGTAAAGGTGTTCAGGAGATGGCTGTCTATGTAGTTTGAAGCTAAGAAGCAGATGATGTGCAAGTTAGCAACAAAGGAAATGACTGAGACAGATAGCCTTGTGACTGGTAAGTTAAGAAAAACAAAAGAATAGTGAAATGGGCTCAAGAGAGAACCCTGAAACACTCCAGCATTTTAATCACATCCTAAATAAACAGTGTCAAATGGATATGACTCATACACAATGTCAATGGGGGATTTTAAGCAAACTGTTTCCTGAGTCAAATGGAGTGATGTCCAGTTCTGTCTCGACCACTTTCTACCTGGGAATGTTAGGTCAATTCTATAAGTCTCACTTTCCCTGTTTATATAATAAGAATGCAATGGAAAGAACCTGTTATGAAGACTAAATGAAATGACACAGGTAAATTGTTTAGCCCAGTGCCTAAGATATACACCCTTAAAATTTTAAGAAGTGTCTGGGGTTTTGGGAAATTTGGCCAATAGGCCAACCACTGAGAAAAATACCACTGAAAGATCTTTGTATAAGACAAATCAATGGGGATGTTCCAGCATCCCTTCTCCACTCTGCTTCTCAGCCACCCTCCTTTCCACTGCAGACATCATGCCACATCCCCACTGCTAGAACTTGTGCTGTTCTGTGTCTCTGAAGATGCTGGTCTTGAAAATTCATGACAGTACCACTGGTGACACCAGGCAGTAATATCTGATGAACACATACAAGGATATGCTGCCAAAACTCTTGCTGACTCCTGCATAATCAGACTGCCAGCCCCCACCAGTCCACACTACGCTATCACTTTGAATTCAGTGAATGTCTCTATTATTGTCTCTGCCTATTACCTCTAGTGTTTGGGAATATATCCATTCTTCATTCATTCATTCATTCACTCCAAAACTGTTAAATATTATGTTTCCATTTTAACCCAGACATTGAACTAGATATTTGTGAGACTGCAGTGAAAAATGAAAAATAAAAAGATACTTTTAAATAGTGTTAAAAAGTATGTCTCCTCATTCACACAATCCTAAATATGGTAGTTTTTCTGAAATGGAGTTGGGGTATGTCCTGGTTAGGGTTTCTATTACTGCAATAAAACACCATGATCTAAAGCAAGTTGGAAAGGAAAGGGCTTCTACATCTTAGTTCATCACTGGAGGAAGTCAGGGCAGGAACTCAAACAGGGCAGGAACCAGGAGACAGGAGCTGATGCAGAAGCCATGGATGGGTTCTCTTTACTAGCTTGCTACTCATGATTTGCTCAGTCTACTTTATTACAAAGCTCAGGACCACCTGACCAGGGGTGACACCACCTACACTGGACTAGGCCTTTCCACATTAATCATTAATTAAAAAAATATCCCCCAGGCTTGACTATAATTCAGTCTTATGAAAACATTTTCTCAGAGGCTTCCTCTTCTCTGATGACCCTGTAACTTGGGTCAAGTTGACAAAAACATTGCCAGCACAGGGTGCGAATTGATTCCATCCTAATGGAGAGAATTTAATTCCATTCGAAAGATCCAAGATAGGTTTTTTTTTTTTTTTAATCTTTTCTAAAACAGTGAGGCTACAAGAAGAAAGTCATCTATGAACCAGAAAACAGACCCCTTTAAAAACCAAATTTGAGAGTATCTTTATTTGAGGCTTTCCAGCCCCTAGAGTTGCAAACAATCAATTTGTGCTGTTTATAAGCCATTAGAGTCATAGCACTTAGTTAAGGCAGTGCAAATAAATTAAGACAAATAGTGGTAAAATGTGATGAAGAAATAAGCACAGAAGTGTGACCGGATTTGACATGGATCTTTGATCCACTGACATTTAAGGAAAAATCGGTCTCTGAAAATATGAGTGAATGTGTGGAGACGTATGGATAGAGATTAGATACTCTTATTTGAACAATTACTGAAGCAAGGCACATTGTGCTTATCGTTTCATACTTGCATTTTTAATTCACAGCTCTTTTTCCTCTTGAATTCAGCAAGCCCAGCAAAGTAGAAGTTTTCCATTGCACTTGCTGAGAGCCGTAGAAAAAAAGACTATTGAATTAGCTGATAGGTTCTTCTGTTTCTGCCATTCCAGGTGTGTCCACATTTTCAGGTGTTTGATGAGTGAGAACATGAATTTCAAAAAATCTCACCACTCAGTGCATGAGCTAGAGAAATTTCTCCTCAAGAAACTAAAATGTACAAGACCACAGACAAGTCTGGAACAGAATAACAACCTGAAATCTGTGTAGGGACTGACAGTATGCAAAGAGCTTGTATAGACTTTATTATACTAAAAGCCAGGAGCATTATGGGAAATAATACTTTATCAGATTTGCAGATGAGAAACTCAAGGCTCAAATAAGTCATATGCCTTATCTCAATAGGCCTTCTGCAGGTGATTAACAGATTTGAAACTGTTATCCATCTGCTTTTGGATCAACTATCATTGTTATCTGATGACTTGTAAAATAGCTTGGGGTACTTTTATGAGATCAGCAATTTCTCAAATTTCTAAAGCTATAATTTATGTTGTCCATGTCCTCTGTAGTTTGCCTGCCTTAAAAAAACAAAAATGGTTTCATTTCCATAATGCAAGTAAGTCCCTTCCCTACTCTCCCAATGTGTAGACAAGACTGGGTATGTATGATGGAATCCCTTGATTTCCCCTTACTAAGGCGCTGCTGTCCTTGAAGGTCCTGGAAATAGCATTGAAGAGCATAGTCCATTATCATTACTGCCAACCTCTTGCAATAAAACCTGACTCTCATCACTGTCCCAGGCCCTCTAGAAGGTCTCTGACAGGGCTCTATTCTAAACATCTCAATTACAGCGGTGAAACAATAGCTAAGTGGAATTAAGCCACTTGTTCAAATCTTCATAGTAGATGGTAGAAGGGAGATTGAAACCCAGATATACCTTAAAGCAATTCTGCTGCTTAGCTCCTACATTCCCAATAATATTGTAATTTGCAATAACAAATATGAATTTTGTTTATGTTCTTATTCCTGCATCAGCTTCAGGAAGTCTTGGATTCTCTAAAAAAGAACAATTAAAAAGGGCGAAGAAAATTTTCTTATGTGTGAAAAATTCCTTTAAAACACACCTGAGTTTATATTAATAAGCTAACTTTTGGGAAGCACCAAAACAGTCACAGGATGGAGAATAGTTACTATGGGAAACCAACCTTATTAGAGGACTGGAAGCCACAGACCCAACCACAGATTTTAGGGAAGAGGCAAGAGACTGGAGAATGAATTAAATACTAGTTCATAGCTATGTCATCATTTTCCATATGGCCCAAAAAAGACAAGGTCCAGGCAGCTTCTGCAGTTGTAAATGTGTGGAGGTGGAGAGAAAGGGATATGGCCAGAGAACCATGTGAACTCCGTGCCTTTGTTATATGTTGCTTTATGCATCTCTTACACTTGGCAGTTCCTAAATTATGGGTTTTAACATTAAATTGATAACACACACACATAATACATTGTTTTATCTTGAGATCTGTAAGCTCTTCTTGCACATCCTCATGGGAATCGTCAAGTGCTCACCAAGTCAGAGAGGAGCTATGAGTAACCTGAACACTCACCGCTAGCAATTGTTATCAGATATGAAGGGAGATTTCATGGTGTGGAATGCTTCATCTGTGGAATCAAACATTACCACTGGATATATAGTATTAGATTAAATAAATTGTAAGATACCTGTTCAATGTCTGGGAAGAACTGGAGAATTTTTTGTTGTAGGAGAAAAGTCCACACATTGGGTTAGCTGAAGTGTTATGAGAATAGAGAAAAATAGGCAGGGATAAATACTGAATCTACAGGCATGTAGATTCCTGTATACCATTTCTATTTAATTTTGGCAGCATCAAGTGGACTATATTTATAGAAACTATTATATCAGTAAATTTCAGGTTATGTATATTTTAACACAATTTAGAAAGAAAAGAGAGAGGAAGAAAGAAAGAAAGAAAGAAAGAAAGAAAGAAAGGAACAGAAAGTCCTAAGGTTAGTCAGCCTCTGTCGCTCCAGCATATTCCAGCAGCTACTTGAATGTTTGTAGTTCTATCTCTTTTCTCTCTCTTGCTATTTTACCCATTTTATTTAGTGTTTTAACTGATGTGCCATGAGGGGCATAATAAGCTTTAAAACATACATATATCATGACATCATCTGTTTCAATGACAACCATGGATCATCTCTTACAATCTTCACCATCTTCCCTTGGCCTGAAAAGGACAAAATTTCATCCTCTGCATCTCCTTGTCTCCAATTTCACCAGGAGGTGGGACTTGCTAGAGGATAGAACAATGACTTTCTCCTCTCCCCTTCCTTCTCCCCCTTTCCACACCGAAACATCATCTCTGTCTTCTCTAAGTCTATTGCCAGGCTTCTAACTTCCATGCTATTCCCAAGATCTTTCCTTATAGCATATGACTTTCCAGTGATAAGTGGTTCCATTCATTTGGCAATTAAGTTTTAATAATAAAACTAGCCTCCTTAGAACCTTTATCTGGCTCTGGTGCTATTTTTAAAGGGTTCAGATCCCACAGAAGAGAATTTGTGTTGACTGGGATTCTTAAACTCCCTTCAAAGGTCCAGAGACACATGGAACTTTTGTCATGTCAACCATGAATAACATGAAAATCAGTGGCACAAGCTGACCTCTAAGTAATACAGAGTGTTTTCCATCCAGCATGTATTAGTAATGCTACAGTTTTGACACAATTTAAAGTTGTCACCTCACCAAAAACATTTTAGGACTTCCTAACAGCTCCAAACCCAATATTACCTGCAGACTGAACTTAATTTCTCTTTGTCAAATGACTGAAAACCATACAAGACGAATAACCCATCTTAATAGACATTTCTTGGGTGAGGGTTTGGCGGAGTAGGAGCTGGACCTCATGTATTCTAGGCTGGCCTTGAACTTGCAGTGTAGCATCTCCACTTTTGGTTTATCAGTTCTGAGGTTCAAACCCAAGGCTTCTTGTGTGTTAGGCAAACATTTTTACCAACTGAGCTTGTTTCAATCCTCAGCCTTGTTTCAACCATATTTTACTTAAGTGTATATCCTCTTCAGTGGTCAGGAACTTAATAAGGCACAAACAACAAGAACCTGGATAAGAAATGTCTCAAGTAACAAATTTATGTGAGATTTTAATCTAAATATGATGTATTTGGACAACAAATCACAGGGGAAGTCAATTGCCTTGATGAGATTTCATTTCCTGGTGTGTAAAATCAGGGTCTTTGTGTCAATGTCTAAAGTGTCCTTCTATTTCATCACAGTCTCAATTATGTGGTTCATTGTGTTTTCAGCTTGGCATTGGAGACATTCAAGTTGAAGCACTCCACTCTCTCCCATTGACTGTCCAGCAGAAGGCCTGATCAGAAGTTTTGTTTTTGCTCATTGTGTGAGATCCAGCAGGCCAGTGAACCCTTATATCAAACTTCAGTCAGATGATCTCTCCTGGTGAGATTTTCAATCACCCTGCAGTGGTTCTGACCCAGTGGGAAAGCAACTGAAATGGACAATCCATGGGTGTCTGTGGGAGGTGGCCCCAGGAACATTCTGGATAATCAAAATGAATTGAGATGTCCTTTTTATCAAGCTATCAAAAACATATCCATGCCATGGGGTTTCTTGGAGAGGAATGCAGTTGGATACTCGTTTTACACATAAGTCCTTCCCTCCCTTGCTGGCAGCCGCTGCAGGGAGAAGCTCATTGCTGTGGGTTATAAGTTGTCAGGCTCTGTATTTAAATATTCTTCACCCAGCTCAGTTCAAGGTCCAGGTCAGCCCAGAGTATTAAGTTAAGTACATTGGGAAATACATTATCTTTTGGGTCACAGGGGTACAGTTCAGAGAACAGCAACAGGATTTCCTGGTTGATGGATGATTCCACAAGAGGTTATAGCTCTTCTGCCCTAGAAATAATAGCAATAATCCCCGACATTCATATTCCACTCTGGAGTCTGCAGAGAGTTTTCACATCCATTATCTCTCAGGATGTACTCGGGAGAGCATATGCTGCACAGAGGGGAGGGCAAAGCGCAGTAGCCTTTCAGGCTTGAGCTTGCATGTCTACATCCACTGAACAGCTTCCTTAGGGTTGCATCATTGCTGCCGCTAGGAGGAACCTCAGTTTACTGCCTATAATTAGGAAATGTCACTGTCTGTCTTGTAAAAGAATGAGGAGGTCAAATGAGGCCATGTTTATGTATCTTTAACATTTTTTTTTTCATAAAAGCTATCAGAAGGGGTCTATATGATCAAAATTTTATTTATTTATTGTTTGTCAAGTTTGTAGGTATATACAATGTATTTTCATCAAAAATATCCATTACTTTTCTCTCATATCCCTTCCCCACTCACCCTGGGCCCCTACCCCTCAATAAATTCACCTACTCTCCTGGTTTTATTTCTTGTGACCCACTGAACTTAATTATGGTTGCTTGAGTGAGCAAGGACAGGCGACAAGTAGCTAAAACCACTGTAGAAAATGACTCCCTTCTCCTCCTTCCCAGAACTCATTAGCTGCCATGGAGTCTCCAAAACCCCTTCCTGCGGTGTGCTAAAATCTTTAAAGTAGGCATGAATTTGCCTGATAAAACTTTAAAAACAATGTCCAAGTATGGCTAGTATCATTTTAAAATGGTCTTTATATTTATATCTTCATTATCATGCATTCAATTAGTACCTTTCCATAATATTAAGAAAAGCCCAAATCCCTGCCATCCAGAAATTTGGAAAACTAACCTATTACAGATTTGATTACAGTTATGACTCCTCTGTGAGTAGAAATTGAGATACACGGGTAAGGTATTAAAGGACACAGTACGGCTATAAAATGAATCAGTAATTCTGTGTAAGGAGGCTACATACCCATGGGTCTAAAGTCCTGTGGCTTGCTGGGGTCCCAACAAACAGTTGCTATGCTATGTCTTCTCCCCCCCACCCCCCCACACCCGCTTTCCTCCCTGTAAGGTATCAAGAATGTTACCACCATCATCCCCATTTTAGATAAATGAAGATTACAGGAAAGTTAACTACAGTATCCATAGCTGTTAGAGTAGTAAAGGTCTCATGACAATGTCTATCTTACCCCCAAATCTCTAGCCTTTGTCCATTGATCTATAGTATGTGACCTACCTTCTCAGAAAGCAAAAAAACAGAAAATCTTAAGTTTTTTCTGTTCTGGGGTTTGTTTGGTTGGTTGTTTGTTTGGTTGTTTGTTTGGTTGCTTTTGAATTGTTATTTTTCCTTTAGGGTTGGATGGGAGTAATATCTAGGGCCTTGAGTACATTAGACAAACAGTGTTCTCCTGAGGTAGACCCCAACCCTCTTTTCACTTTATTTTTGACCATGGTCTTACTATATTGCTCATATAGCCCAAGTAGGCCTTGAATTTGCAACATTCAGACACAGACCCTTGAGCTTCTGGGAGCTACAGGCCTGTACAATCAGCCCTGCTTGTACCAGCACCCAAAAGACCTAGAAGAGGAAAGAGCGTAAAGAAATCTTGAAGAAGGTGGTAGTATTGATCAACTGTGAATAAGTACCTTTGGAGGTACCAAGAAATCCAGTCTGTCTAAAGAGATATTTGAAAATGGACTGAATTTCATCACAGAGAGTCTTTTTGTGCACATGTCTCTATGTGTGTGCGCATGGCTATGATTGTGCCTGTCCATGCACATATAGAGGCCAGCATTGGATGTTTATCTTCCTTATCTTTTAAAATATATTCTCCCCTTGCATCTCAAGCTCATCAATTGGGTAAACTGGCTGACAAAAAGCTCTCACAGGAATCTTCTGCCTTTGTTCCCAATCACCAGTATCATAGATGTATGCCATTATACATTACATGAGTTCTGGGCATCTAAACCAGGTCCTCATGCTCATACAGCTATGTCTTTACCCACTGAATTTCTCCTTAGCCTTCATCACTACAGTCTGAGACTAAGCTTCCTACAGATCAAGCAGAATGAAACTTCTTCAGAAGATCCCTTCCTCAAAGAATTTGCAGCGTCCATTCTGTCTCTGCAGCCTTTCTTCCAGCTACTGCAAATAGAAGAGGGTAGAAATACAAAGGTCGAATACAAATGTAATCAGCCCAAGACACCTGAGTCAAGTAAGTCAATTTTAAAATCGCTTTTTAAGATCACGTGTGCTTGAAACCAGAATATTTTCTCTTTCAATTTTATGTTGACTTTATTCCCTTGGAATGATTTATCACATCATTAATGATAGATGTGTTACATGAGTACAGAATTCCAAAAAGATGAGCAAATGAAAGTGTGATGGACAAGCAATAGTTCATATTAATAATAGTGGCATACACACCTATACCTTCTTCTACCAAAAAATATGACTCTCAGATGAAGTCGTTTGTAGCTGTGTGTGTTCTGTTGTCTCCTGTAAAGCAAATACTCCAGAAGCCCAGAGAATGAAAGGAACCTAAGAATGGTTAGGATCTGGACAACACCTCAACCAGGGATAGTCTAAGCATTCTCTCTCTCTCTCTCTTTTTTCCATTTATTTATGCCAAAATTAATCCTGACCACCTAGTTAACGTGAAATTACTGTCATGTCATAAAATATACTGGAGACAGATTTTTATATGTGATAACAAAAATTAGCAAACACAAGCAACTTGAAAAGGAAGGGGTTTGCTTCACCTTATACTTTCATGTAACAGCCCATCACTGAGGGAAGTCTAGGTAAGAAAGCCAGAAACAGGAACTGAAGCAGAGGCTATGGGAAGACATTGCTTACTAGCTTGCTCTCTGTCAGCTTTGTTATGGAGCACAGTCCCACCTGCCTAGAAATGGTGTCACTCATAATGAGCTGGGAACTTTTGCATCAATTATTAATCAAGAGAAGGAAGGTGGAAGTTCAAAGACACAACTGCTGAGCCCTCACATCCTAGTGACTGCCTTATGCATGAGGCTGTACTCAAATCAGTTCCATTAAGAAGAGTCTAGGGCATCCAACCACTTGGCTAGTGTTGGGCAATGGCAGGTACAGACTCTTGGTGACAAATCTCATCATGCACACATCCAGAAGCAATGAAGAAGAAGTGGCTAATCACAGAAAAACAGGTGTGCTGAGGAACAGGATGCTGAAAAAGTTAAAAAAAAAAAAAAAAAGAAAGAAAGAAAGAAAGAAAGAAAACCAAAAAACTTAGAACCCTTGGGTTTGCTTCTGCCCTAGAAGAAAAAAAAACTGTGATAATATATATATGGATATTAGCACAGTTCTTGATATTTTTCAGGACCTTAATAGTAATCTATCTTCAAATTCAGAATGACACAAGATGGGAGTGTATGCTTGCACAGGGCATGGGTTGTGAAAATATACCCATTCTCAACGCAAAATTTTCAGTATTTGTTGTTACTTTAATAACCACTATCATTTTGAATTTTCCCAATAGTGCTATAAATAAAGTTAGAGTGAACTCAGGTTTTCAGTAGCTGCTCAGGAGGGATAAGGGAGGAATCCGAACAAAATATCATAATGTAAAGCCTCAAAACCTAGTTTGGGCACTGTGAGACCAACTATGCAACCTTGATCAAATTACAATGCTATTTCTATCAAATGGGAAGATTACAAAGGGATTTCAAGGCGGTGATCCATTTTCTCCTCCTACCTCCATACTCACTGTTAACCCCATTCTATGGAGCAAGCTGTTAACTCGACTATCATCATAGCCTGTAAACATCTGTTCTGGGATTGCACATCTTCTGCTATTTCTGAATCTCCAAATCAATTTACTTTTTATTGCTGTGAAACAAATCACTTAGATCTCAGTGCTGCACAGCAGTGATCATTTCCTGCGTTTTTCTAGCTCACAGTAAGACCGTTCTCAGCTGCATGCTCTCACTCAGGGTTCCTCGGGCAGTTGCAGTCAGATACTGTCTTGTTCTAGAGTCATTAGGATGATGTGTCCTTGTGTATCAGCTAAGACCTCACCTAGTACTAGAGCCAAAACATAAGCAGAAGCCTCTTCTGCTCTAGGCTCCACCCACAGTATGACAGTAATCTCTGAAGTCTGATATGTTCAACCTCAGTAATTGATTCCTTGTCCTAAGAAAACAAGTAAGAACTTGAGATGAATCTCTTTCAGTGGATTCTCCAATAATGTCCAAGTTTGTGCTATATTTTGCTGAGTTAGATAGTGACCAGGAAAACATCTTCTATGAGAGAAAGATGGTGGGTTATTTCTTTAGTATCTATTCTTCTTTTCTTCCAATGAATAACAAATTTAACATAAGAGATAGGAGTATAAGGCAAATGTATGTTTCCCAAACTCCCTCAAAGTAAGTGACTATATGTTAAACAAATGAGTGGAAGTGTTAGCTTGTCACTTGTCAGAAGTTACCATGAGAACATGGTTCTTTTATCTACTCTGCTTCCTATTAGCTCAGATTTGTCTAGTATTTGACTTCCCTCCACACATTAAACTCTGGACTATTATCTTCTCATCTTCCAGGAAGCACAGACTGGCCAGTCACTGTTGCTTGCATGAGATATACTGCATCTGATTTGTACCTTATCCCTCTCAGATTCCTCAGAGAGACGAGACTTTTAAAAACTTTCTTCTGCTATTTATTCTCTCTTCTTTGATCAGTTGTGATTTTTCTATGTTAACCACTGTGAACACAATGATCCTTCTCTAAATAGGCCAAATAACTGAAAAGACAGGAATTTAAAGGACAGTTTGATTCTATGTCCATTTCAGAAAAAAGGAGAAGACCATTCACCATTGAAGCCTATAAGCAACTCAGCCATGCTTCTTGGCTAGATTTTCAGTAGTAGACATATTTCTTCTCCCTTGGAGAAAGCCTCAGTTAATAAAAAAGTGGTGAGTTACTCCAAAATCATTTCTATTAATATTGCATGCACAGGCATATCTTTCCATGCTGGTCATTATTGCAGTTCACAGAGATCACGGCTGAATAAGACCTTTTAGCCCCCAACAGCCTGCATAGCACCTTCCAGAACAATGATAGCTATCCAGCAGAGATGCTTCTCAGTCACTTTTAACTTGATTTGAGGACATCTCTATAACACTTCTCCTCCTCAGGGTCCTCAAGGACCATTGAGGAAGAAGAGGCAGAAGGCCTGGAAGTGCCAGAGTTCAGGAATGACTGAGTGAAACACTGTCTTCATGATGTAACAGGATAGCTGCACTCACAAGCTTTCAGCAGCTGTGGTTGCCAGCATCAGACCTGCATCACATCAGAATGATCAATACTCTATTGTGGGATAAGAAGGCACTCAAGAGACCCTATCCCTAACTGATGAGCTATGGACAGTTGATAGCTTCCGGGGGATAGTCAGTTTTTCTTAAAATTGTGGCTGTAAGGGGGTCAACCATACCAGTGATAGGCTTCATAGCCAGGAATATATCATTAGCACAAAACAGAGTTCAGGAATTAGTTTTTATAGGTGGACACTAATTTGAGGGGTATAAGACAATAGAGGTGGTTCTTGGGGGATACTAAGGAAAGAAGTTGGGATAAACAAGAGCAAAATACATTGTATGACAGTCTCAAAAAATAATGAAAATAATTTTTGGTCTTTTTTAGGAGCAAAGTAGGTGGCTCAGTGGCTGAAAACACTCGTTGTTCTTCCAAAAGACCCAGCTCAATCCCCCACTCCCCCTGAACTCAGTGGCTCACAACCATCTCTAACTCCAGATGCACTACCTTCTCCTGACTTCTGCAGGTACTCATGTACACAGTGAACAGACAAGCATGCAGATGAAGCGTTTAAAGCAGTTAAACATAAAATAAACATTTCTTAAAAAAAAAAACAAGAACAGAAACAATAACCTTGAACTAGCTAGTAATTTATGCTTATGCTTCTTGTGTTTGTAACAAGACCTAAAATGACAAACTATCAGGAATACTAGTGAAAATATTTGCAATTTCAACTCCCAGGAAATGAACAATCAAAATCGACACCATCAATTGCAGCAACTTCAGCCACTCCTTTCAGCCAGTCAGCCAGCATGCACCTACTGATTGTTGAGGGTTTCCTGTGCCCCTTGGTCTGCTCAGTTCTTTATTATTCACATCCTTTGTGTACAAACTATGTGGTATAAACGCACTAAAAATAGAATAAAAGAGATATGATGCTTAGAAGATGGATATTGTCCTTTATTAAACTTCAAATCTTATGAAACCATAGGAAGAAGTACTAGACTAATACATCTCATGAACTCTTATTTATACTTACAGCATCTGCATGTTTTAGCATGCGTAAATACCAGACTTGTTATAGTCCACTGACTATGCCCTTGCAACCTTGGTTTTAAATTCTGGATTGGCACACTTTGTGGGAAACAGCACATGGCAGCCACGAGCAATCCTACAATTAGGAAAATACTTCAGCACTCTAGTGGGAATACAACACTGGCACAAATGAGACACATTGGTATGCCAGGCAATAACTGATAACCTTAACAGTGAGACAAAGAAGCCAGCATCATGAGGAATGAAGATTTCTTCCTCTCCACACAATAACAGCTCTGAGTGCCTCAATTTAATCCCACTAATTATGCACCAAAGCTGCTTCTGTGCCACAGGTGGAGTCTACCAGGTACAAGAGACAAAAGTGACTAATACAAGATCCCAGTTCTCCAGGGAACAGACATGAAAACAAAAAGCCTGTATTTCTGTGGCGTTACTGTAATTAGAGTGTGCAGAAAGGGTTAAGGAAACAACAGAAATGAGATAGGGGGATTCTGTGTCAGGCATGAGGTTACCTAAAGGGACTTAAAAGGTTAACACATGAGTTAGATGGCTAAGGGTGAATCAAAGCTCTCTACACCAACATATAAGGGAGATGGGACACCAGCAAAAAAGACTATATAGACACAGACTGGTGGGAGGTGGGACTAGGGCTGGGGATAGCCATGGAACAAGAGTATTCAAAAGGATATGTCTCAAAGTGAGATAGATGTATATGGGATCCCCTAACAGGCTTATGAGAATTAACAGAATTAATAGTGTTCACTGAAATAATAAATCAAGTTTTCTGGGGGAGGAATGGAACATAGGACTTTGGAAAATCTCCCAGGGTAGGTTAATGAACAAAAATTGTTGCAAATGAAATAGTGTGTGTTACAGGGAGGGGTGCATGTGAATGTTGAGAATATAAAGACTGCTCTCAGTCTAGTTAAAGAATATAGTATGTTGTTAATAACTATAGTCTTTATATGATAACTCCAATAATAACCTTGGACTCCATACCATTTTCATTATAGCACTGGAACCATATAACTTTTGACAGTTCCTTTTTCTCCCATCTCGTCCCCAGAAATTGGCAGACAATCTGTTGGGTAGACTCCTTATAAATTAATGAAGACAAGGTAGAAAGGGGTTTGCAACAACAAAAGTTAAAAAGTCTAGCAAATAGAAATAGGTCACAGAACTCATTATCATAATCAGGTATGGGTTATTTACAAGTACTTCTGTGAAAGTCTATCCTAGCATGCTTTCTTCCCTAATGTATGCCATTACAGCAGAAATGAACAGCCTACATTTTTATTGGATATTTTGTTTATTTACATTTCAAATGTTATCCCCTTTCTTGGTTTCCTCTCCAGAAAACCCCATCCCATCCTCCCTCACCCTGCTTCTATGAAGGTACTCCTCCCATCCACCCACCCACCCACTTACTCCCACTTCCCCACCATAGCATTCTCCTATATTGGGGCATTGAGCCTTCCCAGGAACAAGGGCCTCTCCTCTGACAGCCTATATATTTTGCCACATTTCTTCCCCATTCTAGAATTCTCAGTAGGATCCCATATGAGTATAGGCAAGCCTGGCAATGTATTTGATTATCACATTTCTCTATCACTCTGCTCTCCAGCATCTCTCAGTTGTTCTCTTACAAGCCTGGGGTATTTGTTGCTTAGGAGATGTCTCAGTACTGCCTGCTGTTCCAATAACAATGTGCCATATAACCATGTGTGGGCCAATAGCAGTGCCAGAAGCCCTCCCTGTCTATCGGAAAGCCTCCATTGGTCTCCAACAGATCTTTTTGCTTGCTTCAGCCTGTGCCTAGGATAAACCTCCTGATGAAAGGGAAGGAGATTGGACTACTAGGAATATTAACGTTCCCTGGTTGTAAACTCACTGAATATCATTAACAAAATTTTCTTCATAAAACATATGAAAAGATTTGGAAGTTATGGCTGGGTTATGGTTGTGACTGTTTAATCAGTGGTATGCTGATGCCTCGGAAATGAGTTTCACAGTAGTCTAGAAAAGCATGCCATAGTCCTCAAAAGGAACTAAGCTCAACAAGAAGTTTGAAAATAAACCAACAAGAGAAGGAACTTTGAATATGATGTTCTCCATATAGGTGCTTTGCAAACTACTGGACTCGAGAATGTGTTAACATGAAGATTTTTTTGAATTATGTATGTCTCATTAAACTTCCAAAAAAAAAAAAATCTCTGTTTACTGAGCAGTAGATCCTGTGCAGTTCAGGGATAGTAAACATTGATCCAACTGAGTTTTCCTGGGAACCTGCTTTTTAGCTGTCAGTGTTAGACTAAGTAGAAAAAATCGCCAATGAGAAAAACCAGTATTTTTAAACCCCTAAGTTATTGGAACTTATTGCACATAGGCTCTGATAGAATATCATCTGTAGAAAGTTATGAACCAAGCCCAAGTCGCTTATTGTAAAGTAACCTGAAAGAAGAAACATATATTATTTTTGTCTCCCAATTTCAGTGCTTACTGCCATAGCCATATTGTTGTGGGCTTGGGTCAACAGATACCACAGCAAGGCAGATGTGGACATGAAGAATATATCTCCAGGCTAGAGATGAAAAGGGATAAAGGTTTGGGGGACAAGAAACCTCCTTCAAAGCCATTCTCCCAGTAACCTCTTTTTGTCAACCTGGACCTAATTCCTAATAGCACATTAACTGTGAGATCCTCAAGGTGTCCACTCATTGACAAGGTTTGTGGCCTCATGACAGAATAACATCCATTCCTTCCTATCTAAACAATAACGCTTACAAATTGCGGGGTCCTAAGCACATGACCAAACCAACCTGAGACTGTTTTTATTCTCAAAGTCAGTCACTAACAGCCATTAACTCTATAGCTACTACATAAACTGAGAAACAGTAAAGTACAGAGAGCAATGTTGTCATCTAGAAATTCTTAGCTGTATGTGAGGTCTCCTTTCCCTTCTACCATTTATTTCCTGAATTCCTTGTAGTCTCAATTACGGAAACAAGCAAAGAGAGGCAATATCAGATAGTGTAAATGAGTTAGAAGCAATAAATGCTTTTCCGGGAACAAACACAAAGTTAGAATTTATGTCAGCACTTTCAACTTTCAACTGCTTCATATTTCTCCCACACAGACTTAAATACTGTATGAGATGCAGGGAAAGAGTCTAGGCTTTATTCAGAATAATGGACTTTAATCCTTACTCCTTGAGTAACGGGTGTGTATCTTTGAACAACTCACCTTTGTACTCCAAATTCTAGTTTCCTGAGCTGAAAAATAAAAGACTAAATTAAATCCATATTCTCTATGGGGACTATACATTGGGCTTCCCTAGGGAACTTTTAGAACCTATGAATGACCCCCAAATTAAATTAGAATCCCCAGAGGGATTTGTAAGTACTCTTCTGATGTAGAAACAATGTGTAAGAACCTCTAAGCTCAGTTCTAAAATACTACATCTGGGCTTGCAACTGCAATTCCCACTGAGACCAAGCAGATAATATAAGTGCAGACAACTCTGCTTATAGAAAAATGTACACCCTTCTTAAAGCAGCTGAAGGAAGTTTTATAGACCTCTAAGTTTCGCTTTAGCCCGACAATGTCTACTACACACACCTCAGTCCTTGGTGTATCTCCTAGATTAAAGATCATACTGGGTGAGACAGGGGAGTGGCAAGTAATTAGTGAACTCGAGTGAACCCAGAAGCCTTCTGCACCAGCTCGTACATTCTTTTTGACCATGAAGAAGCCTTTCAAGTATGAGCAATACCAAGCTGAGGCAGCGAGCAGAGGTCAGCACCATGTGATCTGGCTCCAGTCGGTTCCCAGATGTTGGAATAGATGGTGTCCAACTGTCATCCCACTACACCATAACTTCCAAGGCACATCATCATCTCACCTGAAGCTACATTTTCATTGCCTACTTTTTGTAACAAGTAAGGGGAAATAAATGCCTGCCGATGTCATCCCAACAAGAGTCAACCTTGATATTCCACTCTCAAGACAGAGTAGATCTTTGTTCTGGCTGAGGCTGTTGCTAGGCACATGCTACAGTTCAACTTCTCACTCTGTCCACTGGCTTCCTTCTCTTCTATAGATGAGGACTCTAAGGACAGTCTTGCAAAAATACTCTATACATGTAGCTAAGCTCTTAGTCTGCTAGCTTATCTAAATCTCTGCCACTTGTTTATATAGTCAGCTCTTCCCACTTCTGCTTTGGGAATCTGGTCAGGCAGATAACAACTTCAATTGTATCTTGGGGAGCATTTGTGATCCTTGTTCATTACTGTATAGACAGCTTCATCATTGTTTCTCGCCAATGTTACCTCCCGCCACTCATGATTTCTCAAAGTTTCTTACCTGGTAAAATAGTATGTTACCCTGCCATGGCAAATCCTGCATTTAATTGCCCCTCCTACTTTGATCTGCTGAGTAGAAAATCTAGCCAGACACACTGGCAGAGAGGTGGCAATGAGAGTATGAGATAAAGCCCAGACTATATTAATACTTCGGATGCTGTGGCCAAACACTGCTTTGGATGCTGTGGCCAAACACTACTTTTGACTGTAAAGTTTCTCTAGTTTAAACTTTTAATTTCTAAGTAGGCACCCAGCATGGGGACATTTATTATTTTATTCCTACTGTGTCTGTCACAGATTTTTGAATAAAAGCAGCATGGAAGTCCAAATAATAGGCTTAACTTTGTAAAGGGTCATGCAAATGGCTTATTGACAGGTCTCCCAGGAAGGCAAAGCTGGCAGCCAAGCTCCAGCAGAGCCTGAAAATGAATGTCCCAGGCTTGTGTTTCCAGGGATGCGAACTTGACTTCTCCCCTTGGCAACCACTCTACTCCCTGGACCCACCGCATTCCTTCAACACCAATCTCTCCAGTAGAATAGGGAAGGATAGTCAGATCTCAATGCTCCATTCTCTCTGTGTAGATTGTAAATCAGGCTCTTGCCTTGGCTTTGGTTATACATGCCAAAATTTTTTACTTGCTAGACACTAATGCACATCACTATGCTGGGTACCTTGGTTTCACTTTTGTCCAGAGTCCTCAGAAAATGCCTCTATGTCTCAAAACTTTAACTTCCCTTCATATAGATAAATATTAACACTACCTGTGGTCCTTTGTGTGAGTGGAGAGATTAAATTAACCAACTCACGCTGAGTATCTGGAAGCTTCTGGTTAACTGATACCTGGGAGTGATGGTAATGATCTTGGCATGAATAAAGCACCAAACTGATTATGTCTGTGAGTTCATTTCTCCTCTGGAAAGACAGAATACAAATACATATCATGTTATGACCCTAGAAAACTAAGACAGGCTAAGATGAAAGTTACCCATGACCTTCCTTTTCCAGTCTTGAGTTTTCCTTTTGAGTGAGCCTTAAGCACCTGGTGCCTATTTCATTTTGAATGGACAGGCTTTGAAAAAAAGTTTCCAAGATAAAGTTAAAGAGATGAGTCAGTGGTTAAGAGCATTGATTGATCTTCCAAAGGATTTGGCTTTGATTGCCAGTACCCACAGAATAACTCATAACAGTCTGAATACCAGTCCTGGGGGATCTTCTCCCTCCTGTGGCCTCCTCAGGCATCAGGCATGGGGTATAAGCAAGATATTCAAATACATAAAAATAAACTTTAAAATAGTTTTAATGTATTCACAAGAAGAAAGAGCATTGGAATCACTGCATGGGTAGAGAAGGGGCTCAATAAGTTGCACCACTCCTGAGAAGATTCTGGCAATTGATGGACACAGTTTACATCAGGGATGCAGTTCCTGAGAGACTCCTCAAATGATAGCAGAGGATGCTACACTGTGCACATACTTCAGCACTAAATGGGCACTGTGGATTGTAAATAGTAGTAGTAATAGAATTGAGAGGAAATGCTGGTGCAGAGAAGTTGAAGAAGAGGGACCTAAGAGGGATATTTGGTTAAAACACATCATATATGAAATTCTCAAACAATAAAAGGATTCAATGACAAAAACAATAAAATAGCCACAAATACCACAAAACCATCTTCCAAATTCAATCTCTCTCTCTCTCTCTCTCTCTCTCTCTCTCTCTCTCTCTCTCTCTCTCTGTCTCTCTCTCTCTCTCTCTCTTTCTCTTTCTCTCTCTCCTGCACATTTGTGCAAATAGTAAAACAATTTCCTCACTTAACTTCAAGCTCTGGAAAATTCAATGTCTGCCTTGTGGTGAGGGCAGAATTTCTTGCTAATTCTCCAGAACCACTGGCAGATATTTGTTTTAGAACACACACACATTTCTAGAGCCTAGCACTCATAGTCCCAGCCAAACTGTACCACTCACAGTGTCACCCAGCCTTCACATGGAGAACATGTGTGAGAGGAATGACTACTATTCTCAACCCAAATTCTATTTAAAAAAAAAAAAAATCAAAGGTCTGAGCCACAATAAGCGCTTCCTAAGTAGGTGTCAAAAAAGTTCATTCCAATCCCAGCCCATAATTTAAAGTGCAGTTTTCTTGCTGAGATAACACATTGCTTTTCAGTTTTGCTCTCTCCAGTCTCACATTATTTGAATGAGACTTGAAGGTGGGAGGGAGAGCCCTGCCTGG
Source organism: Arvicanthis niloticus (assembly GCF_011762505.2). Classification (NCBI taxonomy): domain Eukaryota; kingdom Metazoa; phylum Chordata; class Mammalia; order Rodentia; family Muridae; genus Arvicanthis; species Arvicanthis niloticus. Next base: position 46,268,527 of record NC_047664.1, on the reverse strand, counting down.
CAACAGGGGGTGGGTTTTTTTGTTTTTTTTTTTGTGTTGTTTTTTTTTTACATGTCAAGTAGAGAACTCTATGATAAAAATCATGACACAGTATTCACAGAAGAAAAGCTAGAAAAGGTTAATGAAAAGCAGAACAAGCTCTATTTCAATGCCAGAACACAGCCTGACCGCTCACAGGCCCTTGGGTCTGATATCTTCCATTAACACTTGATTTCCTACTTCATTAGTTTTGTTGTACATCTCTCTTTTCCTCTCCTTCTGAGTCTTAATTGGCTTTAAGTTACATGTCAATCTCACAGCTCTGAACAGTTAACATGAACAAAAACGGAATCCCATGGCCCACATAGGTGGGCCGTTCTAGCACCGAGCTGCTGAGGTGTTCTCTTCCCTCTCTAGGTCTCATCCTGTGGCCCCAAGTCTACCCTCATTTCTAAATCCACATTTCCTAGTTTCGTAATTCCAATGGGGAAAGAACTCTGTTCCCTCCGGAAAGAACCCCTGGCTGAGTGTGCTTGGCTCTTATGCACACAAGCAGTGAGACACTCAGTCAAGGTTGGCTGTCTAACTCAGTGTGACCCCCATGTCTTACTACCTTACAGTAAGGAAAGAAACATCTCCATATTCTATGGAGGTGATGTGGATTATAGAGGTTTTCTCTAAAGCAACAGAAGAAAAGGCATTAGAAAATTGATGCACACACATAAGATGAGAGTAACACTAAATAATAACAATTTGTTATGATAAATAATATGCCCCCTAAATCTCTAGAGGGTGTTGCCACTGAAGAAACATGTGCATTCTATGTAGCACCAACACACCCAGATGACATTTCAGTGTCATTCTGACCCCTGGTCCTTCCAGTCCTCACCATCTGTAATATTTACAAGCATGAAGCTGACTGTTCCGCCCCAAAAATAATAGTTAATACAACTGTATAAGAAAGCACAATCTAGCTTATACTTTGTATCCTGGCAGCAATTTTCAACTCAAGCTTCTCTGATCCTGAAGATCTACTCTGATGAAACAGGTTTCTAAGTGATAGAAAAGACAAGGAAAAGTGAGAAATTAATTGCATAGTCACAATGTACATGATTAACTTAGTTTTTTAGACTACACATTGGAAGTCCCACTAAAAGGAACCCCCTCCTTCTCCCTCCTTTCCTGTATTTCTCCCCTCTTTCCCTACTTTCCTCTCCCCCATTTCTAGTTCCTAATTAATCAAGGCAAACTAATCACACAGTCCACTGTGTTCATCTTTACTTTGTTTATCTGGAGCTAAAGTCTGAATTCATACAGTCAACCTGACATAAAGTACTTTAACATGTGTTGTCTCAATCACAAACAAAAAGTAGTCATTATCATTTGGCATTTATAAATGCAGAACTGAGATTTCAACTGGTAAAAATCAAACAGGGACCGACTTCCAACTGGAACCAGGTCTGAGAGTCTCCCACTCCATTGCCCTTCCTGCAAAACTTGCATTCTGAACCTTTTGACCATTACTGTCATATTTTGAAGGCATGCTGTGTTGGACACTGAGGGATGCTAATGGGCTAACACAGAGCAAAGGTATTTGGAGATGATTTTGGCATCCTTACTGTATTGAACAGTTCTTTGAGTGTTATAAACGTTCCACGCTTCGGTTTGCTTTAGTCTTCTGAACGTTTATTGCACCTGGTTAAATAGCCTGAACTCTTTTTCTTTGAAACATAGATTTAATATTATTAATGTTGCAAGCTCAAAGGCATCTCCAAAATTAGTGCTGAAGGAAGGTCAAAAAACTGACTCCTTGTACCCTGTGCCAGTTGGATGCTCATTACCATACTAATATGGCCCACATAAAAGCTTCAGTGACTTTCTCCAATATATGCAAATATGCACTGGGAAAAAAATGGAAATGAATGTAAATGACACAGAGGTTACACTGGCCTATTACCATCACAAATCCCCATTTACAGCCCACTTTTAATTTAAGTGATCTTTCTATTAGGAGGCCACTTATGAAGTTAATCTGGAACAAAATCACAGCATGTCAATTAAAATGGCGTGGCAGGAAGACCACCATCGATTGGTAACTCCTAGCAGATGTCTTAATTAGGCTTCTCGGTGGCAGAATGGCCAAAGACACTTGTGTGAAAGTCATTTTCAAGTTTGTATTTGAGGCCTCTCTTCAAACTTTTTCTCTCTCATCTTTCTACTTAGATCCTAGCTAGTATGGAGCTTCCTTTTGTGCATTTTCCCCCAAGGACATGCTTCTTTCTCTCTTTTCTTCTTTGAAGAAGAGTATCCCAGAGATGATACTTCACCCGTAGAGGCTCTGTGAGCTTTAATTTATTTAAAGTCTTTGTTTTATCTTTAAGATTCCTTTGAAATTTGCATTCTCCCTCAGACAAACTGAATTTAACATTAAAAAGTTAAAGATGTATCCCATTCAGTAAAAGCAAGGCCACACTGCTTTATCTGTCTGTCCTTAGCCCATGATGAGCAAATGGTTTGAGGAAAGACCCTCAGACACTTCCATGGAAAAAGCCCATTTAAAGACATTTTGGCACCGTGTAAATCTGGGTTCATAAGTTGACTCCTGCTTACTATGAATGGATTGGGGCAAATGAAATGACCCAAAGTTATCTCTCCAAAGAAAGGCATTTGTCTTCCCTCCACCCTGCCCATCCAATGAGGAATGTACACAGAATCTCTGCCCAGTTATGCTTTGTTTGGACTTTTCAAAATGAATGTTGCCTTTATGAATAAATATTTTTTCACTCGAAAATAGAGATAATAACCACACCACAATGTTTTGTGAACATTTTATAGAAATGTTTTTCCCATCTAAAATAAAACCTACAAACATAAATACATGTTTTCTGATGAAGAAATCGCTGACCAAACTCAGCTGCTGTCATTTACATGTTTTGTATGTGACATTATGGTTTCTCTGGCAAGAGACATAATTAAAAGCCAGGTGTAGAGCCTGAATTAAAATTACACTGAAGTGTCTCCTCTTGTCATAGGCCAGATGTCAGCACACTCCCAAAAGGGTCAGAAGTAAATACTGGCGGCTTGGCAGACAGTTCTGTCTTTGTTGCAACTATTCAGCACTGTCATTAATCACAAACATAGATATAAACAATGTGGCCTTTTAAAAATTTTATAAAACTTATATATACATATTGGCACCAGTCTGGGTTTGTGCAAGTGCAGTGTCTTTGGATGCCAGGAGAGGGTGGCAGATCCCCTGGAGCAGCAGTTGCAAGTAGTTATAAGCCATGCAACAAAGCAGATGAAAACCAATCTCAGGTCCTCTGCAAGAGTAGCACATGCTCTTAACTGCTAAGCCATCTGTCCAGCCCAGAAGCAGATGATGTTGTGCGAACAGTAAATATCAGTATTCCAATAAAACTTACATTAGATAAACACTTAATGGCCTGGACTTGATCCAAAAGCCTGCTAGGCAAAACCAACGGCCCCACCGCCATATAAACCAACTCGGATGTTATAAAATTGAAATTGTATTAAATACATTTCAGCTTTCTCAGTTTTCGAAATAAGAAAGTAGAGGACATTATTTCAACCTTAAAAAAATGTAAAGCAGAAAATATAATCTGCCATGTATAGTAGATGATGCGGGATAATGATGTAAGGAAAATGGAACTTTTCACATATTAGGCTTGTATATGAGCACACACATAGAAACATATACATACATATATACAGATAGATAATAGATATAGAAATGTATTATGAATATATATGTAACCATGTGTGCTTATACATATGTGATATATGATGTATGATATATGTGATATATCACATATATATGATATAATATGTAGAAATAGAAGGAGAGAGAGAGAGAGAATAAGAGAGAGAGATACAGCCTTCTCTCCTTAAAGAATTTGATCCCTAAACGTTTTGGAAGATTTCAGGGGTATTTTAGCTCAGATGTGAAAAGGTGGGGAATGTAGCATTATCATAGTGTTTGCTCAGCATGCATAAAGCCCTGAGTTCAAGGTTCAGCATCACAAATTCAAAAGGGAAGAGTCCTCCCAGTAACTACTGTGTATGCACAAGTTTATGAAGGACGTGGTCTTCAAGGTACAGATTGTTCTACAATATCCATTGGTAAGGAGAAACAGTTCTGGTAAGCAAAGGCCTGCCTCTCCAGGGATGTCTGTGAAGTAATTCATTGTCTCTAACAACAACAGAAAAGAGAGTAACAATAATAGAATTCCAAAAATGTTTCTTCTTGGCCCTCATAGACCCAGAGTAGAAAGGTATGGTCAGAAGGAACATGAACCTCGGGCTGTTGTTTGGCAAAGTAGAAAATACATAGATTTTTAAGACAAGAATCCAAATACAGTTGGGTTTTTCTCCTTAATTTGTGATGAAGGACAATGTTTTCCAGTCTTTCTAAATATCAGCTTCTTCAGGCATGAAGCAGAGATGACAAAATCTGTCCTTAAAGAGTGATTGGAGGAAAGGCTTCAATGGACTGGACCTGGAAGCTGATGAATGATCGTAACCCCATCTAAGCTCAGTGTGCACTCTATAAATGTTCATGGCTCTGCTTTCCAGTCTCCTTTCCCAGACTGCACATAAAACAAGACCGTTTGCTGTCCTCCAAGAGACCATCCATTTCTGCTGCTAATAAATGAGAGTTTTATTGCTCCTGCTCAGATGCAGAATTATATTACGGGTATCGTGCCACTGTATCTTCATCCTTTCTCCAGTGCACCATTTTCTGTTGGATTGCTACATGGTGTTCTATACTGGCTTCCCTCCTGCTCCTCTCTCACCTTGCTGCAAAGTCATGAGTTAGTTCTTGTCTCGTATTTATTGTCTAATAACAGCAGTCTCCCACAGGTACAAATCAATTGCAGTCGCTCATCGGAGTGCAGTGCTTATCAGTCATCTAGCACGAGTTTACATCTGTTCTTTTCCTTTATCTAGTTGTAGCCATTCATCCAATTTAAAAACTTAGTGCTATACATGTGTAAATATATGGGTGTATGCATTTATGCACACATACAACACATATTTTTCTATGCTTCTAAGATTTTTAGTTTGGTATATACGTATTCTTTGTAAATAAATATATTGAGAGTAAATATAATCTTAGATAATTACATTAATGTATTTAAGAAATAGAGATATTTTCAGCCACGATAAAAGCCATGTTTTGGTAACAAAATCCTTTTATTATGGCTGCTAGTTGCTTCTTATCTAATCATTAAGTTGATCAAATAGGTCTTGGTCTTTTAGCAAGTGCTGACTTTTTGTTTTTAATTTCATTTGCAGCATGCAACAAAAACTGAATCTGTGAGTTCTTACTTTTAAGGTTGATCTTTAATTAAAGCCCATTACAATTTGAACATTTGTGTCCTCCAAAACTCAGGGAGACATTTAACTGTCATTGCAATGGTGTTGGGAAATGATGAATATGTTGGCTTAGTCCTGTGAATGAATTGAGATTGCTATTGTAGAAGTAGATTTGATAGCTATAGGGAAACTGGCTTTCCAGAAAAGCAAGTCCCATACCCTTCAATATCTCTCTAGCATGCTCACACTTGCCTTGTAATGACATTTACCATGAGAAGAAGCATCAAGCACACTCTCACCAGGTACAGCTATATGACCCTGGGCTTTCCAATCTCTAAAACTGTGAGAAAATAATTAT